>NC_138172.1:63890174-65090174 GCF_964165515.1 Mesoplodon bidens | reverse complement strand
CTATCTCAAGGAAGCAAGGTACCAAACTGGCTCTGTTAACTTGAAGGGAATATATATCATGCCCTATTTACTGCAATAGATATGATTGTATTCATTTTAGGGGAATTGAGGCACTGTGATGAAGCACTTCAGCCAAGCAAATCCAAGTAGTTGTGAGGGATGGCCCTCGTTCCTCTCAGACTCTTTTTAGATGACCTTTCATCAGTGGGTCCCTAGAGTCTGATTATAATATCCCAGTTTCTTCAGTTTAAATAGTTTAAGATAACGGGGAAGCATCACCCCAGAAAGGATATTATTTTATACACTTTATTTTAAATTAATTTTTGAGTTTTGAAAGGTTACAAAAATAGGATATTTTTTTGTTGTCACTGTAACTAACACCCATGCATCCACATTTCCCTACTATCCCCAAATGATAGAAACTAAGAGGTTTTATAGTCAGAACCTTCTTACATAACAGGGTGTTATATTTGGGTGTTAGCACGATAGGTGATGTTGTTATTATAAGCTCTATATATTCACAAGCCTGTTGGTGTTTTTGCAGCATTTTCGCTCAAGAATTATTTGCTTTCAGTAACTGTGGCCCGTGCCTTTTCCCCTTAAGACAAAATTTAGAGATAATTTCAAAATGTGTTATATTTTTAAAGTGACATAAATCTACAAAAACCCCAATGTCCTTGGTGTGGTTGAGGAGGTAAGATTCCTGTATTTGCCCCAAATTGACAGGTGTTTTTATTTTATTTTATTTTATTTTTAACATTTATTTATTTATTTATTCAGCTGCACCGGGTCCTAGTTGTGGCACGTGGGATCAGCATGCAGGATCTTCACTGTGGTGTGCGGGATCTTTAGTTGCGGCATGTGAACTCTTAGCTGTGGCATGTGGGATCTAGTTTCCTGACCAGGGATCGAACCCGGGCTCCCTGCATTGGGAGTGTGGAGTCTTAGCCACCGGACCACCAGGGAAGTCGCTGACAGGTGTTTTTAAAATGTAAAGTATAATGAGAGAGTTCCAGAGAATGGTGTTCCTCAGGGAGAGGGCAGAGTTTTGGCTTTCACCAGATTTGAATTGTGGCTTTTCCGCTGTCTGATGGACCTCACTTTCCTAATGGTGTCACCCCAGTGGTATTGACAATGTGCTGGTTGTTCCTGGTCCAGAGATGACACAGGTAAGGCGCCTCACCCAGCGTCTCCTGCCCCAGGTGGCGTCCCAGGTGGCGGGTGGGTCCCAGCTCTGTTCTGTTTCAGGCAGGAGGCCTCAGACCAGGGCTGCAGACCTTGGTGCAACACTCAGTAGCAGGGCCTGGGTGACACTGCTTCTTTGCAAGATGCTTTTGATGATGCCCAGGGAGTAAAGATTTTGAAGCAAAGAAGGACTTTTCCCCTCCTTTCATTAGTGGTTGTCTTTAGTGGGTCAAAAGAGGCATGAAAGTAATGAACATTAAAGAGATAAAATGACAATTCTATCTGGTTTTTAAAATAGAAATGTGAAAACAGCCAAATGATGATCACCTTCCCCATAAAACTGGCTAGCGGTTCCAGGAACATTTAAAATTGAAAACAAAGCCCTTTGTTTTTAAGTTTTTACTTTTACTGTGCGTAACGTCACGTCTCCCCCTCATCTACAGGTTGCTTTTGGGGGCAGATAGTGCACCCTCTTCCTCCCGTGTTCTATTTCTTCTACGTAAAGGCTTGGCCCAGAGGCAGTAGAACTGGGTAGCTGCGACTCCCACCTGGTACATTTTGGGGAGAGACTAATTGATATTAAATTCACAATTACTTATTAGCAGGGATATTGACTTTTTTTAAAAAAAAGTATGTTATAAAGAGTTGTATTTGTTTGCTCTTGCTTTAATTGTGAAAACCGTTACTCAGTTTCTAAAATTAGTTTTAGTTCTCTAAAATTAGAGGAGGAAATACCATATCTGTGCATTTCCTGGTATAGTTCAAATACACTTTCAAGCCCATGGGCTTTACGTGTGTATATGTATTGTTCCTGAAAATCAAATTTACATTTTCTGATATTATGAAACCGGCTTTGTCAGTGACCACGATTCTGGCTTTGATGTTGGAAGGAGTACAGAGGATTAAGGCAGATGAGAGTGTTGAGATGATGTATGACTCCCCGTGTTCTGTGCACTCACATGTAAATGCCCTCCAAATCTGGTCGTTACTCTGGTGACATTAGCCAAAGCTGGAGTTCGCTATTGGTTAGAGCTTAGCACAGTGCCTGCTGGAGAAATAGACCAACTGATGATCTACTGAATCAGTACGTCATGCCAGTGCTGACATACTTGGACGTGTGTGGTGTCTGCTGATTCAGAATTGCCACTGCCACCCAGATCGTCGGCATCTGGGGAGAGCATCTGTCTCCTTGCACCGTGTTCCTAATAGACATGGATTACAGCCGAGAGGCAGGAGAATCTGATGAAAAGAGTGCCATTCGGGGTTTATTAAGAGTAAAAGCAACATTACCACAGCTGCTGCTTATTGACCACAGTCTCGCATCGTGGGCACCGCGTGGAGTGTGTTATTACTTGAGTCCTCCTGCATCTCAGTGCTCCCTTGCCCTGTAAACTTGTGGTCTTAAGTAGAGCACGTGGACTTTCTGGACCGATATGCCCACTGCTTTCAAACGGGCATGGTTTCTCACTGATGTTTGTAAGAAGAGCTCCGTGAGATTAAAGGCTTTCCTGTTTTTATGGCAACAGCACATTTTCGACATTCTAGAGCCTAGAAGCACATATTCGGCTGCTATCTTGGTCCTGGGAGTGGTTGTCTTTCAAGGGCTAGAGAGTTATTTTCACATATCAACTGTACAAAGTATATGCATGAGAGTGACTTACTGTGATGATACTGCTCTTTTTATTTTAATATTAAAACTTGGGAAGTGGAGATGATGCTGTTTTCAGTGGGGGTGGAGGTGGTCATAGATGTTTTCCCCTGGGAAGTGACGTACAAGGTCTTATTAAGAGTTGCTCCTTGTGGAGTGTGTACTTTGGGGGAGTGGAGTAGGAAGAATCTCAGGAACTTTCCTTATACTTTTTCCTTCTGTTCATTTCTAGTCTTTATAACCTGGCTTCACTGGAACTGAGAGAGAATCTTCTTACATATCTCCCTGAGTGAGTCTCTGGGGAAAAGGAGAGGGGGTTATGTACTGAATGAACTTCTTGAAGCATTAAAAAAAAAAAAAGTACTACAGTATCTTGTCAAAAAGAAATTCTGTGTCTTTTGGAAAATTTGAGAGATGCCAGCCTTCTCTCAATAGTCCTTCCTGTGCAATAATTATGACCATAAAATCCAGATGAATCTTATTTTGGGAAACTAGTCCAAGTGAGGAATGCCATATTGCTCAGCATTTCTAAGTCCTAAGAGCTCCCTCCCTTTGTTTTTTTTTGTTTTGTTGTTGTTTTTTTTTTTTTAATAGCTCTCTAACCCAGCTACGGAGACTAGAAGAACTTGATCTAGGAAACAATGAAATATATAATTTGGTAAGTCTGTACTGAAGAGAGATTTGAGTTTCACCTTGTCCTTAGTCACGATCACAAAGTATTTTGGGGGAGATCTGTAGGGATGCTTGTAAGCCAGTGTTTCCACGGATGCAGCTTGGCAGCATTAGAGAATGTGCTTCAGTTCACACAGGTTAAGAATTACGATTCAGGGGTGGAGGGTCACGGCTAGAGATGATGGGCATCAGTGGAAACAGCTGTCATTCTTGGGGAGCGTTGGGGATGCTTTTAGGAAGAGGGGGCTGATATTGGAGAAGTACCAACAAACGACCTCTGCAGTACCCCATTACTAACTGTTGAATTAGGGTTCTTTCTTAATGGAAGGCTGGAAATTGGAGCTTTGTTACCATAACATTGCTTTTTGTTTTAGCCAGAATCGATTGGCGCTCTCTTACATCTAAAGGATCTCTGGTTGGATGGAAATCAACTGTCAGAATTACCTCAGGTGAGTGGTAATTTCACACTGTCTCCCCCAAAATGTAAAGCCACCACCACCACCTTCATGTGTTTCCTTCCTCTACATGAGATTTTCTGTAGGAGGGATGTTGAAAATCAAAACGTTGGTTGAAAAAAAAGATTTGGAAAAACATATTGAGCATTCATGGTGCTGCATTGCTGTAGAAAAACTGAAAGCCTCAACCCACCGTTTCTAAAGATAGTAAATATATCCTTTAGTGCGTGAAGTCTGCCTTTTTTGTTGTTGTTGTTGTTGTTGTTGTTGCGGTATGTGGGCCTCTCACTGCTGTGGCCTCTCCCGTTGCGGAGCACAGGCTCCGGACGTGCAGGCTCAGCGGCCATGGCTCACGGGCCCAGCCGCTCCGCGGCATGTGGGATCCTCCCGGACCAGGGCATGAACCCGTGTCCCTTGCATCGGCAGGCAGACTCTCAACCACTGCGCCATGAGGGAAGCCCTGAAGTCTGCATTTTATTTCATCCTTGCTTTATGCTTGGCTTGCCTGCTTGAAGCCCAGAAAATCTGGAAGTTACCAAGATGCCAGATTGTGATGGTAGAAGTTTCTGCCACTGTTTGTGATGTGCCAAGTGCTTTGGGATAAGTTGACCCCAGTTTGCCCTGTAATAGTTGATGTAAAAGCAATGCAAAAAGCTTTTATTTCATATTTTTTCCAAGTGTTGCTATGGTTTAGCTGGAATGTCACACGCTGTTCATGTTTTTCCTGCTGTTACCAAGTGTGGGAACCATGTTCGGAATGAAATGGAGTCTCGTGTGGGCTTCTGAGTACGTCATGGTCACCTTGTGGGTCCCAGCAAGCAGGACCCGCTTTCTGGTCAGTTGAAAGAGAAACTTGAACTAACAACAACACACGGGCATTTTTCCCCTTACTTTGTTTTTCTCCATCTATTACTGAATTTTACTCTTTGCTGTCTCTTACAGCCAGGGTTTAAAGTCAGAATATATTTCATGATGGTCTAGGTGTGTGTATTTTACAGTAACTCAGAAGCTGTCTGCTGGGCTGTGTGAACCTGTCATGGTGGGACCGTGCACTTCGGGTGGGAAATGTGTATCGGTGTAGGGAAGCCTAACACTAGAAAAAAGCACTTAAGTAACATTCTAATTGTTGTAGTTATAGTGCTGGAATTACCATTGACATCACCCACGACTAATGCAACTAAGGAACTAAATTGAGTGTATTTCTGAGGTCTTGGCTGCATTTGGGAAAAGGATAGGACAGAACAGTAACTGATGTGGGCAAGGGTTTGATTAACACTTAGATTTCTCTAGGAAATTATGAGAAATCTTGATTGAGAGGATTCTAGTTACTTAAGAGTCAAAGGATGGGGGGAAGACGCCAGGGAGTTATTAAGAAAGTAATAAAATATCAGCTATATAGGATGGATAAACAAGGTCCTACTGTATAGCACAGGGAATGGTATCAATACCCTGTGATAAACCAGAATGGAAAAGAATATGAAAAAGAATATATATGTATATATATATATATGTATAACTGCATCACTTTGCTGTACAGCAGAAATTAACACAACATTGTAAATCAACTATACTTCAATAAACTTGAAAATATCAGCTATTAGACATGCAGGGGGAGAGTATATGTGTGGACAGATGTACATAAACAATTATGTGCAAAATGCCATGTCCCAAACACAAAGAAATTAACACGCCACTGGTCATGTTATTAATGGTTATTTCAGCATCTCATTTGCCCGCTTGTATAACCTTCTATTAAGCCAGGACTAAACACATCAGACAGTCCCAGATAATCAGAATTATTTTCCTGTCTTCACAGATGACAGAAAGAAAAGGAGACAAAGCCATTGTTAAAAGGAATGCATGAAAAAGTGGAAGAACCTCAGGGGCCTGGCATGAAATTAGTAGAAATGTAGTCTGATTTCCTACAGGCAGGAAATGCAGGGGTGGGGCTCACAGGATGTATATTAGGTGGGAGATAAACTTGGAAGAATCGATCAGGCCCAATTCAATGCCGGTTGAGGAGTTTGTGCTTATGTAGCCATCAGGGAGCCACTGGAGTTAGAGGAGGGGTCTGATTCCGTGACTGGAGCGATGTTTACTGGAGGGAAAGATGGAGGCATGGTTTGTAAACAGACGTGGGCAGAGGATGCCCAGACCAGTCCGGGTGGGAGGGTACTGCGAGTGGGAACGCAACAGACTGGCAATGGCATGGAACAGTGGAGGCGGTTATCAGAGAGAAACTGTGCCCTTGGAGAGCAGAAGGGTACGATCTCTCTTGAATGGAATGTGAGACTCATAGAGGCACCTCCCTCACTCCTGGGTTGGCTCTTCTGCTTCAAAGCAGTCTGCCTTTCTTGTCTCGGGTGTTAACGGTGTCGGAGGGTCTGTGTGCTCCACACAGACTGGCTGGGGAGCAGACGCACCGATGTTGTAACAAGCGCTGTCTGTCATGGGAGATAGAAAGTGGATGGTTTCCTTCCAGGACATCTCAGGCTTGCTCTCAAGTGCGCGCTGCCTTCTGAGTGATTGATTCCAAACTTGGAGAGCTGGATTCTAGCCTCCTTTTTTTTTTTCCTCCCCTAATTTGTGGGACCTTAATTTGTGGGACTCATCTTCTCTTGGTGCCAACCTCCTGATCTTATTAAGGGAGTGATTCCTCACCTGCGTGACGTCAGAGGGCTTGGCGTCCCTCCCAGCTCCGTGTGTGTGATTCACACCGCTTTCAGTTTTCATTGGAAGGGAGTCTGGAAACTTACCCCTGCCTTCACACTCACACCGGCGCTAGGGAAACATCCTTAGGACCACTCTGGGATCCGATTTTGAAAAATCGCTGTAACAAATTCCTCCGTACCGTGGCAGGTTCAGGCATGACTTTCTTTTCCTGTGTTGTTGATGTAGGAAATAGGAAATCTGAAGAACCTACTCTGCTTAGATGTCTCTGAAAACAGGTTGGAAAGACTTCCCGAAGAAATCAGTGGCCTGACTTCGTTAACGGATTTAGTCATTTCCCAGAACTTGTTAGAAACACTCCCGGATGGCATTGGTGAGTATTGAAAATAACTAACTACCAAGGTGCTGGCTCTTCTCAGGTGCTGGGGACGTGATTCCTTCAGTCATTTGTTTTTAAGGAAGGAAAGCAAGGAATATTGAATACAATTAAAGTTTCTCCATATGCAAGCGTTTCTGTCGCCCTGGTCTGGTAGCAGTTATAAGTGTTGGCCCCTGTCTACTTCCTCCGCATCTTGTTTCCATGATTTCGGTAGGGATGAGCCCAAATCACAGAATGTGTTTCGGACATATGAACAACCACTAAGACATTTCTAATTGAGCATCGTAAATAGTTTATGGGAAACGACCTTTGACCTTATGGTGTGACCCAAGTAAGGGCTGTTACAGGGAGAGTGGCTGTTGTATGGAACCTTTTCTGGTCTATCGAGAATCATCTTTTCCTTGAACCATTCTTTGCCATTTCCCTTAAAAAACAATCCAGACGTTTCCTTTACCATAAAGGAACACAGCCCAGGGTGAGAAAATAAATGCAAACAGAGAAGATATAAACAGACATACGCCGTCAGCTCCACCGTAGCCAAGCTGCCTAGAAATTGTAAGAAACTATATTTAACTGTGTGGTTGTCATAGGATAGCTGTCTCTGACCTTCACTTGTCTTCAGAACATCAAAGGGAGTTTGGAGAAGGTTTTCAGTAGTTGGAGAAGCTGTGTGACAGAGGACCCCTTCCTTTCTGGTATTTGGTCCAGATGATAATAGCGACCTGGCGGAAATACAGGCTCTGCCTTTTGGTTGAGGCTGGTTGGGAAATTGATGGGGACTTTGACTCCAGGTAGAAACATTTGCTGAGAATCATATATGGCATCGGAAAGCAGTTGTAGGGACTGGGGATGTTTTATCATTGGGGAAAGGGAGAAATAGGAGTCATGAGACAGTTGATGTCAAGCCTTTGAAAGGCTGTCAGGTAGAAGGAGATTTATTCCGTCTTCTAGTTCAAGTGGGTGAAAGGAAAGGGTTGCGAATCTCAATTTGATTTAAGAAAGAGCTTAAAATACATCTGTTATGAATCAGTTTGGGCTGCTTAGTGAAGAAATGAGCCTCCCATCACTAGAAGTATTCGAGGAAAGGCTGTCGGACCACTTGTCAGAGATGTTGTTGAGGAGATTCTTGGAGTGAGCTCTGTCAGCTGTAGGGTTCCATGCCCCACAGAGGATATGGGTCTCCTGGCCTGAGGACTGGGGGGGACTCTCTGGAAACAGTGTTAGTTGGTACTGATTGTGCTAAACAAGGAGCCTAGCAATCGGTGAGTTCCTCTGCCTTGCCCTGGGACCGCACGCAAAGCGAGTTCATCCCTTCAGCATCTGCATGTCTCCAGCTTTATGTCTCTCTCTCTTTTTTTTTTTTTTTCTGTACGCGGGCCTCTCACTGCTGTGGCCTCTCCCGTTGCGGAGCACAGGCTCCGGACACACAGGCTCCGCGGCCATGGCTCGCGGGCCCAGCCGCTCCGCGGCATGTGGGATCTTCCGGGATCGGGGCACGAACCCGCGTCCCCTGCATCGGCAGGCGGACTCTCAACCACTGCGCCACCAGGGAAGCCCTATGTCTCTTTTATGATAGAGGCTGTTCTCCGATTTTCCTGGGGACAGTGTCATCACGCCGGCCACTCTCTGTGGGTAACAAGGACCTCTGCTCCGTAGGCTCAGCCCCTGACGAAGTAGTAGTTGAAAGTGAGAGAATCTGGTGATGCAGGATCTCCTCCACCCCGCGGGGGCTGAGGAGGCTGCAGTAAACCCCAGTTCCTTCCCCGTGGCCTGAGGGCATTGCCCCTGAGTCCGTTTTCCCCGCCCAGAGTGAAATAGATCAGCCTTAATGTGGCTTTTCAAAGATTACCATCTTTTTTTCAAAAATTTATTTATTTTTGGCTACGTTGGCTGCGTTGCTGTGTGCGGGCTTTCTCTAGTTGCGGCGAGCGGGGATTTCTCTTTGTTGCGGTGCACGGGCTTCTTATTGCGGTGACTTCTCTTGCTGTGGAGCACAGGCTCTAGGCGTGTGGGCTTCAGTAGTTGTGGTGCATGGGCTCAGTAGTTGTGGCTCGCGGGCTGTAGAGCACAGGCTCAGTAGTTGTGGCACACGGGCTTAGTTGCTCCGCGGCATGTGGGATCTTCCTGGACCAGGGCTCACACCCGTGTCCCCTGCATTGGCAGGCGGATTCTTAATCACTGCGCCACCAGGGAAGCCCAAAGATTACCATCTGACTCTGCATTGACAGAAATACTTCATTGTAGGGGTCTTCACTGAGTCATCCACAGGTGATAGAATAAACTGCACTGCACTGTCTTTTGTTTTTAGTGAGGATGATTGTTAGAGTAACATTAAAGTCTCTCCTCTGTACATGAGACATTTCTTGTTCTTAAAGATCTATCAAGAGCCAGCTGTTTGTTTTTTTCTGAAATCTTTGGGCTTTGACTTATTTTTAGGTAGTGACTTTCCAAAGGATTTGCCGCTAATTGCTGACTGTTTCTGACATTCTGAACAAATGATTTTAACTCTCAACTGTTCGTGGTCGAAATGAGAATGATACAGTTTCATAATCTGAAAAGCTGGGTGAGGAAATCAAATGAGCAAGGACAGCTGATAGGAAATACCAAGCGGTGACCAGGAAAACAGTGATAGCTAATGAGTTTGAATAATGCTTTTACAGGAAAACTAAAGAAACTGTCGATCTTGAAGGTGGATCAGAACAGACTCGCCCAGTTGCCCGAGGCGGTTGGGGACTGTGAAAGCCTCACGGAATTGGTTCTTACGGAAAACCGGCTCCTGGTGAGTGTGGTTCCAGGGTCGGAGGGAGACTTATGATGTGGGTTCTGTATCACAAAGGCTCCTTAGGTTCGATTCTACTTGTTTGTAATTTGGGTAGACCAGATGGAAATTGCCTTACGTTGTAACTAACAAAGGGACCTGAGAAGCAAGTATGTGACATAAAGGTGATCCGTTTTGACATGTCCAGGTCCCCCATCAGAGAGTGTGTCCCCATTGTGATGCTTAGGGTACAGGGACTGAGCTGGACACTAGGGGGCCCAGGGAGGCAGGGGCGGGGTGGGGGGCCGGCCCAGTCGGTGGAAGTGCTGATGCCTCCATCGGGGAGTCCGAGGACGGGCCAGAGGGGGAGGGAATGGTGGTTGGCCTGGGAAGCCTTTGGAGCACTGGGGGTGGGGGGATGCTCTTTTGGAGGAGCCAGAGCACGGCTTTGACCTTGATCTCGCCCCATCTGAGAAGCTGGGTGAGGTAGTGCAGGTTCCCCGGGCTTGGACCAGAGAGAGGCCTCCGCATCCTCCCGGGGCAACACCTGCTGGGGCGGGTTCCCAGGGCGACGGCAAACCTCAGCTGCTTCTCGCCTCCTGCTGCTTCCTCTCTGTCCATTGTCCTTCACCTCCCACCCATCTGTTCCCCTTTCTCCTCTTGTCGTTGTCTTGTAGCTGCTGTTTTCTTTAGTTTATTTTCCTGCCATTCTCTTTTCTCTATATTTTGTCACTTTAGTTTTTACTCTACTTTCCTTTTTCCTTTTTTCTTCCGTTTTCTCCTCTCTTTATAAACAGAGTAAGTAATGCTCTTTAGGTGAAAAGATCAGAAGAAGACAGCAAGAGGGAGTGAAGGATGTAGAGTTGGTAGTGTGGGGTGTGCCGGGAGCACCTCCCCTCAGACAGGATAGCGGTCTCCTTGGGCAGGTTGGGTGGGAGGGACTAGGCTCTCCTTCCTTGTTTCTGGGTTTAGAATTACAGATGGTAGGGACTTCCCTGGCGGTCCAGTGGTTAAGACTTCGCCTCCCAATGCAGGGGGTGTGTGTTCCATCCCTGGTCGGGGAGCTGGGATCCCACATGCCTCACGGCCAAAAGACCGAAACATAGAACAGAAGCAATATTGTAACAAATTCAATAAAGACTTTAAAAATGGTCCATGTCAAAAAAAAAAAAGAAAACGGAATTACAGATGGTAGTCATAGCAGTCAGAAAAATAATATTCATCCCTGATTCCATCAGGGTTGAAGACCCCCCCCGCACCAGCCCGGGTGGCCCCGCTACTTCCCCCAGCCTCATGGCCCCCCCGCTCGGGTTCTCACTGCCTGCTGAGCTCTCTGGCCTCCACAGGCATCTAAGCCACCATCTCTTGGGGTTCTCAGAGGTGCAGGCGGGGAAGGGATGAATCTCGAGTTTGCAGATTTCACTTCGTTGACTTGAAGAGCCTTCATTACCTCTTTTACTTGGTGTTTCTCTGTTCCCAGGCCTGTGCCTTTGACGTCATTTCATTGAAACATACTCTCATTTCTACAAAAATACAAAATATTAGATGCCACATCCCCCAAGTGAGTGTTACAGACACCTGATATTCAGGAAGAACCGTCACTTCTCTTACTGGATGAGATTAGATTCTCTCAGTTCTTGAAAAGATGTTTTACTCTGAGCCGTGTGAAAAGTATGCATTAAGTTAATAACAAAAATGTTACTTTAACAGACTTTACCTAAGAGCATTGGAAAACTTAAGAAGTTGAGCAACTTGAATGCAGACAGAAATAAATTAGTGTCTTTACCAAAAGAGGTACGTGCTTTTAAGAAAATAATATAATAATAATTATAAAGAAATAATAACACATAAGGGGTCAAAGATGTCAACTACTTTAAAAGACTTATGTGATGCTTTTTAAAGGTGTAAACTCTGGTCTGTGGATTCAGGGATGGGTGGAGGAATTGTATCAAAGAATGACCATCAGTACCATTAAGGAGAGTATGTGGGTCCAGATGACTGTGAGCAGAGTTGGGAAAGGTGAATTTGTAGGGGGACAGAGAGAATGACATTTTGGGGTTGACCTAGGAGAACAGTGACACCACGGACAGGAAGGGGTGATCTGGGAGTTGGGCAGAGGAAGGGGATGACTTTGGGTTTGACTGGGTTTAATGAGGAGTTAAACTGTCCCATAACCGTTGGGGTCATAAAAACGGATCTTGATGGAGTGTCTTCCTGGGCAGAGGCTTGCCTCTGGGAGAGAGGGAGTGAGACCTCCAAGTAGAGGAGGACGCCCGGGAAGGTCGGGCCAGGCTCTTAGGATTTTTTGGTCAGTGCTCCAAGCAGGAGAAAAGAGACAGTCACCATCGTTTGCAGGCATAGCTGTGCAGCTTAGTGGCATTTCAGTTCTGGCAAAGGAGGTGCCAGTACTGAGAATGGGGAGGAAACCTGAGACAGATCACACAGGGAGGCGTCTGGGCCATTGTTTAAAAGGAAGGCTCGCTTTCTATTTGGAACCAGGAGAACCTGATTGGAAATGGGTCATACTGAGCTTGATTTTTTATTAGCAATAGAGCCTAAAATAAAGTTTAAGATGCCGTTTCTCCACTCTCCCCCCGGCTCCGGCCCATCAAGTGAGCTGTTGGTGAGCCCCTCCCCCTGGCCAAGGCCTCATATGAAAAGGTGCTGTGTCCTCTGATGTGATGACCACTGGCCAGGCGTGGTTTCCTCCTTATTTCTCTGTTTGACCCTTTCTAACATCTGTTTTGGAATAGTTTCAAAGCTGCCCTCCAACCAGCCAGAGCTCAAGGGGTTCTTATACTCCCAGGGCCGCTTCTCTGGGTGTCCGACTTGGCTTGGTCTCTTCTTTCCCTTCCCCATCTGGCTGTTCTACTCTCGGCAGCCCAGGCTTGTCCCTGGGTGAGAACAGCCAGCCTTCCTGAGTGGAAGCATAAGGATGTTTGTTATAAATGTGACTACGTTCTGTTTCCAGCAGAAAGACCTAAATCTCCATCTCAGCTTAACTGGGACACAAGAGAGTCTGCTCATCAAAATGTTTTGGTTCCAGTCCCAAAGCAATAAACCGAAACACAGAGCTGGTGTTCTGAGCATTTAATTGTACTCTTGTTGGAGAACACGTGTGGATGGGTGTAGATCGGACACATAAACATATGCAGAGAGAAGTAGAAAAGATTCATGACTTCCTTTCTCAATGCCCTGCACTACACTAGGTGCTGTTGTGTATGTTCATTGAATCGACACAGCAGCTTTTTGAGGCCGTGAGGATTTCCTCACTTTACAGATGAGGAAACTGAGGCTGGTGAGAAGCTTTCCCCACCGGGGCTCACAGAGCTGGGAGTCGGGAGAATGGGTTCCAGACGTGTCCCCAGATGGCCAAGCCCATAAAAGCAGATTGAACCTACCTTTTCATCGCTGTGACCTTGACGTAAGGCAGGACCTTGATTGGGTAAAGGAAGGTCAAATCATCTTTAGTTTGGACACTTTAGAAAATTAATACATTTGAGGAATAGTTTCAGTAAGGGCCAAAGAGAGGGCTTCTGAGTATGATGTTAATCCCCAGCAAGGTCACCACCCACCTGCCATGTCCTCATCCCTCTCTTTGGATCTGCTCTTTCAAAGGAACACATTTTAGACAAGAATGCGAGGAGTTTCTACTTGTAAACTGTCCCCATCATATTAGCATCAGCCCTGTTTTCACTCTGAGAGAATGAAATTATTGATATGATCGCTTTCCTGGCATTTGGAGTTTCATCAAGGAATGAAGTTTGTGCCTTTTCCTTCAGCTGCCCGAGAAAGCAGAGCTGTTTAGGACCCCAGGGACTGGCTCTTTTCTAGCCCATTTCACTCTGACTCACATACTCTGAGCTCCCAGGCTAGGACGTGTCCCAATTCTGCTGTGGGTCCCAGCTTGGTGACCCTGCAGAAATGGGCAGTGCTGGCCTCTGACCCTCGGGCTGAGCTGCCAAATCATCGATGGGCCCCTCACCTTGAACGGGGTCTTGTTTGTTGGTCTGGTGTGAGTGTGAATGTGTGTGCAGGGGGAAGGCCACGTGTGTGCATACACTCTGCCTCCAAGCTTGATACCATCCCATCAAATCCTGCACTCTCCTGATTGGATTCTTTTCTTTCCAAACATGATTACTTCCTCTTGAACAATTAAGTCTCACGCATGACACATCTAAACTGAAATGCTGACCAATTCCATTTATATGCCCCAAATCCATAGTTGTATTAATGGCCATTGGTCTGGTGTGCTGTGTAGTTCTTCCTCTTTTTTGTCTTTTTTCCCCCCATTTGATAGTATCACATATTGTCAGTTTTACAGCACAGTTCCTTCGTCTATAGCAGCATTTATTTGCATTTTTTTCCCAAATGGTTGAGGGGAAAATGTTTGCACTGTGCGGGTCACGATAATAGATTCTGTTTGTGTTGTGTGGTGTTATATGTAGTAAACATTTGCAAATCAATGAATGTCTCTTGTTTTCTTAATTGTTAGCTGCTTGGAAATTTAGAAAAGTCAGGTAAACTTGCAATCTTGTAAGTATTGTTCAGACCACAGTTGCATCTCTGACTTCCATTCTGCTTCTCAAATGCATGAAGATTCAGATCGGCTGACAGCTTTGTGTGCTCTTCATTGTAAAACATTGGACATTTTCCTCGAAACTCAGTTTTTATTTTTGTTTCTTTAAATGACTGCATGGCCTGGAACCTGGTTTTGCTATGTGTTTGTCAGATTTGTTCCGATTACTCTCTCTCAAAAGAATGCTTTTCTGTGAATTACATCTTAAGTTATTCAGAAATTCTGAAAGGCATACCTTGGGGGCTCATCTGCCTTCATCAAATTCTACTTTGTTGGCACGACTTTGTCTCTGAGGGACAGGCTAGATTCGCTTTATTTGCTACATGTGGCATGCTTCTGATTTTTCAAACCACTTACTTGCGTCTTTTATTTCTCATCCCGTTGCTCAAGTACATATGTTTCTGTGATAAGGAAGTTCCTAAAAAACCTTGTTTTTGGTGGAGGGAAGAATTAAGGGGAAGAGACTCTGATTCGTGGATAGACAAGACATCAGTGTATGTGTGATCATGGGTATGAAGATAGACACCTTATCGTATTTCCAGCCACATCTTATCGTTAAATAACCTAGACCACAGAGAGTTTCTGTCTGGAAGAAATAGAGTATATATCCAAGTTTAGGGCTTAGTCTCTTGTCTCCATTAAGTCAAAATGGAAGTGACTCTACCTACATCATACCTGTCCAGTCAGATGAGACAAGGGAGGATTTGCAGATCATTCGTCAAAGCTTTCCTTTATCAGGCAATCTGTAAACACGAATCACCCACAGATATTATTGTGCTATTCAGAAATGTCCATGGTGATAGAGTATTCATTTTGTGGATAGCTTTCTGCCTTCTTATTAGTACAATTTAAAATTCTTCTAGAGTAAGTTCCCATGATGTTCTAAAGTGAATTACTGGTAAATAAAAAAGATATGACAAAACCTAAAAATGCTAGAATTAAAAAAAAAAAGAAAAAAGCTGACCGTTCGGTTTCAGGATAGAGAAGGCATTCCTAAACTTGAAAGAGGAAATAACTCATAAAAGAAACAGTTGATGGACTTGTCTACGTGAAAATGAGACTTCTGACCTTCAAGAAAATAAAGACAGGCTGGGGGAAGGGTGACGTTTATGGCATCACATGTGAAGGCTGTCTTTCCTTACTCTGTTAGAAATTCTTTCACATCATTGAGAAAAGACATGTACCCACTCTAGAAAAGTGGACAGAAAGAAAAGCATAGAACCCCCCACAAAAACCAGGAAGTGATTCACAGGAGAAAAAAATAGAAATGACTTTTAATGTGAAATCATTATTCAAAAAATGTTAATTGAAGCATTTTCACCTATCAAATTTTCAAGATTTAAAAACTATAATAATATACCAAATATTGATGAGAGTACAGGAAAGTGCTTGTTATCATGGAAATATAAATTATTATGGCTTCTCTGGAAGGGAATTTGGTAGTAGTATTAAAATTTTGAAAAATATGCATACCCTTTTTTTTTTTGGCTGTACGCGGGCCTCTCACCATTGAGGCCTCTCCCGTTGCGGAGCACAGGCTCCAGACGCGCAGGCTCAGCGGCCATGGCTCACGGGCCCAGCCGCTCCACAGCATGTGGGCTCTTCCCGGACCGGGGCACGAACCCGCGTCCCCTGCATCGGCAGGCGAACTCTCAACCACTGCGCCACCAGGGAAGCCCTGCATACCCTTTGATTCTGTAATTCCACTTACTGGAATTTATCCTAGGAGAACAATTATGAATGTACACTGAGAATCATGCACGAGATTATTTCTCCCAGTGTATGCAGGAGCATCTAACGTGTCCCAGGCACCATGCCAAACATGTCCGGAGGCAGCTGACATGTGCCAGGCCCTGTGTCAAGTGCCTTCAGGCTAATTCTTGTCTGATTTTCACAACAATTCAATGAGGTATAGGTAAATCATCATCAGCATCCAACAGATATTGATTTCTGAACTAAGACTCAGAGAGGTTAAGTAACTTGCCCAGGATCACAGAGCAAAGAAATGGTAGAACTAATTAGCAGTGTCTACAGTGGTGATCTGCTAAGTAATCTGTGATACATTACGTAGAAGGAAATAACTATGTGGTCAGTAAAAATTCTGTTAGAAGCAAAACGACATGGGAAGACATTCTTGATTCTGTATGCAAACAAAGGTGCTAAAGATCATAGGGCTGGTCCTAATTCTGTTGGAGTGCATATTTATAATCATAAATGCATGGCATTTGAACCTAAAAATGTTAAGACCGATTATCCCTTCGTGGCAGGATTTGGTTTGAGTTATTTTCTCATTGTGCTTTCGTGCGTGTGTGTATGTGGTTTTTATTTTCCAGTCAACTAAGTTACTTTCTTATAATTAGAAGAATGCTGTCGCTGTTAGTGGATATTTTGATGTCAGTGGCCCAACAATTCAGGGAGTCCCAAAACCACATGGTTTCCAAAATATTTCTGGAGCAGGGAACATTTGAATAATATGCCACAGATGATCATGGGAAAGGCAAAAAATAGTCTTTGGTTTCTAAAATTATACCTCATGTTATTTCTGTTCAAATAGGATTTTGACCAGATTTTGCTTATTGTACATTTTCCCTCTTGCCAGTGAAATGTGGGTTCAGTTCTGCTACAAATAACATTGAAAGGAAGATGCCGAAGGAAAATGAAAGTTCCTTTCCACTCGGGGCAGGTATTCACAAGGCAGGCTATAGGCAAAGGTGACCAATACAGGCTTTCTCTTTGAGTCATGCAATCTGTCTGATAATCTCCTTTAAGCTGTCACCTGCAGGCAGTTAATATTCAGGGAAGGTTGACCTTACTGAAGGTTTGCTCAGTGATCTGCAGGTCCCATATCCTTGAGATGGATCAGATCAGTGCCAAAGAGTTAAGGACAGTACTGTCTTGAATTAGGAGAACACAGAACAGCTCATCAAGGATCCTTAGCTACGTTCTGTAATTCTCAGAGAATCCAAGTCCAAGCCCTCGTATTCTTTTCTCTGGTGCTGCTATCCTTGTATGCTATTTTGTGGTTAAAGGGAGTTTGAAAATATCAGCTTCCTACGTAACTGGTAATAAGTTATTTAAACAGTGACTCTGCTTCCCAGAATTTCTAAGTGATGGAGACATTTTATCCTGTTGACCCGTAGGGAGCCTGTAAACTCTGCCTCCTGAACCCAAAAGAGAAAGCAGAAATACGTGCGAATGATGCAGAATGCTATACTGAACTCAGGCCAGTTCTTCACTCCTGTGAACACAAAATGTCACTGTGATGCACCGTCAGGGGGACAGTGTTTTAGGAGGTTCTGGGGCGTCCAGGGCAGAGGTGGGCAGCTTCAGCACAGTTCCAGCAACACGGCAGGGGCTCAGGTGTGGATAGCCTGTCACTGGGACCTGGGACTTTCACTTCTTGGAAAAACAACAGCTACGTTTATTTGGCAGCAGCAATAGGCCAGGTCCTAGGATAGGGGCTGTGATAGGTGGTTTCGTTCAATCTAGTGCTTATTGTTACTTTTGCTAAAGTAACATATCCAAATCCACAGGACCTAGGACGGAGCCTAAGTTCCACCCCTGGTCTGTGAGATCCCAGAGCGCCCCCTCTCCGTCACCCCGCATCCCCCCTCTGACGTCTGTGAAGAACTCTGTCTTTTGAATCATGGTTTTGACTGCTCGATCATCTTTTCCAAAAGCCAGAGCTTTGCGCCATGCCCTCCCAGCTGGCTTGGTGTGAGCGTGTCCTTTGCTTTTTGCCCCGTGAGGCAGCCCTCACACATTCAGCCCAGACGGGCTCTCTGTCCTGAAAACATGGCCAGTGGCGCTCAGAGGCCACTCACCTGCCTTGTCCACCCAGAGCGCCTGAGGCTCTTGGATACACTGCCTTCCTCCCCTTGACCTCTCAAAGGGTAGAGCGGGGAAGGAAAGAGAGAAAAATACATCACAGGCTGTAAACACGTAGGCAGTGCACACCCTCCACCGGGAGTTCCCGTTCTTTCCCCCAAGGTACGTAAGCGGTGTGAACTTGTCCGGAACTTATTGCACGGACGACTTTCAGAGACCTCTCTGACGCACTTTCATTAATTAATTTTTAGGAGTAGATGGTATAGGCACACGGTACAAATTGAAAATGTTCACATGGCGTATGCAACAGTAGGCCCCCCAAACAAAGACCCCACCGGTGGCGGGGGCAGCGGGCGGCTTCCTGACAAAGCGAAGCCCCAAATCACGATGCAGTCTCGGCTCTGTGTGTAAATAACCGATACTTTGCCTCCCAGGAGTCCAGATAAGCCCTGTCTCCTCAGAGCCAGGCCGGCATGAGGCGTGACCGGCCTCAGCCACGTGCTGACGCAGAAGGCGCCCCTCCTGGCTCTCAGACCCGGTGCGGATCCCCGTCCACATGGAGCGGGGCCGGGGCCCACGGGGACCTCCGCATGGGTCGATCTTTGTTGGGGTCACCTAAATTCATCAGAGCGAATCTAATCGTGTCGGTCCTCACACGATCCAGGGTGTCCAGGGTTTTGATTCCTTTCCTTCTGGGAGGTGCCTGGGCACCTGGGTTAAACTGATCCCCTTCCTCAAGGGAGGGAAGAATGCCAGGCCCCACAGAAGATGTGCCTCTTTTATGACATGTTAGTTACAAAATGTGAGAGGCTGTCCTAGTAACTCTTACCAGGGAAAAGAGTTTTGTGGTCTCCATTGTTACACATAGAAGCAGATGACAACTTTAAGTAACAGGCTTTCAGTAGTAAGTAAACAAATACAAGTGTGTAGACATACCTTCATGAGGAATGTTGGTAGGTAGCTGGGCTTCACCTTTGGGCAGAGAGGATGCCAAGCACCCTGATGACATGTAAGCGTGCAAATTAAACAGCCCCATCAAACGATCTGTCAGAGGGTTTGTATGGACCATAATTAGGAAGGAAACGGATTGACTTGGACCAGGGGTTCTGGGAAGGCTTTTCAGGGTAGAGGATGTTTAGCTAATTGGGGTGATGGTAAGATTTTAAAAAGACAGAAAGAACAAGGGTGTATCTATAAGAAACAGTGCGACGAAAAATACAAGATGTCTTTTAGGGGACAGTGAGCAAACCAGTTTTTCTGGGATGGGAAATGTGAATACTGAGAAACGAGGGGAACAGTACGTCTCTGGGTGTTTCCAGGTGACCAGAGAGGAATGAATGTTAGGCTGTGTTTTCTTGTGTGTTTAGTTTTCTTTTACATTCATTATGGTTACATGCTGTGGTTAAATATATTATTTCAAAATCCTTATATTAACTCCTAAGGGAAGACATAAAAAGATTGTGCACAAAGGTAATTTGTAGCAGTTTCATAAATGTGCATTCTGCTTTTTAAGATACAGACGTACATTGAAAAGGGCAGAAGGTATATTCAGATATGGATGAAGAGCCGGGTGTCTTGCTCCTCCTCTGGCGGAGGCTCTGGGGTATTTTTCCATGTATCAGAATCAATAGGTCCCTTCATCAGCCCTTTTCCCCAGCCTCCCTGAGTCAGAACAGCACATGTGTGGAGAGTGTAGCGTGGACGCAGGCCTGCGGGATGTTGTGTCTGGGACCCAGCTGGTTTTGCAACCCCTTCGTTCAGCTTTCCTGACCGTAGAAACCACAGACAGCTTATTCAAGAGAGTCCTTGAATTCTTTTGCGAAGACTAGACTCTTACTAAGCTCAGTTACCTTTGAATCGGTTACTTAAAATAAAAAGGGAATCAAATTTGGTGTGGACGCAGATGTCGACGTGTGCTTTCAGCAGTAGGTCATAGCGGACCGAATTCACTTCTTGCTAAAAGATGGTTCATTTTGCATTTGTCAAAGGGCAATGAATTTATCAAATTAAGTTGTGAATGACCAAAGGCTATTAAAAGATGTATGGTAGAAATCAATGTATCATCTCTCAGATGTTCTTCTTTTTCTTTTATTTTTAAAGAAACTGGAACACTGAAGTTAACATAATGGGCAGGTCTTCAAAGGGGTGTGTGTGTGTGTGTGTGTGTATCACCTTTGGCCTGACTTTTGATACCTAGAATTCTTTTTTTTAAATTTAATTTTTTATTAAAGTATAGTTGATTTACAATGTTGTGTTAGTTTCTGGTGTGCAGCAAAGTGATTCATATATATATATACACACACATATATATATATATCCTTTTTCATATTCTTTTCATATTCTTTTCCAACCTAGAATTCTTAAACTCCCATATTACCAAATACTATATGTCTGGACCTGTGTTGTCTGGTTAACATATTTAAAAGATGCAGTTGCATTAGGTAGCAGTAGAAAATGACTTTCTGTTCAGAATGCAGTTTTTGAATTGTATTGTTTATTTTCTTGACTTAATTTAGAACATACGTGTTTAATGTTTTGCAGAGATTTTTAAGCTTACTGGACGACTCAGTGTTTTATATGATTTAAATCAATCATAGCTGTTCATCAGTGAGACTTAAAGTTGTGTGATGTTATTTTGTGCATCCTTTTCATGCCATTCGGTGAATAAGACCCTCCAGTCCCACCCCCATCTCCCAGAAAAACCTGGAAAACAGTCATGTTTTCTTTCCCATCATAGATCGGCGGGTGCAGCAGCCTCACCGTGTTCTGCGTGCGCGACAACAGGCTGACTCGGATCCCTGCGGAGGTGTCACGGGCTGCTGAGCTGCACGTCCTGGACGTGGCAGGGAACAGGTAAGCCCGAGACAAGCAAACGGTCATCCACCCAGCCTTGGCTGTCTTGCCTTTGCTCCACCTTGTAAAATATATATTTATTGGTCGCATTAGCCAGGCCTGGAAGCTCCCAGTCTGGGAGCTGGAGTGATGGAGCCCGATGGAGTGGACAAGGTCAAGGGCGGCCAGAGCTTGTAGTCCTTTAAGGTTACGGTGGGTACGGCCGGACACATGCCTCCCAGATGGCGGTACCGCGATGGAAGGGGGAGGGAGACCTAGGTCTTGGCTTTTATAACTGGCTTCCATATGTCATGGTGGACCTTGGTTTCCTCATCTGAAAAAAGAGCTCCCATGAGTCTGAGCTAGATTTTAGCCAGGGGTCTTGATATGTCCTGCCCATGACTCTGAACCCCCTGACATTGTGAACAAAATTGTATTCAGGGGCTTCCCTGGTGGCGCAGTGGTTGAGAGTCCGCCTGCTGATGCAGGGGACATGGGTTCGTGCCCCGGTCCAGGAGGATCCCACATGCTGCGGAGCAGCTGGGCCCGTGAGCCATGGCCGCTGAGCCTGTGCATCCGGAGCCTGTGCTCCACAACGGGAGAGGCCACAACAGTGAGAGGCCCGTACCGCAAAAAAAAAAAAAAAAAAAAAAAAAAAACTGTATTCAGGCAATGTCAGAATTGCCAGGTGTTTCATAGTCTAAAAATCCTGACGGGCCACCAGTCAGTGTCCCCAGAGTCACAGCAGCGCCATCTCTCGAGTTCTGGGTCAGAGGCGTGCGGGCTGCTTGCCAGACTCTGGAATGTGGACTAGAGTCATTTCAGCCATTCGGAACCAATTTCATCACTGCGGATGTCACCGCACTCTCCTTCCCCTGAGCCCGCCTACCAGGCTCTTTCCACCTCTGACACCTTCTCTGTTTCCCCACTTTTATCCTTTGGCACTCATGTTCCTCTTTTCTCCAGGAAGCCTCCTCTCTGGGTCTGCATTTCTGAATTACCCTGATGATAATTGCTTGTTTACCTGCATGCAACCCTCCTGAAATTAAAGTTACCTAAAGTTAGATGTGATGGTTTGTGTGTCATTGTGATTTGTCCCTTCAGTACATGCCTGGTGAATATTGGTCGACTGAATGGAAATGTTAAAAATGTTCATTTTGCAGAATGGCTGGCAGGCCACTGCAGAGGGCCTGATATCACGGGCTATGTTGCCAAAAGGAATTTAAAAAATGCTTTTGGGTGTTATATAGTTAGATGGGGGAGAACGTGCTGGACCAGGGGAAGATGATCAATGCTTCAAAATGGTAAAGGCTAGCGATCCAAAGAGTGTCTGGGGGATTGTGTCCTATGTGATTCGCTGCTCACAGGTCAGGCACGAGCCACCATTTTTCACTCCTGCTAATGGATCGTGGACAGCAGTGCTAAACAAACAGCAGGACTCCTGGGAACCTGGTGATGAGTTATGGCCTCAGGAAACCCTCACCGTTTTAAAGTTGATGCTTTCAGGACATCTTGGTGGATTCTTAAGGCCATTCACTGGTGACTGGAAACTCAGAATTAATTTGAGCGGGATGTTGAATTTCTGCTTGGATTAAGCCCAACAGGAGACATGCAGCTTGAGAAGGCCCTTCCCTCCTAACCTCTCCCTACAGCAGTAGAAGCTCAGTGATTCCAGACCCACCCCAGTTCTTGCCACTTTGGGGAGCACGGATTTGCATCACTAATTCTCGAGCAGAAAGATGGCTCTGACCTCTAAAAACTGTTTTTCACACGAGTGAAGACCCCATTCTCAAGTTCTCAGGAGGAGGGGGAAAGTTCGATATTTATTATGCCTGGGCCAGGGTGGAAAAAAACCAATGAAAATGTCGAGTGCCATAGCTGTCATCTGAGTCAGTTAGGTGTGTCATTTAGTCCATTGTATATATAGATGCATAACCAGATTTTAAGCTTATTAAAATATTTAATTACTACTTATTTAAACTATCAGTAGAGAAACTGATACCCTCCAGGTGAAAAGAGGCTACCATGTTAGCTTTTCAGCTTGCAGAAATGTCACACCATGGGAAGTCTTACCAAATACAACAGAAGTTTCTGCCTCTCCCCCCAAGCATATAAAAATAGCAAACACGGGCTTCCCTGGTGGAGCAGTGGTTGGGAATCCGCCTGCCGGTGTGGGGGATGTGGGTTCGTGCCCCGGTCTTGGAGGATCCCACATGCCGCGGAGCAGCTGGACCCGTGAGCCATGGCTGCTGGGCCTGCACGTCCGGAGCCTGTGCTCTGCGGTGGGAGAGACCACAGCGGTGAGGGGCCCGTGTACCGCAAAAAAAAAATAAAAAATAAAATAAATAAAAATAAAAAAAATTAAAATTAAAAAAAAATAGCAAACGGCACAGGGAGGCTGCATGTCGGTTCCCAGAAACTTTTTTTTGACACGTTTGATAGGAAAATTATAGCAAGGATAACGCTAAAATGCCACTTGGAGACTAAAGCACCAAGCCTTCTGGTACAGTAATAGAGGAGGTGCCTTGTATCAGCAACCACCTATGGGCCCAGAATACAGATGTCCTTAACTCTTAGGTTCTTTCCCATATGACTATCCACCAAGTACACAAAATCGGGTATTGGAGCATCTTCCTCGCAATATTACTAGTACCAAATACTGCAAACCATGGCTGTCAATGGAGAAATAGTTTGTAACTTTGAATTTCATGATCCAAAAAATAAATTAAAAAGCCTAAAAGGTATCACCTTATACCTATTAGGATGGCTTTTTATCAAAAAGACAAGGGGTAACACGTGTTGGTGATGACAAAGCAAAAAGGGAACCCTTGTGCAGTGTTGGCAGGAATGTAAGTTGGTGCCTCCACAGTGGAAAACAGTATGGAGTGTCCTCAAGAAATTATAAATAGAACCACCATATGATCCAGCAGTTCAACTTCTAGGTATATACCCAAAGGAAAAGAAAACAGGATATCCAAGAGGTATCTGCACTCTCATGTTCATTGCAGCTTTATTCACAGTAGCTAAGATATGGAAATAGCCTAAGCATCCAACAGGTGAATGAATAAAGAAGCTGTGTGTGTGTGTGTGTGTGTGAGAGAGAGAGAGTGTGAGTGTGTACACACATATATACGTGTATATGAAATGGAATATTATTCAGCCATGAGAAAGTCGGAAATCCTGTCATTTATGACAACAAGGATGGAGCTCGAGGGCATTTTGCTAAGTGAAATAAGTTAGACAGACAGATACTGTGCGATCTCATTTTTATGTGACATCTAAACAAGCTGCACTCATAGAAACAGAGAGTGGACTGGTGGTTGCCAGGGGCCAGCGGGTGGGGGAAATTAGGAGATGCCAGTCAAAGGGTACAAATTTCCGGTTAGCAGATGAATAAGTTCTGGGGATCTAATATACAGCATGATGACTGTAGTTAACAACACTGTATTATATCCTCTAAAAGTGCTAGGAGAGTAGATCTTAAATGTTTCCAACATACAGACACATACATACACACACACATGCACACACACTATGGTGATTATGTAAGGAGATGGAGATACTAAGCCTACTGAGGTAACCATTTCCCGAAACAGTCATCCCCTCTGTATCCCTGGGGGGATTGGTTCCAGCACCCCCGAGGGTACCAACATGGCAGACGCCCCAGCCCCTTATATAAGATGCTGCAGCATAGTTGGCCCTCCACATCCGCGGGTCCTGCATCCTAAGACACTGAGCACCAACTTTATATATCAAATCATCACATTGTCCACCTCAGATTTACACAGTGGTATATGTCAATTATATCTCAATAAAGCTGGAAAAAATATTAAAAGACAAAACACAACACAACAGTATAGCCAGACTGTGGAATACTGAGCAGCTAGAGAAGTATCTATTTCTCTGCGTTGTGACCCACGATGCCCAGGGCAAAGAGCAAGTGTGGACAGTGCCTGGTGCTCTCATTCCTGTTTTTGTTTTTAAAAAGTCTTACCTATAGAGAACACCAAAATATTAAGTGGCTCTCCTAGAGGAGGGCTGGAAGCTTGAGGTTACAGGAGGCTTTCACTTTAGATATTTTGGTATTGTTTACACTTTAGATATTTTGGTATTGTTTACATTTTTTTCACTGATTATGTTCTCTCTGTGTATCTCTTTAAACATTTTTGAAAACGTTGCTTAAAACGAACAATTCTACTAGGAGGTAACAAACAGATGAAATATTCAGTTGTAAGAAGTATTCAGCCATAGGTTTAGTTAGTATTACGTTAATTAGTAGGCCATGTTTAGTTGCTAAGTAAATTTGATAAAGCAACTGCTATCATAGCCAGAGGTGGGGAAGGTCACTTCAGCGGGCTGGTCACCAATGTATCTGGAAACGAAAAGCTCACTGTTTGGTTGTTCATTTGCTTTATTCCTTGTACTGTTGATGTAAATAGTAACCACGGGCTTTTTTTTCTGAGGCGATGTGGTCCTAAATGTAGCACAGAGATGTGTACTAATGGGGCTGCGGCTTCTTTTGTTGATCCTGTAGTGAACAGAAAGTACCAGAATAAACCAAAAATGTATTACTAACTCCCCTGGAAAGCAGATTTTTTTAAAAAATCTGTTTTCTGGCTTGTATCTGGGATGGTTCACCCAAGAGAAACAGAGGAGTGTGTGTCTTTCTCCCCCAGGCCGCAGTGAGTCAGCGACGGGGTCGGCCCAGCCCGCAGAGTCTCTGTTTGCAGACTGGGCAGGGAGCAGGGCTTTTTTCCTCTTTGACACTGGGAACACCTCTGTCCATAAGACACGTGTGAACGAGCTCATGTGTGGTGTGTGCTTGGCCGGCAGCGGCCGAATCCAAGCTGGCACGTTGATTCTTTGCAGGAAAACCAGTGTTCTAGACCATGCAGCCGTCTTACCTGGCTTGGTGGCATGTGATTTTAAGACCCGTTGTTGCGGAGTCTAGTAATTTATTTTAGCTTTTATGACATGATTTGCATCCTTAGCAGCTGTTATTTATTATTGATGCTCTGTTTAGCCTTTTGTTTATACCTTTGCTTTAGCATTTATCTGGGAAGCCAGTTATTAGTCTGAGAAGGCACGATGACTGTGTTTTTAGTATCTGTGTGTCATGCCAGCTTTCAAATCTTGATTTATTTTTTCTTTACTCTCTCGAAGGTAGAGATGCTGACTATAGATTTCTTGCCCAAGACGTTGAAACTTGAAACATTCTGGAGGGTATTAGCTTAGTTCCTTTTTAAAAAAGAAATAGGGACAAACTTTCAAAAGAAATTACCCTTTGGTTCAATAAAATGAAAAAGGGTTTGATGTCTTTTAAGCACCCCCCCCACCCCCACCCAGTGTATTAGGATATCCTTTTTAAAAAGTCCTGTCACATTGTCTGGCAGATACCTGCCTTGTGTCTTTAACTTCCTTGCATTTGAGTATGTGTGTGACAGCCTTTGGGCAGAGGGGGAGATCATTTGTATGCTTATACATATAAGCACAGAGATTTCACTTTCTAGCGCCCTCAAAGAACCAATACCTCAGAATCAGGGGAAGTGGGACTGTGAGTTGCTGTGCCCTCAGACCCCTCCAGGCATCCTCCTGGTATGTGCATGTCACTGCACTGGGTGGATTCTGGGATTTAAAAACACATTTCCCACCCAGTTTGGCTGTCATTGGTGAAATAGTGGCGTGTACAACACACGGAGTCTTTTCAAGGGTCCTTTCACATAGGCAATCCTCATGGCATCGACTTGAGAACCTCACTCCCACGTGGGCACAGTTCCCTGTATTTAACCAGTACTACACCCACTGCGTGTGTATGGGATGGGTCAGCCTTGACTGGACTAACTTTTAGGAAAAGAAAATATTTTCTCACCTCCATAACTAGGACATGGGAAGGCTTTTGTGAAATGTATTCATTGTTCTTATAGAAAGTTTGTTAATACGCTGTCTGCATTCTTTGATCATTTCTAACTTCATCTGTTAAATTAACTTGTTGGTCTGTGCTTACGTTTTACTTGGATTAGTTTTATAATATTGGAGTATAACTGCTTTTTCTAGTTTATTTCCCATAAGTCTGTCAATTCAAAATATGTCTGATAAGTCTGCATTAATCTGTTGGTGAGACATTTAGGCATCTCTCCCATATATGTTAAGTGGAGATAGAGGTACCATTTCATAGAAGAAAGAACCCCAGGAATACACGCTGTCACATAATTTCATATAGAATTAATGGGCCTGAGATTTCTTTTAAGAAAATGTGCCTCCTATTGTAGGTAACAGACTGTGATTAGCTTATTTTTAGCTAACGTATGAAGTCATTTCTAAGATGGAGCTATCCTTTAATCTACGGAGCCATCCTTAGAGTAAAAATACTTGATCAAATATAACCTTAAGTTCTTTAAACCTTAAATTCCTGGTATCTGCAGAGGTTCGGGTGTTTTCAGAGTGAATTAAACTTTTGTAAAGCCTTGGTTTTTACCAGAGCAGCATTTCACCCTTGGCAGTGTTCCATTTGGGGCTGGATAGTTGTTGCGCGGCTGTCCTATGCGTTGTAGGGTATTTAGCAACATCCGGGCCTTGACCCACTAGATGTCAATAGCACCCCCAAAAATGTCTATAGACACTGCCAGGTATCCCCAGGGGCAAAATTGCCCCTAGTTGAGATCCTCTGTTCCAAGCAATCTTCGCCAAGTACCAAGTGCATATGATTTCTGGTGACGGTCGTCACTAAATAGATATAACTGGTTAAATACTTGTACAAACATAGATAGAAAACTAATCTTTAGGTGTCACATTACAATTTTTAAAGTGCTTTATCTCCTTCGAAACTGAAGCAATCTGAGGTGGAAATTAATTATCACGTAGGTGTCTGAGAAGTGGGAGCTTTCAGAAACTTAAAAGTCTAAAATGGAATACCTAAAATAATCTCCCCAGAGAGAGCAAGTGGAGTCCATAAAGAAACACTTTTAATCTTTATTTTAACTGCAATTTAAACTTTGCAGCACCCAAGGCCTCACCTTCCTCACGTCCCGATTTGCCAGGTGCTACTGCGGGCAGGTAACACCATGGTCTTATTCCAGCCCTGCCGGTGAGGCTGTCCCCATTGATTTAGGAATAACTCGGCTTCTGGGTTCTTCCACAATGACACTGGCTTCCCCACTCCCCTGCCCCACCCCGGCCTTTAAATGGAAACTTCCCAAGAGTAAACAGCGTGTGCTGTAATTTCCTCATTTTTTTGCCCCGTGGCCTGGAGGTGCTAATGAGAGAGGTGATGACAGAAAAGGGAAGCACAGTCACCCACTGAAGCGTCCACTGGCAAAGGGTAAATCGAGTATCTTATTATAAACATAATACCTTTTCACATATTGAAACCAATCCCAGGAAGCAGTTTTTATTTTTTTTTTCCTGTTTTGTTTTGGACAAGACTTGATTTAATCACAGATTGTAAGCTCCCCATGTCTCCTTTTGTTTTCATCAAGGCTGTCACACCTGCCTTTATCCCTGACCGCTTTGAAGTTGAAGGCTCTGTGGTTATCAGACAACCAATCCCAGCCCCTGCTCACATTCCAGACGGACACTGACCACACCACCGGGGAGAAGATTCTCACGTGTGTCTTACTTCCTCAGCTGCCTTCTGAACCTGCCTGCCAAGGTAAATTGAAGGACCAGGTTCACTTGGCCCCGAGAATTAGCAGCAGCTAATGCCTGTCCTTAAGGCCTCTCACTCCCACACGGGACTGCGTTGTGTCTTATCTGCCTGCAGACCCAGCCCAGGTGTGAGGTCATTGTGGGTCTTTTCTGGGAAGCTTCCCCTGTATCTCTGCAGAAAAAACGTGCTGCTCGTACCCGTGTATCACATGTGATATTCTTAAAACTGCCTTCTGGTTTTGAGTTCTAGCTAAGGCTGAAAATGCAAATACATACTCCTAAAAGAGGTAAGAGTCCCTTAAAATCCAAACAGACAGTTTGGAGGATTAGTGTTGAACATCTCCAGCAAACTGTTTTTAAGGCAGGGAGTTGTTTTGAGTGACTGTACCTTTGTTTTGTAAATTATGTGTGGTTTAAAAAAGCATTCAGGGCTTCCCTGGTGGTGCCCTGGTTGAGAATCTGCCTGCTAATGCAGGAGACACGGGTTTGAGCCCTGGTCTGGGAGGATCCCACATGCCGTGGAGCCACTAGGCCTGTGAGCCACAACTACTGAGCCTGCGCGTCTGGAGCCTGTGCTCCGCAACAAGAGAGACCAAGACAGTGAGAGGCCCGCGCACCACGATGAAGAGTGGCCCCCGCTTGCCACAACTAGAGAAAGCCCTCGCAGAGAAACGAAGACCCAACACAGCAAAAATAAATAAATAAATAAATAAATAAACTCCTACCCCCAACATCTTCTAAAAAAAAAAAATGATTACTTAAAAAAAAAAAACCATTCACACTCATATCACATGACTGTCATAAATCCTTTTCTGGGAGCTGGTTTCGATAGAAAAAAGGGAGAAGAGTCTGGGCGAACGGAGCCACCTTGCCTATCCCAGCCTCGTTAGAGGAGCATTTAAGACCCCAAGAGAACAATGCAGTAGATTGCGTTGCCAAGCAAAGTACTAGATCCAACATGTGCGGCCATATCACGGTCAAGAGGAAGTTTCTGAAGTGAGTGTGTAAAAAAGAATCATGAAAAAGAACTCTATGAATCATGATGACATTCTGGAATGAAATAGTAAATATTGATTTAGCAGATATTTTATGATCTCAAATAGAATTACGCATCCTTGAAAAGAAAGGGCAACCTTGCCAGTCACAGGAACCCTGCTGATGTGGTCTTTGTCCAACAGAGAACCTGCCTCGCTGTGGTGCCCTGGAGAGCTTGGTGAACGATGTGTCCGATGAGGCCTGGAATGAGCGTGCAGTGAACAGAGTCAGCGCAATCCGATTTCTGGAAGATGAAAAGGATGAGGACGATAATGAAACGGTATGGGATTTGAGCTCCTTGGCTTCCACAGACGTTCAAAATTTAAAAGCCTTCCGAGATTGAAAGTGACACCTGATAAAGACCTCTCTTATTTTCAAATAGTCTTTTCTCTGTTCTGCCTTCAGCATTTAAGAATTTTTTTTAGAAGGCAAAACTGGGAGTTTCTAAGGTTCTGATTCACCATGTGTGTATAAGGCAAATGAGACTTTGTTTGTTTGAATAGTTTGTGGGTGCTTCTTTTTCTTTATTTGTGATAGTTACCCCTCCTGCCCCCACTGCTTTCTTAAAATTGGTTGGGAATTTTTTCTTCTCTGTTGTTCCCAGTGAACTGAGTCTCTCCCTGCCCTCCACCCCCATTTGTAGCCGTACCATGGGGATTCATCCATGTTTCACCACATGGCTTAGCTTGCCTGCTGTCCTCCTGGACTTCTTGCTCACCGTCACGTAACCAGGAGCCTTCACCTTCATGCAGAGAGCTTGTGATCTTAGTAGGATTCCCTTATGGGTTTTCATTCAGAAATCAGGAATAGGTTTGAAAGGACCACTCAGCCCTACTTGCCTCCATCCTCCATATGTGTCTCAGCCATCCAGTTGAGTCAGGGACAACTCTTGGAGTCTTCCTGCAATTTGGCTTTGGCTTCTTAAACTCCTTGCACTAATTGAGATTTTCATAAGCAGAACTCAGAGGGAGTACTTGCAGCCCCCAAGACAAAGGGCAGTTTTTAAATTACTGCCTGGAGTCTTTGTTATTCCAGCTGTCCCCAAGTGGGCTTTTATTCACTTACAGTGGTAGAGGGCAAAGTAGGAATTAGGCATGACAAAATGACTCCAACGTAAATGACTTTATCTCATGACTTCTTAGAGCATGATTATTTCACCAGTTACTCGTTGCCTTAGTACTGCTCCTTTGTTAACCTATCGTAGCTCCGCCTGAAACTCCCGGACTGGCCATTTATAAGATGTAAATGCTGTTTTAGGAGCAGAAGAGCACATAACATGTTAAATAATAAAATTTTAAAAACATTGCCCATACCCTGTCACTTCACTTCCCACCCTGTGGTCTTTATTAGAAAAATATGAACGTTCTTCAGTAGGTCATAAATAAAACACAGCAGCAAAATTAGAAAAGAAGTCCTTTCTCACTTCCCTTTTCCTTCACCTCCCGTGCCTCATGGGTTGAAGAAAGCCAGAACCGCTTCAGATAATAGTAGAACATTCTAGGGATTTTCATTTTACAATTTTTTTGACTCCTTTCTCCTTCCTCCCCTCCCCCCACAATTCTATCTCACAAATCTTTTATTTTTTCTTACTGCACGTGGAACTTTGTTCTTATCGTAACACTCATCTCGTATTTTACAAAGTATTCTTTTATTCTGAAAGGAGCCCTTCCATCTTGACTAGGTAAGTTATACTCCACACTTTCACCTTCCCTTAACCACGGGGGAGCAGTTGATAAATGCACGTACCTCCAAAGCAAGCTTTTCAAGCCCACTCTGCCTCTTAACCTCTAGGAAGGGGAGACCTGTGTTGGAAAGCTACCCGGGAAGCTTCGCATTTGAAGGAGTGATGGAGTAAAACCCAAACACTCACCGCGCTCCTTGCTTTTCAGAGAACGCTCCTGAGACGAGCCACGCCCCACCCAGGGGAGCTCAAGAACATGAAAAAGACGGTGGAAAATTTACGGAACGACAGGAACGCTGCTAAAGGACTGGATTCCAACAAAAACGAGGTCAACCACACCATTGACCGCGTGACCACGTCGGTGTAGATGGCGCGTCCACGTCATACCTCCCGAGTCATCCTGCTGCGGAGCCAGCCTGTCCCTGCGTGGAGCCCCCAGAGGCCCTGGCCTCCACCGGACCCCGCACCGGTCCCCACCCACGTGTCGGGATGCTGCGCCCCCAGGAAGTGCCTTACTCTGATCCGGCAGCCAGTCACTGTACCCACCCGTGGTCTCCGGCCTGATTTTTTTTTTTTTTTTTCCTAAATTTCAGTTGTTTGTAATAAGTAGAATACACTACTGACAACATCTGACCTTTGTTTTTGTCTTGTGTTGGGGTCAGGGAGAGCAGGAAGGGGAATTTTGATCCTCCTCCCTCCCATAAAGTGCTGGGACATTGTGAATCCAAGTTCTCTTGGACCTACTGATGAGAGAGAGTTTTATGTATGGGGGAAAAATTGATACTTTTTTAAACCCTTTTTGGCAGCTCAGATGGTGTACATTTAAACATTTTGTATAGGTATTTCATAACAAAATAATATGTATTTCTTTTTGTGATTTTATCTTGGAAACGGTACGTGCAGGAAAAAAAAAACAACCACCAGTCCTAAAGTATTTGTTTTTATTTGTACCATCCACTTGTGCCTTACTGTAGCCTGTGTCCTGTCAAACCAGTTGTCACAATGGCATCTTTGAGCAGAGAGGAGGCTGGAAAGGTGGTACTTTGAAAGCAATGTTGGATTTTAATCAGTAATCTACCAGGTGGATTTGTTTTTAACCAAAAAGAAGAGTTACCACCAATTCGTAAATTATACCAGTTGATTTTTTTTTAAGATGAACCAAAGGATTAGACTGCTAATATTTCATTTCTTTTACAGTCTGACTTTTTCATGAATGAGTCTCTTAGGATGAGTGTTGTGTCTGCTTGTACCTACTCAGAAGGTATGTGCCATTTGTAAAATAAAACAGAGCAGAAAAGCACAAAAAGAAAAAACGGCTCAGAAATTCAGTGGGGAAATGCATTATGTACTATTAAAGCAAGTATGGTTTTTACTGAAGAAAGCTTTAAAAGTTTTATATCGAGATATAAAACCACAATAAAGCAGAATAACCTACAACCCCATTAGAAACGTTGCTGTCTTTATAAGTGCAATTTAATTTGTAAATAGAGTTTGGATCAAAGTATAACAAAATATTGCTTCAAGTTTTAATTTTAAGTCTGCTAATTTAAGGGGTCTGGGGGTATGTTTTGGTGTGTTTCTGTTGGTTTCTTTTTTCAAATTTTGTATGATGTGATAAAAGAGGAATGAAAAGAAGACACAGCCTGTCCCTGTGTGGTGTTTAGGAAAATCATGCTGTTGGTGTTGTCTTTTTATTCTTTCCATGAAATAAAGTCACCCTGGACATGAGCCATTACAGCTTTTTAAAGTTGATTTCTCCTCGTATGTTCAAATGATAGAAGGCAGCCGAGTTCTTTAGGAATGCCCTCCCTTTCCTCAAATACCTGAGCCGCCGGTGGTTTTATGCTAACCTCCTGTGGGTCTGAGTACCCCTTCCTCCCACCTGAGGCGGAGCCCAGCATCGCCTTCAAGTCTGGCTCCTCACCTTGGGTTGGGGCTGTCTGGCCAATGAGACTCCTTAGAAACCTGCTTTCAACCAACCAACTGCGATACCTTCTTTTACTACCAGGAGTTTCACTTTGCTTTTTCGGTTGTTTGTATGTGCGTGTACATTTCTAAGACTGCTGACTTGAAAGCACGTGGCACATAAGTGGTTTTCGGCTGCTCAGTTTTATCTCTCGTTCCCTCATCTGTGGGCACCCCTTTCCTTTTCTCCATTTTAAGATTCCGGCATACTCGGTTTTGTTTTGCAAAGATGATGCCACAGACTCCTGGGCTGATAAGAGCAGCAGATCGGCTTTATTTAAGGAGAGTTTTCTTGACCCTGAAGAACGGATACAACTTCCCTGGTATTTTGTTCATTTGTCTTCATATAAAACCCACCCTTTACTACTCAGTTCACCATGGCTTCGGTGGAATAGAGATGGACAGAATAGTGTGTGTGTTTGAATTTTTCTAGAAAATTCTATGTACCTAATTACTTGTTTCCTTTGGCCTGTCTCTTCTACTTAACATTCACTTGGGGTTTTTTGCTTTGTTTTGCTTTTTGTTTTCAGTCTTGGGATTAGTCTCCTCCCCCTTCCTTGAGCAGGAAAAGTCACCTTCACCTTAGTCGTTTATTCTGGGTGACACTACGATGCTCTTACCCTCCGGATGCTGGGACAGGTGTAGGCATCATGCTGGAAACAGCACCCACCAGTCAGACCCAACCCAAGAACATGCTGGCCTTTTCCAAGGAAAAGGAAACAAATAATTAGGTACATAGAAATTCCTCGAAAAATTTAAACACACACACTGTTCTGTCCACCTCTGTTCCACCGAAGCCATGGTGAACTGAGTAGTAAAGGGTGGGCTTTATACGAAAGCAAACAAAAACCACCATGGAAGTTCTCTCTGTTCTTCAGGGTCAAGATTGCTCCTTAAATAAAGCCAACCAGCTTCTCTGTCAGCCCATGAGCCTAAGCATCATGTTTTTTTTTCATTTAAAAAAATTCTTCCTTTATTGGTAAAAAAAAGAGTGATTCTACAAAGCAATTTCAAGGGCCATCAAAGTGTTAAAGCCATCAGGTGTGTCAGGCAACAGGCATAAGCATCATATTTATAAAATAAAACCGAGTATGCCAGAATCTTAAAATGGAGAAAAGGAAAGGGGTGCCCTCAGATGAGGGAGCAAAGTATCTTGTCGTTATAAGGAAAATTTAAACGTGAAAGGGTTGCCTTGTGAGGCCAGTGCCAGAAGTTCCTGACCTTTTCCTGAGGAATCCTTCTCCACAGCCCGGTCAGCCTCCACCCCCTGTCTGGCCCTTCCTTTAGGAAAGGGAGGAGTAGCTGTAAGGCCTGACTGTTTGTCTTGGGGGGAGTGACAGGTAAAAGCAGGGAAGATGAGTATGACCTGTTCATCCACTTGTTTGTAGCCCCTAGTTCCTCTTCTTTAGCAAGGAAATTACACCTAAGTGGATAAAACCTTCAAAATGTAGAGGGGATAAAATCATGAAATCATTGATGATGAAAAGAGGGGCAGGTGAGAAAACTATTGATAGAACAGTTTGCCTGGATCTTCTGTTTTTTTCTGAAAAGTTTGGAGCAATGGTCCTGACCAACCCAATCTTTCTACCTAAAAACTTCCTGGGGTAAAGAAGCACAGGTAAGTCGTTTGCACCAGCCTTTGACAGCCATCCTGCCATCTCTTGTGAAATGGACCACACCCAAGAAGGCACACAAAATGGATGGGGTGGAGGCTGGGAAAATTCTTTCTTTGTTGGAAAGTTACTCGGAGCAGCCAGTTCTAATCATATAAGATGACTGACACCCCTGCTACGGGCATGCTGGCTGGCGGGCGGCAAGGCTGCACAAACACACACAGTCTGACCAGGGACGGCCTTGGAGCTGCTTGTTAATGGGAGGCTAGCAGGGACCTTGCAGCTGGGTGAGAGTTAAAAATCTCACGTCAGGGCTTCCCTCGTGGCACAGTGGTTGAGAGTCCGCCTGCCGATGCAGGGGACACGGGTTCGTGCCCCGATCCCGGAGGGTCCCACGTGCCGCGGAGCGGCTGGGCCCGCGAGCAATGGCCGCAGAGCCTGTGCGTCCGGAGCCTGTGCTCTGCAACGGGAGAGGCCACAGCAGTGGGAGGCCCGCGTACAGCAAAAAAAAAAAAAAAAAAAAAAAAAAAAAATCTCACATCAGACTTTAGTGTTGACTTCACCCAACTTTCCAAAGAGCCAATTAAAAAAACCTTAAAATATGTGTAATCAGAAACATACAAAAGTAGAATTATGTAGCGGACTCCCATATACCTGCCCCCAGAGTCAGCAATTACCAACACGAGACCAATGCTAAGCCATTTTACAAGATGTTGAGTAGAGTTCCCTGTGCTATATGGTAGGTCCTTGTTGTTTAGCTATTTTATATACAGTAGTATCAATCCCAACCTCCCAATTTATCCCTCCCCTCCCTTCCCCTTTGGTAACCATAAGTTTGTTTTCTATGTCTGTGAGTGTATTTCTGCCTTGTAAATAAGTTCTTTTTTTTTTTTTAGATTCCACATACAAGCGATATCATATGATATTTGTCTTTCTCTGTCTGACTTACTTCACTTAGTATGATAATGTCCAGGTCCATCCATGTTGCTGCAAATGTTAAGCCGTTATTTTTTGTTTGTTTGTTTGTTTTGGTACGCGGGCCTCTCACTGTTGTGGCCTCTCCCGTTGCGGAGCACAGGCTCCAGATGCACAGGCTCAGCGGCCATGGCTCACGGGCCCAGCCGCTCCGTGGCATGTGAGATCTTCCCGGACCGGGGCACGAACCCATGTCCCCTGCGTCGGCAGGCGGACTCTCAACCACTGCGCCACCAGGGAAGCCCTGTTAAGCCGTTTTAAAGGAACCAAATTATGTTTTAAAATACATCCATAAAGGGAAGACTGTACAATGAAATAATTAAAAAACTCGGGGGGAGCAGAGAGCAAGTGTACCTTTTAAGTAGCACTTTGGAGTAAAATTTTGAGAGTCAGCACAGCACAGCCATTGCAATCACATGGACGTGGGTTTGAATCCCAGCCCTGCCATGTGACTTTGGATAAGCGACTTAACCTCCCCGGTCCTTCATCTCTAAAATGGGGCAGTGATACCTCTTACAGGTTCAGAGTGAGGATGAAATGGGTTGCATAGGACACAAGCTCTCAGGACGTGTGTGGCTGCAACTATTACAGGTCTTTGCTGTTGTTGTTATTATAATGGTGTTATTAGCGGCTCTGTACTTCCTACTGTGGACTCAGCAGTGTGTGATCACCAGTGTCTTGTTCCCCGGAAATGAGGACACATGCTAGTTCTCTGGTGAAGAAAACTTCATCTGAAAACTCTCTCTTCTACGATATTCTCTAGAGACCCATGAGTTATGTAATGGGCGAGGGAAGTTTTGTCTGGTCAGCTCACTTAATGATAAGGTTAGCAGTGGTCCCCTGGTAACCCCTTCATTGTAACTGGACTTTACGAAGCTAGCTGTCCTCAAGGGAAAGCTAGTTTCTACCAAGAAACCATTAAACGCCTAATTGAGAAAAGGGTCTCTGGGTTTCCAGGCCACATCCCCTCTCTGCCAAGTCCTCAGTGTCCTAGGCTTTGGTCTGTTGTGCCCATTTAGTACCTTAACTCTGTGTCACCTTTGATTTTCATAACTCCCTCCTTTTTCCCCTCTTGCTGTGTTCTGTCTCTTCTCTCTCCAAGGGAGACCTCTGAGGCTTTTCTGTACCAGGACGGGCAAGTAGACTTAAGACATGGAGCATCAGTGGGAAAAAAAACCTACCGGATAAAAGAAATCAGTGCAGCCTGAGCTGGTGCACGTGTGGTCCACTCCCACCTTGCTGGACTGTTTTCTTTTTGAGAAGCTGACAGCTGGAGGAAAGGGGAGACCGACCAGAAGGACCTGATCTGGTTATCTTCATTCGGTAGGCTGTGGGGAAGGTTCGAGACGAGCTTTTGTGTCTCACAATTGGCAGATGGACAGTGTAAACTGTACGAGTGGGCAGTCCCTCCCTGTGACAGACCCCTGAGCTCTGACTGGGTGAGAATCTAATTGGGTTGATCCTCCAAGGGCCTTGCAAGGCATCAAGAGTTTAATTTCTAAGCAAATGATGAGCTGCCCCTTGGTACGGTGAAATGGCAGTTATGATGGCTGCTGTTTACTGAGCACTTACTATGTGCCACACCCCAGGCTGACTGAACAGTCTCAGCTTTCCAGAACAGCCCATGAGGTAGGTCGTGGCATTTCCATTTTGCAAAGGAGAGAATTAGGATTCAGCCAGTTTTGATGTATTTGTGGGAGGAGGGGAGCTCCATGTCCTTCTATTCCATCATCTTGATCTGTCCCCGCAAGATTCAGATACTTTTCACGACTTTTCCAAGATCCAACAGTAAATGACAAAGTTGAAATTTGATTCACATCTCCTTTGACTAGACTCTGATCTCCATTACTCCCTTATTTGCCTTTGCCCCCATCCCTCCCTCAGCTAAAACACTGTGAAGCTGCAACTCTATTCAGAGTTGTATTTATTGTAGACGTGCTGGCTCTGTTTTAATTTTTGGGGATCATTTAGGCCTAGGTTATGGACAAAGACTGGCATAGAACTCGGTGAAATTGAGCACCATCTCTGCGGACCTGGATCTTCCTCTGTGCCCAGTTTGGGTAGCAAATGCTATGCCCCCCACTCCCCTCCACCCCTCCCCCTGCCCACCCCACATCATGTCCTATGGCAAGGGCTATGAAAACGTTCATGGGATCTCTGTTCTACCATCTCAGACTGTGTGCAATCCTCGAGAAACTAGGGAGAAAAAGGATTTGGTTAGTGGGTGACCAGAAAAAAATCGATATATGTATTTTTACTATTGACTGAAGTGACACTTGGGGAACTGGCTCTTGAGAGAGCTGTAACGTGTTTCAAAAATTGGCAGTTAGCCCTGGCATGAGCTAGTTAATCAGGAACGATCTTCATCCTCACTGTCTTTCACAGCCTCCCCTTGGAGAAAAGACAGATAAGGAATACTTGGAGATCAAGAGTGCTGCAGCTTGATCGTGATGCAGTTTGAGGGGAAATAGGAAAGGTGACTAGTGATTTATTACTTCTGATCCTCCCTTTAAAAAGTGTTGTGAAAGATTTGACAAATAGTGATTACTCCCCTTTAGGAATTTTCGTTTAATCATAGACACAGCCAAGCAGAAGAATAGAAAACTTGTGTGACTGAGCAGCATTTCATTTTGTTGGAAACTGGCTCGATCACCCTGGTTGTAGGAAGAGACAGCCTTGGGCAGTCTTCACGTGGCAGGAAACCGGGAGCATCGGGGCCTGATGGACACCTGATACCATGTAAAGAGAATCCACAGGAGCTTCTCTAGAGGGGCTTTCTAGAGCTAAGGTCTGGCTGTTTGCAGACAGGTTTGCTCCTGTCTGGACCCCAGCATCCTGTGTTAACACACCTGGCTGCGGCCTCCCATCCTTCCCAGCTGTAGGTGTGAGGGCTTGTTTGTTTAAACCTTGATGAGCACTGCTTGGAAAAACAAAACAACACACTCACTTGTCTGGGCATAGAATATTCTTCCTGAATTGTTGTCCTGCCCATTGGCCCAGAGGCATTCTGGGTGGGGCGAGTTTCGGGGTTGGTTTGGGGAGTTTCGGGAATGGGCTCTGGGCTGGGCCTGTCAGGTGGGGGTCGCTCTTGGCTGTCGCCATTCTGGAACGTCTGAGGGTCAGGGAGCATCCCCCTTAGATGACTGCGGGGTCGTTAGGTTCTGGCCCTGCCACTTTCTCCCATGAGGGCGGACACAGCTGGATAGGCATTTACCGTAAGCCTAGCCCTAACCCTGCAGGATGGGAGGGAACCCTCATCTGTGTTGTATTCTCACCTGGACACCTGAATAATCACTGGTTGGATGGGGTCCCTGCTTGACGCTGACTGCCTCCCATCAGCGGCTGCCTGTCTCCGTGTCTTCGTCCCTCCTCAGCCGTCACCCCGTGTTGATGTTGCCATCGGATGAAGGTGGTGTGCCCAGGGCCTGGATGGAAGCAGACCTTTGGAAACCCAGCGTTTGTCACCTGTGGTGATTGACTCTAAGCTAGCTACCCAACCTCCTCTACCGCATCTTGGTGTACGATTCCCTGTAGCACATGGGTTGTTAGAAGAAACATGTCAACAAAATATGCTGAAGCTCTGGCCTGGTTCTTTCCCTCTAATCACAGCTGCTGGTGATAGGATCGCATCGCTCTTTAAGGAGCTGGCATGGGGCGGCCAGAAAAATCAGTGCCTGCTGCCCCGTCTCCCCTCTCGGTGCTCGGGGGGCAGGGGCGAGCCCATTCTTGCTCACCATCCCGTGACCTGGGACCACTACAACATTCTGTCTTTCTTGGAGGCAACGTGCACCAGAGCCGCTTGGTGGCCGTGTTAAACTGGATTGCTGGGTCCCAACCCCAGAGTCTGATTCGGGAGGGCTAGGTTGGGGCCCGAAAATCTGCATTTCTGACAAGTTCCCAAACTCCCAAGTTCCCAGTATAATGGCTGGCCCAGCGCCCACACTAAGAGAATCACTGCTCTGTGTATGGGGAGGAGCAGAAGCCTTAGAGTTGAGCAGAGCTGGGTTTAAAAGCCACAGCACTGGGGCTTCCCTGGTGGCGCAGCGGTTGAGAGCCCACCTGCCGATGTGGGGGACACGGGTTCGTGCCCCGGTCCGCGAAGATCCCATATGCCGTGAAGCGGCTGGGCCCGTGAGCCATGGCCGCTGAGCCTGAGCATCTGGAGCCTGTGCTCAGCAACGGGAGAGGCCACAGCAGTGAGAGGCCCGTGTGAAAAAAAAAAAAAAAAAAAACTACAGCACTTACTTAATTTTGAGACCTTGAGGCGTTTTTCTTAATTTCCCCAAGTCTTAGTTGACTCGGTTTTAAGATGGGAATAATACCTAGTGGAAGATATTTTTAGAGAGTTAGGGGACAAAGCTGGCACAGAGTAGGCTTTCAGGAATTGCCAGCTCCTTGGCAGACGTGAAGTGTGTGCACAGTGGTCCCACAGGTGGGCAGAAGGGCATCTGGTCTCTTTAGCCAAGGGCTGGGCTTGAGGCTTCTGTGAACATAACCAAGCTAATGGGAGTCGAGGAGGTGCCACCAGAATTAGACACTCTGCTTCCCTGTGGGGCAGCACCCCAGAGGAAGCCTGGGAATGCTCATGGCCAGATGGGATCAACACTTCCTGACTTGCCCGATGGCAGGAACTGTGTCCTATTCATTTGTGTGTCTGTGCCTGACACTGCAGCCCCAAATCTCCAAACGCATAACCTCTCTCACACCTGGGCTGTTGGAGGAAATCTCCCAACCGCGATATCTCTAAACTGTTCAGGGTCCTAAACCTCACCTGTGTTCTTCATGCGCTCATTTTAGTGTCTTAAGAAACTAAAGTCATGTTGCTTTAGTCAACTGTCCCAAGGTTTCAATTTTCTCCCCAAATCCATTAATCTCCTCCTTGTTATTGCAAAGATGATCTTCAAAATGAGTATCTGGTATGGAAAAAAAAATCAATACATAAATGTTAAATTGTATGCCTCATTATTATCTAAAACAAAATTATATATATCATTAAAACTATTGGTGGAAAAATCCAAATGAACATTTTGGCCAAGACAATACTTTCATAGAGATCTGACTGGTGACTCTAATCATTTATCATATAATTTCCAAATAAGTTGTGCATTTTTAAGACTTGTTTAATGTAGTGGTCACTGAGTGATGTGTTTCTCTGAGACATGATTTGCTTTGGGAACAATAACAAACTTTTTTTGGACAACATTCCTATCAAAATATTTAAGTGTGGGGGGTCCTTAAACTATGGCTCACTGCCTGTTTTTGTAAATAAAATTTTGTTGTCACACAGCTGTGTGTATTTGTTTATGTACAGAGAGATTGGCCCTCAAGGCCTTTTAAAATATTATTTGGCCCTTTACAGATAAAGTTTACAGGGGTTTCTGCTTCTAGTCATAGGTCCCATATGGTACTTTTGCCACCAGAGGGCGCTAAGTGTCCTGTTTGCTTATCACAGCCAGAGGCCCATCTGGACACACTGGCTTCCTGCAGGGGCTGAACTCAGAGAGCCTGCACCTTGGTCCCCGCCTCTGACAGTACAGCCTTCCTGCCACTTGCTCTGCCAACGTGGGATGCTCCGGGACATGAGTCCCAGGGTCACCCCTTCTCAGAATGCTCAGGGGCTAGGACAAACCCTTGGTGCCCTTCCTGGGCCCCATGACCATCCTAGGCCTGGCTGAACAATATCGTTTTCTGTGACTTGTTGTCTCCATAATTGAAATTATTTGGCATCCTGCAGGAAGAGTTACAATATTTAAAAGATTGGAAAGGCAGCATATTTAGATACCTGAATGCCCGCTTTATTTTATGGGGGAAAAGGCAGGCTTTCCCATTCCCCACTAGGGGCGCCCACTGGGCATCCATGCTGGTCTCTCCTTTCCCCAGACCCCACTCCCTGGTCACAACCTGCTCTCCTTAGCCTCTCTCCTCACTTTGCTCCATCAATGACCCACTTTGCCCCTTAACTTCAGCTGCTTCTATAAACTTATTTAAATCGTATCCTAAGTAAGCAATAAACCTTGATCTTACGTCTGCTCCATAACTACCTGTTTCCTCTTTTCTCTGCCAAGTTTCTTGAAAAAGAGGTCTAGTCTTGCTCTCTCTCCTTCTAACCCCCCCCCACCCTTCTCCATCCAGTTCCGTGGGCACTTCCTCCAACATGCTGTGGAAAGTGCTCTGATTGGCTCACCAGACCTCCATGTTGCCATATTCAATGGACATTTTCCCCAGATTTATTGAGATATAACTGACATATTGTGTAAGTTTAAGATGTAGCATGTGTTGATGTGATACATTTATATTTGCAAAATAATGACCACTGTAGCATTAGCTCCTACACTGGTGGACATTTTGATTCAGCTCTTGTGTTTCTAGACCTGTCTGCTCTGCTGGATTTGGCTCTGTGGACAGCCCCCACCTCCTCGGAACTCCCATCCATGCTTTTTCCAATTATTTTTTATAGCAAATCAACTTATGAAGGAAACTTCTACATAGTAACCCAGTATGAGTTACTCAGCTGAAACTAACCTTTCCCAACACAGTCCTTACCCTTGACTATATGCAAGAACTCTAATTCCAGCTTCCTTCTTCTTCAGTCACAACCAAGTCACAAGCTGGTCACAACCAAGTAATTGATTTCATAACCCAGTAATGGGTCCAATTCTGTAGTTTGAAGCCCGTGCCTTTGCCTCCCCTGACTCTCTTTTCTCTGCTTCTCCTCACACATCTCTCACCAGCCTCCTTGGTCCCTTGGAGGGGTCCCTTGGTCCCTCCTTGGTGTTTTCTGATAGTCCCAGCATTCTGCCTTCAGCTTTATGTTCCTTACGTATGCGTTTTCCCTAGGTGGTCCCATCTTTCCTCTTCATGCTGCAGACTGCAAAATCCGTCTCCACTCCAGACCTGCACACTCTACTCCTGCAGGAAATGATGTCAGCCCCAGATTCGATTCCCAGAGCCCTGCCCTGGGTCAGGTCAGGGGAGACTGGTCATTGGGTTGAAACAACCTGGGGCTGATCTAGGACAAAGCCACCAGCAAAACCAAAATAAAAAGCCATCTGGGTTTTTCTGCGTGGACCTTAGACAGAACCAGTGTTCTCCACTGTAGAGTTCCCCAGTTTCTCTTCCCTATGTTTCTCATTCCCTGCTCTTTTGTTAGAAGTAAGCCGCTAAGCCCAGCCCACACTCTAGGGGACTCGTCTGGCTTTATCATCAGTAGAAGAAGAGATAATAGCTCTCCCTTACTGAGTGACTGCCGTTATGTTTCAGGCACTATCCAGGCTGCAGAACACACACTAGCTCAATTCAGTTTTAATTCCCACAACACTCGGAGCTTGGTGGTCTTATCCACATTTGAACGACTAAGACATTGAGGCATAAATAGATAACTGACTTGCTCACGGTGGCAGCTCTTGTGCTTGAACCAGGCCTGTTCGACTCCTCCAATGGTCACTTGCAAAGGCAGTCCTAGCCCCAGTGTTTGCAAAACTCTTCAGCTCAAGAGCCAAATTGGGGTTGGTGCTGACAGAAAGTCAGAGAGAGACACAGAAATACAAGCTACTCCAGCGTGGCCTCTTGATTGGTCCCCCAGGTCAGGCTCCTGGCCAATCAACTGCAGCGGGGGCAGGGGCGGGGGTGGGGGGAGTCCAGTTGAATATAAATGGAGGAGGGTGATGAAGACCCAGGAAGCTTCTTACGCTTGATTGGCATCTGTGGTTCAACTGGGAAGGGGAAGGTGAGGTGCAGTGGGTGTTTGTGATGTGGGTGTGGTGAGGAAGGGGCGGTGATGAGAGGAGATTGGGCTTGGAAATAGAACACATGGGGGAGGTAAAGAGATTGGTTCCAGAAGAAGAGGAAAGCCATTTGCCTACTTGACAGGCCTGTTGTGAAAACTTCTGAAGCGGAAATGTAGTTTCATGGTATCTTGTGAACTTTTGGAAGAGAGATACGATGTTATCATGGAATAAGAATCTCAGGTGGGTGTTCCCCGCATATTAAAGATGCAGGGGGCTTCCCTGGTGGTGCAGTGGTTGAGCATCTGCCTGCCGATGCAGGGGAGGTGGCTTCATGCCCCGGTCTGGGAGGATCCCACATGCCGCGGAGCGGCTGGGCCCGTGAGCCATGGCCACTGAGCCTGCGCTTCCGGAGCCTGTGCTCCGCGACGGGAGAGGCCGTAACAGTGAGAGGCCCGTGTACCGCAAAAAAAAAAAAAAAAAAAGATTCCAGGAAAAAGCCTAACCAAAATGGGCATTTTCAGTGGCGACCCCCATTTTCCCCACCACTGGACGCTCTGTTGGGCCAGGCTTCCCCGTTACGTTTATGCATCGTATCGAGTTAACCTCTGCCTGCCTCTCAGTCTGACAGTATTTCAGCCTAAGAAATTGAGGATTTTCTAGAGCTACGGCTGAGGTAAACTCCCCCGTTCACTTTCTAGACACAGCCCATCTTTTGAGAGTTGCACAGCGTGTAGGCACTGTTTCTATTCCTGTGGGTGCCTGATACTCTGATTTTTACTTTCTGAAGTCATTTCTTTACCATCTTTGAATGGCAAACAGGGAAACTGTAGATGACCGCGTGAAGACAAACTAGAAACCACTTTACTTCTGGTTTGTTTTACTGTTGTTATGATTCCCCGGGTCACTGGCTCTGAGATGGAGGTTTGGCTGCAGGAGATTTGCTGAGAAATGTTCTCTGTGGCAACCGTTGAAGGGAGTGTGAAAAGCAGGACTGGGCGTCTGGGGAAGCCAAACAGCAAGGCCACTGGGGCAGAGGCTTCAGCCCGTCCTCTGGGTGCTTGGGAGCCCAAGTGAAGCAGGAAGGTGGCCTTTGCACCCATGACCAGTAATTAATGTGGCCTTCAGTGGAGGTCAGCTCCTGGGTTGAGGTGGGGACCCACGGGCAGACATCAGTGGCCAACTCACTGGACAGTTGGGCCGGCAGCACCCCACCTCTGAATGAGCATCTCTGCTGCCTGCTCTGCAGATGTTGTGTCCACGCCAGTGATCTTAAATATCTGGTTATTGTCTGGATATTTGTTCAATTTCAAATTTTCTCCTGGTATTCATTTTTTTTTTAAAAAATATTATTTATTGTATCTTGTGGCAAGAGATTAGGAAATTATTGACTTCTTAGACAACACTGTATCCTGACTCCAAATGCCCAAAATTGTCTTCCGAACCTGAAACACATAGTTTATATTTTTTTTCTCTTCCTGGTTGTTAATCCCAGGAGAGCCTTCACTGTCTTCTACATCGTGAATTAGGACTAAACCACTCAGGATACAATTTGTCAGTAATGGTTTTAGCTAATCAAAGGGCTGGAGAGGTTGGATTCTTTTACTTTTTTCTTAGGGAATATTTAAAAAGTAGTTGTACAAAATGGCAAATAGTCTATGATCTCCTGTTTCCTTGATTTGCTGAAGTCTCCATTTCTCCGTCATCAACCGAAAAAATCCAAAGTCAATGTGGGTGCTCAGAATCCAGTGAGAGATTGTCCAGGAGAAAAAAAAGGCTCCTTATTACTCCGCTAAAAAGGTTTAAAAGGGCCAATGGCCTCTTTGATTTTTATCCAATATACAGTTATATTTTATGTGCATTTCAAAAAATACTATATAAAATTGTCTCATTTTATGCAAACACAAAAAATTGCCTCAGGGAGCCCCAGTCTGAGGGGACACACAGCCCCGCCCTCAGGGAGCCCCCGTCTGAGGGGAGACACAGCCCTGACTCAGGGAGCCCCAGTTATCCTTAGAAAGAGTTGGAATTTGCTGGGACTCTCCCCTCTCCCAGTAGCCCCCACACAGGTGTCTGCCCCCTCCTCAAGGCCTGCAGGAGGGTCTTCAAAGGGACCCACTCCAGACATCTAGGTCTGGGCCTCTCAGTCTCAAAGTCTAATGAGGTGGAAGAGGGACCCTCCTGAGAGAGCTCAGTCCAGAAACCAGCTGGACAGCTGAGTTAAGGAGAGCTGCTTCGGGGTAGGGATGGACCAGACTTCCCAGAGCTTGTCATTAGTTTTCTCCTGCTGAGATGAGGGTGCAAGTGTGATACACAGCCTGAGGTCCCCTGAAGGGACCCAGTGGGCCACCTGGAGGGGCTGACATGGCTCAGCAGAGAGAAGCTAAGGATGGGAAGGGCTCCTAGGAGCTTGAGGATGGAGACGCTTGTGTTGGGGTGGAGAGAACTACAGGGGAAGGTCCCCATTGATGATGGGGGTTCCCAAAACACATACAAAAGCACCAGGGAGGGAGATAGTCAGCTTTCCCCATGGCCCGGCCCAGAGGGCATGAAGCCAGACATCAGTGCCAGTCAGGGGAGTACTTTCCTTCCTCCTGACCTCATCCTCTTCTTCTCACAGATCTTTCTTTACCACTACAGGGGGCAGTTCTGCGGGGCTGGCATCCTGCCTGGAGCATGGCCTCCCTCGAGGAAGGTTCCCATCTCACGCCCATCGGACAGGGGCCTGGGTTTCACACTTCTGGATCAAGGATGTTTGCCTTAGTTATAAGAGACTAGAAAACTCAGAGGGACAGCCCGGATTTTCAAAGGGCCTGGAGAAGCTGGGGGGCGAAAATGATTTTCTGCTCCTATTTCCCCATGTCATACTTGTTTAATAATTCAACTTTTCCTGCCTATTTTTTAACTTGTAAAGTATGGGAAATGTTTATTATTCCTTGTGATTTCTGCCATAATTAAAGGAAAGAAAATCAAGAGGCAAAGCAATGCGCTAAGGAAACTTTCTAAAAGATGGCTTCTGAAAAATGGCAGGATGATGTGTGCATGTGTGTGTGTGTGTGTGTGTGTGTGTGTGTGTGTGTGTAATCAGTGAGTTCTTTTCCTTTTTCCCCTTCTCAGAGTAAGGGGCATGGATACCTGCATTTCTGTGTTAATAGGCACTTCTTGGTAAGCATCCTAAACCTTTCCGGCCCCAGCCTAGCTGGACTGGTACAAATGCCCTCCATGTAGGATAAAATTAGTAGGGAAGTCGATCACCTGGTCCCATCTTGCCTCCCAGGATGTGGGTAAGAGGCTCCTGAAACCTTCTAAGAGCTCCTTTGCCAGGTTCCCACTGGGGCTCATTATAGGGAAAGGTGGGTTTTTTTGACATGCTCAGCTCAGCTAATGAAAAATGGAAGGAAGAGTCAGTCCAGTGCAAGAAGCTGAGGACATAGAGCTTCCACCTGTGAACGTGAGAGAATAGGTCCTTAGAAATAGAATATACTAGATTTTTAAAAAATTAGTTTTAGGCCTTTCTCTTTGCAGCTATAAAATGAAATATTAACTAAAGACATATGCTTCTACTTATAGTCCCAGAAAAGTGTGCTCTGAATGGAGATGATAATATTGCCATTTTGGGTGATTCTTTCCCCCTGGCTAGTGTGGGTTGGCTTGATTCTCCCCAGCCTCTCAGCACTGGTCCCCTTTGTGTTTGGTGGCATGTTGCCATGGTACCATCAAGAAGCACTTTCCTGCCATGACCTGTTAATGGACTTTTCTATTCTCAGGATGAGGAAGGGAGTGGGGAGGGAGAAGAATATCATTTAATGACTTGAATTAATTGAATAAGTCTCATGAATGTCAGTGAAATAATGGTGAACGTAGCTGTATGCAGAAGAGTTAAAAATAATCCTTCAGCAAAATACTGTTCTTGCACACTGTGCTCCAATTGTGCATTTAAAAATTATCTTTTCATTTTTTTAAGTTTGGTTTGAACTTTCCAATGCTTGACCCAATACTGGAGTTTGCCTCAGAGGACTTAGTCAGAAGATTTCTTCTTATTAGATCTTAACAGTCAGTTGACATTGTCTTGTTTCTTATAGGACATCACTTTTGCAAATGAAGGTGCTTCCTCTATAGTGATTTAAATTTTTTTCTGTGTATCCTAAACAAGATTTTCTGCTATAATTATTCATTGTTGGCAGCATTGCCTAACTTTTAAGTCTGTTTACTGATTCTTTTAGTAGGTTGTCTCTCATTTCGGTAACTTCAGGTTTAAAAATTTTACAGAATCAGCAAAATCCCTCCAAATCACTGTCTCTTTGAATGGCTTAATGAAATAATTAATTCCATTTTTAAGCACTTTACTTTTTTCCCCTCTGTATTTATATTAAAAACATGTTAAGCCTTTAAACTTGAATGTACTAAAGATGTGGCTTTGCCCAGGCATCTCTCTTAAGACAAGGTGAAGACGTGGAAAGGAAGACCATTTGGGAGGGTTAAAGTGCTGGTATCTTTAGAATGTCTGAAGAAAGTGCAGGAATAAAATATGGCAAAGAGTGAAAATAATCTATTAAAGATGTTCTCTATGCCTTAGAATATTGTTCACCAACAGAGTGAGCAATATATTTTTAGATGAATGTTATCACTCTGCTTTATCACCTTTTTAGAGGCTGCAGAACATTTATTTTTCTTCTTGAGATCCGAAGCAGGAGCCAGTCCTTTGGCAACCTCTTGACTATTAGAGTCAAAAGCAGTGACCAAAGAAATCCCTGGAAAGTTTTCATGAGAAATCGAAGAAGCTATATGCGCAGTCAGGATTTGGTTGTGGCCAAGAAGAAGAGGGTGATTTCTTTGATTCTGCTTTCAGCAGTTTGCATCAAGTTTCCAGACACGTCTCTGGAGATGCTCAAGGTTACTCACATTCTAGGAATGACACGCAGATATAGCAATCCTTCCAGGTAAAGCTATCCATGCAGGAATATGTTGCCATCTGGCCACTTGGAAGCATTCTGCTAGATGGCAAATGGCCTCATTGGGTGTTGGTGTATGTGTGTGCATGTACACGTGTGTGTATGCACACACATGCATGTGCTGTGGTGTGTGAGTTGAAATACACAGTGTATTTATCCATTGCAGTCGATTTCTCTGGACCCACAAATTTAGAAACCACAAGTTATTTTCAGGCTTGAAAAATAAAATTTTCTTAGTTTGATAGTATAATATAAAAAAGTTTACCTTGCACTCTGACATCTGAAGTGGGGTTACAAGGGCAGAACCGGCTTGGGAGATGGTGGCTGTGTCTTGGTCTGAGATCTATTACTGACTGGCTGTGTGTCCCGAAGTAGGTAGCTTACCTGCTCTGGACATCAGTCTCTAAATCTTTAAGAGATTTAGATCGATATGGTGTCCAAGTCCCCCATACAGAATCTGTGGGAAACAAAGATCTTTCTCTTAGGTTTTTCAAGCTCTTGAACAGCCAGGCATTTAGAGGAGTAGCATAGAGACATAGAGAACGCCACTATCTTAATGAGTTTTATAAAAACTTTTCAGAAAGTCATGCCTGGACTGATGCACATGGTTGCTTCATTTCTATCAGGGGTGTTTTCTCCTCTCTTGGCACCCCCTTTCCTTCCGCTCTTCTTTTAGAAAATGCTGATCCACACAAAGAAAATGAACACTCTCTTAATATTTTGGTGAATTTCCTTCTAGGTAAATTATAGCTATTTGTGAAGAAAAATACAAGTGTTAGAAAATAAAACATAACAACTTAGAACCAAAAAAACCCAAGAACTTTCTTATATCTAAACTCATGACCTGGGTGGTTTGCAGAGTTTATTAAGCTTCTAGTTATTAAACTAGAAGTTATTAAAATGCAAATGTTAGAAAATACAAAACATGGAAGGCTATTGATTAAGAGCTTATCGTGTCCCTAATGGTAATTTGAATATTATTTTTAAGAAACAAAAGCAACTCCTGGACAGTTTCCTAGGCTTTTGCATCTACAATGTAGACAAACAGAAAGCAGCCCAGATGTGATCACAGTTATTTTGCAGAGGAACGCATTCACAGATATTCCCATTTGCAGAAATTTGCCTGGGATAAGAAGTACTGGCTCAGACATTGCACTTACATATAAATATTTTAAAAACACCCCGAGGCCTACAGGAAAAATAACTGCCCCTATTTTGTGTGCTTGTCCTTGGGGGAGAAGCAGAGCTGATATGTGAACATTAATGGCATAGATTCACTTTTGAAAAGTAGCTTAGCTCCAAATTGTGAGTCAGAAACAATTTTCTAGCTGAGTGACTCTCAGCTTTACCATGGCTTGGGAACACCTTTTTCACATCTAAAAAGAGTGACAGACATCTCCTTCCCACAAAACAAAGCAAAATAAACAAGAAACCCCACACAAAATGCTGGTAGCCATTATATTTTCATTTCTTTCAGTTGAGTAAATAAAGCAATAAAAAAGTTACTATGAATTTGGTAATTCTTCAAGAAACTTGTATTCCTTTTTCTCCTTTCCCTTGATTTTCTTCTGTATTCATATTGACTTTTTAGTTACATATGTATTTTGATATGCCACCTCAGATTCTTTGTGGGAAGAGCATATGTATTAAATAAGAAAATTAATTTAGGAATTTTTTATAGGGTAAGTTATTTTGTAAACTTAGGAGTACTTTACATTTAAACTATTTAAAACTGCACATGCACAGAGCTTAAGAAGTCAGACGAGTATACAGGGCTTCCAATAAAAAGCATAGCATTCCACTGGGCATCTCCCAAATTTCCACTCCTTGGCAACAACTGCTTCCAACCAAGTGAGCTGTTTGATTGAGATTTATTTCCATATCCCTATATGGCAGATTTCTGTTGTTACTTCTTTACTACAACTTTATTATTACTAAAGTTTTGCAGTTTTAGTCATTGTGTATTGATTGATAGTCTTGCTTAATACTTTCTCTTTTGACCTACCATACATTTGACTTTCTGCCTTCTCCCCTCTCTCCTAATACAGATATACAAGAATTTTGGTTAGAGGAATATTCAGTGCTATTATTTTTGCTATAAAAATGCTATTTGGGCATAGGGGAGGGATGTACTGGGAGCTTGGGATTAGCAGATGCAAACTATTATATATAGAATGGATAAACAACAAGGTCCTACTGTATAGCACAGGGAATTTTATTTAATATCCTGTGATGAAAAATAATGGAAAAGAATATGAAAAAGAATGTATACATATGTATAATGGAATCACTTTGCTGTACAGCAGAAATTAACATTGTGAATCAACTATACTTCAATACAATAAATTTAAAAAAATTAAAAATGCTATTTTACAGATAAGGCAAGTGACGTACAATGGTTACTTTTTCTTTTTTGTAAAATGCTTTATTTTCCTTGGAGTTAATAATTGTTTGCTTCATTATTTTATATGCTTGTCACCAATTCAATCCCATACTCTGTCAGTTGTCCAGATTTAATCAGCTGCATTAAGTCCTGTCTATTCATCTTCCTGAAGAAATCCCCCACGGTGTTTCCTAACTTGCTCTAAACTCTCCTAGTTTCTCTTAAGACCTGCTTCAGAATCATCTACTTGGGAGCTTCCTGCACATCTTCCTGGTGGTTTGTTTTGCTCTTATGTTGGATTACCTGTTTTTTGCTTTCTTTGTCTTCCTGTTTCTTGGTTTACTTCCTCATTTTGGGCGACATAATCTTTGGTAGTTTTCTGAGAAAAGTATATCTGAGAAAAGGTTTTTCAGACTTACCTTATCAGAAAATATTTTTTATTTCACTGTAACTTTTAATCAATAGTTTGGGTATATAATTCTAGGTTGGAAATCATTTTCCCTTGTAATTTTGACTTCTAGTTTCCACAGTTTCTGTTGGGTTTTCCAATGCCATTCTGATTCTTGATCTTTTGCAAGGAAAAAAAAAATTGAAGCTTTCAGGATCTTCCCTACCTTCCTGTTGATCTGAAATTTCACAATGCTATTGCTTCATGTACGTCTATATTCATCTATTATATTAGAATTTTGTGTACCTTTCAAGGTGAAAATTAATTTTCTTCAAATATGGGGAATTGAAAAAAATTATCTTCACTATTTACTCTCTTTTTTTCTTTTCTCTCTTTCTGGATTTTCTTTTTTCTTTTTAAATATTTATTTATTTATTTTATTTTTGGCTGCGTCAGGTCTTAGTTGCGGCACGAGGGATCTTTGTTGTGGCATGCGGGATCCTCTGCTGCTGTGCGTGGGCTTCTCTCTAGCTGTGGCACAAGGGCTCAGTAGTTGCAGGGGGTGGGCTTAGTTGCCCCGCAGCATGTGGGATCTTAGTTCCCCTACCAGGGATCGAATCCGTATCCCCTGCATTGGAAGGCAGATTCTTAATCACTGGACCACCAGGGAAGTCTCTCTGGATTTTCTATTATTTGGATCTTTGAGCGACTGAACTTTCTAATTCTCTATATTTTAATTTCTATTTTCCATATTTTTGTTTTACTTTCTGGAAGATTTCTTCTTCCTTCTAAGTTTTTTATTTCTGCTGTTATATTTTTGATTTCTCGGAGCTCCTTTTTTTGAAGTATTTTTTTGCTCACTTAAAAAAACAGTGTCCTGTTCTTCGTGGTTGCAATATGTTCTCTTATCTTTTTGAGGATATTAATGATATTTTGTGAAGATTTTTTTTTCTTCCTGCATTGTATCTGTCTCCTATAAGTTACTTTTTTCCTGTTATTTGCTCTGGTCTCTGTCTTTCATATGAGACACTATCCTCAAATATCTGGTGATCCTTATTTGGGTGCTTATTTTCTTTTTTTTTTTTGGCCACGCTGCATGACTTGGGGGATCTTAGTTCCCTGATCAGGGACTGAACCTCGGTCTGCTCATTCTTAAGTGGGGCATTAAGCTGGCTGGAAGCTCTGTGTCTGTGAATGGGGCTGGTCGCCATGGTCTGTCCTGTAAGGCAGTCTGGTCATGTCAGTATCTTCAGAACTTTTCTACTGGGCTGGTGTGAATTACCAGAGTAGTTTCCTCTAATTGTTTTCCTGAAATGTCTGTACCCAGTATCCAGTAGCTGGTGGGGAAGGCGGAGGAAGGTACCTCAAATTCCATCTTAACTTTTGCTTAATTCTACCTATACGGTTGCATAGAATGATTTTTTGTGGGTTCTTTAGATGTAAAGAGTAAAGGAAAAAGCTTCTAAGCCCTGAGGGAATTTTTATGGTCATCCTACAAAAGCAGGAGGGACCCTCACTCAGAGTTTGGTTCAGGTGTTGAGGCTGATGACATCATAAACACACCAAAGGGGTGTGAAATGGCTTGTTAGTTACATAATGGGGATTTCTGAGGGTGAGCAGGCAGGCCTCTCATGCAGGTCCAGAATGGCTTGAGCTAGCAAGGGAAGGAGCCTGGCCTTTTCTTTTGTGGTCAGGGGGGTGGGCTGGGGTGAGGGGTCACGTGCAGAGAGGATGCTGTGGTTTGAATCTTCCCCCCACACCAAAGCAGGGAGCACCCTGGCTTTCCTACCCACTTCCTCAGATGCTGGCACAGCAGAAGAGGGAAGGGTGAGGTTTGAGATGATAAAAGAAAATTTCACATATTGAGATTATAGGGAAGTCATTCTGGCTTATACATGAGTTAACTTGAATTTGATGCCAACTAAAATAGCCTGTTTGTGGCCTATCAAACATACATTGTACGTCTGCCTTAATTATTAAAGAAAAGTAAAGAAAGTCCATGTTAAAAATAAAGACTAGATGCCCCTTTTCCTGGGACGCCAATGCTGGTCCTCCTTGGATGATAAGACTCCCTCCCCAGGTACCAAGGCCATGCTGGACATGCTGTATGTGCATGTGCTGGTCTGTTTTTGCTTTTTTGGTTTTTTTTTGAAACCTAGGAGAAATGTTTCCCTGACTTGTTTAATGTTCTTTGTTCTGACAAGATGTAAAACTGTGCTGAAAACCCTGCTTCTTGGGAGTAGTTTCTCAGAGTAATCTGGGAAGCGGGCTTCTGGGCTACAGTTCTCAGTTTGACTCAAATAAAACTCTTTTCTATTCTTTTTTTTTTTTTTCCAGCGTTCATTAACTTTTATTGAAATAAACACAGGAAAAAGCAACCTCCACTTTTTCATAGCATGTTTTACATGTTTGCAGGTGCAGAGAGTTCTACTAGGAAAAGGAGATGTTGATGATATTGATAGACATCAAAAATGAATATGCATTAGTATACAGTATGAATCTGTGGTTTAAAATGTATACTAATGGCATCATGTTGTGGTTGTTCACTGCAACTTGTTTTTTCTCAGTAAATATATTTGTAAGATTCAAATATGCTGATAAATAAAGGTTAAGTTCATTCATTAAAAAATGATTATGCATTGATGGGATACTTTAGATATGCTATCAATTGCTTTGGATATATCCTTTTTTTTCTTAAAAATTTTTTTTTATTGAAGTGTGTTTGCTTTACAATGTTGTGTTAGTTTCAGGTGTACAGCAAAGTGATTCAGTTATACATATATATATTTTTCTATTCTTATTATTGATTTCTTATTGATTATTTTCATCATCAGAGAGCTGCCAGCAGTCTAACGTCCAATGATGGAGTCAGAATCCTCCTTACAGCTCTGAACAGAGGGCAGAACAAATGTTTTAAGGATGATACAGAAAATGTTCCTAGGGGAGATGGTCCTGCCCAGGCCCAAGAGAGAGAACAACTTACTTAAAAGTCCTGTTCTCCCTTTGTGGGGCTGATACAGAAGCCAGGAGCTCAGAGGTGATTCTGTTGTTAGGAAAACTTGTTCAGGAGCCTTCAGAGTAGTGGTTTGCAGAGTGTGGCCAGTCACCAGCAACAACAGCGGCTCCAGTTAACAAATGCAAATTCCCAGGCACCACCCCGACCTACTGACTCTGAAACTCTGTGGGTGAGGCCTGCACCCTCTGTTTTAACAAGCCCTCTCGGTGAGGCCAACACACGCTCCAACTGAGAACCACAGATGGAGAGTTTACAAGTGAAGACAAGTCCGGGAAGCAGCCGGAGAACTAAATGGCGCAGCATCATGAAGAAAGAGGACTTTAAAATTTTCCACTGGAAGGTGGAAAAAAACAGGTCCCTGAGAAGGGCAGGAGGAGGGGAAGTGTTTGCAGAGGGGAGAGGAGCCCAGCCAAGTGGCAGAGGCGAGGGTCTGAGGGGGGAAGAGAGTTGGTAAGAATTTCCAACAGGTAGGGATGACCAAAGAACTCTTACGAGTGGTGACGTGTGATGCTCTGCTGTAAGTTGACGTCAGTTTTACATGACCAACTTGTGTGGTGCAGTGGGGAAGGAAGGGGAAGACACCAAAGGGGAAAAAAAAATGCATCATACTCTGTGTAAAGAGGGTAATTTAAAAAGTTATTTTATTGAAGTATAGCTGATTTACAATGTTGTGTTAGTTTCAAGTGTGCAGCAAAGTGACTCAGTTATACATAATATAGTCATTCTTTTTCGTATTCTTTTCCATTATGATTTATCACAGGATATTGAATATAGTTCCCTGTGCTATACAGTAGGACCTTGTTGTTTATCCATTCTCTATACAATAGTTGGCATCTCCTAACCTCAAACTCCCAATACAACCCTCCCCTACCTCTACCACCCCCTGGCAACCACAGTCTGTTCTTTATGTCTGTGAGTCTGTTTCTGTTTTGTAAATAAGTTCATTTGTGTCATATTTTAGATTCCACATATAAGTGATATCATATGGTGTTTGTCTTTCTCTTTCTGACTTACTTCACTTGGTATGATAATCTCTAAGTCCATCCATGTTGCTGCAAATGGCATTATTTCATTCTTTTTATGGCAGAGTAGTATTCCATTGTATATATGTACCACATCTTATTTATCCATTCATCTGTCGATGGACATTTAAGTTGTTTCCATGTCTTGGCTACTGTAAGTAGTGCTGCTATGAATGTAGGAGTGCATGTATCTTTTTGAATTATAGTTTTGTCTGGATATACACACAGGAGTGGGATTGCAGGATTTTATAGCAAGTCTATTTTTAGTTTTTTGAGGAACCTCCATACTGTTTTCCATAGTGGCTGCACCAATTTACATTCCCACCAACAGTGTAGAAGGGTTCCCTTTTCTCCACAGAGAGGGTACATATTTTTTATTTTTCCTTACCAATGTGTTCCCCAATGCATTCAGTATCCACTGACTAAACAAAGGAGGTGTCTGAGTATTTTTAGAATTTATGGCAAGGACCTAGGCATATATATGTAGATGGATAGATAGAAAAAAGTTTAAAGTAATTTGTTGCTGTAGGCATCTTCTATATTAAAAATAGAAATAAAAGATAATTGGCATGCATTTGATTTTCCTCCATAAAGGTGATATGTAAACTCCTCTTAAATAGAATATACCTATATCTATAATTACCTATAGAAGTAGTCCAAAGCATCTACATTTTCCTTGAAGATTGTTAAAATGAAGCCTAACCCTGTAGACAGATGTCTTATAAGCTTCTAGAATAGTTTCCCCCGTACTTTAACAAAGTTAAACATTCTAATTAGGGAATACTGGAAAATAAAAATAATGCAAAGAAGAACGACTGAAGTTATCCACAGCACCACACCTTGAGGTGAACAGAATCCTGTGGAGTTTTAGGGCCGGGAATCCCCGTGGTTGGAACCACTCCCCCACTTCCCTGAACCCCCTGCTCTCCTGACTGCCAGCTCAGGGTCTTGCCCTGCACACTCTTGTTTATTGATTTAGACCAAAGCTTCAGTATCAATTGTCATCCTTTACCATTTTGAGTACTTCTCCATCATGGCCATTGCGGATGAAAAAAAGGTCAAAACTCCTTCCTTGAAGAAGCTGTGCTCTTTCTTTCAAGTGTGTCTTTTTCTTTACTATCCATTAATTCTTAGTATCCATGAATCCTGCTCTGTGAATCCATCCATTCTTCTGGCTCCCATGATCTGAGGCTCCCCTACCGATTTTTTGATCTCAGCTCTCTTTTCTGTAATAATTTCGCGTCTCCATCTGCCTTTATGAGATTTCTTTGTGCTCTGTTTCCTCCAAGTCATTATGTCTAGAAGGGAATTCTGGTTTCCTCCTCTGAATTAAAAAAAAAAAAAAGAAAAAGAAGGTCAACTCCCTGGATTTACCTGTTTATGTCACTGGCATCATCGTTCTTTTTGTCATTAATGCTGTCAACCAACTCCTTCTCTCATCTCTGTTCTGGAACCTCCGTCAGTTGATAGTTCTTGCATGAAAGCATCTGTGCTGACTCTTTTTTTTTTTTGTGGCCGCGCTGCACAGCTTGCAGGATCTTAGTTCCCTGACCAGGGATCAAACCCAGCCCCCCTGCAGTGGAAGTGCTGAGTCTTAACCACTGAACCGCCAAGGAAGTCCCCTGTGCTGACTCTGAACTCTTTTTGTTTCTTACCCTTTTGCGCTTAAATTATTGCAGTTGTCTCATGGATGGCTTCCCCTAGGGCCAAGCCTCACTTCCAAGTGCTGAAGAATTAACCTTCATAAAGACATTACTCTTATCCATCATTCTTTTGTTCAGGAAATTTCAGGAGCTTTCTATTGTCCAAAGGATAAAATCCACCATGCTCGTCCTGGTGCCTGGCCCTCCCACAATGGGCCAGCCATCCTTCAACCTCAACTTCCCCTATTTTCCAATGAAAGAACATCCCTCTAACTAGGATGTCCTATATCCACTCCTCTGAATCCCCCTCTTCCTCTGGCTCACATTTTCCCTTCCAGTTTTACTTCAGATGCAATATTTTCTTTGTAAAACCTTTTCTAATAACCGACCAACCCACAGCAATTTTCCCCTTGTTCGAACTTTGAAAGCCCTTCCTATCCCATGTATTTGGTTCCTAATTATAAAATTATAGCTTCTTTCTATGGAGCTGAGTCCCTACTATGCACCCAGCACTGTTCTAAGCTGTTCTTAATTCATTTATTCATCACACAATGAGTAGAGTAAGTCCAGTTATCACCTCCATTTAACAGGTGAAGAGACAGACACGGACAGGTGAAGTAACTTACCCAAGGTCACAGGATGGTAGAACCAGGATTTGAATCCAAACGGTGGCTTAGAATCTGCCCTCTTATCTACCCATCACTGCCTCCCTGTATGCACTGCCTTCCACTGCTGTTACACACTGCTTGTTTGTGCACATTTGTATGTGTGTGGCCTTCCCATTTAAATTGTATGCCCCTTGAAGGCAGGGGCCACAACTCACATGCATGCTCCAGAAGGCCCAGCAGAAAGCTGTGTGCTTCCATAAACATTAAATGTTTCTGTTGAATGGTTTATGGAGACTTTTTTTTAATTCCTGAGATGATCTAGCTTGTTTTCATGAATTGAAAAGATAGTCTCAAAAACAGATCTGACTGGGCTTCCCTGGTGGTGCAGTGGTTGAGAGTCCGCCTGCCGATGCAGGGGACACGGGTTCGTGCCCCGGTCCGGGAAGATCCCACATGCCGCGGAGTGGCTGGGCCCGTGAGCCGTGGCCGCTGAGCCTGCGCGTCCGGAGCCTGTGCTCTGCAACGGGAGAGGCCACAACAGTGGGAGGCCCGCGTACCGCAAAAACAAACAAACAAACAAACAAAAAAACAAAACAGATCTGACTAAGTCATTACCAAAGGAAAGGTAAAAAAATCAAGGAGTAAGCCAGTGTCCTGGCCTCAGGGCTTGGGTTCAGTGGAGTCTGATCATTTCACAAATGACACCTGAAGTCTGAAGAGTAATGAGGGCTTGACGAGCCTGCACACCTATCCCTGTGCTTTGCAGGGGCTGGAAAGTGAACTTGGCTAAGGCCTGCATGTCAGCAAATAATTCACCTTCACTCTAGAAGTTGCAGCTGAATGTCTATCATTGAAAATGCAATTACTCTTTCCACTGTTTTTTTTTTTTTTCTTCTTCTTCTTCTACTTCTTCTTCTTTTGAAGCCAAGTGTGAACTGTGGGTGGAAAGGTTTGATACAATTTTTCTGTGTTCTCAGGGGGGCCCTGGCTGACGGAATGCTCAAAGAAAATTCCACCAAAATGCCTGGTGTACCAGGAAGAGGCAAACAGCTGGAGGGATGACAGAGAAGATATGACTTAACCCACTGAATTGTGTCACAGGCTTACTTAAAGCTGCATCACAAATTGTGGTTTTTGATTGTTTCCTCTTCCTAGAATGAAACGTCTTCAGAAGCCTTTTCAGATTACTTTAAGTTATTTATAAGTTTAGGCAAAACCGTCTTTCTTAAGAGCCATTCACTTAAAAACATTTTTAAAAAATTTTAAAACATTTTATTGAAGTATAGTTGATTTACAATGTTATGTTAATTTCTTCTGTACAGCAAAGTGATTCAGTTATACATATATGTATTCTTTTCCATATTCTTTTCCATTGTGGCTTGTCACAGGATATTGAATATAGTTCCCTGTGCTGTACAGTAGGAGCCATTCACTTTTAAAAAGTGGATATGGATCTCAAGTTATGTGCCAACTTAGTGTTGAATAGCATTTTCTGGTATTCTTCAAGGACTTTATAAGTGAAAAGAATGACCTGTAGTTACTTTGTGATTATTATTATTATTATTATTATTATTATTTGCAGTACTCGGGCCTCTCACTGTTGTGGCCTCTCCCGTTGCGGAGCACAGGCTCCGGTTGCTCGGGCTCAGTGGCCATGGCTCACGGGCCTAGACGCTTCACGGCATATGGGATCTTCCCGGACCGGGGCACGAGCCCGTGTACCCTGCATCGGCAGGTGGACTCTCAACCACTGCGCCACCAGGGAAGCCCCATTTGTGATTATTATTAACCTGCATAAAATTTGCCTTTTGCAAAGCCCTTAGAGACACACGTACACTGTGAAAGAAATAAATGATTGTTTATTTTTGGTGAACTAGACCTACTGGGCACAGAGTTGGGCCTAAACAAACCTGGGCCTGGTTCCTGCCCTGGAGGCATTTGCCCTCTGGGTGTGAAGGCCAGACTAGGCCTGAGGCCCACCTGTCAGCCACAAATTTTTCCTCAGATGTCCCAGTACCCTTGATAATATTCAACTTTTGTTTACACTCTGCCGGACCTAGATTTGATTTCTGGGGTTGTTTTCCCTGTAGACCTGGGAGGTAACCACCTGCAAAGCTACTGGTTGTGGTTTGCAAGCCATGCACCCGACTGGCACTTTGCACAGTTGTGCAGTGCCCAGCCTGCACATCAGCACATGATGGCCCTGAACACTGTGTCTAGATGATTTTTGCAGATCGCCAGTCTTATTTATTTTGTATTGATATCACTGGTTTCATACTCAGAGTTCTGGAGGAGGTCGCCATAACTTTTATCCCCATGGACTAATGCTGTAAGACACAAATGACAGAAAAGAAAAAGAAGAAGTTCATTTTAAATACAAGACAACAATAAACTACATATTAGATGACTTGGAAGATGCATTCTCAAACTTGAGAGGTGGAGCCATTACAGTGGAAACATGGTTTAAGTGTCAGAATATTTGGCTTCTACTACGGGTTCAATTTATTAACATGTTGATCCTTGGTGGGGGGCATTATTTAACTTCTTGGAGCCTCTAAGAAGGACCTACCCGCTTCCCTGGGCTGTAGGAAGCTCACAAGAGCTGCTGGAGACAGTGGCAGACAGAAATGCTATGGGCACGGATAAGGCCCAGTCCTCCCTGTGAGTAGGGATGTGGGAGTGGTCTGCGAAGGTGAGTCCTGAGAAGGGATTACATTTTGCATTGGTTGTGCTCAGACTGAAGGAAGGAGCAGTGTTCTTAACCCTCCCTGCCTCCAACACTTTGCACAGAGTGAGGAACTCCTTGTTTTCGAGATGAATGGAAAAAATAGCTGAAACTCACAAATCCAGAGAAAAGTGGAACACACATGGATCCAAGCTCTCAAATTTTCCAAATCAACAAATATCTTCTTAGAACGCTTACCATGTGCCAGCCATAAATAGGCCCTGAGTGTATAGCAACACACAGAACAGGGCAGTCTTTACCTTTAAAAGGTGTGCTGTGCTGGCAGGGTGAGAAGACTTGTAAAACGTGATTAACAATATATTGCCTATTATAAGGAGAAATCTCGGTGCATCATTAGGAGTCTGACAATCGCTAATTTTATGATTATTAAACACATTGAAATCCATGTGCATAACTTACCTCTAAAAGGAGTTTTTAGAACAAAATGAGTGATCGATAAGATTTGCTAGACTCCTTTTCTCCTGTAAGAGAGGCTTGTTTGTAGGTTTTTTGTGGTGTCTATTTACAGAGACCCAATGCATGATACAAAAAGGACAGATTTTCCCAGAGAACATCTAGCAGCATAATCAGTTATTTATCTCTGAAGCATTTATTGAACACTTACTAAGTGTAAGGAGATACCAGACCCTGCCATTAGAAATCACTGCTCAGTACAGTCCACTAGACACATGTAGCTACTATGTCCTTGAAATGTAGCTAGTTTAAATCGAGATGTGCTATAAATGTAAAACAGACCCTGGATTTTGAAGACTTAATATGTGGAAAATATCTCATTAGTAATTTTTTATATTGATTACATATTGAAATGATAATATTTTGAATACATTAAATATAATCTATTAAGATAAACTTTACCTGTTTCATTTTACTTTTTAAAATGTGGTTACTAGAACATTTACAGTTATTAAGTGTGACTTACATTTGTGTCTTCTATTATCTTTCTGCTGGACAGTGTTGCTTTAGAAGATAATAGACTAGGGAGACAGGCAAGGAAACAAATCATTAGAAGTCACCAGGACAAGTGCTCTAAGGGAAAGAGGTATGAAGCGTAGAGGAGGGTGCAGCCCTTTCACTGGTGTGATCAGAAACAGATTCAAGGGGGGAAGGAGGGTAGGCCAGGGAGAGAGAGAAGAATGCATAAGGCAGGGAAGAAAGCATGGCAACTTTAGGAAAGCATCTACCTTTAGGGGGACAGAGGAAAAAGCCTCAGGGCAGCAGCAGGAAACTATAGAAATACTGTTTTCAAAGCTTCCCATAATATAGTTAAAATTGTGTATCTCTTATTTAGAACATTATTATTTGTTTGTCTTGCCATCTGAGTGACAAGACCATTTTTCTTAGAAAAATTACTCAAATAGCGTGACTGTATTACCTCAGGCACCCCTAGATGGCACTGTGCTCTAGGACTGAAAAGCCGGCAGGTCAGGAAAAGTGGAGATTTCTTGGCTGTTTTAGTGGCCTAAAGTTTTCAAGAGTACTTCTATCATTTTTGAGCATGCAAACCCGATACATATGTGTCTATTTATTTAGACATATATGTACCTAATACTGCACTAATACACTATGTCCATCATTAGACATACATATCTTTCCTGCACTCTGGTGGATTGTTTTTAGGTTGCATGCATCTCCCCAGGGTGTGTGCATGCCACTTTGAAGAACACGGGTCTATTTCATGATTTTTATCTTTATAAAGATGAAAGTAACACCAAAAAAAAAAATCGAAAACAAAAAACATTTTACTACACATGGGTATTAAAATAGGCATTGTAGTTACATGTCAATCCACTTAAAGTACTAAAATTAAAAGCCTAAAATTAAAGACTAAAATGAGAAAATGTCAAGACTTGATTGCCTGGAGATCTTTATAGTTTTCCATTTTAAGCCAGATTTGATCTAACATATCAGAATCATGAATGAGTTAAAACAGCAGACCAAGTACTATGGAATTTTTAGGAAAACACTTTCCTGACTTTTCAGACCAATACTATTTCATTCTTGCCCTGATTTCATAGAATTGACTCTATAGAAGGAGGTTTTCATTGTTTTGTAAAATATGATGGACTTTTGGATTTCAGAGAACATGTGATCCTCACTGGTCAGGTGACCCTGCTGGTCATGTGATCCGTGCTGGTCCCATCAGCTGTGGCAGAGGCAGGGGCTGAATTGCAGAGAGATCAACTTGAGACCCACCCCTGTGATTTGGGGGTGGCATCAGATTTCAGAGAATACGGATTATGAAGTAGGCAAAACCCCATATGTATTATTTAGAGAAGGATAATTCCAGGTAATTACATTTGTACAAGATTAATTTTTTCTTTTGGTAAGACATGTGCAGTGTGGTATCGATGTGAAAACTGGATTTAGGAGTTAGTAACCTCCATGATGACCATGATGTTCTTCTAACCAGTGTTGACTTAAAAAAAAGGCACAATGTGAGAGTTGCGAGTTAAGTTTTATCTGGGGCAAAATGAGAACTGCAGCCTGGGAGACAGCATTTCAATAGCTCTGAGGAATGCTCCAAAAGAGGTAGGGGGGAAGGTCACTATATATGTAATTTTGGTGAAGGAGGAGTACATGCCATAAAGCACATATTTTTTTTACAGAAAGTTCTTGCTAGTCTCGTGCAGGTTACTGTCAGTCATGAGGAGCAGACGTCACCATGAAGGATTTTAGTGCTTTTCTAGATATGAGGAGATACAAGAATTGGGCTCATAAAATCAGCTCCTGAAAATATCTAACTATCTGAAGATCTGTTCTGCCAGTTTCTCCCGGAGCACAGAGTGCCTCCTTTCTGCTCTCCACCCTGAACTGCTTTCAGGGGGTGTTGAGAGTCACCAGCTGCAGCAGCACATGATTTAATCCTTGTAGAGGTAGATGGCAAGTGTCAATTTGTAGCTGACACCAGTTTGTTCATCAGTCTGAACTCACTGCAATTCAAACAGGAAACAGGGTTCTTTTCCTCTTGGTGTGGACTCCAACCACGGTCTCTCAAACCTCATATGCTGCCTTGTAATGACTCTCCAGACACTTGTACTAACTCTGCAGATATTTTTAGGGCATTTAAAAGCCTCAGTTCAATAGAATTTAAATTCTCATTTCCATTCTAAAGTTCCCCCTCCCTCCACCCACTGGCCAGGCTGGTGCTCTGGGGTCTGGGAGCAGTGTGTGTGTGTGTGTGTGAGAGAGAGAGAGAGAGAGACAGAGACATAGACAGAGACAGAGACAGAGAGACAGAGAGAGAGACACACACAGAGGGAGGTTGCCTTCCATGCATACTCTCCCCAAACAGCAAGGATGCTGAAGTTCAGCTACCTCCCATGGTGCGCACTTGGCCCACGGGAAACCCAACATCCCTGCTTAGCCAAACCACACATGGGCCACTCGCCTCTCCCTGTCTACCATTTCTGTCCAAGTTACTCTTTCCTGTCTAGGGCAGTAGGGTAGCTAAGCAGACAGCCAACTGAGAGAGGCACCAGCTCTCCTTCCTGAGGCCCCAAGTTTCTATCCAAGGATTCTCTTGAAGCTTCCCTGGCTTGCTTTCATTCAGGAGGAGAAGAAACCACCTTCTTCCTCCTCCTCCTTGCATGCTGAGCCATGGCCTTCCAGCCTGGGCAATTCCATCCATACCCACCCCCCCCCCACACACACACCCCTCCAGCCCCCAGGCATTATCATTGAGTACAGAGCATCCTTTATACTTACTAACTCAATCTTTAAACCAATACAATAAGATACTTCTTAGGAAGTGAGGAAACTGAGACACCAAGAGGTTAAAGACCTTGTCAAGGTCACACAGCTAGCAGGTGTGAAGACTAGGATTCGGAACTAGACAGTCTGGATTTGAAGCCCAGGATCTTGGGCAGGAAGCTTTCTGAGAAGTGTGTGGCAGGGGTAAGGGCCAAGGTGTGTATATGGTGCTGGACCAGGACTGGAGGTAACAGAGCTAGGTGACTGTCTCTTACTAAGTCCTAGAAAGTGTCAGTACCCTGGGTGTTTGTGGCTTTCTTGAGAAGTCTGCTCAGCTTTGAATATTTTCTACTTCCAAGACAAGAGGAAGATGATGCCTATAGGATCCCTAAAGGCACTTGTTGCCTTGAGTCTTTAAAAAAATTCTTCATGTGGTAATATTTTAAAGCAGATCAGCCATGACTACATGACATAAGGAGCCCTAATTTAAAAGAATGCTCGAGCACATGGGGCACCTGTCTTTCCTCAACGTCCATGCTGCCACTAGAGTTTTGATGGATGGATTGATTAAGTTGATAGTTTTTTCCTTTTCTTTTATTATTATTTAAAAAAAATTGAAGTGTAGTTGATTTATAATATTGTGTTAATTTCAGGTGTACCACAAAGTGATTCATCTATATATATATATATATGTATATATATATATATGTTCTTTTTCAGACTCTTTTCCATTATAGGTTCTTATAGGGTATTGAATATAATTCCCTGTGTTATACAGTAGGTTCTTGTTGGTTATCTACTTTATATATAGTAGTGTGTATTTGTGAATCCCAAATTCCAAATTTATCCCTCCCCCACCCTCTTTCCCCTTTGGTAACTGTAAGTTTGTTTTCTATGTCTGTGTGTCTGTTTCTGTTTTGTAAATAAGTTCATTGGTATCATTTTTAAAGATTCCACATATAAGTGATATCATATGATATTTGTCTTTGTCTGACTTATCCACCTAGTATGATAATCTCTAGGTCCATCTATGTTGCTGCAAATGGCATTATTTCCTTTTTGTTTATGTCTGAGTAGTATTCCACTGTATGTATGTACCACATCTTCTTTATCCATTCCTCTGTTGATGGCCATTTAGGTTGCTTCCATGTATTGGCTTTTGTGAATAGTGCTGCTATGAACATTGGGGTGCGTATATCTTTTCAAATTAGAGTTTTCGTCTTTTCTGGATATATGGCCAGGAGTGAGATTGCTGTGTAAGTTGCTAGTGTCACGGTGGGAGTATTTTGAGTGGCCATAGTTTATCAAAGTAAGAAGCAGAATTTAGGGAAGAAAGTAAGCTGAGGACTTACTAAGACAGACAAAGTCTATATTTTCTCTCAACCACAAACCTGGGTAAATAATAAAGTGTTAGGTTGATAAGTAACAATAATTTCTTTTTTAAAAGTCCTTGTATTAATTACTTGTCTAGTAACTGAAGCACAATTTTGACAACTTTTGGCAATTCACCTTTGGAATGCATTTTCTGTCTGCTTTGGTCCTTGGATGTAGCAGAGGACCTGAATTTATGACCTTCCTCACTGTGCTTTACCGAATGAGTCATTTCTGGTGGGGCAGGGTGGGGTGGGGGTTTGGGGGGGTTGGTCATGCTAGTTGTCTTCATTAAATCTGGAGAAAGTCGCCATCTCCATGGCTCTGGGGATTAGATTCGGCCATAGTGAGGTGAATGGAGGATCCTGTGGATAAAATTTAAAATTCAAAACAAGAAGTAATAAAAGGGACGTGATGAGTTACTTTTTGCCCCACAGGAAGGAACTGTCTCAGATCCTGGCTGACCTGATTCTGCTGATGACTCAGCTCCGAAGGGCACCTCATTCCGGAAAGTGAATCAAGTAATGACGGTAAGTTATATATGTAACAGAGAGAGAGGGCTCCCTGGTGCTGTATTGAAGCCAATGTCACCCCTTTTGTCTGTGATTCTTCAGATATGACAGTTAGGTCAGCGTAGGGAAATGCGCTTTTCTGATGAGGATGTGATCACCAGGTTAACTTATTTTGCCTTGATTGTGCCATTTTGAAGATCAAGTTCTTGAACTTCCCAGACTTTGAATTAAAGAAACATTCAATTTCAGGTTAGCCTTGGGGGTTCCAATGCTGTGACACGACTTTTATTGAAAAATATAAACATCACAACATGTGTGTGACATTAGTATTTTCATGGCTTTGTTCGTAGGTTACATGTGTGTTACATGTTCATGTCTGTAATGACACTAGACCCAGCTCTGCTTCTAGTCATGATCCATTGATATTAATGCATTTTCCCTGTCTTACTGGACTCACTTAAGATCAAAGTTCTAGAACTCTAGTGTTAGTCTATGACACTTGTAAACTGGGGACAGAACTGAGCTTTAAGGATCAACCAACCTACTAGGCAGCGTGTAATCTTCTACATGACAAAATTAAACAGAATATATTATTTAAATATTCTTTATTGTATTTCGGTGTTCTGCAGAATTTTGGGGGATAAGGTACTGATATTAATAAACAATTTTATTTATATATTGTGTGCATCTGTAAATTATTTAAATGCACTGTGATATTATTCAATAATGTGCATCATAAAACATATACAAACATGATTTTTATAAAGGATGAGGTAAACAAATATAAATTGAAGGTCTGATCTTTTCTTCCTGCCTATCCTGGGGTACATGCTCTCTACTTGGACTCCTTTGCAGAGGTTCACAGACTTACAAGTAGATCCACCTTTTGCATAGCTATGTAAATAGAAACAAAAAACTGATATCATCATTCTGGAAGGAACTTCTCAGAGTCTGCTTGTCCAGCTTGTTTTTTAGGCACAATTATGAGGTTATTTCTAAGGTGAAAACGAATTCGATAGTTCTCAAAGTTCTAAATTTTCAAGGAACTAGCTCAGTCGTGTAGGAGTCGAGTTATCCCAAATAAGTGGAAAAACCTCAGTGGGTGACATCACCCTCTGATTCATGCCTCCTCTGTGTGTCCTTCGATCTCCGTGGAATTAAAATTCACTTGAGAGATAGTGGTGCCCAGGACCTGGGAAAAATACATCTCTATCCAGAATCCCTGTTCTGTGGCCTGAGTCACAGGCACACAAAACCACGGGGTGGTTAAGGACCCATGTGATACCAAGGTTGGAACCTACTCACGGGAGTAACTTCATTTGGTTCATCTCTGGAAGCCCCTATAAAGCCACTTCTAACTGACAGAATGGAAGCATACATTCAATTTTTCTTCTTCCATGGTAGTTTGCAGAATGGAAGGGTACATTCAATTTTTCTTCTTCCTTGGTAGTTTGCAACCAACCAGAGAATAGCTTGTTCAAATGAGAAATGGGTAGGGCATTTATTTAAATCAATATTGAGAGCCAGAGAAGAAACTCATTTGTGTCTAATATTTCCATTTGCTAGTGATGTGTCTAAGCCTCGTTACTATAGCTTCTGAGAGCTTTCACCCAGACTTGGATGGGGTTGGATTCCTCTGGAAAGCCATCTCTGCTGGGATGGCCCTCCTTCAGCATCTTTCTCTTCTCCAAGGCTGTTCACGTCTCACTTATCCAGGGAGAGTTTCTTGATTCCACATTTTTAAAGTCTAGCTCAGAAAATTTCACGGTGTTTTCAAAGATGTCATTTCATTTGATCTTCATAATCCTCCAAGGTGGCTAGACTAGGTTGTTGGTGTCCCCATTTTATGGATAAAGAAACAGTCTCAGGGAGGTTAAATGACCTTTAGTGAGTGGCAGAGCTAGGAGGAGAATGCTGGTCTTCTGACTTCTACCCCAAACAAAAGATAAGAAAAATTATAGCATGGGAAGTGTATTTTATTATTGCATTAAGCATATCCCAATGAATTCTAGTGTATATTTTATTATATTCCAATATAAATACCTTGGCTGCATCTATATTCCCTCCTCCCAGCAGAACTAATTATCTTAGTGCTAGAAACTGATTATAAGGAAACGAAGTGTTCAGTGACATCTTAAGAAGCCCCCATTAATTGATTGATTGAAGTATAGTTGATTTCAAGTGTACAATTTTATATATGTATGTACATATATATATATATATATATATTCTTTTTCTGACTCATTTCCATTATAGGTTATTACAAGATATTGAGTATAGTTTCCTGTGCTATACAGTAGGACATTGTTGTTTATTTTATATAAAGTAGAGTGTATATGTTAATCCCAAACTCCTAGTTTATCCCTCCCCTCTTTTCCCTTTTGGTAACCATACGTTTGTTTTCTATGTCTGTGAGTCTGTTTCTGTTTTGTAAATGAGTTCATTTCTATACCAACATCTTCTTTATCATGTATCTTTTTGAATTAGAGTTTTCTCCAGATATATGCTCAGGAGTGGGATTGCTGGATCATATGGTAACTCTGTTTTTAGTTTTTTAAGGAACCTCCATACTATTCTCCATAGTGACTGCATCAATTTACATTAATACCAGCAGTGTCAGAGGGTTTCCTTTTCTCCATACCCACTCCAGCATTTATTATCTGTAGACTTGAAAAAAATAATACTATCATATTTGCATTTTATGGTTCTTTTTTTAATTGAACTATAGTTAATTTACAATGTTGTGTTAGTTTTTGGTATACAGAGAAGTGATTAAGTTATACATATATATTTTCTTTTTTAGATTCTTTTGCATTATAGTTTATTACAAGATACTGAATATATTTTGTAGACTTTTTGTTGATGGCCATTCTGACTGGTGTGAGGTGATACCTCATTGCAGTTTTGATTTACATAAGAAGCCCCCCCCTTTTTTTTTGCAGTACGCGGGCCTCTCACTGTTGTGGCCTCTCCCTTTGCGGAGCACAGGCTCCGGACGTGCAGGCTCAGCAGCCATGGCTCACGGGCCCAGCTGCTCCGCGGCACGTGGGATCCTCCCGGACCGGGGCACGAACCCATGGCCCCTGCATCGGCAGGCGGACTCTCAACCACTGCGTCACCAGGGAAACCCAGAAGCCCCCTTTTAAATGAAACTCTTGAATTCAGTGTTGCCTTGGAAATGTGTTCTTCACTTCCGGGGACATTTAGCTGCCTTGTAGAGGGACCAGAATTTACATTCTCGCCATGGGCTGTCACAGAGATATAGCTGGCAGCTTAAGAGAGCAGCCAGCTAAGTGAGGTGTGTTAGTCACCAAACAGCTTAAAAGCTCTTGGGTCACTTTTCTCTACTTTATTGTTCAGTTTTTGTTTGGGGAAAGTGAACGGTCTACCCTCTTGCTTCCTAACTCAAGATTCCTCCAGCTCTGGCTACTGCGGTGTTTGCCTCTTTGTACCTAGAGCTGCCTCTTTACATTTTGCCTCTTTTTGTCCATCTACTCCCAGCTTTCTGTCTTACTATCTTTCTCTCTCCTTATATTTCCCTTTGCTTCTTTCTCATTTTCTCTCATATTATCTGTCACTTTGATTTTCTATAAACACATGAGTATCACTAACATTACAGATTCTTATAAATGATGAGGGAAAATTTAGAACAGTTTTCTTTGAGAATTTTCAGATTATTCTGTGTGTGTGTGTGTGTGTGTGTGTGTGTGTGTGTGACTAAAATTTAGTTTATTTATTGACATGTGATTTTCTTAATCCTAATCCCTAAATGGATCACTGAAATACACTGGAGTCTTGCTCAAAGCCACTCTCTTGCATAAATCCTGCGATGAGATCCTTTCCAGAAAACTCTGCCATTCTAGATCAGATACATTTGCATGGGTAGTATTAGAATCTTGCAAAAACATGCTCCTTCTGAAATGTGACTGCAGGGGAGACGGAGGCCAGCAGGTGTCAGGCTCACCCAGTAGAGGATCTGAGAATGGTTTCTTGTGGGTTTTCTTTTAAGGTAGTTTGCTTTCTTTGAATGAACTTTTGAAGGACTAAAATTGGGCTCTTGTTGGTCTTAAAGCAAACTCTGGGTTGGTTGAAAGAGAGAGGAGATCATTTCAAGCCTGTATCACCACATATCCAAAGTGGTATGGTGATTATCATTTAATAGGTGATTCATTTTATTTTCACTTGCCAGGTGATTGATTCATGATAGAGAAGAGAGGTCCCATAGCTGTCCCTTTGGATCCATACAGCAGTGTCCTAGCCCTTGGAGTTTTGGACTTAGTCATCATCTCTACCAACCACACACCCACCCACCCTATTTTCAGATGAGGAGAGAGAGATCTAGGAAAGATTTGTTTAAAGACTCACAGGAGGAGGATCAGTCAGGATGAACATCAAGAGCCAGAGTAGCTGAGTCTTCAACAAGCTTGAATGATGATAAGGCATTATTGGAGTCCAGAGCTTGGGACCATGATATTGACCTTGGGGGTTCTCTGGACTCCAGGCTCTGTTCTCAGTGTTGCCATGTTCAGATCAAGGGGGCAAGAGAAACATCAGCCTGGAGAGGGCTGCCCAAACCTGTGCTTGTTCACAAGTGATTATCCTCAGGGTAATCCCCATAGCAACGAGGATGAGCATGATTATGCTGGAGGAGGAAAGCAAGTCTAGGGATGGCCTGTTTGAGGGGGGCTGTTAGGCAGTCAGCTCCCAGTGTTTCTTCTCCTCAGGCACCCCAGCTGTTTGAGAGGGGCCTGGGGAGGTTGCTGTTTACATCATCACCTGGAAAACACTTCTTGTTGGTCTGTGGTTTTAACTGACTAGCAAGCCAGAAATCACAGTGGTTCACTTCTTCTAGTTCCTGAAGATGTCTGAAGTGAAGGGCACTCTGCCATTTGCTGGGGGTTCCCTGAACCTGAGCAGACTGCAGAGCTGTGGGCCCAGCTCTGACCCAGGGACAGACGCCGATGGTGGCTTTTACAAAGGAGAGTGCTTGCCAGCCTTGCTGATGTAACTGGCTCAACAGACATGGGAAGCAGCTCAAGGCAGCCTCCCTAAGAGCAACTCTCCCTGTGTTTTCCAAAGTCATGTATGAATGTTAAATATTTTTTGTTTAAATGTTTGTTTGTTAAATGGAACTGCTCTACAGAGCAGAGGATAGAGATAACTTTGAAACAGGCTGCTAGGTAGGGCCCTAGTCTAGCCAGTTAGTACCAGCTTGGTGGACACGGAGTGTACTGCCCGGTTCTTTCTTCAAGGAACAGCTTGCCGGCCAGCTGTGGGGAGTGCAGTGAGCAGACAGTCCGCACTTGTCACGTGTCCTCGTGTGGCTGCCTCAGCGGCAGAGATGCTTTGCCCTGTCTCCCTCTGTGCAAACAGCCCCCTTCCAGTGACTGACGTGGTGAAAGGGATGAAAGCCTCGCTGGCCATCTCCTCCCAACTAGCTCTAATGGGCCCCGCTCGCTGGAGCTCTTAGCTAGGAGTTGAAGTTCCCTTTTCCCTTTGCCCAATTCAGCTTTGTGTCCCTTATCCTTCACAGCTGTTGATCCCCAATCCATCTTGCGATGGGTTCTTGGGAAACCCAACCTGCAACAGTTAGCCTATCTCTTTGACTTGGAAAACATTATGGCCCCATAAAGTAAATGCTTAAAAGTCTTTTGTGATCATTTAATTTTTAATACTATTTACATAAGAAAGGAAAGGATTATTTGCACAAAATCTCAGAAAGGAAAAAAACATAGTTATTGTGTACTAATACTATAAAAATAGTCAGTTATTATAAATTGACTCCCAACAGAGCCCACTTAAACACTTTTTACCATGGGAGGAGAAGGTTCCTGAATTCTTGATGTACAAGATGCCACATACTCTGAAGGTTTGCACACCAAGTTTTTTTAAATTTTTTATTAATGAGTTGCCCTAAATGTCTTCACATATTTCTAGTTGTGCTTTGTGGCTCCATCCACCTTCGGAGCTAGTCTCAAAATATCGCAGCATTGCCTCAACCTTGTTGGGGATGGGGTCATGCAGATGGGGAAGCGGGCAGGAGGGGAGGGATGAATTGGGTCGGGAGGGTGTCTCTAAGGCAGCAGGCTCCACTCTACAGCCCTTGCAACTTTGTTTCCAGAGTTTGCTGGATCTGTACTTGATCCTTTAATTACCTAATTGGGTGGTGTGGAATCTAACCGCTTCGATCGGGAAAAGAAAAAATCTGAGGGAGTAAGTCCCCTCACCTTGAAGGTGCTGCACAGGTTATAAGCAGAGGTCATGAGCCATGTTCATGGTATCGGGAAATTTATTTTTGAGTTGATCATGTGCTAGATATAATCTAAAAAGTAATATGCATATGCCACAAATTGGGTTACATGAAATCTGAAAAATTTCTAATTTAAAAGGTACAGAACTATAAAGCAACAATTCAGCCCAAGTCATATTTAGAACTGGTTTTAATATGATACCATGGGGTGATATCCTTATTCACACAGGGGCAGGATTGTGTCTCTGTGTTAGGACTTAGATACCATCGTGTTCTTATCTATATTTCAGGAAGCATTCTTATTAGAACCATCTCCTAGAAGAAAGCAAGTTATATTAAAAAAGATTGAAACATAAGTCCATTTTCAGTATTGAAGAATAATGAAACCCAAAAATATGTATCTTGGAAAATTTAGTGAGAGTATATAGTTAAAAAAAAAGAAAAGAAAAGAAAACAGATGACCAGGAAGAGTTAGTTTTTATTTCTGGAAATAAGCACTTTTTCTAATAATATATGTATATATTTCTGTCATGAAAATGTGATTTAGGAGTCTCTCAGTAAGTTGTTAAAGCTATTTTGCTTGCTCTGATATGCTTCTCATAAAAATTTCAACGAAATAAAAAGAAGAAAAAGTGACAAACTTCCTACAAAATGGAAATGTCCTTTTTCTCAGTGACAGTTTAAAATATTCAAAAATATTTTCTCACAAAGCCACTGATGGAATTGTCTCAGAAATATACATTTTAAATTCTGATACATTTCTGGTGTGTTTAACCCCAAATGGGGTGATATGTTTAGCCCAAGTGGTGCTGTTTCATGTTTATTCAACTTGGCAGTGCCAACATTTCCTTAGCTGGACATTAGGTTATGAAAGCATCTCTTAAACAAAATAGACTGGCTTCAAAATGAATGGCTCCCACCATGTGTTGTCTGGCTTCTTTGCTGGGTCCATACTATAGAAATCAGAAAACATTTCCTCCCAGCTGGCCTGTCTAGAACAAATACTTTCCCCCGCTTTCTCATTTCACTCTCTGACCTTTAAAGTGTTTCAGAGCTGCACCCTTCTGGCTTCTTTATTCTGCCATCACTGTTCCTCTCTGCTGGTCTTTGCGTTCTTCCATTCCATCATTTCTGGGGTTTTATTTGCTCTTCTGTATGAAGGTTACTTTTGATTTTTTAATCTACTGGAAAGCCTTCTTATCATGGTCACTTAAAAGCGCTGGTGGCACTTTTCAGAGGTCTTGATTGGACTTAATCCACATTTCAACTGTCAGTATTTTAGACTTAAAATGAATGTTATTGATCGGCCTTATGCTCTCTGAAAGATAGTAGGGCAGAGAGAAAAATGACAAAAGTTTGCTCAATTACCACATCACAGTAAAATGTTCCTGCTGGGTCACCTGGGGATGTCTAGGCCAGTTTGCAATTTTTCTTCTCATTGCTTTCATCTTTTTAATGCTTTGAGTAGCAATGCTCAGAACTTTTAAATTCCCATTAAAAAATGTCCTCATTTTGTCATAAAACTTCAATTAAACCTCTTATTTCTCTAGATATATCACCCTAATGTTCAGAGGAGTCATAAAGAAACTGTAAAGAGACCTCAGTCCTCTGTATTTGCCATCTCCTTGATAGCGTTCATCAGACATTGTGACTCTCTTCCTAGCAGTAAAATATTGATGTTAAGAAAGAGAATATCACCTGAGAGCCCAAAGAAGCAACATTCTCTTGGGCTTAATTGTCAACTATTTGAACTGTAAGAACAAAACTCAGGGTATGAATGTAACACCTGGAAAGGTCATCATGACCCACTTCAGCACCCCCTCCACAGGTATCTGTCAGCACGTGACGTTGTCCTGGAACCAAGAACTCTCCCTTCCCCCCCATGTATGTATGCATGTGTACATATGTGTGTTATCTGTATGGACACATGGCTTCATGTGTCCCCTCCCCACCCCACCCCACCCCAAGTGGCCTCTAATTATTATCCTCATTTATTTTTTTATTTTTTAAAGATTTATTTAATTATTTATTTTATTTATTTTTGGCTGCGTCGGGTCTTAGTTGCAACACAGGGGATCTTTCATTGAGGCATGCGGCCTCTTCTTTGCAACACATGGGCTTCTGTCTAGTAGTAGCGTGCGGGTTTTTCTCTTCTCTAGTTGTGGTGCATGGGCTCTGTAGTTTGTGGCACGCAGGCTCTCTAGTTGAGGCTCACGAGCTCAGTCGTTGTGGCATGTGGGCCTATTTGCCTGCAGCATGTGGGATCTTAGTACCCTGACCAGGGATCAAACCCATGTCCCCTGCATTGCAAGGAGGATTCATTACCACTGGACCACCAGGGAAGTCCCCTCATATAGTTTTAAGCTCATATTATTCCAGATTTGGCCAGGAGAGTCCCTTCAAGATGGCTCCTTGTGCCTGGGTCATATTTCCATGATTCTTTGGAGCACATGTTTACCTTCTAGTGTAACAGAATGTTCCAGGCTCATCTTGTAGCTCCAGGATCACTCTTCCCCAGCCCGGCTTTCAGGCACTTCTCCAAGGACCCTGGTTCCTTGTTGTGGGGAGTGGTATTAGATATCAAGTTCTGCATCTCACCTGTGCTCATTGTTCCTGGAAAGAGCCAAGAAATATACAAGTGCACCCACACATATAAGTACACATGCACACAAGCACGTGGTCTACACATATACATGGGCACGTGTACCTGCACATACACATACATATACACATGCACCCACACACATAATTATGCATGCACACACACATATGTTCTACACACGGGCACATGTACATGCATATACATGTACATGTGTATACATACACACACGTATTTTAGGTATCATGGGTCTATGCCAGTATCTCCAATTCCAGTTTACCTTTCTTGCCTTTTCCCATCCCACATTTACGTGTCCTTCCTTTCCCAGTGAGAATCCTGGCTTCCAGAAACATCAGCACACTGACTCATCTGCTCAATCCCATATTACATCTGAGATAGTATCAGAATACCTTCACCCACATGTACTACAAAAACAAACCTACTAAAAAGAGTTCAGGATCTTTCCAGTTCTCCCATCTCCCTGCCCTGCCCGAGATGGAGGACAAGCAGGGCATGTGGTCAAAACTGTTATAAATTATTCAAATTAGGTTTCCCCCTACATTGTGGTTATAATTATTTATAATTATTACTTATAAATATTATCAATTCTAATTAATAATTAATATATTAGGTAACCAACTTAATTATTTCTGTTTTATTTTTCCCCTGTAATTTTTTTGTAAAGAGAAGTAGATATATGTATGTTTTCTTAGTTCCTCTTCTTTCTTAAACAAATGTACGGGATATGATGTTTTGTGCTTTGATTTTTCACTTATGAGAGCTTTTGGACCTCATTCCACATCACTTCCTAGAGAGTTTCCTCTTTCGTTTCTAGGAGGGGATAGTATTTGTTGTGTGTCTGTGCCAGAGTTTATTCAACCATTTCCTGTGCTTGGACATTTAAGCAGTTTCCAATATTTTGCAGTTACAGATAATGCTGCAATGAATAAGCATGTGCATATATATTTTTATATTGTTGGAGGAATAGCTTCAAGATAAATTCCTAGAGGTGGGACTGCTGGGTTCAAGGGTAGATGAATATGTAATTTTGTTAGCTATGGACAAATTCTCTTCCATGGGGTTTGTATCATATTGCATTCCGAAGAATAACATACAAAAGCGGGTTTGATGGAGTGGATGGGGGAGGGGGTCATGGGATCACTTTTTGAAAAGCATAGGCTTAGAGGAATGGGATGCCTACATGGGATGTGTATCCGAGGCAGAGGCGTGTGCAAGGTGATAGTTACATTATTTTGTTGAGGACAAAAGGAAACGCAGGCTTTCCACTACATACAAAACATGAGAGTCACTCAAAGAGCCAGAAGTTTACCACCAAGGTCAAAAATTACAAAAGATTACAAAAATCCACTTTTTGTAATCTTTCTGTCCTTTGGATGCTACTCACAGTTGTTTGGACATGAGATTCTCAGACCTTATAGTCTTATTATTGCTCAGGAAGAGAGGACTCTGAACGACTTGTTTTTGCGATAAAGCCTCATTTAGGCCACAATGATAGGAAGGATGCTCTGATTTTCTGAGGTTAGAAATGAGATTAAATAAGTAAGTACACTTGTTTAATTTAATATTATGTATTTTATGTCAGACATATTAACATTGCTTCATACATGACCTCCTACCACCTGCAAATTAGAAATTCTGAAATGTTCTTTCAAAACCAGGGGTCTAAATGGCTGAGCGTGGACACAATAATTGGTGCATCTCTCTACCAAGCTTTGCCTTTGTATATTTGTCTGTAGTGTGCACAGAATATAAGAAACACTTGCTTCCATTTTCTGTGACTGATTAACTGAATCTTCTCATCCAGATTAGTTTCCATCTGTCTGTTCCTTTGTTTCACAGAATATAGTCTACTGTGATTCTAATCTCTGTTATGCATGTTCTTTATGAATAAAATTCCAGGCACACAGGTGTATATGTACACATTTTACTATGAAACAGTAAAATCTCAGTGTAGGAGGAACTCATCCCAGTGTGACTTTATGGTTCCCACTCTTTGCAGTTTTAAACTTTTATGTGAACCTGGCATTCTGGATGGGTCATAGCATATATAACAGCCATAGGATAGCTAAACTTGGAGAGGCTTGTTGACAAGGATTTGAATATCTGTCCTCTAGCTTTTTCTTGTCCGTATTTCATAAGAAAAAACTAACAAGGATTTCATTTTGGTGAAATCTGCCTACTAAATGATGCTTGTACATAATACATTCATCAATTAACATTTGGATTTGATTATACCATTATGCAAGTAATTTCACCCATTATGCAAGTAATTTCACTTTGGTGACAGTTAAAAGTATATTTTGAAAGGAAAAATATGTTTTAGCATTGAGTACTTTGAGGTTCTCTTCAGTTTATCAAAATCTATGCAAATTGTAATGTGGCCTTTCAATGTACAGGTGAACCCTTGTGATCCCAGCACTTACTACCTTATGATACATGAAATAACCCACACATCAAAATTGCCAATAAAATAGCAAAGTCAGACTGACATTCTTGAAGTGTGTAACACTGTTATTTGCTTTTCTATCCCGAATTGGATCCATTGTCTCCTTTTTCCTGTTCTACTGCTTAAAACATTTGCCTCGTTGTTTTATTCATGCTTTAGTCACATCTTTGCTGGCAATTACATTTATATGATTACTCATCTTCCATGGTGATTCCTGGCATTTGGCTCATCTTTTTTTGTTTAGCCTCCTTCCTTTTGAAATCCCAACATCTCATTTGTCAGCAACCTCTGATTATCTCAATTATCTCAAGGGACCTGGAATTATTCTGATGCGTCCTTCTACTTCAGATGAGGACCCTGACCTGGGATCTCAAGACCCAGGTGGCTTCAGGATGGAGGATGGAGCCGCTGGGGGTGTCTTCCCCTATTCAGACTGTTTGAATAAAGCTTTTTACTCGTCTTCCTCTCCTAGAAAAACAATTGCATATTTTGCCACTTATATTTTTCTAATATTGTACTTGAGTCATGCTGCCTTAATCATAGTTTAACAAGTTGTTAGAAATTGTTTTAAACAGGACAAAGTAAATCCAACTCCATATAGATTGTCTTTCATTTGCAAATATTAGAATTTGCGTTAAAAATCATATAACTTGAAGCCGTCTACATAAAATGAAGTTGTTGGTATATTAAAAATGTCCTACTTTTCAAGTGTATTTTATTTTAGTGTATTTTATAAAAACTCCATAGTCAGTGACTCGAAAGTAACCATGAATGTATTTTTCATTCCTTATATTTTACTGGAAAAAAGTGGTTAAAGTAATTGTATAGATTTTTACCTTATTCTTTGGTGCCCTGTGTAACTAATTTTTTGCTTTAGGTACAAATGACCTACTTGCTAAAGACTGTTCATTTTCTGCTGGAATAAAATACCTTTTCAATTTAGTGATTAACTTGGGATGAACATGCATTTGTTTAGGGGAGAGAGTAAGTAATAATAATTTAATTCATTATGTGTAGTTTTTTCTTTGAAGGCATTTTCCTTTAGGTTAATTTCCTCTAAGGTTAATTCATACATGGAATTGTATCTTTTATTTACCTTCAATAGAACAAGTCTCTCCTCCTAAAATAGTGCTCTATCCTTGAGTAAATGCCGCTATTCTTTATAATACTTTAATTAGAATTTTTTAAAAATAGTGCCTTTTCCTCAAATAAAAGGCCCAGACAGTACTGGATGGCAGAGTGGGTTCAACGATAAATGACGTTAAGTCTAACATCTCTGCAATTCTCTTTGTCTTTTCCTTATAGTCACAAGAAGGCTGCCATCAATCTAGCCATCTTATCTACTATCAAGGCAGGAAGAAAGGGAAAGGACCTGCCTTTAGCTTATAATTTAAGAAATAGATACAGGAGGATTTATAACCTGAAAATAGAAATGTCATAACTTTTCTACTTGGAGTAATATTTTACTTTTCAAATTACTTGTCTGAAAGGCTATAAAATATTTTTATTACATTATTATTTAGCATATATTCATTTAAGAAATATTGTGCAGCAACTATGTGCGAGACAGTATTTTAAAAGTTGAGACTATAAACTCTAATAAAGCAGAGATTTTGCCTTCAAGGAGCCTCTGGAGTCATCCAGAAGAAGTGCAAGAAAACAGACAAATACAGTTCTGTGTGATGGATAAACTATACAGCGTAGCACTGCCAAGGACAGGATTAGAGTGCAGAGTTGCTAAGTGATTCTTGGAACAGGTGAGATGTGGCCCGGAATCTGGAGTATGAAGATAGGGTGACCAGTAAAAGTGAGAGGAGGAAATCGAGGGTGTTCAGGCATCAGATCAGAACAGCATGTGCCAAGGCCCGGAGGTGATGGGGTGCACAGTTTACTCAAGAACTACAAGTAATTCTCCATGTCTGGATAACAGGCACGAGGGATGGAAATTTAGGCAAACACTTCACTTTTTTCAGGACTTTTGTCTTCGTCCTATCCTTGGTAATTATACTATTGTCTTTTAGTTTCACCTGATTCTCATTCTTTAGAACTTAGTCCCAGGTTCCACTATCCTGGGACCCCTGGGCTAACAAGCCAAATACTTTCTTGTATTAACACTGGAGTTCAATAGAAGCTGTATATTGGTGGTCTGCTGGCCTAATTGGACTATGGATGTGATTAGTGCTGTGTTTGTATTTTTTTTTCTTTTCTTGTACAGCATAAAAAAATTGAATTAGTTTCCCACATTTAAAAATCAGGAGATTTCATAGAAGAATCCAGTTTCTCTAGAAAAATGCAAAGATCTGGAAATACCAGGCCTGCATTCTCCTATAGGAGCAATAGCCTGGAGGTGAATAAGGACCGCAGTGTCCAGGTCACCGTGGTCCTCATTTTTCATTGTTTCACAAGTGCCCACTTGACTAATTTAAGGTTGGCTGGTTCCTGAAAGCATTTATATTTGCGACCTCTAGTACAGTACATGTACTATTTATATAAAGAGGGTTTGTGTTCTCCATATGTATGTGTATATATATATATATATGTAAATATATATGTATGTGTGTGTATGCATGTATGTGTGCATACGTGTGTTATATATGTGTGTATATAATGTATGTGTATATATATTATGTGTGTGTATATGTATGTGTGTATATAAATGTGTGTGTGTGTATATATATATATATATATATATATATATATATACATATATATCTTCTTGAGGAAACATTACTGGGTTAACTTGCACACTAGCAATTCTTGACAAGGTACAGTGACATAATTTTGTTTCTACTGACACAAGCTTATCACATATCATTGAGTTTACACTGGCTACCAGCCTGCTTGAATGAACACCCATGAAGTATCTCTTTATTATGAATCTTACTTTTAATTATCCTATACAATTTTGCACCTTGCAAAACGATTGCTATCTGGTAGACATTGCAGTCTAAAAACATCCCTCAGCAGGTTATGACAAAAAGAGCAAAATAAGACCACGAATCTTCAGACGTGATGTCTACTTGGCTTTTGTTAACCCATTTAGTTTCCTTGACCCGCAGTATCTTCTTTTGGCAAATAGCTGTAATGTCCCCCGCTCTGTCTACATGATGAGATTTTCACTGATATTCAAGTGGGACGGTGTATGTCACCAGTACTGTGAGTAGCTACTGAGGCCCTTCAGATGAAAGGGGCTGTTATTATCATTACTCGTCTTGGGGTCTTGATAAAAAGTTTTACCTGAAAGTGATATTGGTCTTAAAAAACTGTCCAACTTTAAACCTCTGTGACTTCTTATAAAAAAAAAAAAGGATGCCAAAGGGTGGGACTCCATATGTATGGAGGCTTTGGTGACTGTGGCCAGTAGAGAGTCTTCTACTATCTTCTAAATCTTCAAACCTGGTCGTCGACTAAGGTTTGAAGATTTTCTGCATTATGTTTTGCTTAGATGGTGGATGAAATTTATTGAACCTAAGACTATGGCAGTATTAGACTTCTAGAATAAAAAGAAAAGATAGAGATTATCTTGTCTAGTTCACTCATTTTAATGATAAAATTATTGGCCCCCTGGCCCCCTAGACTCTCAATCCAGTGCCTGTGATATCACTTACAAGGCAGTATTTGATACCCACATGGGTTTACCTGAAATCTGTTAATTTTGCTATTTTTAAACGAAGCTAGAGACTCTTTTTTCTGTGTCTTTTAAGGCTTATTTACCTTGTGAGTCAAATAGGGGAACCTCAATAAGTTATCATCTTGGATGCATTCTGTGTCCTTTAAGGCTTATTTACCTTGTGAGTCAAATAGAGGAACCTCAATAAGTTATCATCTTGGACGGGTTAGGGGGTCAATAGGAATGCTGATGAGATTCGGTTTTTCAGTGGTTGGAGGAAACAGGAGAACAATTGCTCTACAGCCTCAAATATTCTGGGAAGCAGAACTCCCAAGCATGTCTTACTCTTTTGGTTGTTGAAATCATAGGTCTTCAATCCTCCAAATACAAGAAGAATTTTCACAACTGAAAATCCGGCATGATTCTTCACACTGACAAGAAAACCTATTAGAGGTGAGTAAAACTGTGTATCACCTCCAAGAAATGTTCTCCTTCTAAGAAGTTTTGGTAGCGTTTTCTATGAAGAATATTTTCATTTTTAAAATTTTAACAATGCTAATTCGAAATGACATTGCCAGTTTAAAATGTTATTAGAAACAATAAACTTTGCTATAAGAGGCAAAGGGCCTTTGATAATGCTAGAACTGGATTATTATACTTTTATAGATTACTGTTGTAAACTACAACATATTTTTAAGAGATTATATCTTTAATATTAGCTAATATTAACCCCAAAGATGAATTCTTTATATTTGTTTGTAGATTGCCAAGTCCTTTTCATTTTGTGTTTTGTCTTTCCCATCTTTTTTTCCCCCTTCTCCACCAGTCACGTTATATCGTACACACCTTCCTAACTGATTTTCCTGCATTAGCTCTTTCTGTTGAATTGTGCCTATTGATAACCTGGTTAAGCTTGGAACCATATCTCCTGAACCCCCATCCTGGTGAGTTTCCCTTAGTTTTGGTCAAGAGAGGAGCTTGGGTGGAAATATAGAAATGGAAGTCCACCAGATACGGGGATGAAAAGATGTAGAAGTGCCTGACGGGTACCAGCTTGTCCTCGCTGTCCTTCACTTTGTGGCCCTCTTATCTTCCTGACCACTGGATCTGCTAACAAACTATGCCCCCAGGTCCACCATCAGATGCTTGACCTCAGACCTACAGAGGCTGTGACTGCTAGGGACCATAGCCCCCCTGTAACCACCGCGAGCTCTTCTTACAGCCCCACTTCAGAGTCTAACTGTGCTCAGCTTCTCAGATCTTTCTTCAAGCTCTGTGTCTTGTCCAGTGTGGTCAGTGTACCCTGGAAGCTTGCTAATGACTCTTCTGTCCTCTAAGTTTTCTACACCTTTCTGCTCCTCCCACAATTGTGAAAACTCTGATTCCTATAGTAAATCCCTTATTGCCATAACACTCATGGTGGCTTTGCTGGACTGATCCACCCCAGGCTCATCCCTTGCTTTTCCCAGAACAAAATTCTTATAGTGGAAATGATCTGAACTGACCCCCCCTTTCCCCATTAATGCTTGACCATCAGCATCTCTCTTTTAAAACTCCCACTGTACAGAATTCTGAAGTCCTTCTCCCTGGCCTACCTGCCCCCCACACCTGCCTCCTTGGGAGTGTGAGGCCTCTGGTCTGACCAGTCACTCGAATACCAGAGGCTAAGATAGAGGGTAGAGCCCATCTCGATTCTGAGTCTCCTTTTGTCCCCTTTGAACTGGGGCCTTGGGCAAATTATTCGACATTTACTGGGTGCAGCTTCCTCACTTGTAAAAGGGAGAGGACGGTCCCAGCTATTTTATGGAATTGGTATGAGATGTCAGTACAAAGTAATCCACAAATACTGACTGGCTTCCTCTTCTTTACTCTGCCACCAGTCCTCAGCTGCCCTCCACGGAGAAGAAAGCTGTGGCCCCGTGGTCCCCATAATCCACTGCCTCTGCCCTCACAGCCCCAGTGGTGGAGGCTAGGGTGTGAACCGTGGGTGGAAGCCCTGAGCACTGGGGCAGGGGCATCTGGGTTCAGGGCCAAGGGAACCCTCTGTCTTTTAACGCGGCTGATTGTTCTTGTGAGTGATAATTGTGAAGAAGCCACATTAAAAAAAATTTGTTGACCTCCATGCTGGTTACAGATTTGAAGAATGGACAAAACGAGAGGAGAGAAATTTTTAAAAGGGACTTGGCTGTAAAAGCAACACTAATTATAGATGCTTATACCCACGGCTTGTTATTTATGCCTAACAATTAGCATGCAGCACAATGACAATGATTCAAATCCTTAAATATGTCACACCGCTAACTTGTTTCATTCAACTGCAACCGTAAGTTCTCTCCATGGACACTTGGCTGTGGAACTTCGTTGTTCAGGTAACATGCTCGTCTGCTGACAACCCAGAAAGATGAAAGGAAGAACAGTTCCCACAAAGACAGTACCAATATGTAGTGATCTTTTTTACATTTTACCCCTCAAATGGTACTACGGGAGAGTTGTTATTCTTTTTTTTTTTTAATCAATTTATTTTATTTTTGGCTGCATTGAGTCTTCTCTGTTGTGTGTGGGCTTTCTCTAGTTGTGGCAAGCGGGGGTTACACTTCGTTGTGGTGCGCAGGCTTCTCATTGCGGTGGCTTCTCTTGTTGTGGAGCACAGGCTCTGGGCGCGTGGGCTTCAGTAGTTGTGGCACACAGACTTTAGAGCGTAGGTTCAGTAGTTGTTGTGCACGGGCATAGTTGCTCTGCGGCATGTGGGATCTTCCCGGACCAGGGCTCAAACCAGTGTCCCCTGCGTTGGCAGGAGGATTCTTAACCACTGCACCACCAGGGAAGCCCAGAGTTGTTATTCGTATTCCCATTTTTTTCTGATAAGAAATGAAGGCTCAGGAATGTAAATAAATGCATAAAACCATAAAGATATAAACTGGACTCAAATAATATTCTGTTTTAAGCTCTTATTCAAATCTGTGTGGCAAAGCTGATCTGTTGGAAGGTATTTAATGACACACATAAATGCTTTAATTAATGGCATGCAAATGTGAAGAGAGATAGATTGGCATCAACTGGGATTTGGAGGACTAGGCCTGAGTTCTAGATGTAGGGGCAAGTGTGTGACTGCTTATTTGTCCTTGGGGTCCAATTATCTTAGGTGTTTTTGTGGTTTTTTTGTTTGTTTATTTTGTTTTTTTGCTGTGCCATGTGGCTTGCAGGATATTAGTTCCCTGACCAGGGATTGAACCTGGGCCCTCAGCAGTGAAAGCACCGAGTCCTAACCACTGGACCACCAGGGAATTCCCACTTAGATGTTTTTGTTTTTTTGATGTTTGTTGGTGTCTGCCTGCACTTTGAATTCTGTAGGCTTCCTAAAACCTCCAAACTTTTATAAACAATTCTTTGATTTCCCCAGCATGTTCTAGCATCTGTGAGCTTCTTGAACGGCCTAGCGTCATCTTTAATATTTCAGTTACCATAGTCTGTTCCAAACAAATAATAGCAGCCCCTATCAACTGTGTGATTCCCTGACAGGTGGATGTGTGGGTCCTTATGCCTGATGGCTCTTGAGGGGAGGAGGCTATGATTGATCTGAATTCTTTTTTTTTTAATTGAAGTATAGATGATGTACAATATTATATTAATTATAGATGTACAATATAGTGATTCACAATTTTTAAAGGTTATACTCCATTTATAGTTATTATAGAATATTAGCTCTGTACTCTGTGTTGTACAATATATCTTTGTAGCTTATTTCATACATAATAGTTTGTACCTCCCCACTGATAACCACTAATTTGTTCCCTATATCTGTGAGTCTATTTCGCTAGTTTGTTGTATTTTTTAGATTCCACACATAAGTGATATCATACAGCATTTGTCTTTCTCTGTCTGACTTATTTCACTTAGTCTAATACCCTCCAAGTCCATCCATTGTTGTTGCAAATTGCAAAATTTCACTCTTTTTTTATAGCTGAGTAGTATTCCATTGTATATGTATATATACCATGTCTTCTTTATCCATTCATCAGTTGATGGACATTTAGGTTGCTTTCATACCTTGACTATTGTAAATAATGTTGCTGTGAACATTGGGGTGCATTTATCTTTTTTGAATTAGTGTTTTTATTTTTGTGGATATATACCCAGGAGTGGAATTGCTGGGTTATATGGTAGCTCTATTTTTAGTTTTTTGAGAAACCTTCATACTGTTTTCCATGGTGGCTACACCAATTTACATTCCCACCAACAGTGTACAAGAGTTCCCTTTTCTCCACATCCTCACCAACAATTGTTATTTGAGTTCTTTTTTTTAAAATAAATTTATTTAATTAATTAATTTATTTTTGGCTGTGTTGGGTCTTCATTGCTGCACGCGGGCTTTCTCTAGTTGTGGAAAGCGGGGGCCACTCTTTGTTGCGGTGCATGGGCTTCTTATTGCGGTGGCTTCTCTTGTTGTGGAGCACAGACTCTAGGCGCTCAGGCTTCTGTAGTTGTGGCACATGGGCTCAGTAGTTGTGGATTGCAGGCTCTAGAGCACAGGCTCAGTAGTTATGGTGTACTGGCCCAGTTGCTCCACGGCATGTGGGATCCTTCCGGACCACGGCTCGAACCCGTGTCCCCTGCATTGGCAGGCAGACTCCCAACCATTGTGCCACCAGGGAAGCCCCTATTTGTGTTCTTTTTGATGATAGCCATTCTGACAGGTGTGAGATGATATCTCATGGTGGTTTTGATTTACATTTCCCTGATGATTAGTGATGTTGAGCATCTTTTCATGTGCCTGTTGGCTATACTCTATGTTGCTCTGATCTGATGGTTGTGAAATTCACTTGTAGGGTGTGGAGGAGAAGGAAAGTCAATTTGTCATGATTGAAGAAAAGGAAATGGGGTAAAAGAAACTTTTACAATGTTTTGAAATCTTGAGAATGCTGGCTTGCATTATCCTCTTCAAGGGTGTTTGAGTCACCCTTTTTACTTCCTGGTTGGCAGTTACTGCGTGTCCCCTGAAAACAATGCATCAATCATCCAATGAATGGTGTACCAGTTAATTTATGGACATAAAGATTAACGTGCAATCTGCTAATGCTGTGCTAATAAGTTTATGATTTTCATAAAGTAGACCAATTTTGAGTTTTATCAACCTCAGTGGTTGAAATTAAAATGGAAATAGCAACATTTGTTTTCTGTTCTCCCTACAAAGAAACTAATTATTTTTCTCTGGGTAATGATAATTAACAATATTCCTCTCATGTTCCTGATCAGTGCACAGCTGGTACTCGGATAATCATAGTGACTTGTTTTTATGTGGTGACATTAAACCCCTGTCTAACTTGGGAAGTACATTCACTGTATACCCTAGCCTCGGTTTATTAATTCTAAATTATCCCTCAATGAACTTCTCGAATCGGGAGCAACATTTACATTAATAAATTGTCGTCAGTCGGAGAGAGAGAGAGGGAGTGTTATCATGACAGTCTACCGAGTGTGAATTTTGTCTGCCTCAGATTCTGCAGTTGGGCTTACCATTTTTATACGTCTGAATAAGGCCCAAGGGACTATCTCACCAACTCATAGTTTTAGAAGGCATTCTTCTTTCAGTTAATCAGGAATGTGCTTGGTGGGCCTGGTCTTTGTGGCTGGGATATGTTCAGAGCGCTACTCACCCCCACTCCTTGGGCTTTCCTGGAGTGCTGGTCTGGATGAGGGCTGGCCAGAGGACCTATGGTAAGCATCACCCAGGGTTTCCAGAGCTCTGCAGGGCAGCCCTGAATGGAATGCACTCGAACTTCTACTGCTGTGAAGACTATTATCTTTCTCTTTCTTTTTATAATAATCCCCTTAGGCACAGGGACTAGTTGTGGCACTAGCAGTGCTTGGAAGCTAACAAGTGGATGAATGTTTGATCATGGCTGCCCAATGAGTCTTGATGCTAACTGGCCAATGCTTGGTGGTGGTGTCTCAACAATCATACAGAAGAAACCATGTTTGCACTCATATTGCCTTAAGAACACTAATGAATGTTGTGTTGTTTTTAAGTTCCCACTATGGCAAATTTTAAAATATGATGATACTTTATGCTGGGGAGGGTGTGTGAAAAGCACACTTATGCAACCCTTCAGGAAAGAAATTTAGCAATCTCTGTTAAGAATTTGGATGATGTTTGTTTTCATTAATCTGGCAAAATTCAACATCTGGAAGTCAACTTTAAGAAAATAATTCAAAATAGAGAAAGAGCTTTTGACATACCAAGATGCACATCTCAGATTTGTTTGAATTCATGGCAAACTAGAAACAACCTAAACTTCCAACAACATGGGGATGGTGAGTGAAATGTGGCGTATTCACTAGTTGGAGCTTTACTTGCTGATATAAAATGCTTTCCAAGATTTTATAGTAAGATAAAAAAATTCTTATGTTTAGGTCTAAAATTTATACACCATTATCACAATTAAGATATACCATATAGAGAAAAAGCCTGGAAGGAAATAGTGTTAAATCTAATAGAAAAAAGGCTGAAAGAAAATCCACCAAAATATTAACCTTGGGTGTGTTTTTTTGTTTTTGTTTTCCCAAATTTCAGCACATCCCTTTAATTGTGTCTCCTCTGCTCTTTGGTGTTGAGAACGTGTGACCCTGCCCTGTCTCCTTCCTGCTGCGCAGTCCATTGTCCAAATCAGATTGGATCATGGTGGTCATGTGACTCAAGGTGGGGAAACTGGATTTTCTCTCCCGGGAATTTACAATTGGGAATTCAGAGAAAGCAAGTCAGTTGCTATGCATGTCTTGGATTGAAGGACATGCAAATTTTGGACTAGGAGTGCAGGCATCTTCCTTTACTTGTACAAAGAAAGCAAATTTTCATAAAAAATAGGAAGAAAGCAGGTATACAAAGAAAGAAAAAAATAAGAGATCATGGGACCCCAGAGGAAAAACTTGTTTCTGATGACTTTCTAGTTTCTGGTTCTAGCCCTCATGAAGCCTGGCTGCATGCCATGAGATATTCTTGTGTTCTTAAATATATTATTCATATTATTATTATTTTTCTTGAGTTAGTTTCTATTACCTGAAATCAAGTATAAGTAAACAAGATGCCTTTATTTTGGGATATTTAAAAAATATCCAAAAGGATTATACATTACTACTAAAATATTATTATAGTAAACATAATAATTGATGTATTTTAAAAAAACAATAGATATTTTATCAAGAGCTCTTGTTGAGCTACTGTTTGCAATAAGTAAGAAGCATAGGCCATTCGTGGCCATGGAATTACAATGTTTTTTCTGGTTGTTTTTCTGGTTTTGGGGAAGTATGATCATTTCATTTGCCTCTAACATACAGTTATTTGTTATTTTAAGAAAACTTACTATGACCTATTTCAATTTTAAAATGATAAAGGAGAGTGTCATCCATTAGGGTGGGTTATATCTGGCAGTTCTCACCAATGTCATTGTCTGACCTCTGTCCCTGACTCTTGGCTGGACAGAGAAAAATTATGTTTGCCACCAGGTGGCCATTTGAAATACTCATGGATAAAAGCATTAATGACAGGAGACATTGTTCATAATGTATTATTCAATAAAAATGCAGATCACCATTCTAATTACACTAAAAATTCTAACTATATTAAAAAAAAACATGGAAAGAAATGTACTTCAGCATTAACTGTGGCGTAATTGAGTTGTAGCTTTACAGAAAATTAAAATTTTCCTTTTTGTACTGCTTTGTATTTTCCAGATTTTCTACAGTGTATATGAATTTGTTAATAAATTTTTTTAAAACTTAAATTTTTAGTGAAAAAATAATTACCTTAGTCACCAAAACAGTCTTGTCTCTCTTCTCTCCTGATTTTATCAGGTGCAGGAGTTTAAGAAAGAAGGAAGGATGGAGGAATAGAGCTTGGGCTTCCTTGGATGCTCTACCTGTGGGATACAGGTCCTCTGGTTGTTCTTTAGGGGAACATTTATTAGGAAGACTGGGATTTGTTGCTGGTCCAGAGAATCCAAGGCTTACAGCAGGTAATGGCTGAGAGCTCTGGCTTAGGAGGAAGCCTGGCTTTGCTTCTTTCTATCTGTGTGGACTTGAGAAGTTACTTAACTTCTGTAAGTCTCAGCTTCCTCATCTGTAAAATGATGCAGCACCCTCACCGGGTTGTTGAGAGCGTAAAATGTGATAGCATTGTATCAATCACTCAGCAGAGTCACTGACTCATAGTAAGTGGTCATGATGTTTTTATTATTACTGTTAGGTAGTAGACATAAATCCTCCTATGTACTCTATAAATCCTCCATTCCTATCTGCCTTTCCTCAAGCACCCTGTCCATATTCTGGCCTCTGTTATTTTACCCCTGACATGTCCTTCCTATATCCCTATCAATTCTAAGAGTAGTCAAATCAGTGCTTCTCAAACTTTAATGCCCACAGGAATCACCTGGAGGTCTTGTTAAAATACCAGTTCTGGCTCTATAGGTCTGGCTTGGCATCCAAGATTTTGAATTTTTTTTTTTTTAAGAGCATTTCTTTTATTATTTATTTATTTATTTATTTTTTGCGGTACGCGGGCCTCTCACTGTTGTGGGCCTCTCCCGTTGCGGAGCACAGGCTCCGGACGCGCAGGCTCAGCGGCTATAGCTCACGGGCCCAGCTACTCTGCGGCATGTGGGATCTTCCCGGACCGGGGCACGAACCCGTGTCCCCTGCATCGGCAGGCGGACTCTCAACCACTGCGCCACCAGGGAAGCCCCAAGATATTGAATTTTTAACAAGCTCCCACGTGAGGTCCGTGTTGCTGTCCAAAGACCGCTTTTAGTAGCAAGGACTAGGGTGACCCAGCTCAAACCAATATCTGTGTGGAATCACCTTAAGTGTCCCCAGCCAGAGTGGTCCTCTCCTTCTTTGGCTCTCAAAGCACATCATTTACACTCCTAATTTAGCACTTCTCACGTTCAGCCTGCTTTGGTGTATTGCTGTATGGGATTCTGTTCACTCCTCTCGAGGCTCCTGGCAGTAGATGGTGTGAACCACCCCTGGAAGCTGTCGGCACCAGCACAGGCATGCGTTCTACTGTGCCACCAATGATTGTCAAACTGTTGAACTAGATGAAAAAGAAGGAAATGATACCTGAAAATAACACCTCCTGTTACATGAGTATTCACTTAGAAATTGACAACAGAAATCCATTTAACTAGTGGAAATAATGGAAGACAGTACTGATGTGAGTAATTCCAAATGACAAATATATGATTGTGATATTTTCTTTCTTTTAAAAATACGTTATACATTATAGAATGCAGGGGGGGATGTTATACTGGTTGGGATGACAAAGCCAACGCAAAACGAGGTATTTTCCAAAGAACATCAAATAAATGGGTAATAATTTATTTTTGCAGACTGTGAGTGTCTTGGGCCATGGTTTAAAAGCAGCCTCCAAATGGAGCAGAGGCCAAAGTTGGATAACCCGGTGTGCAGGCTGGACGCGAAATTAGTGGGCTTTGGGGTAACATGGACTTGCTTTCTGTTGAGAATAATCAGGAAAAAATATGTGGGAAATGAGGAAGGTGCAGTGGGGATCTGTGTTGGGGGCGGTCATCGAGAGGGCCTGACGGCCAGTTGACCCATGAGCTGGACACGGGTCATCAGAGGCCACTCCCCCTCCCCTGTCCTTGAAATGTACATTCTGCCCACAGCTCCTGTGGTGGGAGCTGTTTTGAAGGATGCAGCCTTGAGCGAGCTCTGTTTTGTTGGGACCATCCGAATGGAGCACGTGATTGAACACAGTTAGACCTGTAAGTAAAATTTAAAATTCCGGTGGGGACTGAGCTTCAAGATGGCGGAAGAGTAAGATGTGGAGATCACCTTCCTCTCCACAAATACATCAGAAATACATCTACATGTTGAACAACTCCTACAGAACACCTACTGAACGCTGGCAGAAGACCTCAGACCTCCCAAAAGGCAAGAAACTCCCCGCGTGCCTGGGTAGGGCAAAAGAAAAAAGAATAAACAGAGACAAAAGAATAGGGACAGGACCTGCACCAGTGGGAGGGAGCTGTGAAGGAGGAAAGGTTCCCACACACTAGGAGGCCCCTTTGCGGGCGGAAGAGGCTTGTCTGCTCACCTGCTGGAACGGGTGGGGGCTGGGAGCTGAGGCTCGGGCTTAGGTCGGATCCCAGGGCGAGGACTGCGATTGGCTGCGTGAACACAGCCTGAAGGGGGCTAGTGTGCCCCGGCTAGCTGAGAGGGAGTTGGGGTAAAACCCTGGAGCTGCCGAAGAGACGAGAGACTTTTCCTAGACTCTTTGTTTCCTGGTGCGCGAGGAGAGGGGATTAAGAGCGCCGCTTAAAGGAGCTCCTGAGAAAAGGGGTGAGCCGCGGCTATCAGCACAGACCACAGAGACGGGCATGAGATGCTAAGGCTGCTGCTGCAGCCGCCAAGAAGCCTCTGTGTGAGCGCAGGTCACTCTCCACACCTGCCTTCCAGGAGCCTGTGCAGCCCGCCACTGCCAGGGTCCCGGGATCCAGGGACAACTTCCCCGGGAGAACACACGGTGCGCCTCAGGCTGGTGCAACATCCCGCCGGCTTCTGCCACCGCAGGCTCGCCCAGCATCCGTACCCTCCCTCCCCCCGGCCTGAGTGAGCCAGAGCCCCCGAATCAGCGGCTCCTTTAACCCCGTCCTGTCTGAGCGGGAACAGACGCCCTCAGGCGACCTAAACGCAGAGGAGGGGCCAAATCCAAAGCTGAACCCTGGGAGCTGTGTGAACAAAGAAGAGAAAGGTAAATTTCTCCCAGCAGCCTCAGGAGCAGCGGATTAAATCTCCACAATCAACTTGATGTACCCTGCATCTATGGAATACTTGAATAGACAATGAATCATCAAAAATTGAGGAGGTGGACTTTGGGAGCAATGATATATATATATTTTTTCCCTCTTTCTCTTTTTGTAAGTGTGTATGTGTATGCTTCTGTGTGTGATTTGGTCTGTATAGCTTTGTTTTTTACCATTTGTCCTAGGGTTCTGTCTGTCCGTTTTTTTTTTTTTAATTAAAAGTTTTCTTTTTTTACTTAAAAAGTTTTTTTCTTAATAATTGTTTTTTATTTTAATAACTTTATTTCATTTTACTTTATTTTATCTTCATCTTTTTTCTTTCTTTCTTTTTATTCTCCCTTTTATTCTGAGCCATGTGGAGGAAAGGCTCTTGCTGCTCCAGCCAGGCGTCAAGGCTGTGCCACTGAGGTGGGAGATCCAAGTTCAGGACACTGGTCCACAAGAGACCACCCAGCTCCATGTAATACCAAATGGTGAAAATCTCCCAGAGATCTCCATCTCAATGCCAAGACCCAGCTCCAATCAACAACCAGCAAGCTACAGTGCAGGGCACCCTATGCCAAACAACTAGCAAGACAGGAACCCAACCCCATCCATTAGCAGAGAGGCTGCCCAAATTCATAGTAAGGCCACAGACACCACAAAACACACCACCAGATGTGGACCTGCCCACCAGAAAGATAAGATCCAGCCTCATCCACCAGAACACAGGCACCAGTCCCCTCCACCAGGAAGCCTACACAACCCATTGAACTAAACTTAGCCACTGGGGAGAGACACCAAAAACAATGGAAACTATGAACCTGCAGCCTGGAAAAGGAGACCCCAAACACAGTAAGCTAAGCAAAATGAGAAGACCGAGAAACACACAGCAGATGAAGGAGCAAGGCAAAACCCCACCAGACCTAACAAATGAAGAGGAAATAGGCAGTCTACCTGAAAAAGAATTCAGAATAATGATAGTAAAGATGATCCAAAATCTTGGAAATAGAATGGAGAAAATACAAGAAACATTTAACAAGGACCTAGAAGAACTAAAGAGCAAACAAACAGAGATGAACAACACAATAAATGAAAATAAAAATTCTTTGGAAGGGATCAATAGCAGAATAACTGAGGCAGAAGAACGGATAAGTGACCTGGAAGATAAAATAGTGGAAATAACTACTGCAGAGCAGAAAAAAGAGAAAACAATGAAAAGGATTGAGGACAATCTCAGAGACCTCTGGGACAACATTAAACGCACCAACATTCGAATTATAGGGGTCCCAGAAGAAGAAGAGAAAAAGAAAGGGACTGAGAAAATATTTGAAGAGATTGTAGTTGAAAACTTCCCTAATATGGGAAAAGAAATAGTTAATCAAGTCCAGGAAGCACAGAGAGTCCCATACAGGATAAATCCAAGGAGAAACATGCCAAGACACATATTAATCAAACTGTCAAAAATTAAATACAAAGAACAAATATTAAAAGCAACAAGGGAAAAACAACAAGTAACACATAAAGGAATCCCCATAAGGTTAACAGCTGAACTTCCAGCAGAAACTCTGCAAGCCAGAAGGAAGTGGCCGGACATACTTAAACTGATGAAAGAGAAAAACCTACAACCAAGATTACTCTACCCAGCAAAGATCTCATTCAGATTTGATGGAGAAATTAAAAGCTTTACAGACAAGCAAGAGATAAGAGAATTCAGCACCACCAAACCAGCTTTACAACAAATGCTAAAGGAACTCCTCTAGGCAGAAAACACAAGAGAAGGAAAAGAGCTGCAATAATAAACTCAAAACAATTAAGAAAATGGTAATAGGAACATACATATCGATAATTACCTTAACTGTAAATGGACAAAATGCTCCAACCAAAAGACATAGACTGGCTGAATGGATACAAAAACAAGACCCGTATATATGCTGTCTACAAGAGACCCACTTCAAACCTAGGGACACATACAGACTGAAAGTGAGGGGATGGAAAAAGATATGCCATGCAAATGGAAATCAAAAGAAAGCTGGAGTAGCAATTCTCATATCAGACAAAATAGACTTTAAAACAAAGACTAGTACAAGAGACAAAGAAGGACACTACATAATGATCAATGGATCAATCCAAGAAGAAGATATAACAATAACAAATATTTATGTACCCAACATAGGAGCACCTCAATACATAAGGCAAATATTAACAGCCATAAAAGGGGAATTCAACAGTAACACACTCATAGTAGGGGACTTTAACACCCCACTTTAACAAATGGACAGATCATCCAAAATGAAAATAAAGAAGGAAACACAAGCTTTAAATGATACATTAAACAAGATGGACTTAATTGATATTTATAGGACATTGCATCCAAAAACAACAGAATACACTTTCTTCTCAAGTGCTCATGGAACATTCTCCAGGATAGATCATATCTTGGGTCACACATCAAGCCTTGGTAAATTTAAGAAAATTGAAATCATATCAAGTATCTTTTCTGACAAAAACACTATGAGACTAGATGTCAATTACAGGAAAAAATCTGAAAGAAATATAAACACATGGAGGCTAAAGAATACATTACTTAATAACCAAGAGCTCACTGCACAAATCTAAGGGGAAATCAAAAAACACCTAGAAACAAATGGCATTGAAAGAACAGCAACCCAAAACCTATGGGATGCAGCAAAATCAGTTCTAAGAGGGAAATTTATAGCTATACCAGCCTACTTAAGAAACAAAAAACATCTCAAATAAACAACCTAACCTTACACCTAAAGCAATTAGAGAACGAAGAACAAAAAAACCCCAAAGCTAGCAGAAGGAAAGAAATCATAAACATCAGATTAGAAATAAATGAAAAAGAAATGAAGGAAACGATAGCAAAGATCAATGAAACTAAAAGCTGGTTCCCTGAGAAGATAAACAAAATTGGTAAACCATTAGCCAGACGCATCAAGAGAAAAAGGGAGAAGACTCAAATCAATAGAATTAGAAATGAAAAAGGAGAAGTAACAACTGACACTGCCGAAATACAAAGGATCATGAGAGATTACTACAAGCAACTATTTGCCAATAAAATGGACAACCTGGAAGAAATGGACAAATTCTTAGAAATGCACAAACTTCCGAGACTGAACCAGGAAGAAATAGAAAATATGAACAGACCAATCACAAGAACTGAAATTGAAAATGTGATTAAAAATCTTCCAACAAACAAAAGCCCAGGACCAGATGGCTTCACAGGTGAATTCTATCAAACGTTTAGAGAAGAGCTAACACCTATCCTTCTCAAACTCTTCCAAAATATAACAGAGGGAGGAACACTCCCAAACTCTTTCTACGAGGCCACCATCACTCTGATAACAAAACCAGACAAAATGTCGCAAAGAAAGAAAACTACAGGCCAATATCACTGATGAACATAGATGCAAAAACCCTCAACAAAATACTAGCAAACAGAATCCAACAGCACATTAAAAGAATCATTCACTATCATCAAGTGGGGTTTATCCCAGGGATGCAAGGATTCTTCAATATACGCAAATCAATCAATGTGATACACCATATTAACAAATTGAAGGAGAAAAAACATATGATCATCTCAATAGATGCAGAGAGAGCTTTCGACAAAATTCAACACCCATTTATGATAAAAACCCTCCAGAAAGTAGGCATAGAGGGAACTTTGCTCAATATAATAAAGGCCATTTATGAAAAACCCACAGCCAACATCATCCTCAACGGTGAAAAACTGAAACCAGTTCCACTAAGATCAGGGACAATGCAAGTTTGCCCACTCTCACCACTATTATTCAACATAGTTTTGGAAGTTTTAGCTACAGGAAGCAGAGAAGAAAAAGAAATAAAAGGAATCCAAATTGGGAAAAAAGAAGTAAAGGTGCCACTGTTTGCAGATGACATGATACTATATGTAGAGAATCCTAAAGATTCTACCAGAAAACTACTAGAGCTAATCAATGAATTTGGTAAAGTAGCAGGATACAAAATTATGTACAGAAATCTCTTGCATTCCTATACACTAATGATGAAAAATCTGAAAGTGCAATTAAGAACACACTCCCATTTACCATTGCAACAAAAAGAATAAAATATCTAGGAATAAACCTACCTAAGGAGACAAAATACCTGTATGCAAAAAATTATAAGACACTGATGAAAGAAATTAAAGATGATACAAGTAGATTGAGAGATATACCATGTTCTTGGATTGGAAGAATCAACATCGTGAAAATGACTCTACTACCCAAAGCAATCTACAGATTCAATGCAATCCCTATCAAATTACCAATGGCATTTTTCACAGAACTAGAATAAAAAATTTCACAATTTGTATGGAAACACAAAAGACTCCGAATAGCCAAAGCAATCTTGATAAGGAAAAACGGAGCTGGAGGAATCAGGCTCCCTGACTTCAGACTATACTACAAAGCTACAGTAATCAAGACAGTATGGTACTGGCACAAAAACAGAAATAAAGATCAATGGAAAAGGATAGAAAGCCCAGAGATAAACCCACGCACATATGGTCACCTTATCTTTGATAAAGGAGGCAAGAATATACAGTGGAGAAAAGACAGCCTCTTCAATAAGTGGTGCTGGGAAAACTGGACAGCAACATGTAAAAGAATGAAATTAGAACACTCCCTAACACCATACACGAAAATAAACTCAAAATGGATTAAAGACCTAAATGTAAGGCCAGACACCATCAAACTCTTAAAGGAAAACATAGGCAGAACACTCAATGACATAAATCACAGCAAGAGCCTTTTTGACCCATCTCCTAGACTAATGGAAATAAAAACAAAAATAAGCAAATGGGACCTAATGAAACTTAAAAGCTTTTGCACAGCAAAGGAAACCTTAAATAAGACGAAAAGACAACCCTCAGAATGGGAGAAAATATTTGCAAATGAAGCAACTGACAAAGGATTAATCTCCAAAATTTACAAGCAGCTCATGCAGCTCAATATCAAAAAAACCAAACAACCCAATCCAAAAATGGGCAGGAGACCTAAATAGACATTTCTCCAAAGAAGATATACAGATTGCCAACAAACACATGAAAAGATGCTCAACATCACTAATCATTAGAGAAATGCAAATCAAAACTACAATGAGGTATCACCTCACACCTCACACCAGTCAGAATGGCCATCAACAAAATATCTACAAACAATAAATGCTGGAGAGGGTGTGGAGAAAAGGGAACCCTCTTGCACTGTTGGTGGGAAGGTGAATTGATACAGCCACTGTGGAGAACAGTATGGAGGTTCCTTAAAAAACTAAAAATAGAACTACCATACAACCCAGCAATCCCACTACTGGGCATATACCCTGAGAAAACCATAATTCAAAAAGAGTCATGTACCACAATGTTCATTGCAGCTCTATTTACAGTAGCCAGGACATGGAAGCAACCTAAGTGTCCATCAACAGATGAATGTATAAAGAAGATGTGGCACATATATACAATGGAATATTAGCCATAAAAGGGAACGAAACTGAGTTATTTGTAGTGAGGTAGATGGACCTAGAGACTGTCATACAGAGTGAAGTAAGTCAGAAAGAGAACAAATACTGTATGCTAACACATATATATGGAATCTAAAGAAAAAAAAAAAGAAAATGGTGAGAACAACCTAGGGACAAGAGCGGAATAAAGATGCAGACCTACTAGAGAATGGACTTGAGGATACGGGGAGGGGGAAGGGTAAGCTGGGACAAAGTGAGAGAGTGGCATGGATATATATACACTACCAAACGTAAAATAGCTAGCTGGTGGGAAGTAGCCGCATAACACAGGGAGATCAGCTTGGTGATTTGTGACCACCTAGAGGGGTGGGATAGGGAGGGTGGGAGGGAGGGAGATTCAAGAGGGAAGAGATTTGGGAACATATGTATTTGTATAACTGATTCACTTTGTTATAAAGCAGAAACTGACACACCATTGTAAAGAAATTATACTCTAATAAAGATGTTAAGAAAATAAAAATAAAATAATAAAATTCTGGTTGGCCGGTATGGAGATCTGCTTGTCTTGTTGTCGCCCAAGACAAGCCTCATATGGAAGTTCCCTTGGTTATTAAATCTGCCACCTGCCAGTCTGGAGTGTCTGACTCTTTCTCCTCGCCGTGAGTGTCAAGGCCAGTTGGTGAACTAACAGTCTGCCCCTCTGGGTGTTTCCCATTGGCTGGATCTCAGGGCAAGTGCCCTGCGTGACTGTGTGGTTTGTTCAGCCTGTTACGGGCTCCCCTTTGTATAATTCTGACCTATTTTCTCTGGAACAATTGGCATTTCATTTCAGAAGGACTTTCAATCTTATTTTAAAAAATCTAATCAAAATAAACAGAAGAGAAAACTCCATTTCTATTAACCTTTTACTTATCTATCACTTATGTCCGTAAGGAAGCTTAAAGAATTTTCATCAGTACACTAAAAAGTAGATAGTTTGCTGTGCTGCAAAACTTTTCAATGCTCGACTCCAAATCTCCAGAACTGCTGAGACATTCTTAATAAGAAATCATCTGGGGAAACTTTGCAACTCCTGTTTTCATGAAGAGGTCCTAGTGGGGATGAGGTTTACGCCTAACTCTTTTAAAATTTTGTTTCTGTATCTTGTGCCTGGGATCCAGCATTAGTTACAGAGTAAACAGTATTTTCCAAAGACTGACAGGGTCAGCTGCTCGGGGAATGTGGCCGGTGACCTCCCTGATGGATGGCCGTCCTGCAGGCTGCTTCCAAGTCAGTTGAAAGGTAAGCGTTCTTTCTGTATAAGGGCATACTACCTTGGAACGTGTTTCAGTTTCCACTGATAAAGCTGAAAGTATATCCTGGGTATATGCACACTGTCAAAGGGCAGAGCACCGTGACTTTGGGGGCAAAGTGATTTGTCATGTTCACACAACAACAGCTAAGCTGCTGGGGTTAGGGAAGAAGTGAGTGATTGTGTAAAATCTCATTGCTTTGCTTAGCTGCAAAGGCACAGGAAAACTGAAATCCAGAAATCCTTTCTGATGTGAGAAACACACTGGAATTCTAATATTCAAAAAGTAAAGGCTTTCATCTTTGAATCTTTTTTCCTGAAATCTTGTTAATTTAACCTGGCTGTTGTCTTCACTCCTGAGACAGCAATGGTGTGTTTGTGTGTGTGTGTGTGTGTGTGTGAGAGAGAGAGAGAGAGAGAGAGACACTAACTGACTACTGGGAAGTGTATTAACTATTCAGAGGGCCTGCACATATAGTGTATATATTTGTGTATATATAAATATTTGTGCATATGTAAATATAGTGTATATACTATATATATGTGTGTGTATGTATGTATATGTGTGTGTGTGTGTATATATATATATATATATATATATATATATATATATATATATATATATATATACCGTATAAATAATGTATATTGTAGGTGCTGAGTATAGCACAGTTGAGAAAACGAAACTTGCTGGACTTGGATCCCGGGCTGATTTTTTTCAGCTTATGTGTTACAGGCTCTGGAGATAAGGATTTCGTTTCATATCAGAATCGTTGCTCTTGTCAGTGTTGATTGGTATTAGTATTTGTTTTAAAAACCTCTCATTTTATTTTTCAATAAGTTTTGATAAAAGAATTACATTTTTCAGTTGCACACATTAAAAAAGATAACAGTTTTCAAAGTTCTCACAGCTCTCACTTAATTGAAATATTTTCTAATGCTCCAAACAAATGCTCTACCATCAAAGGTAATTTTGTAAAGAAAATATTCTTTTCCTTCCGTTGACTAAAATGTCTTGCCTAGAATCATTTAAAAAATATGGCCCAGAACCAAAATAAGGGATCAAATAGTATCAGAAGTCAAAAATATCATATTCATGTAGAAAAGGTTTGTGTTTCATTGAAGACTGGTAATTACAAAGGTACAAATTTGTTAAGCTGTCATTATCATAATTATCATATAATGATATTTTGGGGTTTGCTTTTGTGTCCATTTGGCAGCTTCCACTTTTAAAAAATGTTTATTACATAGTGACAAATTCAACTTTAAGAAATTCCTCTGTAGACATTATCTTTTCACAAGCTATGAGCATGTACCTCTGGCCTGCAGAAGCCATAAAGGGGTTTACAAATGGTGACAGTGGGAGGTTAAAGTCTTTGGGTCTTTGCCTATTTGCCAGATGCACAGACAGACTAGAAGATAAGAGTCAGAAGGATTTTCTAGAATAAGAGTTCACAACTGCTGCCTGAGGGTTCACAGTGGCCAAAGCTGATAACCAGACTCAGGCAGGGATGCTGGGAAAACCAGGGAATTCTGGGGGCCAGTCTCTGTGTTTTGTTTTTCACTGTCACCCCTCCCCCTCATCCCATTGGACCATCAAACAGAGCCCCCTAGAGACATAGGCATACATTTGGAACCAAAAGCAACACCAACAGGTAGGTCCAAAGTTAGCTGTTTGAGTGAGATAAGTTCTCAGCACTGGGTGTAGTTGGAATTGCATTTGGTGTTTGAGTGCCACAGGAAACACAACCCCGGGGTGGGACGCGGGTGGTTCTTGGGACAGGATATGGCACCTGGAGGCATGTGCTGAGTGCAGTGTCCTGGATCACTACTAAATGAGTGTGGGGTTACATGGGCTTCTGACTTGACTGTGGAGAGCACGTAGGTCTGGGAAATGCTGTGTAGAATAATAAGAAACCCATATAAAAGGTGTTCCTTGTCTCAGAAGAGGATCCTATCTTAATAAAAAGATATTTATCCTTGGCGCATACAATGAGGAAGATCTTCAGTTGTCTACACCATGCTCTGCAGACTTGTCATTCTTTTAAAAAGAAGACAGTATTTGTTTTTCAGGTCTCGTGGGTGTCTACCTGCCTTGTGACATTTCAGCAGCAGAGCATTTATCTGTGCCTTTGTTGTGGAGATGAAAGATTCTTTAAATGGCAAGTGTGGGGAAGTTACCACTATTAAACCAAACCAAACAAAACTATATTTAACTCTTGGGTCCAGTAGATGAACAAGTCATTTTAATGGCTGCAAACTCTACTTTCCCCCAGTTTTTGAATATGAGCACAAAACCTGAGCAGCTGAGATTTCCTCATCCCCACAAGGCATATGGTGATGATGCAAAGGAATGGAGTGAGGTGGCGGTGTCTTGAAGCAAATATCATTTGCTGAGGGTCATTTGTTTCACTTTTGAATGAAATTCTTGCTGCCATACTGTAGAGTAGATTTTAATTTCCTGTTTGGAGCGACCCATTGCTCATATTATATTCCTGGGGAAAAATCATAAATTCCCATCTTAGAGAGGAATTATAGATCTTCCTCTGTTTATCTTTTTAAATAATACCTTCATTGAACTATAAGTCACATACCATAATATTCATTCTTTCAAAGTATACATACAGTTAAGTGCTTTTTAGCATATTCAGAGTTATGTAGTCATCATCATTATCTAATTTCAGAATATTTTCATCACCCTCAAAAAACCCATCCCTACCCACCAGCAGTCACTCCACAGTCTGCTTTTTCCCCTCAACCTCCGGCAACCATTATCTATTTCTATGGATTTTCCTATTCTGGACGTTTCATATAAATGAATCATAATATGTGACTTTTTGTTACTAGCTTCTTTCACTTCAAGGTTCATCCACATTGCTGCATGTATCAATACTTCATTCCTTTTTATTGCTGAGTAATATGCTTCTGTATGATATATTCCCTTTCATGTGTTGATAGACATTTATGTTTTCACTTTTTGGCTATTATGAATAACGCTATCATGAACATTTGTTTACAAGTTTTTGTATGAACATATACAAAACTTCTAGGTATATACCTAGACGTAGAATTTCTGGATAATATCGTAACTCTGTATATAAGGTTTTGAGGGACTCCCACACTGTCTTCTAATGTGATTGTTCCACTTTATAACCACCAGCAATGTACAAGGATTTCATTTACCCACATCCTTGCCAATGCTTGTTACTGTCTGTTTTGATTTTAGCCATCCTAGTGGGTGCGAAATGCTGTCTCATTGTGGCTTTGATTTGGGTTCCTTAATCACAATTTTGTTGAACAGCTTTTCATGTGCCTGTTGGCCATTTGTTTGTCTTCTTTGTGGAGAAATGTCTATTCAAATCCTTTGTCCATTTCAAAAATTGGGTTTATTTGTCTTTTTTTATTGTTGAGTTGTAAGAGTTCTTTATGTATTCTGGATACAAGTCTCTTATCAGATAAATGATTTGCAAATATTTTCTCCCATTCTCTCTGTTAATTTTTTTGCCACATTTGTTAGGACTTTGATACTATATTTGAAGTGAACATTTTTTCCTAGATAAACTTCACGAAGCCCGGGGAAATAATGGCACGCACTTCCACCCAGAACCTGCTTGATGGCAGACACTGTGTGAAGTTCTTTGTACCTGTTACATTTTAATTTTTGTCATAACATTAAGAGGTTGATATCATTCTTTTATTAAAGGGAGAGGGCACTGAAACTCTGAGAATTAATTTGCTCAAAGTGACCCAGCTAGAAAGTGGCAGAATCTGCAAATAAGTTCAATTCTTCCTGCTTCCTGAGTCTATTTATTTCTCCTTTACTCTAATGGTTAGTGTTTTGAGTAAGATAAGTGAGCAATCCTTATTGTATTCATCTATAGTATGATTTGCGTTGGATAAACATGCCTTTTATTCCTGTGTTTCCTACCAAAAGTCTTTTAAATAGTAGTGCATTAAATGTCTTATCACATCCATTTGATACATGTCCCTCGTCTCCCTCCCCCTCCTTCCCTTCCTCCCTCTTTCCTTCTTCGCTTTTTCCTTTCCTTCCTCTCTCTCCTGCCCTCTTTCCTTTACAAGTCCTTTATTTAGTCCTTATTACATTCTAAGTGCCTGGATAAAGTAGTGAATAAAGCACCCTCTGGTGCTTATACAGTAGTAGGAGAGATGAACTGCAAATAAATATTAGATATGTATAAACTTCAAATATCATGTGAAATAATAGACTGCCAGAGGTGATAAGAGCTATGAAGGAGAAAACAGCAAATGAGTGGACAGAGGGTTTGCTATTTTAGATGGTCACTGGGGAAGCTCTGGATGAAGGGAGAATGGAGCCACGTGACTCTGGGGAGAGTGTTCTCCGGTCAGGGGAAGGAGACGTGTTTGTCGTGATTGATGAACAGGAAGGAGACCCATGTAGCTCATCTCTTCTGTTGGACCAGCAAGTGGACAAGGGCTTGCTTTTGCATGGGCATGATCTTACCTAAGAAATCTCTTGTCCCTAAAACATATGTAAAATATATTTAAGCATATCTCTGTACACGGATGGAGTAAGTGGTCCTCACCATACAGTGCTGGGGCTACAGACCCACTTGCCCTGTTGTGCCTGGGATGAGATCACTTGTTCAGAGGTGCTGAAGTGCCCAGTGGGTAGGTACTTGGGCCAGGGGGCTTGAGTGCCAGCTATTGGCTGTGTAACTGTGTCTTCTTTTTTCAACTATAAAACGGGTACATTAATTTGCTAGTGCTGCTAGTCTGTTAAGTCACAGACTGGGTGACTTAAAGAACAAAAATATATTTCCTCACAGTTCTGGAGGCTAGATGTCCAAGATCAAGGTGTCAGCAGGGTTGGTTTCTTCTGGGGCTCTCTCCTTGGCTTGGAGATGACCATCTTCTCCCTGTCTCCTCACATGGTCTTCCCTCTGTGTGTATTTTTGTCCTAATCTCCTCTTCTTACAGGGACACCGGTCATATTGGATTAGGACCCCACCCTTATGACTTCATCTTAAATTAATTACCTCTGTAAAGACCCTATCTCTAAATATAATTTTATTCTGAGAGACTGGGGGTTAGGACTTCCACGTATGAATTTTTGGGGGAACACAATTAATCTCATAACAATGGAGAAAATAGTAGTATCTACCTAGAAGTGTTTCACAAACACTAGAAAGAAGTAGGCAGAACAGTATCTACCTTCTAGAAGTGGATTGGAGAATTAATTGAGGTGATATATGGAAAGTCTTAAAGCCGCTCCTGGCACATGGTGAGTGCTATGGGACTGTACTATGTAAGAGTGCTATTATATCTTATTTATATCCAGTCACGTTTACATTGTGAGTTTGTTGGGGAAGAAAAGTAGAGATTGTATCTTTTCACTTTATTATTGTTTTTATTCATTATTTTTTAAAGATCTGCCTGAATCTAGGGTAATCTTCACCCATTATGTATACTCAGTACATGTTTGTTGAATTAAACTTTCCATCCCTCCCACTGGCACTGGCATGTCCCTGTCATTATACCTGTTATCTTCTGCTTCTCCAACCAGCTCTGCCTCCTACCATCCCCCTACTCCCAACTGGATCCTGAATTTCACCTTCCAGCATTACACTAGCAATAACTGTTTCCTTTTGCAGCCATAGCATGCCTTTTTTGTTCCTAGAGAGATTTTGGAAGTTCCCTTCACATAAAATTTCAACTCGTGCCTTGATTTTGACATATACCAATCTTGCCTGCTATTCGGCCTATAAGACTTCATTGCAAACGTATTAGGACAACATGTGTGATTCCCTTTCTGGAACTCAGAGGTGAGCCAAAGAGGGAAGCCCCTTTGGCCCATAAGTCTGATAGACCTTTTCTGAATTCTCATCCTGAAACAGGGCTAGCTAGGTTTATTTCTACTAAATGTTTCACTTCTGGAATCCTCAGCCCTTCCATCCTGATGCAGAATAAGCTCTAGAGCAACCCTGCCTGGCAATAGAGAACCAGCTGTAATCACGCTAAAGGACAGAGCCTCATAACTCATTTCCTAAAATGTTTCCTAAAAGTGGAGGAAAAACCGATAGGAAATTTGAGATATGATCACAAACAGTTGTGAAAATGATGTTTGAAAAGTCTGAGAGACTAGGCCACTGTAGAGATCAGTCTTAGCTTACTCTGAAAGCCATTTTTATTTTTTATTGCCATTCGCATATGTAGTTTGCTGCAAAAAACCCGAAAAACCAAAAAACCAAAAAAAACCCGGAGAGTTAATTACCATCATGCCATACAGTTAATTTTCTTTCTAGCATGTAACAATTTCTAAAGAATTCTGAGAACATTTGTTCCATTGGAAAAATGAATTTCATTTTCTCTGTCATAACTTTGTTCCCAGTTGAAAAGCCAGGATTATGAAGAAAAAATCAGTTTTGTGAAGGAAAACACTTTCCTTTCATGAAGTTTCTAAATATAATTTGCCCACTTTTCATGGAATAAAACTGACACCCGTTGAATATATGTGTTGTGTGCCTGAATAGTTTTAATTAGTTATCCTTTGCACTTCCCTTTAAGTGATTTTTAAAGTTTTGAGCTACAAAATAATGCATAAAGGTCTAGACTAGCGGGACCCAAATTGGAATTTGAAAGAATGGGACTGGCTGATTCATATTTGCTATATGACCATCACATTTGTCCTTTTAAAATTGATTTATCAGGCCCATATTCTAGAGTATATTTTATTGTGCTGCAATGGCTACTAATGAATTCTTTGATAGTGGCTTTTTGTCACAGACATCTTTCTTGACTCAGGTAACCTAACGTGTTGGGATAGTCTCCTGTTGGAGAGTTTGCTTTTACATCAAGTGACATTTATCATTATCTAAGGCCAGCTGCCTGACTTCTCTTCAGTGCTCTGTTTATGTGGTTTGAACATCTATAAATGGAAACACTAGCTAACCAGAAATTATCGCCAGGGCTTTCTGATAGTGTCCTGGGCTCTCACAAGTTGGAATGTCCTGCAATATCTAACACGTAAGCACGTCACATCATTTTCTAGACAGAATCGGAATCTCACTTTTTCTGTCTCTCTCTCTTTCATTCTCTTTCAACATGGAATTTGAAAAAAATGAAAAAGGAAGCTTATTAAACCAGAATTTAGAGGAGAAACTGACGGTAAGACTGGTGAGATTTCGCAAACACAGCTTTATGATATGACTGATGGAGTAAAAATCAGCTGTCATAGTGTGGAAAAGTTGTACCAGGCAGCCCATGTTTCCATGTTTTTCTGGTCAACAGCCTTGAAATGAATGAATTTCAAGGGCTTTACTGAAAGCAATGTAATAAAATTATTAATGCGTTGTCATTACCAGAATGTGGGCAAATTTGATTTAGTTAATGATGTGGTTTATCTCCATTTTTAAAACCAGAATCCACTTATTTTGAGTGCTTGTTGTGATTGTCTCAATACTGGGAGATTATTATCTTTACTGATATGAGGTTTAACGAATGTTCAAAGCCCAGTTTCTCTCAGAGATACCAGGAATATATGTCAGGGGAAATATAAGAATTATGGACTGTTTTAATGTTTTATGGAATAAGTTAATGATCTTCTGGTGTAAGGATGAAGTTTACTCTTCAAAAAGTTTTTAGTTTTTGGCTATAAAAGTTGTAAAAGTAGCTTTACCTTGATGTTAAGAAATTCAATGTCAATGAACATAGTGGTCACTTCTATTTGCTCAAACATAAAATATACTGTAACCTAAAGTAGAATGTATTGTTCATGGTCCACTTGATGAGTATAGGAGGCTAATTATGTTTGTAAAGTTACTGTGGCTTCAGAGTTAATGTTAGAACAGGGCCGGCTAATTTTAAAAGCAGTGCAAGTAGCAAAAAGTAAAACCATATTGGGTTTAAGACCGTGGTTTCTTAAACTCGTGAGACTGCATTGTTCTGGATTTCTGACGTTCAGATGTATGCACTAGTAGTGATATTCTTGAAAGATAGAAAGAAGAACCATACTGGGTTGTAAACTCTTAAGGTGTATTAGAATTTCAAGGTCTTGAAGAAATACATTGGATAAAATACAACCTTTTCTTAAAGGATTCGGGTCATTTTGAATATCGACTGTGGACCTCTATTCTGGGTGGTTGTTTAAACATGTCGTGGCCATAGACTACTTTGCTTTTTGACTGTTTTGAAAAGCCATGTGTTATTGTAGAACTAACCAGGGGTTTTGAGTCAGAAAGATCTGGTGCGAATTCTCACTCCATAACTTCTAAATGTAGGACAATGGGATTTTGTTTAAGCTTTTTGAATCTCAGTTAACTTACTTGTTGATGGGGAGCAGTAATACCTAATTTGAAGGCTGTCATGAGCATTAAAAACTATAATGTATGTGAAGTCCCTCAGCTGAGACTGATGTTTTCAAACTGTTTCTGGCCTGACTTACTTAGCAAGTACGTACCCAGGGTTTGTTTATATAGAAAGAGAAGGCTGAAATGCATTTCAAAGTAAAGGGAAAACTCAGATATGTTAACCATAATGGCTTAGTGGTTATAAAACCTCTATGGAACCAGATAGAGGGTAAATAAAACACGAATAAGGGTTGCTATGAATTAGTGTGAAATTTGACCCAGAGTTCCCTGGCAATCTCTTACAGGAAGTTTTGCAAATAAACATAGTGGATATGGGGCACGTGAACAAAAGTGAAAATGATCTCTTGGGGTATAAAAATTTCACTGCCTGGGCGGTCACACATTCTGCATGCCGGACTCTACCTGGAACACATCTATGAATCTAGAAGTAAGCAAAATCCTCTCCTTAGAGGGAGTAGCTGCCACAGAATTCATGGACTTTACTCTGGAGGGGAAGCCTAGGTCTGGCCTCTGATTAATTTCCAGAAGACTGGAGGAAAATCTGGGGCCAATCAAAAGGCACCAGAATATCCAATCTGTACTGAGCAGAAACTGTTCTCAGGGAGGGAGGGAACACAGTAAATAAAGTTCAGTACTTGGGGAAGTTACCTGTACAGATAAATAGGTAAATAATAAGTAAATAATAAGTAAAATTCAGGCAAGAAATTCTGACTATGCTTTGAACTCTTACTTTTAGATTATTAAATGCGTCAACAAAGAATTTCACTTACATTGATCTTCAACTGAAATTTCTTAACGAAAAGGAACAATTCATGTATTAACATAGTAAAAATGGTCATGCACTTCAGGGCATTCTGACATCATAATGGTTTCTTTCTCTAAAAGATGATAAGAACAAATAGATCTCACACACAAGTCTAATAATTTCTATCACATTAGTATAATATATCTCAAGAGACAATTCTATCTCCCAAGCAATAAATGTTCAGTAAGTATCACAAAAATAATGATAATGAGAAGGGTATTGCATCCAACTCATTTTATATTGATGCTCATTAGAAGCAAATTAACATAGTAGTCAATTGCTGAGTATCATCAATATTGCTTTTTTGAGTAAAAGTAACTCTCTGAGATTGAGAAAGAAATTTGTCATCTGACAGGTTTTTTAAACAGGATGTATCTAACATAAGAAGATAAAAACTTGTAATTTAAATAAAATTCTATCTTTAATATTTAAAAATTTTTTGACTTATTTTAAATTTGAGGGTGAAAGACTTATCTGATGCCATGCAGATTTCCTTAGGATCTCACAAAAAGCATTCTTCTCAATTTTAGGAAAAGAGGATCTTGCCACTTTTAAATACAATAAAAGAGAAAAGACACTGAAGATAAAACTATGGGTAAAATATAAAAACACAAAGTATACATTTAAAAATTCTGTGGTAATTCAGTGAATGGTAGCACTTTAAGGTTATATTAGTTATCAATTCATAGGTTCATTAATACAGATAAAATTAATTATTTTCTAAGAAGAAATCTGTTAGCAAATAAAACACAGCTCTGCTGTTTTGGTTATAATTCCTGTTGTTATTAAGTGATGACAAGCTTGAGTTTTGTTTGGAGCATCTTCAGAGATGCAACCTAGTGTCTATTAGGTAGGATTGTCCTCAGAAAGAAACAAAAAGGAGGCTTTCAGATCAATACACATTCCTGAATGCCTAGTTGGAACAAGACAGGTACTAAGGGCTGCAGCAGAACATGCATGATAAAGAAAGTCTTGGCCATCAAGGAGATTATTGTTTTGATTTTTTTTAGTAGATTATAAAAGAATAATGGTAAGTTTTAGTAGCTTAGACATATTCTAAGTGTACAAAACAAAAACATTCCAACTTATTTTTTCTCACATAGACTAGGGACAGCAAGATTATAATTACCCATCAGAATGTCTTAGCAATGGGAACAATTGTAAAGCATTTTATGCAATAACATATTTCATTTCATTATAAATGTCTACTGTTGGAGGAGGCCATGGGGAGGACATGACCTCTGGTTGACCCAAGAGCAGGACCCAGGCAGTGGAAGTCTCCTCACCCTTCCCCTGTCCTTAGAATGTGCATTCTGCCCACAGTTCCCACCGTGAGAGCTGTTCCAAGGATGTAGCCTTGAGAGGAACGTGATGCTGAGACCAGCTGGGTGGTACCATCAGACTGAACCCAGTTATGACCTCTCTATAAACTCTTAAGATTCTGGCAAGTGATCCAGGGGATCCAATCCTCTTGCTGATGCCTGAGACAAGCCTGGTATATAAGTTCCCTGCTTATTAAACCTGCTACCCACCAATCTGGAGTGTCTCCCTCTTCTCCAGTCTCTCCTTGCCCTCCCTGCATGGGGACCAATTTCAAATTTCACCCAGAAAGCTCCCAAGGCTTCAAACCAACATCTATATAACTATTTTTCTAACTGTATCTAACTAGGGTCCCTGGTAACAGGTACTCAGTAGGTGCTGACATACCTGAAAAAAAAAGTGTATACTGCTGCTGGTTTTGGTGAGTTATCTAGATATTATTTTCAGTATAGCTTGAGTGTTGTTTCTGATCTATACATAATTCCAGACAAGATAGCATCACATAATAAAATAAGTGGTAAATTTAGGGTTGTCATTCTCTGGAGGTAAGGTACTGAATCTCTCTATCTTTATATCATAATTGATTGCCTTAAATCCTTAATAAACTAATTTTGGTGATGACCAAAATGAAGGGAAATGAAAACAAATGAATGAACAATGTGACATCTCCTTTTCTTTGACATTTGTTTATTTATTTTGAAAACTTTCTTCCATTTCTTTGCATTTGTAAGAGTGGATCAATGACTCTTGCTATGTTCTGGATTTTACTGAGAAAGTTGCCTTGGATGTCCATTGTGTCTGATCATTTTGATGGTAGAGGATGTGGGTTAATTTGTTCTCAAACCTTAACTCCCCCATGCTGCTGGCTCGTTTGTTTTTATGGGTGGCACCATCATGGAGCTTGGTAGGCATTTGGGCATCTCTAAAAATGCTGCTGGTCTCTCGGGCATGTCTGTGGTGCCTACTAAGCATTCTATACCCCTATTTGGCACCCCTGCCAAGATGGCCTATTTGTCATCAGTATATTTTGAATTCACTATTCCCTTTTCTCCAGAGAGGGCCAGAGCTCTGTAATCAGTTGGCACCTGGCGTACTCTGTGGAAATAATTATTTTCAAAAAACAGATGGGCAGTAATGAACACGATTTTATAGTAAATGCCTCAATAAGCATCCCTCGACTGGAAGGCAAACAGGAAACTCAGAACTAGGGTTCTCTGAATTTCTGAGCTCAGTGTCACTTCTGAATTTTTAGTAAGATCAGTTACGTTGTTCCCATGACTTAAGGGGATAAGAACTCTCTGAGAACTCAGTAAAGGCGATATAGGCTTGATCACTCTGTACCAGGTATTCAGGAGTTCATTGATTAAGACATGCTCTCCAAAGCACTGAAACAGCCCTCAAGCATTATGAGTAGTAAGAAGAGTCTGGTTTCACCCTGGCTGAAGATACATAGTTGCAAAGAGTAACCATGAATCCTGATCATTTGGCAGATCAAAGTGAAAAACTAAATAATGGCTCTTAAAGCACTCTTTCATAAGAAATAATCCCACTCTAACCTCTCTCTGTCCTCCTCTCTATAGAGTTAGTAACAAATGTTTAAAAATTCCTGAAGAATATATAGCATGAAATAAAAAAAGGAGGGAAGAGACGAGATGCCACGATGGTGGTGGATCACAGGAATCAATGGGAAATCCACTAAGCAGTGGGAATAGAGTCTTAATGGGCAACAGTGCAGAATGAGGTGAGACTGGGAAAATGATAAGTTAGGGTAGGAGAGGACATTCAGGTGTCCTGAGGACTATCTTACCATATCTATGAAAATCGGAACAGAGAACCTAAGCCTGTGTGTGTGTGTGTGTGTGTGTGTGTGTGTGTGTGTGTGTGTGTGTGTGATTGTATGGTGCTGAAGACTTCTTATTCCAAAGAAGAGGCCTTCTTCCCTCTTCCTAAGTGTCATCTGGTGTGGTGAAAACCATGTTGTATTTGAGTCTAGGACCAGTATTTGTGAGAAAGTTGCTTGTGTGGCTTTTGACAAATCACTTAACCTTTGATGTCCTTATTTACGAGGTGAGAGGCTGGGTTGGATTTTCCAAGATTGCTACTCTATCTAAAACTTTATGAGTCTGTAGAAAAATACCCTTTGGCTGTGTGCTGATTAAGTGCTTGCCATACCAAACAATGCCTCTTTATACAAACATTGAAATAATTTATATTTTTATGTCATCACTGACCGAATGTAAAATGTAAAATAGAAGTCCTCGTGATTAGATTAAACCCTCCTTGCAGTAGGAAGTTCACAGTTCAGTACTCACGAATTGAATTGCATATATTTTTGATGTTTTCATTGAGAAATGAGAAATGACAAAGATTTGAGAAGAATTGAGGACTGAATCATGGAGGAAAATTATGGAATAGATGGAGAAAGAAGCATGTAAATGCCTCAATATTAATATTGAGATATTATCAAAATAAGGCATTCTATTTTCTTACGATATATCATAAAATAAAGTGGACACTTTATTTTCATCGGGATAACAATTTAGAAAATATGAGTTCTGTGTTTTAAATGTTATTTCTAAGATGGTTTGTTTAGGGCATATTCATTCCCTTTTGTAGTTCTCTCTGCTCCCTGCAATGTGCCTGACACAGATAACTTGGTCCCTTTGCAACTCTAATTTTAGTCTCTTTTGCAACTCTAATTTTAGTCCCTTTTGCATCACTGAGGTTGGGGAAAAAGTAGATTGCACACGAATGGCAAAATCCTAGTCACCCTTATGATTTTTCTTTTTCCTTGAAGAAAAAAATGAGGGCTGTGCTTGTTAGAACCCAGGGAAGGGAGGTGAAGAGTAAAGTGAAACTGATGAGGATCCAGATTTATACCTTATGGTTCACATGAAGTTCTTGAAGCCATCCAGTCTTTTGAAAACCACTGCTAATTAAAGCAGTGTCTGCTGATAATGTAAGTCTGAGATGCACTGTTTGAATGGATCTTTTGCTAAAGCTCTGTGTGATGGTGAGTAACAGAAGAGGGAAGGATGACAGGCTTTAACCGAACTGTGATTTCACAGTGACATTTATAATACCCTGTACGTGTGGTGAGATAGTTTCTAGGTTCTCATTGTGGGAATTACAGTGACTTACCTAGCTAGTTCTGTTCTGAGTATGGCTCCCCCCAGGAAATGACAAATAGACTGCTGTATTAGTGATGGAATTATATTTGAGAGCCATGGGCTTTATTTTGCTATCTGATCTTCATAAAAATGAGGAGAAGATTTTTTAAAATGACAAGAGAATGTATGTGGTTTAACTGATGGTTTCTCTCTTTTATTTATAACCTACTTTTCTCAAGGGTCCTCTCATCAATTTCCTTTTCAGTTAGTGGGCGTTTCCTTGTATGGGTAGCTTCTGGGGAAGACATCACTGCAGATTGTTCTCCGAAACAAGCTGGATGTCAGGATGTAGCCATTCAGAGACCACTTCATGTTCTTAAATACTGACTTGATGACATTTATTTTTGGAGCAGATGAGAGAGCCCATAGGATTGCTTTCCTGAACCTGGTATAATTTCCTGGGATATCACATCGTCATGGGGAAGCTGAATGAGAAAATGTCAGCATGAATTAATAAGCTTATCACAGGGAGTGGGGAGCTCTTTTAGAAAGTGTGAAGGAAATATGGAAAATCAAGTGTTTCCGTTTCTGTTTTGTTTTTCCAGTGGAGCTCAGCTTTCAATCTGGGAATTCCTGTATGTTTTGTTGTTCTATTTGCTTCTCCTTATTTATTCATTCATTCATTCATCCAGCCTGGGAGTCCTCTGCATGTAGCTTGCCGACCACGTGGCTGCCCGTACTCCTTTGCAGGGGGTGTGGAAGGAGAAGGGGGGATGGGTCTAAGAAACCTCCAATGAATTATCTCCTTTGCAAATCTACTACAGTCATGCCCTGTGGAATTTGCCTTCCTTGACTCTTGTGACTCCAGGGTTTGGAAAGGCATCTTTTAGGGTCCCTTCCTGCCTGCAGCTCTGCTTCATAGAGCAATACACTTCCACCCCCTTTTTATTTTCTAGAAATTTACAATATGGTCTTTCATGCTGATTGCCCTCCCATGCCAGATCTCTTATTGTTGTGGGTTTATTCTTTTAAATTCCTTTCCTCTCCTTTTAATGAGGTGCAGGGAAGGATGTGAGGGAAACTCCTGGGTTCCATCAGCCATCTTGAACCAGAAGACCCTTGACTTATTTTTGAAGCTCTTCCTCAATGCTTTGTGTTGGAAAATCTTTTCAATAGGTAGGGAGTGTTGGAAACATCCTGATTCTTCATTGAGAGAGAGGCATTTTGTAGAAGTGCTGTATAAGCTATGGTACATGGCATGCCAAGAAATATTCTGAGCATATAACTAAAAGAATTATGCTGTTTCTAAAACTTTGAAAATTGAAAATTAAGAAAGTTATAGTTTTGACCCTTCTTCTTTGTGCCATAGTGATCATGATGGTTAAATTCAGGGACTCTGTGGTGAGGACTCTTGTGTGTTCAACCTATGTCAACCTATGTCAGCTTCAGTTTCCTTATCTTGCTCCAAGAACAGGTTGTGTTTACAATTCCCCTGTGAAAATTAAGTACTATGAAAAATGGCGATTAATTAGATATTTTCAGATACCAGGAACCTCTACCACTAGCAGTTACGTTTAACGAGATGCTTAGGATGTCAATAAAATCTGCACTATCCTTTGAGGATTACTATGTTTATTTTTGAGGAGTTTATATTTTGCTAAGATTCATTTTCTCTTTCTACCAAATACCAATGCTGCGAGGTAGATTATCCCTAACATACTCTGCCGTATAAATTGTAGACTCTGGATGAAGTACAGCGTATCTATTCTGGAGATATCTGGAATCCTTGTGCATTTGGCTTTGGTTTGTTTTTATAATACTTGAGATGTAAAACAGTTCGTTTTTTGTTTCCTATGTATTTAAAGTCCTAGGTAAAATTTTAGGATGATACTTACCCCTCACCTTCCCCCCCTTCCCCCCTTCCCTTCTCTCCTTCTCCTTCTCCTCCACTCCTCCTCTTCTTCTTTCACTCCTCTCCCCCTCTTCCACCTCCCCCTCATCATTTTTCTCGTCATCCTGTCCTCCCACTTCTCCTCGTCCTCCTCCTTTCTACCTTCTTCTTCTTTGTCTTTGGATGTCCAAATGTTCCAAATGTTCCAGCACCATTTATTGGAAAGGCATATATACTCTAATTATCAACAATAGAAAGAATCCCACGTATTATAGATTCTCTTTATCACCAGGGAAACATTTCATCATCTCAACAACAGCCACACATGCTACTAATACTTATATATTTTTGCTATGACCTAGGCATCACTGTTTATATACACACACACACACACACACACACACACACACACACATATGATGTATAGCTCTACACAATAACCCCCAAAGTTGATATTATTTCTGTTCTAGTTTTATGTATGGGGAAACCAAGGTAAGAGAAATTAGTTACACAGTTAGTAAATGGTAGAGCTCATTTCAAATCCAGGCGGTCTCCAAGTCCATGCACTCAACTACCATATCATGTTGCCTCTAAACTCAATTTTCTTTATGGTTAAATTTGCACAAGAATACATTTGGGATAAATTTATGTAACAACTTATTTGCTTTCTAATTAGTGTTTGGGTCCAAATAACAAATAATGCTCCTATAGGAACACTAAAAATGATAGACTGAAACATTAGTTTAATTAAAGACTCAGATGGACATGATTACTGTTTTAGAAAGATTATAGGAAATATTTTCTGAATGAGACATTTGCAATATTTTGCAAGTATGAACTTTATAAGAACTTACTTTGAGATATCCTTCTACCTGAAACTTTATAACTTTAAAGAATGACAAGATAGTTTCAGGGGAACTTTTCTCATTTTTATGGCCAATCATTTTAATTTCCTCTATGGTACTATTGGTATTTATTTGTAAGTATCAGAGTTCTTTATGTGATGGAGAGATTTTTTTATTCTTATTTAATCAGGTGACCATGTGATTTATTATCCAAACAGGGATCCTTTTGAGAGTAAAAGGGGGCCCTATTAATAATTACTTCATGACCACAGGCACTAACCAGGACTGTCCCAGACAAGCCAGGGCACATGGGCAGCTGATATTTAACTTACTCATGCATGGAGACCAGGGAATCAATGATTCCAGGGGTCAGGGATGGCTTCTAGACTCTTGAAGAGTTGAAAGCATTCTCTAACAGATAAATGTCATTTGCTTCTGTTCTTAGCAAAAGGACAACTTGAATCCACTTACTGACATTCTTTTTAAGAGCTTGAACTTAGCTTTCCTTTTCGTGTATCAGGTTATCTTGTGTGATGGAGATAGAGATGGTCTTTTATGTCATTGCTTCAGGGCTACAGAGTTAGTGGTGCAGCCATTGCCCTTGACCGTGAAGAGAGAGGGAGAGCTCAACCTAGTTTTCCTAAATGTTGGTTAATTTCACTTGTGAAATGAGAAGAATCCAGTAAGAGAAAGAGAAGGGCCATAAACAAATAGCTGCAGTTTTATCAATTTCCCAGTGGATAGAATATTATATCACTTTATCCAAAGGTGTGGAAGCATTTTGTTCAAAGGTGTAAATGGTATTCTTTTTTTCCCCACAGCATCACAAATCTTGTCATGCTGTTACTAGGGAACATTAAATGTTGCTCTTTTCCTTGGCCTCTTGTTCTCTGAGTGAAGCCAAATAGAATTGTGGAAAGAATGAGGAAAGCTTGACCATCAATTTAATCATGGATGAGACAAGTCACTTAACTTCCCTGGGTCTCAATTTCCTTACCGGTAAAAAGAAAATATTAAACTGGATCATTTGAGGTTCTTCCCAGTTTTAATTTATGTGATTCTATGACCTCCTGGGAAGGTAGATCTTAGATTCTTGAAAGTTCTGATGGACATACCATGCCTAGATTTCATGCCTCACCTACAGAAAGGGGAAAATCCAAATCCTTCTGGGGTTTTTACCGCAGGGAATGACACTTGTACAAGTATATTTAATTGTTGAGGTTGAACCTTTAAAAGCATAGGTCTGTATACCATAAGAGAGCCATGTTATGAGGTCCCCATGCTGCAGTTAATAAGAACGGGCAATGTAGAAGAAGTATTGGGCAAAGATGAAAACATTTGCAAAAAAAGAACAGTTTATTGGTTCTAAAAAATGCCAGTTTCTCTCTCAGAATATTTGAGTTGGCTTAGCCCAGTGTACTTAGGGACAAAGGGATACTATACATGGTGGTGAAGAACCCTGGCTTTACAGTCACACTGACATAATTCCTGGCTCTCATGGTTCACTGTGTCATGTGGGGCATTTAACCTTGTCAAGTGTATTAACTTGTAATCAAGTTTATTAACTGCTTTAAATGTCAGACTCCTTGTCTGTGAAGGGAAGATAATAATAGCTCTCATAACAAAGGGTTATTGTTACAAATAACACATGTAAAAATCTTGATACCTATTTCCCTGTAATTCCAGCCAGTCGCTAAAGTTTTAATGGGAAGATTCTTAGGCTAATTTACTTGTATTAACAGGGTAGTCTAAATAGGTGTTATAAGTAGACCCAAATATACTGACTTAACACTATGAAAATTAATTTTTCTCTCACACAACAGTCCTGGAAGGAGGGATGCAAGAAGAGAGGTTTCCAATGTGGTCCCCAGGGAGTACAGAGTAGAAACAGACACTTCGTTGTCAGGGCATCAGAGATGGGGGAGAAACATGCAGACCCTCTTGGGAGCGTGTGGATAATGCCAGGACTTACAAATGTTGTTTTGAGAGAGGAGGAAAGTGGTTGCTAGGGGTTGGGGCATGGGAGAAATTGGGAGAGATTGGTGAAGGGGTACAAACTTTCAGTTATAAGGTGACTAGGGTCTGAGGATCTAGTGTATAACATGGTGGTTATAGTTGATAACACTGTATCATATAGTTAAAATTTGCTAAAAGAGTAGAACTTAAATGTTCTCACCAAAGGGAAAAAAAGATAAATAGGTGAGGTTCTGGAGGTGTTAATCAGGTTAATGGGGGGAATCAGTTCACAATGTACACATGTATCAAACCATCACAGTGTACACTTTAAATATCCTACAATTTTATTTGTCAATTATAACTCAGTAGAGCTGGAAAAATTGTTCCTTCAGTGTTACCCTTTGAGAGTCACAGGGGCATAGTAAAAATTTGTGATTCTTACTGATCTTGTCCTTGGTTGACACACAAGGCAAGGAATAATCAAAAAGTTTGGGCAGGGCTTCCCTGGTGGCGCGGTGGTTAAGAGTCCGCCTGCTGATGCAGGGGACATGGGTTCGTGCCCCGGTCTGGGAGGATCCCACATGCTGCGGAGCAGCTGGGCCCGTGAGCCATGGCCGCTGAGCCTGCGTGTACAGAGCCTGTGCTCCGCAATGGGAGAGGTCACAACAGTGAGAGGCCCGCATACCACAAACAAACAAAAAGTTTGGGCAGTCGCTTATATGTAGAATCTAAAGTACGGTAGGGAGGGTGGGAGGGAGGGAGATGCAAGAGGGAAGAGATATGGGAACATAAGTATATGTATAACTGACTCACTTTGTTATAAAGCAGAAACTAACACACCATTGTAAAGCAATTATACTCCAATAAAGATGTAAAAAAAATAAAATAAAATGACTGTCAAAAAAAAAATACGACACAAATGAACTTATCTATGGAACAGAAACAGATTCACAGACATAGAGATTAGACTTGTGGTTGCCAAGAGGGGTAGGGGGTAGGGGGAAGGAAGGATTGGGAGTTTGGGATGAGCAGATGCAAACTATTATACATAGGATGGATAAACAACAAAGTCTTACTGTATAGCACAGGGAACTATATTCAATATCCTGTGATAAACCATAATGGAAAAGAATATGAATTACAGTGATAAACCATAATGGAAAAGAATATGAAATATATACATATATGTATAACTGGATCACTGTAGTATACATCAGAAATTAACACAACCTTGTAAATCAAATATACTTCAATAAAGTTAAAAACAAAGTTTGGGCGTCAGAAGGAGGTCTCTAATAGGCTGAATTACTTTTTCCCATTTCATGTTCTGCTTTTGTTCTTACTTGATTAATAATACTGTGTGTGCTCTGCAAAGGACAGGTAGTAAAGTTCACTGTGTTTCTATGATCCTGAGAGCTAGAGGACATGTTATACTGCTCCAGCTGCACATATATGAATTCCACATGCTTGGCATCTGGAATCTTGCTGATCTTCCATTGTTTCCCTGGATTAGCTCTGTAACCCAACACAATTAAGTGGGTCCATATAGGGAATTTCCTCTCAAAGGACATCTGTAAGTCACTAAAACTGAGTGTATGCTTTTGTGTATATGTAGGTGTGTGTGTGTGTGTGAGTGAAAGAGGGGAGAGAGAGAGAGAGAGAGATTTAAAGAACAGTGAGAGATTTCTTGATAGATACCTCCAAATAATAACCTTTTTTCCCATCATGATTTTGGGTTAAGGAAGTGTTGTTGTGAAGTGACAATGTCTATTACAAGGGCAGGGGTGATATGTTCATCCTTGGGGGGATTTGTAGAAGTTTATCAAGTTTGTTGAGCAAGCAAAATGTCAGCAGGCTTGGGGGTGCCTTTTGAAAGGGGAAAGATCATTCTGATAAAGAGATGGATGGTTATTGCAAGGAAGATTGTGGGTAAAGGTCCCAACCAAGTTGCAAGTGCTGAGGGTTTAAAATATCACGTTGCATTCAGAGATGGAATCACAGTTCTGGTGCCTTCCAGCTATGGAGTCGTCTTTGGTCACTTTTTTTCAGTGAACCTTAATTTTCTCTTTTTAAGTATTGTTGCTAATATCTACTGATGATATTTTTATGATTTAATGGGAGATTAAATAAAGATACCACCTAGATCAAGGTGTATGGTGTTCAGAAAATTCTCGTTTACACCTCCCCTGACTCCCCTGGTCCCTTAGAGTTCTGCCAAGGGTCAGCTCTGGTCCTGACATGTGGCCTGAGTACCCATCAAATACATACTAGACTATTGGATATGCCCTCGGATGTGTCATCAGTAGACTTGTTCTCCGATCTGACTCCCGTCTAAGTTAAGGTTACTGGTTTCATAGTGAGGTTTTCTCTTACATATGGTTGGAAGAACTGAAGCTCCTTGAGATAGATATGAAGGTCTCAGAAGGCTCTCATTCATTCATGGTGTTTTCTAGAAGACTGGCTGCCAAAATTGATTTGTGGATTACTGCTTGTCTGCGACAAGGTTTTACTCACTCCAGAGTAAATGAGAAAAATAAGAACAATGCAGTCTCCTTCATAAAACAATTTGTTTATTCAATTCATTCAATTCATTTAATTTAAATTAAATTCATTTAATTTGTCCTTTTTATGGGGAGAGTACATCTCTTCTCATTTTTTTGGTTTTAAAGTTTTCTTTCTACTTATAAAATGATGATGAATCTTTAAAATCAGTGACTGATCCATGAAGTTCCAGTGGAAAACCACTCTTTCTGACATTTTGGTCTCTGCATTCAGATGTCCTTAGAAAGATCTACTGGATTTTGTTTTGTTTTTGTTTTCGGCATTGCCAAACTGTGACTTCTTAGCATGTACTATATCGCATTTTCTTTTGTATCTTTTAGAATCCTAATTTTCTTACTTAGCATACCAATCAGTTTTTGTTATGTATAAACACTCATTTTTTTATTTTTTATAATTCTTGTCACATACATAAGAAGGTACATTTACTTTTCACGTTAGGAAACTAGAATCAAAATCAACAAAGATTTTGAGCACATATCATGAGATAGACATGGTCCTTGGGATTTTATATGCATTGTTTCATTTTTACCTCACCACAGCCTTGCTTTATGTTCCCTAGGAATTTGAGATTTCTTTTTCTCTTATGGAACTGGAGGTGTTGTGGGTGGTAACTGAGAACTTGTAATATATCAAGTGTTCAGAATGTTCTTTTGGAGGAATTTTTTAAATTAATGAAGCCCATGATTAAAGTTAAGATGGGTGTTTTATCAGAACCCTACTCAGAGAGGATCTCAAAAAGACCACAATCCCATCATGGAACTTAATAGAAATAGAGTTACTAGTAGAAAATTTATCTCTAGTTGGAGTAGAAGAGGCATAATAACCATAAAAATCTATAAAACCAATTTAAATAATTTTTAAAGATTGACATCTTTATTGTTTCACTAATAAAAGTTTCACTAAAAAGGTGATGAGCAAAATTGCAGGAGATCTTTGGAAGTTGGTGTTTCTGTCATTTTTGACCATGTTCTGGAAAAAGTTTAAGTTGTCTAAGTTTGACTTTCATCTTAGTTTTCTGGGTAATTTGTTAGAGAAAGTGTTACTGTGTGATGACATTTTATGAAGTTTAAAACATTCTCCTCTGAAAATCATTCTGGGAGCTGCCATTTTAAAACAAACAAGCACAAATAAAATAACTCAAGAGGAATAAATAGGTTGGATTTTAAATGGGTGAATGTTACTGAAGTGTGTTAATGGCCGAGACTGATCTTAAAGCCAGAGTCCACTTGTCCTTCAAAAGGGAATGTCCTTGGGCTTGGCTGCAGTGTAGACTGTTGTGTCTCTCATGTTTAAAGAAGTGACTGTCGGTGATGAAAACACAAATTAGAAAATTCTCTTTGACAAGAAAATTGAACATACACACACTACTATATATAAAATAGATCATCAACAAGGACCTACTGTATAGCACAGGGAACTCTACTCAGTATTCTGTAATAACCTAAATGGGAAAAGAATCCGAAAAATAATGGACATATGTATATGTATCATTGAATCACTCTGCTGTACACCTGAAACTAACACAACACTGTGAATCAACTCTACTCCAATATAAAATAAAATTTTTAAAAAAAAGTTAAAAAAAGAGAAAATTCTCCTTGGCGTGGTGCTGACCTGTTGACCGTGATTTCAAAGAAGCAGATGGGTGGTGGGTCCATGTGTGAAACTGCATGATGCAGGTTTACTCAGTGATCTAAACAGGAAAGATACGACAATGAAGAGCCCTGTATTTAAATTCTGTCCTTAACTCTCCAAGTCTCTTTTGATTTTTTAAAAAATAGTCACCATGCTGTGCATTACATCCCCAGAATTTATTAATCTTATAAATGGAAGTTTGTACCTTTTGACCACCTTTACTCATTACCCACAGCCCACACCCTGTAAAATGAACTATAAAATGAAGTTGAAAAGAATAGAGGTAATGTAATAAATGCAGTGTGTGTTCTGTGTTATAGTGAGTTGTAGATGAACTGGTCAGCCATGCTAAAATGTTAACCATCTTTAGAGTAAAACCAAATAATAGCTACAGAGTTCTCCCCTTTTAAATGCTAGAACATTTAAAAATAAGACAGTGACAATGACAATATTAACACAGTACATTTGACCCAAGAGAGGATTTGACAGCACAGGCACTTGTTAGCAAGTTCTATTTTTGTGCTGAGTATAGTATGTTAAAAGATAAACTGAGGCATATTAAAAATGTTAAGAGTTTTATTTGAGCAAAAATCAATTGAACTGGGCAGCATCAAACCGGAAGTAATTAGAACTCCACTGACAGGAACTGGGAGAGACGTGTACAGAGAAGAAGGGGAAGCAAAGCAAAGAAATGATCTGATGGGCTGTGGCTTAAGTGGCCACCTTATTTGGGAAAGTCTAGTTGGCTGCTTGTGACTGGTTGTCCTGAGTTTCGATTTCTTAACCTTGAGGTGTTTCAGGCTTAGGTTTTGGTTTGCTTATGGGGGCAGCTAAGGTGTTGAAGCCACTCAGTGTAATGGCCTCTTTGTTTTGTTGATTCAACAAGCAGAATTGTAGAGGTTTGAATATTGCCTCTCATGATCATTTTTGAACACTTACTGTGTGCAAGCCTACTTACTCTCATTCCTCAGTCATTCATTCATCTACTTTAACTACTTGAATGTCCTTTGAGCATCTGCTGTGGGCCAAGCATCACTCTAGGTACTGAGGATACAGGAGTGGACACAACCAACTGGACCACAGCCTTCATGGGACCAGCGTTATAGGGGAGGACAGTGAGAGAGCTGACAGTTGTCCATGAAACAAATGAATAAACAAGGTAATTTCAGGTAACAATAAATGGAAAAAGAAAATAAAACAGGAAGAGGGAATAGAGACAGATGGAAGCGAGAGAGTGAGTGGGGTTAACTCAGGAACCTTCAGGAAAGCCTCTCTCAGGAGCTGACACTCCATGAGGAGGAGATGGGGTTGGGGGGGAGCATTCCTCACAGAAAAACAGGTGCAAAGGGTTCTCAGCATCTTATTTGTATATATTTCTCATTTTGCAACTGTGCAAGGCTGACTGTCCAAAGCAGCAGAGTGAGGAACTGGTGTGTTCTTTGCTTGAAGCATGTTTGACTCAGAGCCTATGTTTTCAACTACTGTGTTCTACTGCTTAGTGGAGATGGACTGCTGGTTGAGCCCTGCTTGATCTGTACAACAGAACAGACAGACAAACCAACCGACTGACCCATCTTTGGTCTGGTGACTAGAGGCCTGACCTGGGCTCCCACAGTGGGAGCCATCACGCCTCACCCAAATTCCAGACCTGAGTTATTCACACCCAGAGCCTCCAGAAGGAAGGAGAGGCCAGGTTTAAAAATATCCACTTCTTTCTCTTTCATATACCCAAATCCTATCAATCAAGAGCAATTGCAAATCAATGAGCGAAATTTTAAAAAATCACCATAAAGAAATAAACAAAGGACATAAGCCAGATGAAGAAATAGAAAATGCTAATGAGGATGCAAAAAGATATTTATTCTCATTAATTACCAAAGAGTTACAAATGAAAACAAGGCACCACTTTATCCTTTTCTATTAGCAAATATGAAAGAGGCCAAGAATATCCAGGGTTGGTGAAGTGTCTATCACAATTTGGGTGTGAATATTTTATATTCGGGCACAATTAACCGATCTTACAGACTCCATGTTCACATGTTATAAGGTGTAGTGAGTTTCATGCTCTCAAAAGGTGTGACCAGACAGAACCTCTGAATGTGACCTTCTTTGAAGAAAGAGTCTTCGAGGGTGTAATTAAGGACCTCAAGATGAGATCATCCTGGGTTAGGATGGACTCTTTATCCAAAGACAAGTGTCCTAAGAGAAGTGGAGAAGACAGACACATGGGGGCAGCTTGGCGTGAGCTGCTAGAAATCAAGGAACACCTGGACCACTGGAAGCCGGAAGAGGCAAGGATTCTTCTGGATCCTTCCAAGGGAGTATGGTCCTGCCAACTATGCTTCTGGGCTTCTGGCCTCCAGAACTGTGAGAGAATATATTCCTGTTGTTTGTGGTAATTTGTCCCAGCAGCCCTAGGAAATGAATGCACAAGGTATATCCATATTTCATGTGACAATATTTTGTAATGGCAAAAACTGGAAACAACCTAAATGCTTGTCAATGTGTCACTGGTTAGCTAAGTTATGTCATTTAAAAAAAAGATAGATCTAATTACACTGACAACTCATAGGTGATATATTGTTAAGTAAGGAAAAAAGACATTATTATTATTAAATAATAGAACCAAATCATCCATTTGTAAATATGTTTGACATAGAGTGACTTTGAATGGGAGGTGATTCTCCATTTTTCTGATGGGATGCCCTCAAGTTTTTTGGGGCAAACTTGAATATGTAAATCTTTGGGGATATAGATGAAATAATCAAAAGTCTACTCATAAATTATTAATGTAGCTAAACATGCATATTCAACATCAGAAGTGTAAGATAATATGAACCTAGACAGATTTTCTTTTTCCTCCTGCATTTTGGCAATTTTATTCAAATTCTTGACATGTTAGGTATTGTTTGAGATCATTTTAGGCTAATACTTCTCTCCCCCAAAACTGCTGCTCTGACTAAACTTAGAGTTAGTGTCTGAAAGGCACCACAAAACTGTGGAGTCCTCCCAAGCTGTTTTTAAGGGGTGATACAGAGAAATCTGATAGCATAGTTACAGGCGTTGGAGAAAAATAAAACCATTTCATATTTGTACTCTACTGAGTTCAGTCTGGTCAATAAATTGTATATATTTAGCATTTGTGCATGCACAGAAAAATGTTTGGGAGGATATAAACCAAGCTGTGTCCAAGTTAACAGTGGTTACCCTGGGGTGTGGGATTAGTAGTGATTTTGTGTGTGTGTGTGTGTGTGTGTGTATGTGTGTGTCTTTTGTCAATTAGTTTTCCACCTGTATTGTTGGAATGTGTTACCTGGGTATATATTACTTCTGTAGTACTAATACTATTAATTATAAAAGGAAAAATAATTTAAAAAATCTACCAATCCTTTAAGATCCAGGCTACCTGTTTTTTTTTTTTTTTTTTTTTTGCGGTATGCGGGCCTCTCATTGTTGTGGCCCCTCCCATTGCGGAGCACAGGCTCCGGACGCGCAGGCTCAGCGGCCATGGCTCACGGGCCCAGCCGCTCCGCGGCATGTGGGATCCTCCGGGACCGGGGCACGAACCCGTGTCCCCTGCATCGGCAGGCGGACTCTCAACCACTGCGCCACCAGAGAAGCCCTCCAGGCTACCTTTGACCTGTCCTCATCCTTATCCGGAAATGATTTCTCCCCACTCAAATCTCCCAGTGATTTTTCTCTGTCTCTCTTTTATGCATTATAACTTTCTAATGTGTACATTTATCCTTTGGTAAATAACTTTTATTTGTTCTTGAAAGACCTGCTGCAAAGGAAAAAGCTACTAAATAAATATATCTGGTAATTATTTTTCTCATTTAAAATTTTATTTTTAAAGTAGCATACCATATAATTGACTTTTTTATGTACAGTTCTATACATTTTAATGCATGTATAGATTCGTATACACTACCATCAAAGTAGTGTATACAAATCTATACATGAATAGTTCAATCACCTCAAAAAACTCCCCTGTGGGGACATAATATACAATTTCAAAATTGCCCTTTTGAAGTTATATCTTTCCCCTTTCTCCTGACCCCTGGCAACCACTGATCTATTCTCCAAAACTATGTCTCTTTTGCTGTGTCCCTTTGAGACATTCATATCAATAGAATCGTATAGTATGTAACCTTTTGAGGCTGGCTTTTTTCACGTGGCATAATGCATTCGAGATCCATCGAAGCTGTTGCTTACCTCCTTAGATCAATACTTTGTTTTTTTGTTATTGAGGAAGATTCCATTGTATGGATGTGCCATGGTTTGTTTAACCATTTATCCACTGAAGGACATTGGGTTGCTTCCATTTTGGGGTTATTATCAACAAAGCTATTACAAACATTAGTGTACAGGTTTTTGTGTAGATGTGAGCCTTCATTTCTCTAGAGTAAATAACTAGGAGGAGACTTTGGCATCCTGTAAGTGTATGTTTACCTTTATAAGAAACTGCCAGACTGTTTTCTGAGAGTAGCAGCACTGTTTTGCATTCCTATCAGCAATGTGTGTGCAATCTAGATGCTCCGTATCTTTACCTGCACTTTACCTATATTTTCAACATTTTTTATTATAGCCATTCTAATAGGTATGTGCTGGAGTCTTATATGGTTTTGTCTTTTATCCCTAATAACTAAGGATGTTGAACATCTTTTCATGTGCAGATTTTCCATTTGTGTATCACTGTTTAAGTGTCTATTCAAGAATTTTTGCCATTGTCAATAATTGGCCATTGGTTTGTTGAAAGCAGTGTTTTTCAACATACTCACTGTTGACATTTGGGATAGTATAATTCCTGGTTTTGTAGGTCATCTTATTCATCGGAGCTCATTTAGATTCCCTGGATTTGGGACACAAAATGCTCAAAGCACGTGAAGTTGTGATAACCAAAAAACACTCTCACACGTCTCCAAACTCCACGAGGAGGATGGTGCCATCTAATAAAGACCACTAGCTTAGAAATTAGGATTTTCCCCTAAAATCAGGTCGATTTCCCCCAATTTACATGGGGTTTGTGGCGGAAGGGTGAGTAGCTTAACCATATCAGGGTTCTTCTTGGGAAGAGGGGAATTAATGCTAGACAGATGAACAGCAGCGTCCACTGGGATTTAATTCACTTTCTTTCTCAATAGTCTATGTGTCCATGGCTTAGCCTTTAGGTAGCCTTTCTGTAAATAAAGAACTGACAACAACCTCCTTAGATGTGATAAACATTGCTTGAGCCAAGTTCCTCCCATAACCTAAGGTATTTTTTTTTGTGTGATTTTCTAGCTGGGAGATGTATGAGAGGGGAAGGTCAACCACGATCTGCTTTTTCATTTTCCCCTCTCCCTCCCACCCACCTACCTTTCCCCTCCCCTCTCCTTCCCCCTCCCCTTCCTCCTCCTTCTTCTTTTTTTGGATTTCAATAAATATATTTACAGATTTATGGCTGAATTTTTAGCTTGTTTCCCTAGCAACTGATTTTAGAATCCCAAACAAATTACTTTTCTTTAAAGTCATGACTGTCTATGACAACAAATGCAGAAAATTGAACAATATAATAACTGAGATTATCATCAGAAAGTTACAGTTTAGTTGGGGACAAAATGTGAACTTACATAAGAACAATTAAAATACCTACAAAATACCTGTAAACAAGTATTCTGTGATATAAACTAACCATCCTGAGGAAACAAAGAACAGAGGAGTTGCAGAAAAAGTCTCAGCATCAAGGGCAGCAGACCTAGAGTCACAAGACTCCATCCTGACCAGGAACAACGTGGTGAAACTCAGTTTCCTCATTTATAAGTTAGGGATGAAGTTACTCCTCTATAAATCTGACATGACAACTGCTAAGATACCATGATAATATATACAACATAGGTGGGTACAAATGTAGGTAATGTGTATATATGTAACATATATATATATGTAATGTATATCACAATGCTTTGAAATCTGGAAAGGTAGGAATCAGTCCATCAACATCAACATCATCATAATTGTATTAGTCAGGGTTCTCCAGAGAAACAGAAACAATAGTATACCTATCTCTCTCTCTCTCTCTCTCTCTCTCTCGATATATAAGAGGAAATTTATTATGGCTTACATGGTTATGGAGGCTGAGATATGCCATGATACACTGTCTGCAATCTGGGGACACCAGGAAAGCCAGTAGTATAATTCAGTCCAAGTCCGAAAGCCCAAGAACTAGGAACCCCAGTGTCAGAGGGCAGGGCTCAAAAAGAGAGACAATTCAGACAGAAGACAAATACTGTATGATATCACTTATATGTGGAACCTAAAAGACACAACAAACTAGTGAATATAACAAAGAAGAAGCAGCCTCACAGATGCAGAGAACAAACTAGTGGTTGTCAGTGGGAAGATGGTGGGGGGGCATTACAGGGGTTGGGGGTGGGAGGCAAAAACTACTGGGTGTAAGGCAGGTTCAACACGGGGAATGTAGCCAATATTTTGTAATAACTGTAAATGGAAACTGGCGTTTAAAAATTGTATAACATTTTAAAAATTAAAAAATAAAAAATCTGAAAAAAGAGAGAGAAACAACTCACCCTTCCTTTGCCTTTTTGTCCTACTGGGGCTCTCAAAGGATTGGATGATGCCTGTTCAGCGTGGTGTGGACAGATCTTCTTTCCTCAGTCATGGGATTCAAATGCTAATCTCCTCCAAAAATATCCTCACAGACACACCCAGAAATAATGTCTAACCAGCTACCTGGACATTCCTTAGCCCAGTTTTGCTGACACATAAAACTAACCAACATAATCAACCTCATCCTCATCCTCATCGTTCCTTAGCTCGCTTGGCAAGTAGGGAAGGGACCATGAACAGGAAAGGAACATGAAATACAACAGGGGACAAGGTGCCATCTGGAAAGATTTAGAACTGGTTATGTGGGTTCAGTGCAAACTGTGGGCAAAGGTCTTGAGACTCAGAGATTTTCTCCCCAGATGCTCTGAGATCTCTGCTAGTGGAGCCCCCCTCCAACACAACCCTTTTCCTACAACACCCCTAAACATTTAGACCCAGTGCTGCTTCCTTCGAGTTCCCCCTCAAGTCAGAGGAGTGGGAACGAAGACCCCCAAATACTTTGTGTAGCCTACTGCTGTCTCCTTTAAGTTAGACATTTTTAGAAAATGTCTTAATTTTAATTTAAAAAGGAAATGTGAATTTTGCATTTTTTACCCCATGATAGTTTTGTATTTGTTTTAGAGGAAAAATGATGTTTTCAATGAATAAGAACCGTTTTTACCTATCTCCCTGGTGGCTAGTTAAAATGTATTGAATTGAAAAAGTCAGTTTTGAGGAACTGAGCTGAACTGAAAAAGCTCAGCCCAGTATGCCAGTTTCAACAGCTACATAATCCTCTTCTTGGTGTTGGGTTTATTCCAGGTGTTTTTATTCTTGCCCACCCTCAACCCTCTCTAAGGAAAGCTGCTCCACCTACAGCCCTATAATTCTTTGTGCCAAGTATGTTCTCCACTCACCTCCATGTACAGTTAACTGAATCAGGCGACCCAGCCACCCAGAGCCAGTACAGAGAAAGATACCTAGCCCAGAGATGGACTGGACTCTCTTAGGGTCAGGGAATAAGATGCCGGTCAGTGATAAGTTATCAGGTAGAAGGAAATGGGGGAGTTACATGGGAGAGCAAAACTGAGCAAATAGCAAAGCCCAGACTCTCATCTAATACTTAGGAAGTATTTCAAGTGATCCAAATGCTAAAGACGGCATTATACAAAATTTAGCATGGCAACAGTGTGCAGAGTGAATGAGAACAAAGAGAAGCAGGAAGCTAGACAAGCCTCACTTAACCCACAATTGTGAGGTGAAGGTGACCTGGAATGGGGTATTGGCTGTGGAACAGAGGAGACTCAGATGTATGGGAAGTGGTGCGTTTTGCTGCTTTATGTTAAAAAGTTACCAAAGAGATGACTTTAGTGCTTCTTTCTTCCTTTGCAGGCAGAGTAGAAGTCAAATTTCTTGGACTTTTAAAAAAGAACACTGGGCTTCCCTGGTGGCGCTGTGGTTGAGAGTCCACCTGCCGCTGCAGGGGACACGGGTTCGTGCCCCTGTCCGGGAGGATCCCACATGCCGCGGAGTGGCTGGGCCCATGAGCCATGGCCGCTGAGCCTGTGCGTCCGGAGCCTGTGGTCCGCAACGGGAGAGGCCACAACAGTGAGAGGCCCGCGTACGGCAAAAAATAAATAAAAAATAATAAATAAATAAATAAATAAATAAATAAATAAATAAGAACACTGACGTTATCACTCTATTGTTAGTGCAGATTCAGGGATTCACAGCAAACACAGTCAACTGTCTGGTCATTTTGAGTATTTAATCCTTAAATTTGACAAATGTGACAATTACCTTGGCCTGTGGTTCCTGGTTCAAGAATGAAAAGCCACAATTCATTTTAAAAGCTGCCACAATTCTGTAGGAGTGGGTGGAAATGGAAGGCCAGGCAGCCACCCTGCACTACCTTGCTTTGTGCTGTCATCTGCAAATGTGATGAGTGCTCTTGGTGGGACGTGGAGTTGCTGTCTGTGCCCATGAGAGTCCATTTGCTCTGGCCCAAATGGGACACTCTGTGTCCCAAGATCTCTCAATACTGTTTAAAATACACACCTCGGTTCTTTTATCTTTTGAAAAACTGCAATGTTTAGGAAGTATTTCAAGCCAATGTGCATGTGCTCATTATTGTTCGAATATGTAGGTCAACCATATGGCTGCTTTTGCCAATTTTTAGGTGTTTGAAAGCAGTCTTTTCCAGCAGTGGCAGGCCTTTTTTTTGCAATATAACATGATTTCAAAAGAAGACTTTAAAATTTGAAATTCATTCTAAAACCATTAATTTGTTTGTTTGTTTTTGGTATTTTTTTTAATTTTTTCTTTGTACATTTCTTGTTTTTTTCAAATTGAAATATAGTTGATTTAAAATGTTTCAGGTGTACAGCAAAGTGATTCAGTTATATATATATATATATATATATATATATATATATTCTTTTTCAGATTCTTTTTCATTATAGGTTATTATCAGATATAAATATAGTTCCTTGGGCTATACAGTAGGTCTTGTTGTTTCTTTTATATACAGTAGTGTATATCTCTTAATCCCAAATTCCCAATTTACCCCTCCTCCCCTTTCCCCTTAGGTAATCATGAGAAAACCATTAATTAATTTGGACTTCCACTATGAAGACTTTGGGGGTTATTGGGTCAGTGAAATCAATGCTATGAGTACTAGAATAAAATAGCAAGAGCTGACCAACAGAAAGGACTCAGGGAACCAAGGATTTCTGCTTTGAAAAGTTCTTTTAAAAGTTCTTCTCCAGGGTATATGCCCAGTAGTGGGATTGCTGGGTCATATAGCAGTTCTATTTTTAGTTTTTTAAGGAACTTCCATACTGTTCTCCACAGTAGCTGTATCAATTTACATTCCCACCAACAGTGCAAGAGGGTTCCCTTTTCTCCACCCCCTCTCCAGCATTTATTGTTTGTAGATTTTTTGATGATGGCCGTTCTGACCTGTGTGAGGTGTTACCTCATTGTAGTTTTGATTTGCATTTCTCTAATGATTAGTGATGTTGAGCATCTTTTCATGTGCCTCTTGGCCATCTGTATGTCATAATTCAAAGGGTCACATGTACCCCAGTGTTCATTGCAACACTGTTTACAATAGCCAGGACATGGAAGCAACCTAAAAGTCTATCAACAGATGAATGGATAGAGAAGATGTGGTGCATATATATAATGGAATATTACTCAGCCATGAAAAGGAATGAAATTGGGTCATTTGTAGAGATGTGGATGGACCTAGAGTCAGTCATGCAGAGTGGAGTAAGTCAGAAAGAGAAAAACAAATATCGTATATTAATGCATAGATGTGGAATCTAGAAAAGTGGTACAGATGAACCTATTTGCCGGGCAGGAAAAGAGTCGCAGATGTAGAGAACAGACGTGTGGACATGGGTGTGGGGGAAGGGGAGGGTGGGATGAATTGTGAGATTAGGTTTGACATAAATACACTGCCATGTGTAAAATAGATAGCTAGTGGGAACCTGCTGTGTAGCACAGGGAGCTCAGCTTGGTGCTCTCTGATGACCTAGATGGGTGGGATGGGGGTGGGGAGGGAGGTCCAAGAGGAAAGGCATATAGGTATACATAAAGCTGATTCACTTTATTGTACAGCAGAAACTAACACAACATTGTAAAGCAATTGTAGTCCAATAAAAAAAAAGTTATTCTCCAGCATGGCTTAGGTGCATCAACTTTCCTCCCACCTGCAATAGACAAGTGTGGAATAAAATTTCATATTGAGCTTGTATATCAGGAAATAGTTCATGAGATCATACACTGTGTTTGACATGTAGGGAATTCTAGATTTTTATTTTAAAATGTTATATTTATCTTAAACTTAGTTATTTTAAACTTGTCTTCAAATTGTGGAATCATAGAAATTAGAAATTCATGAGGCATAGTGGCTCTGTGTTCACAGCCGAGTTTGGAGAGCCTTAAACTTCTCAATGAATAGGCTCATGGCAAAAATATAAATTTGATTTCCCTGTGAATCAGCATGACCTATTTTATTACACAGGTGAGTTGCTATGGATGTTGAGAGAGTAACAGCACACTTGACAGAGACCTCTAATTTTTCATTTCTTTACCATCAACTGTATTTGGTGGCAGGCTCTCTCTAGGCAAGATTATGAAGTGGGGAAGCTGGTATTTTTATCCTCCTCTCTCTATGACCAGCCCAGTCATTGGTGGCTATATTTCTCTTCCATCTAGTGTCTTCAGAAACTCATATCTCCTCTTTACCAAGAATCCATCAATATACACTTTCCACAAATGTTGAATAACCTAATTTATATTAATACTAAATGTTCACCAATTAAAGACTATTCTTAAGGCATAGGTCTTTTTTTTTGACAATTATTTCTAATGGTAAGAAAACATTACCTTTTTTCTCCTTCATGTAATTTAACACATTTTCATTGTAGAATACATAGAAAGTAGTTGAACAGAAAGAAAAAAAAATTCCATGATCGTATTTCTCCAAGACTATTTCTGCTAATTTTGATATACATTCTTCATATAACAAAATGAAATCATCCTTGTGCAAATTTTAAACTGTCTCGCTTCTCTTAATTTATGATGATTTTTTTACATCTTTAAACATACTGATAAGTCATATTTAATATTTCCATGGTTTGTATTATATGACTGTACCCTAAGTTATTTAAACAATCCACTATTATTTGACATTAAAATTGTGTCCATTACTTTGCTTTTATAAGTTGTTGAAATTAACATCCTTTTACCTATTTCTTCAAGTGCAATCATGATCATAAGGGGAAAAACCTTGGATATGATACCTCATTGCCAGTGAACCAGGGACAGAGAAATTTCTTGCCCCTTGAAATCATATCTCCTCATTCAGGATTGTGTTCTGCTTGCTGCTGAGGATAGCCTTGTTTGTTAGCACTCAAAAATGAACAAAAACTGAGCTAACTTGGCACTTACTAAGGGAGAAAAGTAATAGCAAATAGTTGAAAGTTTGGAAGTGCTTTATGTTAGATTGAAAACACAAAAAAGTGAATTATCTGACTTACAGTCCACCCAATTAACTATGATGTTTGGAAATACTACAATAAAACTGAGTTCACAGCATTTGGAATTCGATGCAGAGCCTTTCACATGAAAGTTTCTCATGGTTGAAATAGTCTTGATTCTCAACTGATTTCTCCTGAACTGTGAATCTTGGTCAGTGTCAAAGTTACAGGGCAGGTGGGTCAGAAAGAGCTTGAAACAGGTGTTGGGGAGCTGACCACGAGAAAAGGCCAGTGCATGGAAAGGAATGTTACATGGGCAAAATTTGTGAGATTGCACACATCATCAGCTACGAGGGAGGGAGATGGAGGATGGGTACTAGGAGCTTGAAGGCAGGAGGATGGTCCTGCCATTTGTTAAGGAGGAACACGGTGTGTGGATATAGACAAATTCCACAGTAGGCATTGAGCCTGGGCTTCTGCCAATGAAACCATGTGAAGATATCCCAGTGGGGAACTGGAAACACAAAATTAGAGCTAGAATAGTAAGTGCACACAATTCATAGTTTTAACCAGAAGAAGGAATAAGTGCCTATAGAGAAAGGATCCCAGGACTTCCCTGGTGGTCCAGTGGTTGGGACTCAGTGCTTCCCCTGCAGGAGGCACGGGTTCAATACCTGGTCTGGGAACTAAGATCTCACAAGCTACCTGGCACGGCCAAAAAACCAAAAACAAACAAATAAAAAAAACCCAAAGAAAACAAACCAAAAAAGAGACAAAATATCCCTACATTTGAAGAGTGAAGGGAAAACTATGATGGTAGAGAGTTAGCAGGCATGGGCGTGGGAGGGGGCAGTGTCAGGAGGAAGCCAGGAATGATGCAGCTTTGGTGACAGATGAGGATTGAAAACCACTGACCCGTGACTTAGTGTCACTGTTGAACTTCAGCTAACATGTTCCAAATGAATGGGTGTAGAAGCCAGAGAATAATGAAAAAAAAAAAAGACAAGAAGAAAATGTAGCGCGTGCTAAGAATTTACTCTGCCACAGCTACTGGGCTGAGCACATCACTTAATCTTCTCAGCAACAGCTGGGATATAGAAGTTTTCATTGCCCACCTCTTAAAGAAGCTTAGCTCATTATTGAAGAAGGAGAGAGATGGTAATGCGGAAGAGAGTTACATCCAGATTGGGGCATTGAAAGAGGAGCCCTCCCCAGGGTTGAAGGGGAAGATGTGTTTTGCTTCAGTCAGTCACCATAGGCAATGGAGTGCATTCTTAATATTCTGATGAATTGCATAAGCATCACTGTATTTGTCCCCCAGACTCTTGAGATTTTGAGAATTCTGAAAGCCTATTGAAGACAGGAAGTTCTCCTGGCATTATTTCCTTAATACTACTTTGATACACCTTTCACATGAACTCTTATGGATCCAGGGCCGCCCTGTTTACAAACATACCCTGAATTTTCAGGTTTCTGTACTCATGCCATTGACCACCTCGGAAGCTTTTTTTTCCACCATATCCCCAACTTAGGCTTCAGAAATCCAACTCTTCAGCAAAGCCAGCTGAAAGCTCACTTTTCCCAGAAAGTTTCCCCAAGTCCTTCAGGAGGAATTGATCTCCATCCCTTCTGTGAACATCTCTCCACTCCTCTTCCCCGGACAACCACACCCAGGCCCCTTCGTGGACCCAGTGCTATTTAGTTGCTACAGGGTATTAACATTTGAAGTTATACATAGTTAATATTTGAAGTTAGAAGTTATTTAATAGTTAATACATAGCATTAATATTTGAAGAGCTATATCCTGAAGTATGGTTTAGTCATCTTTGTTTTGTTTGTGATACATTGTATAGTGCTTTTCCAGTGCTTGAGATCAATGTGTGCTCTTTGTATTAAATTGTATACCTATCTATACAATTTAATGAGAACTTACTGTGGACTAGGCATTATGCCACCCATTTTACATGTTTAAAAATTTTTTTTTATTGAAGTATAGTTGATTTACAATGTTGTGTTAGTTTCAGGTGTACAGCAAAGTGATTCAGTTATATCTATCTATCTATCTACCTTTTCAGATTCTCTTCAATTATAGGTTATTACAAGATATTGAACATAGTTCCTTGCACTATACAGTAGGTCTTTGTCATTTATTTTACATGTGTTTTTTGTTGCTGATAACAGAAATCCAAGTCAACTTGCTTTTAATAAAAAGGACTCTATTAGTTGGTATAACTAAGAAGACAATGGGTTTATGGACTTCAGGCACAGCTGAATCCAGAAGTTCAAATGACGTGTCCAGTGCTCTGACTCTCTCCATCACCTTGCTGTTCTGCCTTTCTCTCTGTCCATCTCCTGGCTTCTCTGTGTTGGCTTCACTCTTAGGTAGGCTCATGTGATACCATGACAAAGATGGATGGTGACAGTCTCAAGCTAGAAAATTATGAGTGAGGACTCTAACTTGTCAGGTGTAGGTCATAGGCATAACCCTTTGCCCAATCACTGGGTCCTGGGGAAGAAATATAAGGTCATCCTAGGCTCTGATGAATGTAAAACTGGGTGGCCGTGGGGCAAATGTGATAAACAGCCTTACAGGAGCAATGAAGTGGAATAAGAGTTACAAGAACCATGGAGTCAGGGAAGTGTATTAAACTCCTATCAAAATCATGAGTCGGGCTTCCCTGGTGGCACAGTGGTTGAGAGTCCACCTGCCGATGCAGGGGACACGGGTTTATGCCCCAGTCCGGGAGGATCCCACACGCCGCGGAGCGGCTGGGCTCGTGAGCCACGGCCGCTGAGCCTGCGCGTCCAGAGCCTGTGCTCCACAACGGGAGGCCACAGCAGTGAGAGGCCCGCGTACCGCAAAAAAAAAAAAAAAAAAAAAATCATGAGTCTTGGGGCAGAAGAAAACTTAAAGTTCATCTATCTATTGTTCAACCATCCACTGAGAATATCTATATTCTTTCTGAAACTCTGGCAAAAATAGATTTAGGTGATGTTTAAAAACACTGATTTTAGAGAATTAATTAGCATTTTTGTTTTTAAAAGACACAGAGGTCTATTTTTATTTTACGCAAAGTTACTGAAACTGTAAATAATTATCTACATAAGATGGATAAACATAGTAATGTTTACATAATGTGCTAAAAATTCCTTGAGTTATTATAAGTCTTACCACACATTCAAGAGTGTTCTCTTCTTTCTGTCTCCTTAGAGTGAAATTATAAGGAAAAACTTATTCTTCTTGAAATGGGGAACGTGATGGTCCAAGAGGGAAAAATGAGAAAACACGGTGACACATTTTAAGTAAATAATTCTAGAACTAGAGAATAAATTAGGTTGCAGAGTTGAATCCTTCCTGGGTTCTAAAGTGACTCTGACACTTATTTCACAGAAAAATGAATAGAATTGCAAATGAGGACTCATATTCATATGCTGGTCTACTTAGATTGAAGAGGTATTGTAAGAGGAAGGTATGTGGATTCGGGGCTTTTTGGCTCCAAAGTACCTGAGTAACTTATACAATGGTCATCTTAGAACATCCTTTACTGCCGAGAATGGGATGGGTGCTCCAGTGAGTGCTTTGTCTGAATTATCTTCTCACAAAGGTGGGAACTTTCATCAGCCCCACTTTACAACACAAGGACATTTGACTAAGAGCAATAATAATGTGCCAAGGTCACAGGCCAAGAAAGTGGCCTTATCAGGTCTTGAACCCAGGTCTGCTTGGCTCTGGGCCCATATCCTGGAGCATCACTGTGTTATCTGGAGGGTTGAACCATGTGGAATTGCCATTTTTGTGGTTCAAAACAGATATCAGCTATTTTATGAGATAAAAGAATGTGCATGGCACTGGAATTTTTGAATGTTAAAAAGATGATCTTTATATTTTTCTACCTTTAGAAATCTCATGTGAGAATCGTGAGCATTAACGATGTCTCCTCCTCCATGGTTAAGAGAAAAAATGTTCTTTTCTCCTAATTTGCATGCTAGGTGAATACAGTATAAAGTTGGAATTAATAGTCTTACTTACCATAGGCAGAAACTTGTGCAAAATCTCGTTATAAAGTTCAAGTGACATGATATTATTTTCTTGATTTACTATAGCAGGTGATCATGAAATAACAATGGAAGAAAGTAATGCCAAATTGCAGGATGCTCTCATGACTAGTTTTGTGACTGTGGGCAAGTAAATAAACTTAATTCAGACATAATAATCTAATATATTTTCAGAGTGACTGTAAAAATTAAATTAGAAATTGCAAGTAAAGGGCTTAGCACAGTGCCTCGCTGAATAAATATTCCCTGCTAGTATTATTTTCATTTTATTTCCAGATTCTTAAGTGGGTATTTGAGAACGGTATCCATCTGGGATATTCTGAGATGGCTTGCTGATGCAAGTTCACTAGTGGCTAAGATAATAAATGATACAGGAATCATTTGATATGAAGACCGTGTAAGCACTTTCAGCCTGTTTAAGCCTTGGCTCTGCTATCTTAGCTTATGGTGCTGTTTATGACCAATGCTTATTTCAGAATTAAAATTTTATTTAAAGGAAAGCATCCAACGTTGTTATCTGAGTTATGTGAGAGAAATTTAACCTTGTACCGTTTAGTGATGTTCTGGAGTGTCGCTTATCTCCAAGTTTGGTCTTTCTCACTAAAAGACCAAAGGGCCAGAAGTTCTTGGCAGCCACGTCAACTTGTTAAAAGGTGCCCTCTCCTTCCCTTGCTGAAGGGCTCTCCTCTATCAGCGCTCTCACAAGAATTTACATCCCACAGTGAGTCACGCAGTCAGTTCTGTGCTTCCCGGCAGGCAGCTTAGAGTCAAATTCTGCAACTATTCTTAGCTGCTCCACACCCTGTAATGGAAGATACTGGATGAACTTGCAAATAACACATTGTACTGATGACAAACAGGGTGGTTGGCTCAGATTGAGTTTCCAAGTCTCTGCTTTCCTTGGTGTATTAGAGACAGTGGAACAAACCAAGGAGAAGAATCTTCTTGTGATTTCAGGACTGTGTCAGATACAGCACCATGGGATGGAGTGAGCACTGAACAAAAACACACTTCTTCACAATTCTCTGATTTCCACACTGTTCCCAATCTATAATCAGGGCTAAAGTAAAGATATCAAGACTGTTACAATCTGTATGTCACTTGCAAATCTCACTGTGATCATGAATGGTTTAGAAGTAATGGCTTTACTTTTGAATGGTAAGTAAAACACTTTATCATCATGTGCACCAAAAATATAACATCCCCCCCCCCAGCAGCTTGGCCATTAAAGTAATGCATATGTATAAAGTGCCTTTTCTCTAATGAGATAACTGTTCCCTCCTTTCCCTGGCCATTTCCTCAAGAAGCCAGACCTCTCCTAAAGCAGAAGAAATACATGTATATTCATTATAGTGCTTATCTAGTTGTATCATCATTATCTTTTATATGTCAGTTTCCTGAGTACACATTTTTATCCATGTGGCCCTAGCACATAACATCATGCCAGACACATAGCAAGTATTGTACATCAGTATGAATATATGTGTATGTATATTGAAAATGGGATCATATTATGTGTGTTCATTCATAATCTGACTTTCAAAATCTAACAAACATAATGGAAAATTTACATGCTATAGAATATAAAAATATATATTTTGATATATTTTATTTTGTAGAAGAATTATAATTTATTTATCCACTCCTCTCTTATTGGACTGGTTTATAATGATTAAACCAACTAAAATTAAATCAATTAAAATTGTTCATAATTATTAGGAAAAGGTACATGGCAATGTGTTTTTATTTAATCGCTCTTCACTCATTAATTTAGGAATCTTTACTGATTGCCACCTCCATGCCAGGTACTGTTTAAAGTTAGGAATATCAGAGCAAACCAACATTTTAGTGAGAATAAAGAGATAATAAACAAAATAAATAGGAAAAATATATAATGTGGAATCAACTGATCACCTATGATCTGCTACTTTTCTTAATGAATGTGACACATGAAAAATGATCAGTAAATATATATTGAATATTTAATAATTTATAATAATATTTATATAATATATATATAATGTTCAGATGTGATCAGTGCTATGGAGGAAGATTACACAGTGAGTACTGGAGGGGAATTTAAAATAGAGTGACAGACCTGAGCAGGGGACATCTGAAGGAGAGGAGCCCCACTGAGCTCCTCAAGGGCTGTGATCTTGTCTCCTGGCTCATCCTTATGTGAGATCCTTGCCCATGTGGAGCTTACACTCTAAGGTCTAATGTTATCTGGGTTATTTCTAAGTTGTGAGATTCAGGACAATTTTTGTTTTGTATATATATGTATATATACTATTACATATAAATAATAAAATATAAATATTTAAATATTTTCAAACTTTTCTACAATAACCATGTACTGCTTCTATAATATGAAAAATGGGGCTTCCCTGGTGGCGCAGTGGTTGAGAGTCCACCTGCTGATGCAGGGGACGCGGGTTCATGCCCCAGTCTGGGAGGATCCCACATGCCATGGAGTGGCTGGGCCCATGAGCCATGGCCACTGAGCTTGCGCGTCTGGAGCCTGTGCTCCGCAACGGGAGATGCCACAACAGTGAGGGGCCCGTGTACCGCAAAAAAAAAAAAAAAAAAAAAAAAGAAAAAAGAAAAATGACTTCTTCACTTTAAAATACTTGCTTCCATGATTTTGTGAGCGTATCATGTGGCGTCACCAGCCCTGATGAGAAGCCACCTGCCCCCTCAGCCTGATGCACTTGAACCGCTGTTGAATTAAGCCCCATCGTTCATCAAGCACAAAGGCATTTCTTTTTGGCTCTAAATGCAAGGCTTTGCATTTGCATCTTTAAGTTCTGGCCCTAAGTTGAGCAAGTTTGAGAAATTGGAAGATTCCACTGAAAATCTGAAAGAGAGGACGCCCTGTACAGCAGCTTGAATGCAAAAGGTCAGGCAGACCTTTGGGAGTGATTGCGAGAGGCTTTTGCTCATCTCTCCATCTTCTTTCCCTACTTAGAGAAGATGCTGCTCTTCCTCTTTGTCAGAGGTCATTCTGCTCACTGCACCTTTGATAGACTGCTCTGTGAATGATGCTCCAGGGAATACTTGCTGAAGTAAACTCTGGGAGGACCAGGAGCCAGGGCCCTGTTCTGCTTCCAAGAGAATGCTTACTGAAAAAGCCCTGATCTTCTATATGCAGAAAAATGCTAAAACCCATCTCTGAAAGCTTATCAGCAAGAATGACTTTATTGCTACAGCTATTGTCTAATTGGCTGTAAAATTCCTAGCTGTTTTTAGTGAAACTTTTCTCTTACAGAGTGAAGAAGAAAGTTACAAAGTACTTTCAACTGAAGGAACGCAGAAAGAAAAGAATTTGCTTAGCAGTCTGTAGTATTAGTTTTATTCACTCCTGGCATTTGCATAGAAGCTGATCTATTTCAAAACATTTTTACATCTCTCCTGTGATTTTCACAATGCTCATTATTTGTTATTTTCATAAGTGCTTGAGAATGAGAAAACTAAGACACAGAAAAGATAAGAAAATTGTCCAAGGGCATAAGATTAACATTTATTGAGTACTACCTGTGTCAGGCAGGATTCTAAGTACTTTATATATTTGCTCATTTATTTGCTCTTTCCAGTGGCCCAGATTATATTGGCATTGTTTTCATCCTAATTTTTCGGATTAAGAAATGAGGCATTGAGAAATTAAATGACCCACTCAAGGACATGCACAGCTAGTTAGCAACAGAGATGGCATTTACCCCTGTAGAACCCTAGTTCTAATCCAGAACACTGAAAGCCCTATTCAGTACAGCTGTGCCACTGGGTAGATGGGAGACTCGTGCTGTGATTGTGGAATCTGAACCCTGGGAGGTCTCTAAGGTGAGTAGTTGCAGTCCTGGTATGAGTGCTGCCTTGGGGTGCAGAAGGAAGGCAAATTAATCTTGGATCCTTTTTTACTACAGTGAGCTCACAACAAAATGTATTCCTAGCAATTCTATTACATTCTGTTGTCTGTACAGGATAATAAATTAATAAAATACCTGTGAATTTGCATTCATGGGGATGGTAGTCACTTTTTAGGCAGTAGGACCTGTGTTCTTAGGAAACGTTGAGCATACAAATCTTCTCAAACTTTCTTTTTTCCTGCAGGAATCTCTTTAGGACAACTGTGACAAATACTGCTTGATCATGTCCAGTCATGGCAAGTCCCTTAATGTTTTGAGGCAGTTTGGTCTATTTGGGGAAAATTAATTGTTGGGAATTTCTTTAAATAAAAAGTATATATATATATATATATATATATATATATATATATATATATAGTGTTAGTTTCAGGTGTACAGCAAAGTGGTTCAGTTATACATATACATATATCCATTCTTTTTCAGATTCTTTTTCCATATAGGTTATTACAGAATTTTGAGTAAAGTTCCCTGTGTTATACAGTAGGTCCTTGTTGTTTATCTATTTTATATATAGTAGAGTGTATATGTTAATCTCAAACCTCTAATTTATCCCCCCCCACATATATATTTTAGATCAAATCTATGTCCTGACTGCAGTAAAATATTTTGCTTTGAGGATTTCAAGATGCAATATGTAAACTCTGCAGATAATTAGAGCTCCAGTTTTATTAAGAGATGCAGGAAATGTTTCCAAACTGTTTGGGACAGGGACGTGAAAATAGACACCACATGTTTAACAAACATATTAATAGTTATTAACAGAAGAGAAAAATCTAACCTGTAATAATACAGTGTTAACTTCCTTAGGGTCTCCCACTTTACCTCTGAAACTTTCATTGTAAAGCTAGGTTGTATTAGTCAGACTAAATAAGCAAATAAGTTTGGATTAGAGGCTAGGAACAAAAAGGAATGTACAATGTGTGTGAAGATATTGTGTGTGTGTGTGTGTGTGTGTGCATGTATGTATGTGTTTTAAGAGGATGGAAAGAGAAAAAAGTAGAAAAATTAATTGGGCAAATTAACTGAAAGGCTCGATTTATAATTATGGCTTTCAGTTCAAATGTCGGAACTTCAAATACTAAAATTCAATTTATAAACTAATTATCAAGCATTATCCAGGTGGCAGACTTCATGTTAGGTACTGGGGAGACAGTGGCAAAAGCACAGATCCAGTCTCTGCCTTTAGAGCATTGTGTGTATTTGTGCCTGTTCCTGCCAAGGGTGTGAGCGGGACTGAAGTGTGGGCAGAATTGCACTGGATAAGCTGGCATCTGGGAGCCTGGGGAGAGGGGACGTTTATCTAACCAGCCCAGACCTGTTGTCTGGGCTTATGGCCAACTGCCTGCCTTTATAGAGCTTACATTCTAATAAGAAATGCAGTCTTTAAACACATAACTATGTAATTAGTATTACTAAAAGGAAGCATGAGACACAAAACTCTTTAATTTAGGTCAAAAGGTCAGGAAAAGCCTCCTTGAGAACATGACCTTTAAGATGAGCCCTGAAGAATGCCACTAAGAACAGAAGCCACACTGGTTAGATGAGAAGACTCAGTTCCTCTTACAAAAAGGTGTTGGTGACATTGGCCCCTCAAACAAATATCAAATCTTGGCTCAATGACAATTGTTGTAATTCAGTTAGTTGGGGTAGGAACCAAATGTCTAGGGGAGGATAAAGAGAGATAGAGGAGAAAAAGGAGGGTATACAGAGAAAGTTACATGGACATGAACTTAACCCCTTCATCCGCTGCAGTAAATTGGAGCTTAAAGCTCTGTAGTTGACCCCAATGGTTTCAATATCAACAATAAAAACAAACAAGTCCATAAGAATAACGAGACATTATCAGTTAGAAGGTGATGTATTGGTTGGGTGTATTTTTTCAAGACAGGGAGAAAAGACAGATGGAGATAGAATAAGAGAGAGAGAGAGAGAGAGAGAGAGAGAGAGAGAGAGAGAGAGAGAGGCTATGTTGACCACTGCATCTTCAAAGATATGACTCAGTGTGTCCACACATCTTGCTTTCCTTTCTTCCCTCTGTTCCTTTCAACTGCAATGTGCTGTCCTACCATTTTGGATGGAGTAAAAGATGGTGCATAGGCCTCGAATCAGCTCCTACTTCTGACTGAAGCCTTTCACTGGGGAATCTGGTATTTGGACAGTTATTAATAAAATGTTACTTGATTTGTCTTGGTGCATGTGGCTCCCTTGGAACTCCTTGAAGTTGAGGTGACTGGCCAAACTCAGGCATTCCTATGCATCTTGCCATAATACTATGAAAATACTGCTGCTAATTCCTGTTAACACCTCCTCTTTATTCTCAAAATTGAAATGAGACTAATGTATGAGGAATAAAAACACTTGAGTAAATAGGAAATGAATTAAAGTTTGATGGCATTCATAAAACTTTGGAATGTAAGTGTCAGAAAGGAAAGACTCATCTGCAAATTTCTCATTTTATGGAAATGACATAAATATAAAGGTGCAAAGTCATATAGTTAGTGAGTGACTGACCCTGGATTCACGAGGGAATATTATTTTAAATATCCTGCTGACCATAAATAACGAGTTACTATTATTGGCATGATTAAAGGCTAGCATTTCTTTTTAAAATTTTTATTTATTTTAATTTTTAGAAAACTTTATTCAAGTATAGTTGATTTACAATGTTTTGTTAATTTCTGCTGTACAGCAAAGTGACTCAGTTAAACATATGTATATATTTTCTTTTTCTTATTCTCTTCCATTATGGTTTATCACAGGGTATACCATAATGGAAGAGAATATGAAAAAGAAAATATATAATCACTCCATTAGTCTGATCAAATTTAGTTTCTTTTCTCCAGTGGGTGTTTTCTCATCTAGTTCTCAAAATGTTTTGAACCTGGATTGAAAATGAGATCTATTTCATTCATAATGGGTATGCACTGATTTCTCCCAAAATTTTGTCCAAAAAGTAGACTTCTGTTGAAAGATTTTTAAGATTGTAAATGCAATGCTCTCGTATAACATTATTACACTCAATTTATAAATGGGGAGAATTAGTGCAGTGGAAAAGTGGAATTGACATATTCTATTGCTGTGTCTGGAGAAATCTTATGTAGTTTCAAATATTCCCCCAGAAATGCCTAGATACCTTCAGAGCCACTGAAAGCTATAGTTATCTACTCTACTTTTAAAAGATGACAGTATTATATCTTAAATATATAGCATTCTTGCCAAAATTCTAAAGTGCTTAAATGACATTTTCCTGAATCATAGTTATTTTAGTGACTCTTTCTTCTTAAGGAGTTCAATGGAGATGTAAGAAATCTTAGGGGACATGTTATTTACCTGTGTTGTAATTTGACCTTTTGCTGTTAAAACCAATACTCCTAAGTGTATCCAAAAGGCCTGGTCAGAGAAAACAGGAAGCACCTCAGCCAGATGAGAATGTTCGTCTGGTGCCATGTTTAGTGATTCTGTGTGGAGGTCAAAGTTATAAGATGTGACTCCCACTTTACCTCCTGACCTGAGCTGTGCTATCTCATTTATATGCCTCAGTCATTCAGCTAATACATATTTCAATAACGTTTAGGTATCTTAGATGAAAGTAAAATCTAAGGAATAGGGGTGAGAAACAATTTTGCTCTCAAGGGCAATGCATTAGTCAAGGTTACATAAGTAACAATTGTTCTAACATCTTAGTTTTGGAAGTAGATAGCTGCAAAAGATGATAAAGAATAAAAAATTATTTAGTAAGGACAATAATTTAGCAGGAAGAAGGTTAGAAGAGAGAATAAAAAAGAAAGGATATTCAATCACAGTATGAGGATAGAAGACAGACAAATAGAAAAAATGTACATATATTTAATAGGGTAAGAAGTCACACAAACCAATGTATATTTAGCCACAATGCCCTTGGGAGGCAGTCAGATGGGGACAGAGCGGGGAGAGAGATCTAGGGATATTTATTAAGGACTGAAGTTTAGACTTTTATCAATTCTTTGGGCAAAGCAATTTATATTTCTGTTGTGTTTCACAATTCTTGGCATGGTCAATGCAGACAATGGGGGAAAGTTTACTAAAGATCCAAAGGGGTTGAGCTATCTGTGGGAAGTGTCTGGGTCACTAGAAGCTGTCACCTACAATTTGTTAATTTCACTCCTTGAAGCAGTTTTCCCAACTTGCTTCTGTTTTGCAAGTATGCCACCTTATTAGTAGAAAAACAACTAGTTCCGGAAGAAGAAGGAAACAAGGAAATGGAGATGGTTCAGTTAACTGAGTGACTTGTCTTGAGGACGAGGATCAGATAAGCAGTGGACCAGCTTGTATCAGGAGGAAGTTGAGTTCCAGACTGTGCCTACCAGCCATGTAGTCCTGAGTTGATGGCTTAAAATATGATCTTGTTCCTTATCCATACCTGGGAGTAAAACCTCGGCTTACTGAACTGCCTTAAAGATCAAATGTGATAGTGTATGTTTTTTCCTAACTGTAAAGTGGACAAAATAAGAAAGTAACCTCTGTCACTGTTATTCCATTGTGACCAAGGCTTTATACAGGGCCCTGGGGCCCAACCTTGGCAGAATTTATGTAATTCTGGAGGCAAAACATACAAATTGAATTTAAATGGCATTGAATAAAATGAGACCTTCTATGTATTTAAACACTATGCCAGTATCTGGATAGGAAAATGAATAAGGTATCATCCCTGCCCTCAGGGAGTTTCCACTGGGGGGAATTAGTGTAAAAAATGAACACAAACTATAATAATATTGTCAACTTAAAAAAATGCACAATGTGAGAGTTGCGGGTTAAGTTTTATTTGGAGCAAAATGAGGACTTCAGCCTGGGACAGTATTTCAGATAGCTCTGAGAATGCTCCAAAGAGGTAGTGGGGAAGGTCAGTATATATGTGATTTTGGTGAGGGAGGAGTACATGCAATCACACACATATTTTTTGGCAGAAGGTTTCTGCTAGTCATGAGAAGCAGACGTCAACATGAAGGATTTTAGTGTTTTTCTAGATATGAGGAGATACAAGAATTGGGTTCATAAAATCGGCTCCTGAAAATATCTATCTGAAGACCTGTTGTGCCAGTTTTTCCCAGAGCATGGAGGGCCTCATTTCAGCTCTCCACCCTGAACTCCTTTCAGGCGGGTGTTGAAAGTCACCAGCTGCAGCAGCACATGATTTAATCCTTGTAGAGGTAGATGGCAAGTGTCAATGGCGAGTGTCAATTGTAGTTGATAGGGTCCCTTCATGGTCATAAATTCAACCATGCCTTGGGAGGCATTTCATGACCATTTCGTCCCATGTTGCTAGGAAGGCTCATTCCTAGGTCTGAAGAAGATTTTGCTAATAGGCCACTCAATGTGCTATTACCAGACTAGGTCTTTTAACAGTAACTAAGGACTCTGGACCACCTGTCTTACTAATCTGTTATGGCCCAGGAAAATTCCCTCTTGTTGTATCTTCCCATATCTGTTTATGCTATTACAATCATTGATCTTATATAAAACTACATATTTTTGTCGGAGGCTCAATCATACATTTGTTAATGCAGGAAACAACAATCTTGGAAAACGGGCAAAATACAAATAACATAGCTAGCAGTATTATTAAAGTCATAAGTGAGAATTAAGCCAAGAACTTCCATTAGGTGCAGCCCAGTATATCCTCAGGTGATCTGACTTAGTCTGTTCTGTACCAATCTTTATCTTTCAGGGAAATGATATATCGACACTGTCCATAAAGCTCCCAGCCCAATTTCCTAGTTACTAGCTGGTTATCCTTAGTATAATTTAATTGTTCCCAAGGTAAAGGGGTGCCTTAAAGCTTAAATGACCATAACCTGGTGTTAACCACATAAATCCATCCCATAGTTGTGGGAGTTTTTATTCCTTGGCTGAAATTTTGCTTGTTGCTCTGATTGAGCTTGAGTAACTTTAGAGGAAAATTCATTTTTATGACCAGGGTCAGAGCAGGTATTATTAATTGTCTAGGTGAGGGGATCCCATCTAGTAATATCAAGAGTAGCCTAAACAGGACTGAACTTCCTTTCCTCTAAAATAAATGTCCTAAGGACCATCCAATTAGAGCCTTGGAGTGGAGAAATGCACCAAGGTAATACAGAAGTGCTAGACACAGGTAATTGGCCACAAACCCAACAAATGGATTGATTTTTAAAACTAGCATAAGATCATGTCCATGATAGAAAAACATTTGATTTATATGTAAAGGTCCAAGAAGCCAGAAAACATTATAAATGATCATACGAGTCAGGTCCAGCATCTTGGGTAAGCTGTCTACTTCTGATGTTGTCTTCTTTTTGTCCTGGTGTGAGTGTAGTTTCCTCTGAGCATTGTTTTAAGGTGATTTTGACGTCAGCAGTCCTCTCTGTAGACCAGTCCCGTGCAGGGGCCCTTTGTAATTGGAAATTAATCTGAGTCATTTTCCTTTAATTTTGTTGCACATGAGCTAATTAAGAGTACCTGGTGAGGGCCTTTCCATCTGAGTTGTAGTGAGTCTTTAAATGATGTCTTTTCCAATATATATAGTCCCCTGGTTGCAGGTCGTGGGGCATCTGATCTTCATCCAAAGATAGATTACTAAGATAAGTTTCAGAAAGAAACTTAGAGTGTCCTTTTATTAATTAAATTTAACTTTATGTCAATATAACATAATAACGAGGAACTATCCGGGAAGTGAGTCTTAGTAAATACAGACCTCCATTAACAAAACTGGGATTTAACATTCATTGAAGCATCATTTTCTCTCTAAAGTTACCCTAATTTCTACCAAATACAGCCAAATTAAGAGTAATTTGTTTGAAAAATAAATCTGGTCTCAATAAACTTGGCCTGATGATTGATATAACTATAATTGATCATGCAGGTATTTTTCTTTGCTGAAACTTTTATAAGGGGTCTCAGACTGAACTTTTAAATTAATTTATTATTTATTTATTTATATTTATTTTTTTATTTTTTGAATTTTATTTATTTATTATATAGCAGGTTCTTATTAGTTATCTATTTTATACATATTAGTGTATATATGTCAATCCCAATCTCCCAAATCACCCCACCACCACCACCCACCCACCCTGAATTCCCCCTTGGTGTCCATACACTTGTTCTCTACATCTTTGTCTCTATTTCTGCCTTGCAAACTGGTTCATCTGTACCATTTTTCTAGATTCCACTTATATGTGTTAATATACAATATTTGCTTTTCTCTCTCTTATTTACTTAACTATGTATGACAGTCTCTAGGTCCATCCACATCTCTACAAATGACCCAATTTCATTCCTTTTTATGGCTGAGTAATATTCCATTGTATATATGTACCACATCTTCTTTATCCATTCGTCAGTCGATGGGCATTTAGGTTGCTTCCATGACCTGACTATTGTAAATAGTGCTGCAATGAACATTGGGATGCATGTGTCTTTTTGAATTATGTTTTTCTCTGGGTATATGCCCAGTAGTGGGATTGCTGGGTCATATGGTAATTCCATTTTTAGTTTTTTAAGGAACCTCCATACTGTTCACCATAGTGACTGTATCAATTTACATTCCCACCAACAGTGCAAGAGGGTTCCCTTTTCTCAACACCCTCTCCAGCATTTGTTGTTTGTAGATTTTCTGATGATGCCCATTCTAACTGGTGTGAGGTGATACCTCATTTTAGTTTTTTTTTTTTTTAACATAGTTATTGGAGTATAATTGCTTTACAATGGTATATTACTTTCTGCTTTATAACAAAGTGAATCACCTGTATATATACATATATCCCCATATTTCCTCTCTCTTGCATCTCCCTCCCACTCTCACTATCCCTTATCCCACCCCTCTAGGTGGTCACAAAGCACTGAGCTGATCTCCCCATGCTATGTGGCTGCTTCCCACTAGCTATCTATTTTACATTTGGTAGTGTATATATGTCCATGCCACTCTCTCACTTCGTCCCAACTTACACTTCCCCCTCCCCATGTCCTCAAGTCTATTCACTATGTCTGCATCTTTATTCCTGTCCTGCCCCTAGGTTCTTCAGAACCACGTTTTTTTAAAATTTAAATTCCATATACATGTGTTAATATACAGTATTTGTTTTTCTCTTTCTGACTTATTTCACTCTGTAAGAGGCTCTAGGTCCATCCACGTCTCTACAACTGACCCAATTTCATTCCTTTTTATGGCTGAGTAATATTCCCTTGTATATATGTGCCACATCTGTATTCTTTCTTCTGTTGATGGACACTTAGGTTGCTTCCGTGTCCTGACTACTGTAAATAGAGCTGCAATGAACATTGTGGTACATGACTCTTTTTGAATTATGGTTTTCTCAGGGTATATGCCCAGTGGTTGGATGGCTGAGTTGTATGGCAGTTCTATTTTTAGTTTTTTAAGGAACCTCCATACTGTTCTCCACAGTGGCTGTATCAATTTACATTCCCACCAACAGTTCAAGAGGGTTCCCTTTTCTCCACACCCTCTCCAGCATTTATTGTTTGTAGATTTTTTGTTGATGGCCATACTGACTGGTGTGAGGTATGAGGTGATACTTCATTGTAGTTTTGATTTGCATTTCTCTAATGATTAGTGATATTGAGCATCTTTTCATGTGTTTGTTGGCAATCTGTATATCTTCTTTGGAGAAATGTCTATTTAGGTCTCCTGCCCATTTTTGGATTGGGTTGTTTGTTTTTTTTTATACTGAGCTGCATGAGCTGCTTGTAAAGTTTGGAGATTAATCCTTTGTCAGTTGCTTCATTTGCAAATATTTTCTCCCATTCTGTGGGTTGTCTTTTCATCTTGTTTATGGTTTCCTTTGTTGTGCAAAAGCTTTGAAGTTTCATTAAGTCCCATTTGCTTATTTTTGTTTTTATTTCCATTAGTCTAGGAGGTGGGTCAAAAAGGATCTTGCTGGTATTTATGTCATAGAGTGTTCTGCCTATGTTCTCATTGTAGTTTTGATTTGCATTTCTCTAACGATTAGTGATGTTGAGCAGCTTTTCATGTGCCTCTTGGCCACCTGTATGTTTTCTTTGGAGAAATGTCTATGTAGGTCTTCTGCCCACTTTTTGATTACGTTGTTTGTTTTTTTAATATTGAGCTGCATGAGCTGTTTATACATTTTGGAGATTAATCCTTTGTCTGTTGATTCATTTGCAAATATTTTCTCCCATTCTGAGGGTTGTCTTTTCATCTTGTTTATAGTTTCCTTTGCTGTGCAAAAGCTTTTCAGTTTCATTAAGTCCCACTTGTTTTTATTTCCATTACTCTAGGAGGTGGGACAAAAAAGATCTTGCTGTGATTTATGCCAAAGAGTGTTCTTCCTATGTTTTCCTCTAAGAGTTTTATAGTGTCCAGTCTTACATTTAGATCTTTAATCCATTTGGAGTTTATTTTTGTGTATGGTGTTAGAGAGTGTCCTAATTTTATTCATATACATGTAGCTGTCCAGTTTTCCCAGCACCACTTATTGCAGGGACTGTCTTTTCTTCATTGTATATCCTTGCCTCCTTTGTCATAGATTAGTTGGCCATAGGTGCATGGGTTTATCTCTGGGCTTTGTATCCTGTTCCTTTGATCTATATCTCTGTTTTTGTGCCAGTACCATATTGTCTTGATTACTGTAGCTTTGTAGTATAGTCTGAAGTCAGGGAGTCTGATGCCTCCAGCTCCACTTTTTTCCCTCAAGACTGCTTTGGCTATTCGGGGTCTTTTTTGTCTCCATACAGATTTTAAGATTTTTTGTTCTAGCTCCATAAAAAATGCCATTGGTAATTTGATAGGGATTGCATTGAATCTGTAGATTGCTTTGTGTAGTATAGTCATTTTTGCAATACCGATTCTTCCAATGCAAGAACATGTTATATCTCTCCATCTGTTTGTGTCATCTTTGATTTCTTTCATCAGTGTCTTATAGTTTTCTGAGTTCAGGTTTTTACCTCCTTAGATAGGTTTATTCCTAGGTATTTTATTCTTTTGCTGCAATGGTGAATGGGATTGTTTCCTTAATTTCTCTTTCTGATCTTTCATAGTTAGTACTTAGGAATGCAAGAGATTTCTGTGCATTAATTTTGTATCCTGCAAGTTTACCAAATTCATTGATTAGCTCTAGTAGTTTTCTGGTGGCATCTTTAGGATTATCTATGTATAGTATCATGTTATCTGCAAACAGTGACAATTTTACTTCTTTTCCAATTTGCATTCCTTTCTTTTCTTTTTTTCTCTGATTGCTGTGGCTAGGACTTCCAAAACTATGTTGAATAATAGTGGCGATAGTGGACATCCGTGTCTTGTTCCTGATCTTAGAGGATATGCTTTCACTTTATCACCATTGAGACTGATGCTTGCTGTGGGTTTATCGTATATGGCCTTTATTATGCTGAGGTAGGTTCCCTGTATGCCCATGTTCTGGAGGGTTTTTATCATAAATGGGTGTTGAATTTTTTCGAAAGCTTTTTCTGCATCTATTGAGATGATCATATGGTTTTTATCCTTCAGTTTGTTAATATGTTGTATCACATTGATTGATTTGCATATATTGAAGAAACCTTGCATCCCTGCCTGGGTTAAAACCCACTTGATCATGGTGTATGATCCTTTTAATGTGTTGTTGGATTCTATTTGCTAGTATTTTGTTGAGGAATTTTGCATCTATATTCATCAGTGATATTGGTCTGTAATTTTCTTTTTCTGTAGTGTCTTTGTCTAGTTTTGGTATCAGGGTGATGGTGGCTTCATAGAATGAGTTTGGGAGTATGCCTTCCTCTGCAATTTTTTGGAGGAGTTTGAGAAGGATGGGTATTAGCTCTTCTCTAAATGTTTGATAGAATTCACCTGTGAAGCCATCTGGACCTGGAATTTTATTTGTTGGAAGATTTTTAATCACAGTTTCAATTTCATTACTTGTGATTGGTCTGTTCATACTTTCTATTTCTTCCTGGTTCAGCCTGGGGAAGCTATACCTTTCTAAGAATTTATCCATTTCTTCCAGGTTGTCCATTTTATTGGCATAGAGTTGCTTGTAGTAGTCTCTATGGATGCTTTGTATTTCTGTGGTGTCCATTATAACTTCTACTATTTCATTTCTAATTTTATTGATTTGAATCCTCTCTTTTTTCTTGATGAGTCTGGCTAAATGTTTATCAATTTTGTTTACCTTCTCAAAGAACCAGATTTTAGTTTTATTGATCTTTGCTCTTGTTTTGTTTCTATTTCATTTATTTCTGCTCTGATCTTTATGATTTCTTTCCTTATACTAACTTTGGGTTTTATTTGTTCTTCTTTCTTTAGTTCCTTTACGTGTAAGGTTAGATTGTTTATTTGAGATTTTTCTTGTTTCTTGAGGTAGGATTGTATTGCTATAAACTTCTCTCTTAGAACTGCTTTTGCTGCATCCCAAAGGTTTTGGATTGTTGTGTTCTCATTGTCATTTGTCTCTAGGTATTTTCTGATTTCCTCTGATTTCTTCAGTGATCGCTTTGGTTATTTAGTAACATATTGGTTAGCCTCCATTTGTTTGTGTTTTTAATGTTTTTTTCCCTGAAATTTATTTTTAATCTCATAGTATTGTGGTCAGAAAAGATGCTGGATATGATTTCAATTTTCTTAAATTTACCAAGGCTTGATCTGTGGCCCAAGGTGTGATCTATCCTGGAGAATGTTTTGTGTGTACTTAAGAAGAAAGTGTAATCTCCTGTTTTAGGATGGAATGTCCTATAAATATCAATTAAGTCTATCTGGTCTATTTTCTCATTTAAAGCTTGTGTTTTCTTATTAATTTTCTGTCTGGATTATCTGTCCATTGGTGTAATTGTGGTGTTAAGTTTCCCCCACTATTATTGAGTTACTGTCGATTTCCTCTTTTATAGCTGTTAACATTTGCCTTATTTACTGAAGTGCTCCTATGTTGGGTGTATATATATTTATAATTGTTATATTTTCTTCTTAGATTTATCCATTGATCATTATATAATGCCCTTCTTTGCCTCTTGTAACTTCTTTATTTTAAAGTCTATTTTATCTGATATGAGTATTGCTACTCCAGGTTTCCTTTGATTTCCATTTTCATGGAATATGTTTTCCATTCCCTCACTTTCAGTCTGTATGTGTCCCTAGGTCTGAAGTGGGTCTCTTGTGGGCAGCATATATACGTGTCTTGTTTTTGTATCCATTCAGTGAGTCTGTGTCTTTTGGTTGGAACATTTAATCCATTCACATTTAATGTAATTATCAATTTGTATCTTCCTACTACCATTTTCTTAATTGTTTTGGGTTTTTTTTTGTAGATCATTTTCTTCTCTCATATTTCCTGCCTAGACATGTTCCTTTAGCATTTGTTATAGAGCTGGTTTGGTGGTACTGAATTCTCTTAGCTTTTGTTTGTCTGAAAAGCTTTTGACACTTCCATCGAATCTGCACGAGATCCTTGCTGGCTAGAGTAATCTTGGTTGTAGGTTCTTCCCTTTCATCATTTTAAGTATATCATGCCACTCCTTTCTGGCTTGTAGAGTTTCTGCTGAGAAATCAGCTGTTAACTTTATGGGAGTTCCCTTGTATGTTATTTGTTATTTTTCCCTTGTTGCTTTTAATAATTTTTCTTTGTCTTTAATTTTTGTCAATTTGATTACTCTTTATTTCTGAATGTTTCTTCTTGGGTTTATCCTGCCTGGGACTCTCTGCTTCCTGGACTTGGGTGGCTATTTCCTTTCCCATGTTAGGGATGGTTTCATCTATAATCTCTTCAAATATTTTCTCAGTTGCTTTCTCTCTCTCTTCTCCTTCTGGAACCTCTATAGTGCAAACGTTGGTGTGTTTAATGTTATCCCAGAGGTCTCTTAGGCTGTCTTCATTTCTTTTCATTCTTTTTTCTTTATTCTGTTCCACAGCAGTGATTTCCACCATTCAGTCTTCCAGGTCACTTATCCGTTCTTCTGCCTCAGTTATTCTACTATTGATTCCTTCTAGTGTAGTTTTCATTTCAGTTATTGTATTGTTCACCTCTGTTTGTTTTTTCTTTAATTTTTCTAGGTCTTTGTTAAACACTTCTTGCATCTTCTTGATCTTTGCCTCCATTCTTTTTCCGAGGTCCTGGATCATCTTCACTATCGTTATTCTGAATTCTTTTTCTGGAAGGTTGCCTATCTCCAGTTCAGTTAGATTTTTTTTCTGGGGTTTTGTCTTGTTCCTTCATCGGGTACATAGTTCTCTGCCTTTTCATTTTGTCTATCTTTCTGCAAATGTGGTTTTCATTCCACAGGCTGCAGGACTGTAGTTCTTCTTGCTTCTTCAGACTGAACTTTTAAAAGACGTTTCAGGGCTAGGAAAGTCACGTCAAGGGCTTATCACTGATTTCACCTAACAGATCTAGATGAATTCCTCCCTTTTTAAGGTCCCCAATATACCTTGAGGTTTCTGTACCTGTTATTGATTGGCCTTCCTAATTTATATGATAATGCTGCTGGGATCCTAAGAGTTTACAAACTCTGGAGGGAGCAGGTAGAGAAAAAAGATAAATGTTTCAATTCTGCCTACAAAGTATAATTTACCATATTAATGTAAACCATGATTCAGGGGGAGGTTTTCCTTACACCTGGAAAACACAGATTCAAACCAATAATTTTTCAGATAGAAAGCATAAAATTTATAACCGTATTTACCAGTTCACTCAGTCTTATGTAACTAATCAGTTTTGTTAACAGCTGTATGAAGCCATCAGGTTTTTCACTAGAATTCTTCAACTTCTTACCCAGTTCAACATTATGGTCTGAAAGTCAGAAACTTGTATTTATCCAAAAGTACTTTCTATAAATCTTCTTGAAGAGGAAGCATTTTTGCAAAGGCATTGGAATAAAACCATAAGTGTCTATAATGACAAAAGACTTAAGAAGTCGTGTTTAAAATCTGATTACTATGCAATGCAATTGACAGAGTAATTTGGTTATTGCTGTGACATACATCACTTTAAGATAATGACTAGAATTATGACTGATAACATTTTACCAGGACATATCAGAATTTTAGGTACTCCGTATAATTTCCAGAATATATATATTAGTAACATTTGCCATACAATATAACCTAAGAAAATTTATTACTCACTTGACAATTATTCCCATGTAACTTAACATACCAAATGAACCTAGTTTATATCTCTCTTTGGGATGTTTCAGGGGCCCTTTGAAGCAACCCAAAGTTAGCTAGAGGTCAAAAGGACTTCATTAGAGTTTTATTTAGGAAGTTTCAGCAAAAAATATCAAAAAGAGTTTAGAACACTCAGTCAGATAGGATCACGAGTCACCATGAAACTATAGTTATTCACTTAGCCAAAGTAACAATAAAAGATTTCAAAGGCAGATTTCAGATTTCAAAGAACAGATCACTTAAAAGGTAAAGAAACTTGAAATCTGTTGTGAAATGCAGTTCAACATTTAAAAATATCTTGTCCTCTTAAGAGAGACAAAAACTATGTTCAAGTTTTGCATGTGCTTACTTTTATAATTCATTTACTCAATTTTATTTTAGCCTTAGTCAATCTGGACCATGCATAAAACTCTTTTCTTGGGGTCCATTTTCCACAGCACTTTTTATCACTTTCTGTATCCATCACTGTATTTCCCATTCAGAAACAGCCAGCTATAAGTCAGACCTACCCTTTTCCCTTGATAAAATGCAATTCCATTCCTCATGCCTTCTTTACTGAAAATATACATTCTACTTTCCTACTGTACACTGAAATGTTTCCTTTATTATTTCTATTAGCTTTAGTTACATGTTTCAAAAGAAGTTACTCCATCATTTCCTCTTTTAGAAGCTTCTAGATACCAATCAAAATAAGCATTCCATTCAGTCTGTTTGATTTTACAGCCAGCTTTTTTCTAAACTTGCATGCAAAAATATTAATTTTGGAATATCAAAAGAACTCCAATTTGGTGATTTTAGGTTGAGATCTCCTTTAGTATAATTTCCCCAATTAAGTAGGTACTTGAAAGTATGCATTTTTGTACATACATAAACCTGGCTGGAGTGTTAGTCAGAGGCTGGCTTTCTGATGCTCCTTGTTTCTGTGTTTGAGAGGCTTTATTTCCCATTTTAAAGTTGAATTTTTCAGGGATAAAATTTACTAGTGAAGTTGTGTGGTGGCCAGTGTGTTGCTTGTGAGCTTAGTTCCTCTAGGTATCACCCCAGAGTCGTTTCAGCCCTCTTACATATCTCAGTTTCTACCTTCGGTGGTCTAAGATCACCATGGGTGCTCGAATTGCTGAATGGCCACTTCTTACCCGTGACCCCTGGACGATCAAGTGTTTTAATCAATGAGTGGGTTTCCCTATGGGACCATGGCACGGCATGAGGATTCTGCCTCCACCACTCCCATAAATTTCCTAGTCGCCTGAGAAAGCTGTAACAGGCCAGAAGGAGTCTTGTCCATTTTCTTCAGAACAAAGCTCTCATGTAATATCTTCACTTTTATCCTGACAAATTCTATTAAGGCAGCCAAAATGAGGAAAAGCATCGGATCAGTCTCATACCTAACCACTTAGTGAAGACCACTCAGTCTCTTACAACTGAGCAAACCCTGGTACCTTTCAACAAGCCCCATCCCCCTGCAGTATCTTTCACTTGGGTGGGTATTCCTTGGTATCTTTCAACTGAGCCCCCCCCCACAGTGTCTTTCATCTGGGTGGGTATTTCCCTGGTATCTTTCAACCATTGCCCTACCCCCAGTATCTTTCAACTGGGTGGGTATTCCCCAGTATCTTTCAACCCAGTCCCCCCAGTATATTTCAACTGGGTGGGTATTTCACTGATATCTTTTAACCAGCACCACCACCCCCCACCCCGCCCCCAGTATCTTTCAACTGGGAGGAGGCAGGTACCTGCTATATACGGCCAAATAACACTCAGGATCATCAACCAATACGGGAGATCCGAGAACCAGGAGAGACATCCAAGTTCGTCTGGACTCTCAGAGGAGGCAGACGGGTGCCTCTGTTGGTACTAAGTCTCTGGTTCCTCATACAGTTCAGGCAAAGGAGAGAAGTCCTCTCTGGGTCCCTTTGTGGTCATCATAAACCTGTCAACTTAAAAAAATGCACAATGTGAGAGTTGTGACTTAAGTTTTATTTGGGGCAAAAAGGGGACTGCAGCCCAGGAGTCAGCATTTCAGATAACTCTGAGAAACTGCTCCAAAGAGGTAAGGGGGAAGGCCAGTATATATGTGATTTTGGTGAAGGGGGAGTACATGTAATCAAGCACATATTTTTTGGCAGAAGATTTCTGCCAGTCACGAGGAGCAGTCATCATCATGAAGGATTTTAGTGTTTTTCTACATATGAGGAAACACAAGAATTGGGCTCATAAAATCGGCCCCTGAAAATATCTCTTTGAAGACCTGTTGTGCCAGTTTTTCCCAGAGCACAGTGTCTCATTTCAGCTCTCCACCCTGAAGTCCTTTTAGGGGGGTGTTGAAGATCAGCAGCTGCATGCACAGCAGCACATGATTTAATCCTTGCAGAGGTAGATGGCAAGTGCCAATGGCAAGTGCCAATTGTAGTTGACAATATTAACAATGCAGGTGTGAAAGACAAAGGCAAAATGATCCAAGTGTCACAGGGGTATAGAGGAAAATCTCAGAAAGGGTGGGAAGAGAAAGCAAAGGGCAGTTTAGAAGTCCTAGAGCAGAAGGATTGCCCAGGGATTTGTGACATATCCCATTACTTTCTCAGGTTGGTGATACCTATTTTAAAAAAAAAAAACAACTCTCTTTTAAAAATCTTTGCTTTGAAATGTACTTATTTTCACTCTGCACATTTAAATCATGTCATTTTAGGAGATTTCTGAAATGTTTTCCAGCTGACCTGATTTTACATCAAACACCTTTGTGATAAACAAGGTAATAGCCTAGGGAGTATCAATTCTGGTCCTTCCCCATCTGAGTGATGGGAGCAAATGAACCAAAGCAGAGAACAAATTACTTTCAACACTAGAACTATGGAGACCTTTTTGGTAGTGTTTCTTACTTCCAATACAAACACTATCCTCATGTATTCGTTCTCTTGCTGCTAGCTCTCTTTTTTCTTACTATCCCAATCACAATTCTCACTTTGCTCCTTTCCCTATCCCCCACTCCCTTCTGTTGTCAAGTTCTGACAAAACTTTCTCTAAAATGTTTGAATTCAATCCATCAGTCCATCTATCCCCTACAGCTAGTATCTTGGAATATTTTAAGAGACTTGCTCTCTGAGGACCACAGTCAGGTCAATAGTCTGAAAAGCACCTTTACAATAAATCTGGCTATTTCCTTATTTAAAAACTTTATAGAGGGGATATATGTAAACATATAGCTGATTCACTTTGCTGTACAGCAGAAATTAACAGTATTGTAAAGCAACTATACTTCAATAAAAATTAATAAAAAAACTTTATAATTCTCCATAATGAAGTCAAAACCACCTTAGACTTTCAGACAATCTATGGTCTAAGCCAGTCTCCACTTGTTCACTTTTCTGAACCTTTAACTGTAATCTGATTTACACACTTTTCCCAGAAAACAGAGGCCCTTTTGTTTTCCGCCCCCGGCAGTGTCATAGGATGAATGGGAAAGAGGAGAGAGGTGAGAAACAAAAGTGCTTACTCATCCCTCAACGGAATTCTTCCCTAAGCCTCTGTTAATCCTGGCTTAACTTTAATATCCATTTCACAATTTTCTTAAGTGGAAAAAAATAAAAGAAGTTGTCTATGGTCATTGGCAAACAAATGAAAATAAGGAAAAAGTCAAGTTTAAAGTAGCTTCTTTATATATTTTTGAACAGAGATCAGATCTTGTGTCTGCCACTTAGTAGGTTCTCAGTAAATGTTTGTTGAATGAATAAATGAATGTTCAGGGCTAGAATTAAAATGGACCAGAGTGTGAGACCTTTTCTTCATCCTCTGATTCCTCAGTTCGCCTGCCTTTCCCCTATCACCTTGCTTTTCTTTTAACCTGAAAACTCTCTTGTCAATGTGTATGTATGTATGTGTGTATATGTGTACTTAGAAAAATTAATGGAGAAAAAATTACAGTTGAAGCCTAATAATTTTATAATATTTGCAGGAAATATTTTGCATATGATAAAGTTATTATGGTTTGGCATATTTAACAATGAAATACTAACTCTGTACATCTTTGCTTATCATCTAGGTGCAAATGTAATGCAAATAGGTATTAATCAATTTAAACCATTTGTATTTATCTAGTAAAACATGATTATGGTAAGTAAATTTGCTCAAGATAGATTCACCCTAAAAAGTCAAAGCTTTTTAAAAACAAACATGATAAATTGGACAGATCATGTGTCCAGGGGGTGACAGAGCTGGGGCTGTGGTGTGTGTAGTGTGCATGTGTGTGAGCTTTCTTAGTACAGAGAACGAAAATCTTCCAAATTTTATTGCCCAAGGCAGATATTTGTACTTAAAGAATGCACTGGGTACTTCTAGAATTCAACCCTGAATTTAATCGGTACAGTCAAAGAGTTAGAAAGGTCATTTATAGGTTTAAATTAAATAATTTGCTTTCTCAGAAATTCCAATTAGTGTTTCATTGGAAACAAGTGAAGCCTACTTTAGAAATTGTCCCTTGTGTGGACTTCCCTTGCTTGAGGTTTTAATACTGATGAGTTCTGCTTTTTTGACTCCTAAAAACTGTTGGCTCTAATTTGGAAATAACCCAGATGTGTGGGGATATTTTTGACTTAAAACAATAGAAAATCATAAAAAATTAGAGACTGAGAAATTATGGTGGGCCTCACCTAATTTTTCCTCATCTATTTTTGTGTGTTAATTCCAGTCAATCCCCAGGGTCAAGAATCAACAAACAGGCACACATTTATTTGTAGTCCAGGGCATGTGATTAATTTATTCAATTCCGGGGAAAGAAGCATTAGAAGTTTGAAGATTTTCACAGTATCAGGTCACTGGCTGCTGATGGCTAAAATACAGCAGCCTGGAGGTTTGTCCCCTTCAACTTGTTCCCCAGTAGCATCAATGCCCAATACGACACAGGGGTTTATCAGCACAGTAAGGAAGAGTGTGTGTTACACAAAGTCTCTTTCAAAAGCCTCTCAAACTTTGATAGCCACAAGATAAATATTTCTCCCCTTGTATGAGTCAATGTCAGCTTGTAGCTTTTTGGAACTATTAAGAGGAGTCTGGCAGGAAGATGAGGTTCAGGAACACTAGGACAAAGGAGTTAATCGACACTAAACCAAATAACTCATCTTCAGCAACTGATAATTTTTGAAGCATTAGGGAGTTTAACTGTATACATACACTGTATCATAATTACTTCTGAGTTCAGGGTTGGGAGAATCTGGAACTAGCAGGTTGCTGCCCAGGAGATCTCCCTTAATAGAGTTTTTCCATGTTGTTAAGATGATTATTAACTCCCTCATGAATTTTTTTAAATTAATTAATTTATTTTTGTCTGCGTTGGGTCTTCCTTGCTGTGTGTGTACTTTCTCTAGTTGCAGCGAGCGGGGGTACTCTTCATTGCAGTGTGTGGGCTTCTCACTGTGTTGGCTTCTCTTGTTGCAGAGCACGGGATCTAGGCATGCGGGCTTCTGTAGTTGTGGCTCGTGGGCTCTAGAACGCAGGCTCAGTAGTTGTGGCGCACGGGCTTCATTGCTCCGTGGCATGTGGGAACTTCCCGGACCAGGGCTTGAACCCTTGTCCCCTGCATTGGCAGACGGAGTCTTAACCACTGCGCCACCAGGGAAGCCCACCCTCATGATTTTTAACAGGAGGGAGCTAATGCCGAAAGAGAGGTGGTATTGAAAGTGATTGAGTGGATTTTCATTTAGATGGTTGGTGTATACGTCCTAGCTCTGCCCAAACTAGTTGAAAAATCTGGGGCAATGAACTTCTTTCTCCCTTGGGTTTCTAATCTGAAGATTATAAATGTTCTCACATCATATGATTATTATCTGATGAAAATGAATTGCTTTGTGCTAAACCCCCAGAATGTTGCCCAATATATACTCATTGTGTGTTTGCTATTATTTGGACTAAATTATTATGAATCATTTCTTATTTCATCAAAGCTACCTCTAGTTAAAAAGAATCAAGGATAGAGACTTCTTGGTTTTTTAAAGAGGATTTAGGTACGTATGTAAAGATAACTAAATGTATAAAAGGAATTGATTGCACTGAGCATGAATTCTAGCTAACTCATTGTTTCTTCCCAGGGAAAAGCAACACAAAAGTCTTAAACTAGAGCATAAAGGCATTAGAGAAACTATAAGGAAGAATATACCACTGAGACTTATGATTAGTTCTATTGATAAGTGAGGTTATATCTCTGGGATTCTTCATGCAGGTCAAACTTACACAGAATTTGAAACACTTGGGTTAATTTTTTGGCAACCTCCATTCTCGTGGGTTTCCTTGCTATTCTTTCCACGGGCTGCTGAAGCCCTTCCTGGAATGTTCAGTCCAGGCCACCTCCAATTTACTTAGTCAATATACATTTTATACACTCTTCCTTGTCCTCATCTCGAACTTTTTGCAGATTTAATAGTTTTTACTTTATCAATAATCTTTCAAAATGGATTTCTGACTCAGAAAACTGCATATGTAATCTTTTTTTTGGATGATCTCTTCTAGTTTTCATACCAGTGAAATTGTATGTAGTTGTAATCAAAAGGTATATATTATGCTGTATTTTCTTTTGTCCACTCAACATCATTTTTCTATATCCTTTCTACATTTATCTTATCAGTAGAATTAGTCATCAAATTTCTCTATAACTCTCGCATACTTTTCCTATTATTGATTATTTGGCTCGTTTTTATACTTTCCTCTTAAAATGCTATTATAAAAGTCTTTGCTGGGCTTCCCTGGTGGCGCAGTGGTTGAGAGTCTGCCTGCCGATGCAGGGGACACGGGTTCGTGCCCCGGTCCAGGAGGATCCCACATGCCGCGGAGCGGCTGGGCCCGTGAGCCATGGCCGCTGAGCCTGCATGTCCGGAGCCTGTGCTCCACAACGGGAGAGGCCACAACAGTGAGAGGCCTGCATACCGCAAAAAAAAAAAAAAAAAAAAGTCTTTGCTCGGGCTTCCCTGGTGGCGCAGTTGTTGAGAGTCCGCCTGCCGATGCAGGGGACACGGGTTGGTGCCCTGGTCCGGGGAGATCCCACATGCCACGGAGTGGCTGGGCCCGTGAGCCATGCCCGCTGAGCCTGCGTGTCCGGAGCTTGTGCTCTGCAATGGGAGAGGCCACAACAGTGAGAGGACCGCGTACCACAAAACAAACAAACAAACAAACAAAAGTCTTCACTCATTTGTTTTTCATTTTCACATTATTTATTTAGAACAAATTCCAAACGTTGGATTATTAGGTCAAAAGCATAAACATTTCTACGTATCAGAGACATATAGCCAGGTCTCACTCTAAAAGTAATAAACAAATTTCTATTTCTAACAACATTAAATGTGTGCAATATACTTGGCTCATAAACCCCCATTATCCTAATTCCTGAGGTTTCAGGAAAGAAATAATTTGACTAACTCCAATTGATGCATGCATGACTGATGGCTTTTTCTTTACTCATTTTAGAAAGGAATTCTAAGCACTATGAGTGTGTGTGCATACATATTAACATAAACTTCTGAATATTTAGAGGCAAGATGACTTACTGGTATTTTGATCACACTGTATAATACACAGTAAAATTTCCTTACTTAGAAAGTTCAGTTTAAGCAGTTTAGATAGATACTGAGGAAGGCAGTAAATGTTTCTACCAGCATTACATTATTATAATTTAATGAGAAATAGATTGGCTTTGCAGGTGATTTGTTATTTCAGCAAACACTTATGGAACTTCCTTATTGTCCAAAGACCTGAATCAGGTGCAGTGACAGCTACAAAGATGTAAAAACAACAGTCTCAGCCCTCAGTGACTTTCTAGTCAAATAAGGGGGATAACACACGACAACAAATCAATACAATACTAATTAGAAAATGACGTGTCATCCAGAAAAATGGAGAGGTAAGTGGAGAAAGTGATTGCTTTGATGAAGTGATGATTTATCTTAAACCTAAATATTCAACATCAGTGATATCTAGAGGAAAAAAAACTCCATTCTCATTTCCACTTTAAGACCAATGAGACTTCTTTCCCAAGCTAATTAGGTAAGCTTTTCTGCATTTATCAGTGGCATTGACACATGAAAATATGTGGGAAACCTTATGAAATTCCAACATCCTTATGGAAAGCAAATGCACTGTAATTTTCCCAAAGGCATTTGTTTATCAAGGCATAATCTCTTCTGGGAAAGATGGAGGTTGAGATTAATGGGAGAATCACTCAAGAATTTAAAATTTCATGAGTTGTCATTTGATCTTTGGCAGGACACTAAGATTAATTCAGGATACACTATGTATTTGTAGCTGAATTAATCAAATATACTGAAATTGATAAAAAGAAGAAAGAAATTGAGTTTGACATATTGTTTCATAGATGTCATTACATTAAATGCCCAGCACATTCAATAAATCACAGTTAGTTCAGAAATAAAACAAAGGGGAATATCTAAAACTGTCACTTTAACTCTTTCTTTTAGAACCGTACCTAATTAACCTTCAACAGCTTCTGCAGAAGCCTTAAAGTGGCAGATTCTTTAGAAATACACTTAAAAGTTGTCCTTCTTTAAAATCATCAGCTCGGGCTTCCCTGGTGGCGCAGTGGTTGAGAGTCCGCCTGCTGATGTAGGGGACACGGGTTCGTGCCCCGGTCCGGGAAGATCCCACATGCCGCGGAGCGGCTGGGCTTGTGAGCCATGGCCGCTAAGCCTGCGTGTCTGGAGCCTGTGCTCCGCAACGGGAGAGGCCACAACAGTGAGAGGCCTGCATAGCGCAAAAAATAAAAATAAAAATAAAAATAAAAATAAAGATAAATAAAATAAAATAAAATCATCAGCTCATTCCAATTCACTTTCTAGAATTAGATTTGATCACTTTTTCCAAGTTCAGGCTAAATTTTACTGTTCTCTTCTAAACAGTCCATCAGCATTTTGAGATTCTCTTAGGTTGAAAGCCTAATTGCCCAAAGTGAGCTCTGTACTTTTAATATTCAAGTCGCAAAGTTAAAGCTCTTCTGTACATAGCCTATACCTTGAACATTGTAGGCAGAGACTGAGAAAACCCAGGGTGCCACGAAACCTAGACTATTTTCATTATAGTCTTCAGGACTGGTTTAAGTAATAAGAATCAAACTTTATATAGTATAGGCCAAAGCAGTATTTTATTGACTCACACATCCAAGCCAAGGTTGAAAATCCAGATTCAGCTGAGATTGGGCTGCCCAGGCCTCTAGAGATATTTGAAGCTGGGACTTATAGCAGCCGGGTTATTCCCTGGGCACTCATCTCTGGTTGTTTCTTTGTCAGCTTCTTTCTTTCCCACAGCAGACTGGGGTTGCCATGTGGCTGGACAGGTCACCAGTGGCACCTGAATTTTGTCTTAAAACCCTGCCATCCCTGTGGGAAATGGGCTTCAATGATCCATTCCCCAATTTAAAACATCCAGAAGAAAGTTCTTGTTGGCCCCGCTTAGGTCAGCTCTTAATACTGAACGTGATCTAATGAAATAATGAATGGAACATTTTTGTCAGAAGCAATCTTACACACTGTCAATTAATTTTAACTTTGTTTCTCACAACAACTCTATGAGATCAGAATTATTACAACTTTTATTTGATATGTAGTATGCTCGAGGCTTCTGAAGAGTTAGGTGACTTGCCTAAATTCACCAGCTCATAAATCTCTACAGCCAGGATTTGAGCCCAGGATTTGCTTCAGGGTCTGTCGTTTTACAGAGCTCCCATCATCCTCCCCTGACTATCTCTGTGATTAACCTCTTCTGGGTCAGGAGTGCATCTCCTAGTCCACTGCCAGATGGAGGGACCATGAGGGAACATGTCAACTCCCAGAGTAGTTAAGGTGAAAGTGGTGGTTGGAGGTGGGCAAACATCCCAGAGAAGAGGACAATGTAGCAGATGTCCTCTACATTCCTACTGTCACCTACAGATTTTGGTGATATTTGTTACCCCAGCCAGTGTTGATTGCCCTGACTAATACATGAACATATCTGATAGGTCACTTCACATTCAAAGTGTTCCAAGTGTCCTAAAAGAATCCTCCTTGTGCCTCTGGAGGTCACACTTTCACTTAACATTTTTTTTCCTACCATTTTATTTATTTACTTTTTAGAAAAAAGAGATATATTTGTTTCTTCTTGAGACAATTTCAAGATCATTCAGTGAATGTTATCCTTTCCTTCTCAATTAAGTGGATTAATCTTTCTCATTGGGATGTTTACAGATAACAAATAGTACAAATATATTTACATATACATGTTCAAGGGGCACATTTACAGTTGCTTAATGATGAAAATAATACTCTTTATTTCAAAATTATTTAAAATACTCAATAATTTCAGAAAATATGTCTTTAAAAAAAGACTCAAATCAGCTATATTTTTATTTCAAGCATAATATGGACTGAACTACAAAGTGAGATTAAACTGTATCTTATTTCTCTTTGGTACCCTAGTGTTTTTCATCAGTAAGATTCTTTGGAAAGTTGTGAAAAAATACTGGCAAAATATGGAGTGGTCAAGTTAAAAGTTTTGACTTACTCAACATTTTTTTTTTTTTTTTTTTTGCTAAGCGTTTTTTATCTTTGTGCCAATGTGTCCTCTATAGTTATTTATTTTGTTCCATATTTGCCCCTCTGTGCTCCCTTCAGAGGTAAACTGAACCAAATGATCACTTTCACCCTTTAGTGTTAGGCGTTAAGGGGTGGACCCCTCCTGACACCCATGCACAATGACTTGACCGTTTTCCTGAGATAGCTGTCCAGCTCATCTTCTGACTCAGTCCCCCTGCCTCATTCATCACTTTTGTTTTTTCTCCTTCAGTTTTCTCAGCTACTTAGTATCGTGCTGGGATTAGCTCAGCTTGATATAATGTCAGATTTTCCATTTCTTTCTTTACCACCTCCTCCATGGTTGATATCCTGGATAATGGTAAACTGTTAAACTAGACCACTTTACCAGAGATTCTTTGCTGACATTTTGGTCATAGAGATAGTAGGTACATTCAACTCATGATTTCCAAGCTGACAGTTTATGTAATGTGCCTCTAGGACCGTGTTGCTGCTTTTGCTTCTGGAAAAGGAAGGACACACCAAATTTATTACATGCAAAATTTGCCTTCTAACCTTGGGGAACCCTTTCCAACTGCTATTATGGTATCCTGTAATCTTTTGCTGCCCCGATCAAAAAGAAAATAGACTCAGAAACAGATTCATAGATGTAGAGAACAGACTTGTGGTTGCCAAGGTCGGGGGGGGGGGAGGGATGGAGTGGGAGTTTGGGATTAGTAGATGCAAACTATTATATATAAAATGGATAGACAACAAGGTCCTACTGTGTAGCACAGGCAACTATATTCAATGCCCTGGGATAAATAGCAATGGAAAAGAATATAAAAAAGGATGTATGTATATGTATAATGGAGTCATTTTGCTGTACAGCAGAAATTAATACAACTTTGTAAAACAAATACACTTCAATTAAAAATAAATAAATATAATAAATGAACACATTATATAACCTTTTTTGAGCCACCTCTTTTCAGTAGGAGGAGGCTGTTGGTTCCCTTTTTAGCATATGGTTTTTAAAGGCATGCTATAAAAGACATACCATAAAGAAAACAACTAATATTGAAATACAGACCTCAAATTATCTTTTTTTTTTTGGCCTTGCCGCACAGCTTGTGGGGTCTCAGTTCCCTGACCAGGGATTGAACCCTAGCCCCAGCAGTGAAAGTCCAGTCTTAACCACTGGACTGCCAGGGAATGTCCCAAAATGTTTAAAAAAAATTGTGATATAGTAATATGTGCTTCATTCATTAAATAACAAGATTTGGAGATAGGTCTAATAACTATTGTAATTTCAAAGTAGTGATCTGTGATATTTTGCTATACCTGCAATATTATATTGTAATGTGATATAGTTTAAAATATTGATGATTTCTTTAGGAATTAAAGTTACAGTGCTAATTCTACAGTGATTGATTACATTCATAATTGAAGGAAATGTTAAATTTCACTTAGGGATTAATGCAAACAAAAAGTAATATATTCCACTGCTATAAATTGTAGGTGACTTAATGCATTACTTCTTTCCTAGGTATTTGCATTTTAAAATAAGACCTTCAGGGAGAGAGAAATGGTTTACAAAACATAATAATGGAATTTCAAGAACTGTATGGTCCTCTTTAAGGGGGGGTATATATTTTGCTGTAATAGTGGTATGTGTTTTAACAAACATGCCAAAATCAAACATGTATAAATGCTTTCTCTATCAATGTTGTCACTTCCTTAAGCTATGATAACATTTGAAAACTATTTATAATATTAGAAACTTCATGGGGAAAAATTCTTCCTTAATTTTCTTTATAGACAGAATCCTAATCTCCTTTGTCCATGGTATATCTTTCAATAGCAGGTTGTTAGAAAAAGGCAAAAGTCATGATGAGGTAAACTGTTTAGGATTAAAAGAAAAAAGGTGTACATTTAAGGCAGTGAAACCAGTTTTTTATGTTTCATAAATTAGTTTTTAATTTAATCCTGAGAGAGATTTCAAACATCTTTTGAGGAATGGCAGAAACACTAAAGAAACATGGACTCCCCAAGGTAACTTTCTTTGTAGATAACGTTCATATGGATATAAGTTTAAAAAAACCTGGCCTCATGAGCCATGTGTTATAATTTGGGGGTAGAGAGACCCTCCTGTTGAACTTCAAATCCCACGATTTAGACATTTGTCTTTTCTGCTTCAGTGTGAAACTAGTTCTGGCTACTTAGACTCTGCACATTCCAAGTAAGATGATGCACTGCTGATGGTGGCATCCATTGGTTAATAATCATGTTTTGGAGTTTCCCAGGATTCTGCTGCTTGAAGCATCCTATGATTTCATTTACATTGAGATGCCTCTGTGATACGTTTTGAGGAGTTTTATGGGAAGGAGAAACAAAGTCTTGTCTGAATCTGTCATCAGAAGTAATCTAGCTCTCCTCCCCTCTGTGAAAGGTTTGTGTAAATTAATCTAGTGATTGATTTCATTGTCTCTGCTTTCAAATGCCTGCGTAACAAACAGCCCATGGATGCAAGTAGACGCTTTCAAAGCATTCCTCTTTTTCTTCTGCCTCAGGGGCTGCTGTTGACTTTCTCAGCTTCTGGGGGGCTTTCTCTGTAATATTATATTGTAATGTGATATAAAAATATGGATGATTTCTATAGGAGTTAAAGTTACTGTGCTAATTCTACAGTGAGTGACTGATACATTCAAAATCTCTGGAGATTTTTGCCATCCCTCCCTCCACCTTGCTGGACATTGTCAGAGGTCCAATGGCAACAGTCATCACTCACTCCCTTCTGCCATCACGGAGAACTCAGCCTCTGCCACCACTCCCCTGTGACCTTGTCCCATTTTCAAACTCTGTCCTCTTCCAGTGGGGTTGGCCTAGAAATGGGGGCAAGAGCCCTGGGGGAGCAGGATTGGGAGAGCCTTTTTACCTTCCTCATACACTTTGCCCACTTCCCTGTATCAGCTTTCAGCTTTCCATAGTTATTTCTGGAAGGACATTCCATTACAGTGCCTATTAAATTGCATTTTTAGTATGATAGTTCTAATTTTAGAAGTTAAATTGGCTTTGTGGATTGGACTGAACATTTTAGTTCATTTTGCTATGTTCTTCTAGAAAACTAAAGCAGTTTGCAAGTAAACTTTTCATTTCTGTAAATTGAGAATTACTGTAGTGTACTTTTCCTTTGGTTAGTCCTAAAGACGTATTTTAACCAATTCTTGTAAACCAGAACACTGAGTTCATGGACCCCGAAATAGTGGTTCTCAAATTTTAGAATTTCCTAAAGGCTTGTTAAAATATAGGTTGCTAGGCCCCATCTCCAGAGTTCCTGATTTAGCAAATCTGAGGTAGGGCCTGAGAATCTTCATTTCTAACAAATTCCCAAGTGCTTCCTTGCTGCTGATCCAGAAGCAGACTTTGAGAACTACTGCTCTAGAGGACAGGCCACAGACCTAAAATTACTGTCAATCTTTATTATTCCTAATACAGTTTGAATCCCAAATTTTCACCATAGTGTGAATTTTAAATTTCTCTGGCAAAGTCACAACTAAATAGAGGTGCATCCAGGCTCACTTAGAACTTACATTTAATTGACAATTATCAGATTTGCTATCAGATATTAACTTCATAATTTGTAATAAAATTTTTTATAAGTTGGCCATAAATGGGTTAGTATTCATGAATTCACATAAAAATGTGTGTTCAACCAAACTAAGCTTACTTTTTTTGTCATCAGTTTTCCTCCCAGCCATTTCTTTTGCTTTTGAGCCATACTTTCTTAAGTCATGTTTTTCAGGAGTTTTAAAAAAGAAATTCCACCAAGTTTGTTATCTTGGTAAAGTTATTATTTTTTTTTTCAAGACTTATTGATGAACAGCTGCCAGTATGTGCCTGCTGCTATAGATGGGAAAAGGTAATTGATTTTATAGTGATTCTGAGTGCTCGGCTCTGGGACCTGCCTGCACTTTGCAGACCTGTGAATTGAATAGGGATAGGAGACTTCCATTGCTAATCACGGCAAAACTCCAGACTGTGTTTGGGAGGTGAATGGCCTGGGATTGCTTTTCTTTTCTGGAGGAAAAGAGAAATCAAAGCTATATATATATTTTTAAATTGAAGTATAGTTGATTTACAATGTTGTGTTAATTTCTGCTGTACATCACAGCAATTCAGTTATACATGTATATACATTCTTGTCTATATTTTTTTCATTATGATTTATCACAGGATATTGAATATAGTTCCCTGTGCTATACAGTAGGACCTAAAGCCACATGTTTTATTTCTGTTAGCCCTCATGATCTCACTTCCAAAAACAAACACCTTTTGATCATTGTGGAGCTGTCTTAGTTCAGTTGTCATCCTGAAAGTTGAATAATTTTGATATACAGGGTTGAGGTTTGCCCCTAACTGAAAGGAGCCTGGGTTTGGCCTAATTTATGCAAATTAATGGGTGTGTCTCTTTGTTCCTGTGTTTGAACTGGAAACATTTAACTACTGGGGAAGCAGAGCAGCATCAAAGGATGAGCCCAGCCTTGGGGACATCAGTTATGAGTTCAAAGCCCAAATGTGTCATTTGTTAGCAAGTGTTCAGTTTCCTTGTTTATAAAATCATACGGAGACTGCAGGCTGTGAGGGATGAGAAACACTAGATGGAAAACACCTGGTACACAGTAAATAGCTAATAAATGGAAATTATTTTTATAGACAGAAATTCATAAATTTGTTCAAAAATTTCACATTTTCTGACTTCTTCATTTGCAAAAGCACAGCTGCTGTATTCATTTGAGAAAAAAAAAATTTCCCAGGGCCCTGAATAATAATCAGAGAAATACCTGTGTACCTCTTACTGAAGTTTTATTCAACGTGATTTATGCTTATTTGTCCTTGCTTTTGTCTACTGTGTGGAGATGGATTTGTGATTGGTTTGTTGAATTTTAATAGCCACATCAGACTTTTTACTAATTTGATCAAGTTCTTTTTTATTTATTGAAGTATAGTTGATTTACAACATTGTGTTAATTTCTGCTATACAGCAAAGTGATTCAGTTATACATATATATATATACTCTTTTTTAATATTCTTCTCTATTATGATTTATCATAGGATATTGAATATAGTTTCCTGTGCTATAGAGTAGGACCTTGTTGTTTATGAGTAAATTCTTTAAAGCAACGTTTAACTATGTCATACTTATATATTAGGATTTCTATCATGAGTCTGGTAAATGTTGAAAATCTCTACCGCATTGCTTAGCACATACTATTTATCTGATAAATATTAATGATTTTTGTTAGTAACTGTACTATTGAAAGATTCCATGATACATGTTTCCAGACTCTAAATGTTTTAAGATATGAAAGGGCGATTTTTTTCTGACCACTACTTATATGGGTCCATAGTCAGGATGCAAGTTAAGATATCACTTCAGTGATATCTGACAAAGAGCTTCTTCCTCTTTTTATTCCTGATGGCCTCCTGGTTTCCCAAGCCATTGAGGCTTCCCAATGACTCAGAGCCCAGCACCAAGGCTACTGCCTCCCTCTATCTAGAGTCTGCCAGGTGATGCCCCCAGGGGTCAGTCCACGAAGCCATCCCAAGACTTGCATTTGTCACTTGTTTCACTACAGTTAAAAGAGGGGGTTTGAATAAGTATATTTCATCATTAGAGAACTATTTTTTATCTCATTTTTTATGGTTGACAAATGATTCAAAGGGTGAGAAGATAATTTCTATCCCAGTTAAGAATGCTTTTCAATAATAAGATGAATGATTTCACTGGTTTTTAGCCTTCGAAAGCCTCCTGCTCTAGTGAGCATCAGATGATACATTTCTGACCTTCCTGGAGAAGCACTTACCTCCCTGCAATCACCCATCCTTTCCTGCCTCAATGAGTTTGGGATGAATGGATGTACTGGGGCGGATTAGGATGGAAAACCTAAGGCCCCTTACTGTAATCTCCATTGGCTTTCCCAAAGCAGTGCCCCCAGCCAAATAATCATAAATCTAACTAAAAATCACATGCTGACTGCACAGTCAGAGGCAAGTGTGGATACTCTTTTCCTCTACCCAATCCACACCTGGTTGATGTCCCTGGGCTTTGCTTGAACAAAGGTTACTGGACCATCTTTCTGGAGGAAAGCATCTTTAGGGCACTGCCAGTAAGATTTAATTAAAATAAATGCAATGTAAGGCACTCATATTCTGTATGAGACGTGTCTGTGGCCAGTGTTTGATGGAAACAGAGAGCAGCCTCATAGATGGTCTCTGGGTGGCTTTTCCCAAGCTTCAAAGAATAAATTTTGTATAGCATCCTGGAGATTCCACCAAGATAGAAGCCTGAATACAGTTTCATCTAAAACCACCCTGCATGAAAAGTAATGCATCTCCTATATTCCCCAAATGAGTATGTACCAACTGATTATGAGGACTGGTTTGGGAGTGTGTCTAGGCATGATTTCAGCTAGTGTTTTCTGGTGGTGAAGGTGGGATTTGCCAGAGGCTAGAACTTTAATGGATTTTTTAGTTTCAAAAAGATAAAAGGAGAAAGACATCAAACTGAGTTGTTAACTTGATTCTTATAGCAACTGGATAACTGGCTCTTATATCTGCCAGGAGCAAAGGATGGAGGTGAATGACCCACTGAGAATGGTTTTTGCATTAGACTGAGAGAGGAGAGAGCCCCTTTGCCAGGCAGTGTGTGTGTGTGTAAAGCTTTGTTGAGATATAGTTCACACACCATGCAATTCACTCATTTAAAGTGTATAATTCAGTGGTTTTTAGTATACTACAGAGCTATGCAACCATCACCACAATTTAATTAATTTATTTTTATTTTTCCATATGTTTATATTATTTATTTTTTTAGTTATATTTAACATGCAAAATTTTATTAGTTTCAGGTGTACAACATAAAGATTTCATATTCTTATACATTTCATACAAATAATCACTGCAATAAGACCAGTTATTATCTGTCACCACACAATGTTGTTACAATATTGTTGACTATATTCCCTGTGTGTACTTTCTATTCTCTTGACTTATTTATGTTATAGCTAGAAGTTTGTACCTCTTAGTTTCCTTCACCTATTTCATCCATGTCCCCATAACCCCTACCTTCTGGCAACCACAAATTTGTTCTCTGTATCTATGATACTGTTTCTGTTTTGTTTTCTTTGTTTGTTTTGTTTTTTTAGATTCCACATATGAGTGAAATCATGTAGTATTTGTTTTTCTCTGTCTGACTTATTTTACTTAGCACAACACCCTACAGGTCCATCCATGTTACCAAAACTGGCAAGATTTCATCCTTTTTAATGGCTGAGTAATATTCCAGTGTGTGTGTGTGTGTGTGTGTGTGTACCACATCTTCTTAATCCATTCATTTGTTGATAGGCACTTAGATTGCTTCCATATCTTGGCTATGGCTTGTGCTGCCGTGAACTTTTCGAATTAGTGTTTTGAAACACTAATAGTGCTTTTCAAATTAATGTTTCTATTTTCTTTGGATAAATACCCACAAGTGTAATTGCTGGATCCTATGGTAGTTCTATTTTTAGTTTTTTAGGGAAATCTCACACTGTTTTCCATAGTGGCTCAACCAATTCACATTTTCATCAACAGTGTACAAGGGTTCCCTTTCCCCCACATCCTCACAAATACTTGTTATTTATTGTATTTTTGATAATGGCCATTCTGACAGGTATGTCAGAGAAGGTATCTTATTGTGGTTTTTTTTTTGTTTGTTTGTTTTTTTGTTTTTTTTTGTGGTATGCGGGCCTCTCACTGCTGTGGCCTCTCCCATTGTGGAACACAGGCTCAGCAGCCATGGCTCACGGGCCCAGCCACTCCGTGGCATGTGGGATCCTCTCGGACCAGGGCACGAACCCGTGTCCCCTGCATTGGCAGGCAGACTCTCAACCACTGCGCCACCAGGGAAGCCCCTCATTGTGGTTTTGGTTTGCATTTCCCTGATAATTAGTGATGTTGAGTACCATTTCATGTCTGTTGGCCATCTATGTCTTCTTAAAAAACATCTATTCAGGTCCTTGACCCATTTTTTTTCTCTAGCCATTTTTAATCAGTTTATTTTTCTGATATTAGTTGTATGAGTTCTTTATATATTTTGGATATCAACCCCTTTTTCTGGATATCAGAAAAAGATATTTGCAAATATCTTTTTCTGGATATCAGAAAAAGATATTTGCAAATATCTTCTCCCACTCAATTGCATTTTCTTTTTGTTGATGGTTTCCTTCAATGTGCAAAAGCTTTTGACTCTGATGTAATCCCATTTGTTTGGTTTGCTTTTGTTGCACCTGCCTGAGGAGACATGTCCAAGTTGACAGTGTTTTAGATTTTGTCTCTCCTCACCATGCAAATCCTGAATTATCAAAGCTGCCGTACTAGTCTAACTATATCCAAATCAGCTCCAGAGGAGCGATCTGTCCCCTTGACTCGTGGTAAATGTTTATTTAGACCAGAGGTTGGCAAATCTTTTGTGTAAAGACCAGAGAGTCAATATTTTAGGCTTTAGAGGCTGTAACTATTCAACCCTGTGGTTGTAGCAGAAGACAATATGTAAATATATGAGTGTGGTTGTGTTCCAATAAAAGTTCCTTTTCCAAACTAGGTTGCAGGCCAGAAGTGGCCTGTGGACCTTAGTTGCAGACCCCTGGTTTAGACCATTTCTGGTCAACCTATAAAAAGTAGACTATATTAATATATTCAATATTCAAAATAATTATTTGATGTGATCTTTCTTGAAAAACATACCAAATTCAACTTTTCCTTAAAAAATTAAAATGGGAAAGAAACTTTAAAAACCACATGCTCTATAGCAGTCAGAGACTGTGTGCCTTATTAAGGTTGGGAAAAGGACTTCCATCTATGGACTGATGAAAAAGTGGGACCCACAGCAGCATCAGTTTAGAACACCAGCTGACCTCGGCACAGCATTTATAGTCTGCAAGCAAGCAAGCAAGCAAGCAAGAAAATGCTTTAAGAAACATATGGATAAAGCTCAATCAAGAGCGTTTATCTTCTAAATACATGACTTGGGACATATGTTTTCTTGCCAGACATGTAGTTGGATTATTTAAACTGTTACTAAAGATTATGGACCATTTTTTCATTAATGAGAAAATAGCTTTAAATTCAGGTCAAAATCAACTGTTTTGTGTATCTGGAATCCACTTTGCTGTGGTCCAGGTTGTTTTCTCGTTTTCACTCATCAGTTTAACAGAAAAATGGAATAATGACCTGAATAGGTTGTATGGCTACCTGACCTACTGTCATTTTGGCAGAAATGTTTCAACTGGTTCCATTTACTGCTCCTGACAGGCAGGGGGTTCTTTGTTGTATCAAAGCTATTCTCTTTGAGACACCTACTGCTTCAGGCTTTCACAGATTAGGTTAACAGTGCTTGAAAATGGATATGTAATCAATTCATTTCACCCATTTCTCCCTAAAAAATGTGCTTATAAAATACCACACAGATAGTTAGTAGACAAAGTAGATCTCTAGCTCTTATTTGGGTCTTGGCACAAGACATGGAAATAGTATTGCCATTTTTAGCAAATAGAAACACAGGAGGCCCAGTTAGACATGAATATCAGATAAACGACAGATCCTTTTTTGTAGTTTAAATATGTCGCATGAACTATTTGGAACACGCTTATACTAAAAATTATTCATTCTAAATATTTGTTGGGGCATAATTATATTAAAAACCCATTTGGTGTTTACCTGAAATTCAAATTTAACTGCATACTGAAGCATGTTCTAGTAAATGGAGCTTTTGCTGTCTACTATGTTTTATATTGGGTACTGCTAAAATTGAAAAATGCAAATGCTTCTAGTGGACAATTCTTTAAAAAAAATTTTAATTGAAGTATAGTTGATTTAAAATGTTGTGTTACTTTCTGGTGTACAGCAGAGTGAGCTAGTTATATATATTCTTTTTCATATTCTTTTCCATTAAGGTTTATTACAGGATATTGAATATACTTCCCTGTGTTATACAGTAGGACCTTGTTGTTTATCTATTCTATATATAGTAGTTTGTATCTGCTAATACCAAACTCCCAGTCCATCCCTCCCTGCCTCAATGCCTTGGCAACTACAAGTCTCTTCTCTGTATCTGGGAGTCTGTTTCTGTTTCCTAGATAGGTTAATTTGTGTTATATTTTAGATTCCACATATAAGTGAAATTATATGGTATTTATCTTTCTCTTTCTGACTTACTTCATTTAGTATGATCATCTCTAGTTGTATTATGTTGCTGTAAATGGCATTATTTCATTCTTTTTTATGGCTGAGTAGTACTCCATTATATATCTGTACCACATCTTCTTTATCCATTCATCTCTGTCAATGAACATTTAGGTTGTTCCCATGTCCTAGCTATTGTAAATAGTGCTGCAATGAATTGTGGAACATGAACCTTTCTGAATTATGGTTTTCTCTGAGTATATTCCCAGTGGTGGGATTGCTGGGTTGTATGGTAGTTCTATTTTTAGGTATTTAAGGAACTTCCATACTGTTCTCCATAATGGCTGTATCAATTTTCATTCCCACCAACAGTGCAAGGGGGTTCCCTTTTCTCCACACCCTCTCCAGCATTTATTGTTTGTAGATATTTTTGATGATGGCCATTCTGACCAGTGTGAGGTGATACCTCAATGTACTTTTTTTTTTTTTTTTTTTTTTTTGCGGTACGTGGGCCTCCCACCGCGGCGGCCCCCCCCGCCGCGGAGCGCAGGCTCCGGACGCACAGGCCCAGCGGCCACGGCCCACGGGCCCAGCCACTCCCCGGCACGCGGGATCCTCCCAGACCGGGGCACGAACCCGCGCCCCCTGCACCGGCAGGCGGACCCCCAACCACTGCGCCACCAAGGAAGCCCCCCTCAATGTACTTTTGATTTGCATTTCTCTAACGATTAGTGATGTTGAGCATCCTTTCATGTGTTTGTTGGCTATTTGTATATCTTCTTTGGAGAAACGTCTATGTAGGTCTTCTGCCCATTTTTGGATTGGGTTGTTTGTTTTTTTGATATTGAGATGCATGAGCTGATTATATATTTTGGAGATTAATCCTTTGTCAGTTGCTTCATTTGCAAATATTTTCTCCCATTCTGAGGGTTGTATTTTCATCTTGTTTATGGTTTTCTTTGCTGTGCAAAAGCTTTTAAGTTTCATTAGGTCCCATCTGTTCATTTTTGTTTTTATTTCCATTACTCTAAGGGGTGGGTCAAAAAGAACCTTGCTGTGATTTATGTCATAGAGGGTTCTGCCTATGTTTTCCTCTAAGAATTTTATACTGTTTGGTCTTGCATTTAGGTCTTTAATCCGTTTTGAGTTTATTTTTGTGTACGGTGTTCTTATTTCATTCTTTCACAGGTAGCTGTCCAGTTTTCCCAGCACCACTTATTGAAGATGCTGTCTTTTCTCCATTGTATATTCTTGCCTCCTTTATCAAAGATAAGGTGACCATATGTGCATGAGTTTATCTCTGGGCTTTCTATCCTTTACCATTGATCTATATTTCTATTCTTGTGCCAGTGCCATACTGTCTTGATTACTGTAGCTTTGTAGTATAGTCTGAAATCAGGGAGTCTGATTCCTCCAGCTCCATTCTTTTCCCTCAAGACTGCTTTGGCTATTCGGGGTCTTTTGTGTCTCCATACAAATTTTGAGACTTTTTGTTCCAGTTCTGTAAAAAATGCCATTGGTAATTTGATAGGGATTGCATTGAATCTGTAGATTGCTTTGTGTAGTATAGTCATTTTCATGATATTGATTCTTCCAATCCAAGAACATGGTATATCTCTCAATCTGTTTGTATCATCTTTAATTTCTTTCATCAGTGTCTTATAGTTTTCTGCCTACAGGTTTTTTGTCTCCCTAGGTAGGTTTATTCCTAGGTATTTTATTCTTTTTGTTGCAGTAGTAAATAGGAGTGTCTCCTTAATTTCTTTTTTGGATTTTTCATCATTAGTGTATAGGAATGCAGGATATTTCTGTGCATTGATTTTGTATCCTGCTACTTTACCAAATTCATTGATTAGCTCTAGTAGTTTTCTGGTGGCATCTTTAGGATTCTCTATATATAGTATCATGTCATCTGCAAAGAGTGATAGTTTTACTTCTTCTTTTCCAATTTGGATTCCTTTTATTTATTTTTCTTCTCTGATTGCTGTGGTAAAACTTCCAAAACTATGTTGAATAACAGTGGTGAGAGTGGGCAACCATGACTTGTTCCTGATCTTAGTGAAAATGGTTTCAGTTTTTCACCATTGAGAACGATGTTGGCTGTGGGTTTGTCATATATGGCCTTTATTATGTTGAGGTAAGTTCCCTCTATGCCTATTTTCTAGAGAGTTTTTATTGTAGATCATTGTTGAATTTTGTTGAAACCTTTTTCTGCATCTATTGAGATGATCATATGGTTTTTATCCTTCAGTTTGTTAATATGGTGTATCACATTGACTAATTTGCATATATTGATGAATCCCGCATTCCTGGGATAAACCCCACTTGATCATAGTGTATGATCCTTTTAATGTGCTGTTGGATACTATTTGCTAGTATTTTGTTGAACGTTATTGCATCTGTGTTTATCCGTAATATTGGCCTGTAGTTTTCTATTTTTGTGACAACTTTGTCTGTTTTTGGTGTCAGGGTGATGGTGGTCTCATAGGATGAATTTGGGAGTTTACCTCCCTCTGTTATACTTTGGAAGAGTTTGAGAAGGATAGGTGTTAGCTCTTCTCTAAATGTTTGATAGAATTTACCTGTGAGGGCTTCCCTGGTGGTGCAGTGGTTGGGAGTCTGCCTGCCAGTGCTGGGGGGGCGCGGGTTCGGGCCCTGGTCTGGGGGGATCCCACATGCCGCGGAGCGGCTAATCCCGTGGGCCACAACTGCTGGGCCCGTGTGCCACGGCTGCTGAAGCCCGCATGCCTGCAGCCCGTGCTCCGCGGTGAGGGGCCGCCGCGGTGGGGGGCCTGCGCGCCGCGGCGGGGGGGTGGCCCCCGCTCGCCGTGGCTGGGGAGGGCCCGCGTGCAGCAACGGGACCCAGAGCAGCCAGAAATGAATAAATAAATAAATTTATATAAAAAATAAAATAAAAAGAATTTACCTGTGAATCCATCTCGTCCTGGGCTTTTGTTTGTTGGAAGATATTTAATCACAGTTTCAATTTCAGTGCTTGTGATTGGTCTGTTTATATTTTCTATTTCTTCCTGGTTCAGTCTTGGAAGGTTGTACTTTTCTAAGAATTTGTCCATTTCTTCCAGTTTGTCCATTTTATTGGCAGATAGTTGCTTGTAGCAATCTCTTATGATCCTTTGTATTTCTGCAGTGACAGTTGTTACTTCTCCTTTTTCATTTTTAATTCTGTTGATTTGAGTCTTCTCCTTTTTTTCTTGATGCATCTGGTTAATGGTTTATCAATTTTGTTTATCTTCTCAAAGAACCAGCTTTTAGTTTTATTGAGCTTTGCTATTGTTTCCTTCATTTCTTTTCATTCATTTCTGATCTGATCCTTATGATTCTTTCCTTCTGTTAACTGTTTTTTTAAAATAAATTTATGTATGTATGTATTTATTTATTTATTTATTTTTGGCTGTGTTGGGTCTTCATTGCTGCATGCAGGCTTTTTCTAGTTGCAGCGAGCGGGTCTACTCTTCGTTGTGGTGAGTGGGCTTCTCATTTCGGTGGCTTCTCTTGTTGTGGAGCATGGGCTCTAGGCACGTGGACTTCTGTAGCTGTGGTGCCCAGGTTAGTTGCTCTATGGCATGTGGGATCTTCCTGGACCAGGGCTCCAACCCATGTCTCTTGCATTGACAGGCAGATTCTTAACCGCTGTACCACCAGGGAAGTCCCAACTTTAGGGCTCTTTTGTTCTTCTTTCTCTAATTGCTTTAGGTGTAAGGTTAGGTTGTTTATTTAAGACTTTTGTTTCTTGAAGTAGTGTTGTACTGTTATAAATTTCCCTCTTAGAACTGTTTTTGCTGCATCCCATTGGTTTTGGATCATCATGTTTTCATTGTCATTTGTTTCTAGGTATTCTTCGATTTCCTCTTTGATTTCTTCAGTGATCTCTTGGTTATTTAGTAGCATGTTGTTTAGCCTCCATGTGTTTGTATTTTTTACATTTTTTCCCCTATAATTGACATGTGGTCTCATAGCCTTGTGGTTGGAAAAGATACTTGACATGATTTCACTTTTCTTAAATTTACCAAGGCATGATTTGTGACACAAGATATGATCTATCCTGGAGAATGTTCCATGAGAACTTGAGAAGAAAGTGTATTCTGTTGTTTTTGGATGCAATGTCCTATAAATATCAATTAAGTCCATCTTGTTTAATGTATCATTTAAAGCTTCTGTTTCCTTCTTTATTTTCATTTTGGATGATCTGTCCATTGGTGAAAGTGGGGTGTTAAAGTCCCCTACTATGAGTGTGTTACTGTTGATTTCCCCTTTTATGGCTGTTAATATTTGCCTTACGTATTGAGGTGCTCCTATGTTGGGTACATAAATATTTGTTATTGTTATATCTTCTTCTTGGATTGATCCATTGATCATTATGTAGTGTCCTTCTTTGTCTCTTGTAATAGTCTTTATTTTAAAATATATTTTGTCTGATATGAGAATTGCTACTCCAGCTTTCTTTTGATTTCCATTTGCATGGCATATCTTTTTCCATCCCCTCACTTTCAGTCTGTATGTGTCCCTATGTCTGAAGTGGGTCTTTTGCAGACAGCATGCATATGAGACTTTTTTTTGTATCCATTCAGCCAGTCTATGTCTTTTGGTTGGAGCATATAATCCATTTACATTTAAGGTAATTATCGATATATATGTTCCTATTACTATTTTCTTAATTGTTTTGGGCTTGTTATTGTAGGTCTTTTCTTTCTCTGGTGTTTCCTGCCTAAAGAAGTTCCTTTAGCATTTGTTGTAAAGCTGGTTTGATGGTGCTGAATTCTCTTAGCTCTTGCATGTCTGTAAAGGTTTTAATTTCTCCATGGAATCTGAATGAGATCCTTGCTGGGTAGAGTAATCTTGTTTGTAGGTTTTTCACTTTCATCACTTTAAATATGTCCTGCCACTCCCTTCTGGTTTGCAGGGTTTCTGCTGAAAGATTAGCTGTTAACCTTATGGGGATTCCCTTGTATGTTATTTTTTGCTTTTCCCTTGCTGCTTTTAATATTTCTTCTTTGTAATTAATTTTTGATAGTTTGATTAATATGTGTCTTGCCATGTTTCTCCTTGGCTTGATCCTGTATGGGACTCTCTGTGCTTTCTGGACTTGATTGACTATTTCTTTTCCCATATTAGGGAAGTTTTCAACTATAATTTCTTCAAATATTTTCTCAGTCCCTTTCTTTTTCTCTTCTTCTTCTGAGACCCCTATAATTTGAATGTTGGTGCATTATATGTTGTCCCAGACGTCTCTGAGACTGTCCTCAATTCTTTTCATTCTTTTTCTTTTTTCTGTTCTGCGATAGTTATTTCCACTACTTTATTTTCCAGGTCACTTATCCGTTCTTCTGCCTCAGTTATTCTGCTACCGATTCTTTCTAGAGAATTTTAAATTTCATTTATTGTGTTGTTCATCATTGTTTGTTTGCTCTTTAGTTCTTCTAGGTCCTTGTTAAACTTTTCTTGTATTTTCCCCATTCTATTTCCAAGATTTTGGATAATCTTTACTGTCATTACTCTGATTTCTTTTTCAGGTAGACAGCCTATTTCCACTTCATCTGTTTGGTGTGGTGGATTTTTACTTTGCTCCTTAATCTGCTGCTTATTTCTCTGTCTTCTCACTTTGCTTAACTTATTGTGTTTGAGGTCTCCTTTTCACAGGCTGCAGGTTCGTAATTCCTGTTGTTTTTGGTGTCTTCCCCCAGTGGGTAAGGTTGGTTCAGTTGGTTGTGTAGGCTTCCTGGTGGAGGGGACTGGTGCCTGTGTTCTGGTGGATGAGGCTGGATCTTGTCTTTCTGGTGAGCAGGACTACGTCCAGTGGTGTGTTTTGGGTTGTCTATGAACTTAGTATGATTTTAGGCAGCCTGTGTGCTAATGGGCGGGGTGGTTTTCCTGTCTTGCTAGTTGTTTGACATGGGGCATCTAGCACTGTAGCTTGCTGGTCGTTGAGTGGAGCTGAGTCTTGGCATTGAGATGGAGATCTCTGGGAGAACTCTTGCTGATTGATATTTTGTGGGTCCAGGAGTTCTCTGGTGGTCCAGTGTCCTGAACTCATCTCTCCCACCTCAGAGGCTCAGGCCTGACACATGGCCAGAGCATCAAGACCCTATCAGCCACACGGTTGTTGTTGGCAGGAGCCAGTTCCTCAGAAGCTGGCAGACTGAGGAGGTCAGTTCCTCACTCGTTGTTGGCCAGAAGTCTCAATCAGTTCTTTGTCATTTGAGTCTTTCCATAATGTATCTTACACATGGCAGGTGGCTTCCACATGTATATGTCTGCAGATTCTCTCCCTGGTAGGCCGCTCTCACACCAGTGTTCCCTGTCAGTCATGGAACATCCAGAAGCTGTGGAGGCACACTCAGGGAGCTAGGCACATGCAGCAGGAGAATGAAGCAATGCTATGAACATAGTGGTGCATGTATCTTTTGAATTATAGTTTTGTCTGGATATATGCACAGGAGTGGGATTGATGGATCATATTAGGAGGGTTCCCTTTTCTCCACACCCTCTACATTATTTGTTATTTGTATTATTAGTCCCATCTTTTACATGTATACATATATAATAAGTAGAGTAGTTATGATGTCTTGAATATTTGAAAACACTTCAGCTGTGAAACATCACCTTTACCATTACCATTCTCTGATGGATCTTCAACCATTATTCTGGTTGTCACTTTTCCTCTTTTCACGTTGTTTAATCTCACATTAGAAATGATCCCTCTCACTGCATTCCTCCAAATGCCACTAACACAACACTGTTGTATGAAATTCACTTTTACTGGAGGTTAGAAAGTCAGTGGGGGTGGATCTACAACTGTAACACAGGATGGGAAGTACTTGATGTTGGGTACAGAACATTCTGTTCTTAGAAATTTCTCTGTCATCACCAGCTGTGGGGCTTTTTCACTGGGCTCTGGCCACCTGCCATGTTGTAATTCCTAATGCAATACAATACCCCTTCCCCAAGACTTCTACTGGGTGCCTCTTCTCGTTCTAGAACCCTGAACACCCTTCTCCCAGTGCCTTTGCTTCTCTCACCTCCTTTAGGCTCTAAACCCCCAAATGCTTATGACTTCATTATGTAGAGCACACAATAGATGCTTTGTTTCACCCTCTCCTTTCCCTGGCCTTTCCCAGGGCTCTTAGATGTTCTCAGATAAAAAGTTATATTTTTAAATTTACATATTTATATTTTTCATATATTTATATTCTGACTTTTACAACAAAGTCATTAGATTAAGCCCCTTTATTAACCTTTAATAGATTAATAGATTTTAACAGATTTAAAAATCTATTTGTCTACCTATCATTACTCTCTCTATATATATATGTACATAGCCATATATATCTATATATATAGATATATATATAAATTTTAATCTGAGAAAAAATTATATATGTACCACATCTTCTTTATCCATTCATCTGTTGATGGATGTTTAAGTTGCTTCCATATCTTGACTATTATAAATAATGCCGCTATGAACATTGAGGTGCATTTATCTTTTCAAATTTTAGTGTTTTTGTTTTTTTCAGACATATATGCAGGAGTGGATTGCTGGGTCACATGGTAGTTTTATTTTTAGTTTTTTGAGAAACCTCCATACTATTTTCCATAGTGGCTGCACCAATTTACATTCCCACCAAGAGTGTACAAGGGTTCCCTTTTCTCCACATCCTTGCCAACATTTGTTATTTGTGTTCTTTTTGATGATAACCATTCTGATAGGTGTGAGGTGATATCTCACTGTGGTTTCCATTTACCTTTCCTTGATGATTAGTGATGTTGAGCATCTTTTCATGTGCCTATTCACCATCTACATGTCCTCTTAGAAAAAATGTTCAGTTCTTCTGCCCATTTTTTTTAACATCTTTATTGGAATAAAATTGCTTTACAATGCTGTGTTAGTTTCTGCTGTATAACAAAGTGAATCAGCTATACATATATCCCCATATCTCCTTCCTCTTGAGTCTCCCTCCCACCCTCCCTATCCCACCCCTCTAGGATTCTGCCCATTTTTAAAATTGAGTTATTTGGTTTTTTTTTTTTTTGATATTGAGTCATATGAGCTGTTTATATATGTTGGGTATTAACCCCTTATTGGTCATATCATTTGCAAATATTTTCTCCCAATCAGTAGGCTTTCTTTTCATTTTGTTGATGGTTTCCTTTGCTGTACAAAAGCTTTTAAGTTTAATTAGGTCCTGTTTAGTTTTGCTTTTATTTTATTTGCTTTAGTGGATGTATCCAAAAAAATATTGCTGCAATTTATGTCAGAGTGCTCTGTCTATGTTTCCTCTAGGAGTTTTATAGTATCTTACATTTATGTCTTTAATCCATTTTGAATTTATTTTTGTATATGCTGTGACTGTTCTAATTTCATTGTTTTACACGTAGCTGTCCAGTTTTCCCAGCACCAGTTATTGAGGAGTCTGTCTTCTCTCCACTGTATACTCTTGCTTCCTTTGTCATAGATTAATTGACCATAGTGGGTGGGTTTTATTTCTGGGTTCTCTATCCTACAGATAGATATATAAATTTTTGTCTTAGAAAAAATTATAGCTATCTATCTAGATAAAAATATAGATATATAGATATAGATGATATAGATATAAATATAGATATAGATATAGATATAGATATGCCATCTACCCAAAGAACCAGAAGAAACTTTGAAAGTACTGTGCACTTTCTGTTTCACTTGAGTCAGACCAATTTTTCCTGGACAAGACTTCATCACCAGTCTTGGTGAAAGAACATTATTTCACCTCCTTTTATACCCTGCTTCCTCCAATCTTCCTCACCCTGACCTCACAGACCTTGTTTTAAATGAGCTCTATTCCAACTCTAAGAGTCATGATTTTGTGATTCTGCCTGAAGTGCCCTTCAAAACTTCTGTGAAGGGCCATTTTATTTTATTTTACTGTTCAGACCAGCCTCCCCACCTCCCCTGGTCCCCTCTGGCACTGATGTACCCACCTCTGGTGCCCTCGTTTATTCACGAGTCTCTGTGGGAGTTTCCTGCAAGCAGTAGATTATTTGCAATTCACCTCCCTCCATTTGCTCATGACAGTGGCTGAACACAGTAGGTGATTAATAAGTGTTTGTTGACTACACTGCTGAACTACTGCATGGTGACATCAACAGACAGATGCTACCTCTCTCTTGTTCTCAACATCTCTCCATGGCTACCCACTGGTGGGATCAAGCACTGTTCAGGATCACAGAAAAGATTTTGCTCTGAAAGTGAGTTGCTGTCAAGCAGTTTGATTTTCAAGAGGAGCAAGGTCCTGGGGAGGTACTACTTTCATATTCGTAAGACGCTCCCAGGTTTCCATCGGTGGTGATGAAAAGGGGGACATTTAATGCTTGTGCAGATTACGTAGAATATTTGATCATAGCAACTATGTTCAGAGTCTCAGTTGCAAGCAAATGAATAGAAAGCAGCGAGCCCTCTAAATCCGTGTTTGGATGAATATATTTTTATCAAAAAAATTTAGGATATTCTGACTTCTCCATGGCAGATTTATTTTTTGATACCATAATGACCCACTATCATCTTATTCACTTTAATTTCAGTGTTATTTACCTTGAGGCAGAACCAATTGCTCCTTTACCTCTGCTTTTGTTGCAATTTTGGAGTTTATTGTTAGTATCTTAAAGTAGTTCTGATCCATAAGAAAGAGAAATAATGACGTTTCAATATTAAAGGAAACTTCTTATCTACTTCTTTTTATCTTATTTTTCTCACTCTTGCCCAGAGTTTACTATCCTGGGTTTAGTGTTCATAATTTTCATGAGCATTTTATACTAATACCACCTATAATCTATAAAATTATATGTAGCTGGTTTTGTGGTTTTTTGAATACTACACAAATCATGTTATGGTAGTTATTCTTTTATAATTTGCTATTTTCACAATATTCTACTTTTAAGAGACAGGTAGGTTGATACATATATTTCTAGGGAATTAATTTTATTGCTTTGTACTATTTCATGGATAAATACATCAGATGTATTTATCTATTCTTAAGTTGATAGGCATTTAGATTACTTTCTTCTCGTTTTCCTCTATGTAAAATATCAATACAATATTCATGTATATGATTTCTTGGCCCGGGTGCAGGAGCTTCTCTAGGGTATACATCTAGGGATGAGACTGCTGATCATTGAGTGTACCCACGGTCTCCTGTTCTGAGGCATTGCCAAACTGCTTTCCAAGGTGGCCTTACTCTCCCTTTAGCTGTGTGTGATGTTACCTGCTGCTCTGCATCCTGGCAGCATCTAATGTTGCCAATTTGGTGGGGAGGATATGACATTTCATTATGGGTTTCATCTGTGCTTTCCTGATTACTAGGAAGATTGCATATCTTTTCCTGTTTTGTTTTTGTCATTTATGTTTCTCATTCTGTGAATTTTCTCCTTCCATAATTTGTTAATTATTCCACTTAATTTTTAAAAACTTTTTCTTAAATAATTATTCCATTTCTTAAAAGCTGATTTGTGGAGCCCTTAAAATATATTTTTGACTTCTGAATCCTTTTTTTTTTCGATTTTATGTATTACAAATATTTTCTCCCCATCTATGAATGAGCATAGCATTTTCCTCATCTATGGATTAACGTAGCAGTTACCTCATTGTGCAGTATTTTGTGTTTATCTGTCTCTTTCTCTCCTAAGGCTATGAATTCAAGTGAGAGCAAGAAGAGACCTTTTCATTTTTATTTCCTTAGTTCCTGGCACATAGATGATATCTAGCAAAATTGCTTGAGTTGACTTGAGAGTGCTACTTAATTTAATGTAGATGCTAATGTAAATCTGAGGTTTTTACTTAAGGTTTTCAATTTAAAGTTGTTTCTGTCAATCTTAGTCATTTGATATATACATATATATTCATATACACACACATGTATATACATGCATGCATACATACATACATATCACTTGAAAGAGTGACACTTTTGCAACCGAATCAGATTAGGCCCTTTTCATAGCCTTTAAAATAGGGCTTCCCTCCATTTCCAGACAAAGAGTTTCTCTTAGAACACTGTTAAGGTTGAGACAGGTTGATATATTCAGATGAGATTGAAATAACAGATGCATTTCTATTTCTAGTCCAGAGTTGTTGGGGAAGCGGGAGGAAGGAGGGCATAATTGTACAATGCTTTGTCGTCTTTGCAGCTCATCAATATCAGCAGCTGGCACAGGCAAGTGTTTGTCAATTAAGGTCTGTCGGCTGACCCTGACCTTGTCGATACAATCACTGTTTTCTTGACATCTACTAGTTTGACATGTGGCACCAGGCTCCGTGGGCAGCTGGTACCTTGGACTTAAATGTACTGTGAGTTCTCTGGCATTACTACTGAAATTCCTTGTTATTGTCACCATGTCATACTTTTGACATCTACGATAACTATGTCCTGTCTTCGTGTTTCTTCTTTCCAATCGCAGTAGTTATGTTGTAGTTGATGTGACTGTTTACAATGTAGCAGACGACAGGTGTTCAAGTTGCTGTGGATGATCATCTTAGAATTGCTCCAGGAAAAGTTGATTTTACTGTAACTTTATATAACAAGAAGTAATTTAAGTAAATTTTGGGTTGGAATGAGCATCATGAGTTTAAAGAATTACTTTTTATTTAAGATGTAACTAAACTTTGAAATGTATTAAAAACACATTTCAAAATACAATTCTAACTCCTTGACATATTCTTAGCTATGCATTGGGATAAAAAATTCAGAAGCCATGGTTCTCACTCTTCCCCCTTGTTCCTTCCTTGAAATTCCCTCCTATTTCTCTTTCTCCCTCTCTCTCCCCATCCCTCCCTTCTCTCTTTTGTAACCTGGCATTCAAACATTCCTACACTCTTCAGGTGACACTTTGCACTCCACTTATGAAGTTTCATTACTGTATTTTTTTTCCAATAGTGTCCTTTGAAACTGAGTTTTATCCACAGTAGTAGCTGGAGATAACGTTGTTTACGGTGCTGTACATAATTACATTTTGTGTTGGGTATGTCAGGCCTATGACAATGGAATAATAAATGAGTACTGAATGTTCCTGCAACTTTTATTTGTGAGGAATTGCTCATGCAGTCAGGGTCACATGTAAGATGCAAGTGAAATAGGACAGGGAGAAGACGATTTATCTATTCCACCATGAATGCATTCCAGAGTGATTTGATTGTTTTCCTATACCTTCTAGCAGGTGGATATGTGTACAGGTGCAATAGCTGGGGACATTTTTTATTTCAGCTAATAAGGAGATAAAAGTGTTCTTTGCTTGCAAATTCAGGCATTTTTTCCTTCTAGAATTCCTGAAATTGGGAAGAGTGGTGCATTTTCATTGCCTTTTAAGCTTGTTCCCCCAGGGTAACACAGCTGTAACTCTTCCCAATATATCCTGGCTATTGTAAAGGCCTTTTTATCTCAGAGTCAAGGGAGCAGTTGAATACTAAGTTTTTGTTCCAGAAATTCAGCCATTGTGAATTTCTGTAAACTTCTGTCTTTTCTTCAGTTATATTCTGTCTGAAAGTTGTATATGTTAAGACTTGAAGGTTCTTTGAGATGATGTCAAGTTACTCTAGAAATGTGTTCCGGTTTTGTAACAAGCACTTACTTTTTGGAAGATCCAATAAGCATGGCTAGGTCTGATTTCAAATCCACTGCAGTTATCCTGTAGATGGCTTTTCACCAGGAATTGCATCCATGGGAGACTTTTCACCTTTAGTAAATCCCAGGCTCCAAATGGGAGTTCCTTAAATGGATAACTGAGGGACATGGCCAGGTTAACTGAGAGCACATCTTCATGCAACTCCTTTCTCTTGAGTCCAATCTTTTCATTTCCAGCTGGCCACTGTCATGAGTTGCATCTCTGAGAGGCATCTCTCTGAGAAGTATTGTAGGATAAAATGGTTAAGATCACAGTTCCATGGAGTCAGAAAGACCTGGATTTGAGTTCTGGATCTATCATTTTCTTGGTGTAGGTCCTTGTGAGAGGTTATCTAACCATTTAAAAAATTATTAAGACTTTATTTTTTAGAACAGTTTAAGCCTCACAGCAAAACTGAAGGTCAGGTATAGAGCTTTCCCATATACCCTCTGTCTCCACACATCCATAGCCTCTCCCATTACTAACATCCCTCACCAGAGTGGTACATTTGTTGTGATAGATGAACCTATATAGACACATCATAATCACCCATAGTTTTGTGACCATACTGTCTTTCACAGTGTTCCCTTGTTATTCTTTTAATGTCCATAGCATCTGTAGTGATGTCGCCTTATAACCATCTCCCAGATCAAAATATAGAATCTCACCAGCATCCCAGAAGCCCCTCATCCTCCCTTCCTTTGAAGAGGTCATTGTATATAGAGCTGCCTACCAGGGTTTGTCCTCCTATAAGCATCTATTCATACTCATTTTCTTACTCAGGTCCAAAACTTTGGAGTGACCATTGACTACTCTCTCTCTCGTACCCCATATCCAGTCCATTAGCCTCATCATAGATCTACTCTGAAAATATATTGAGTCTCCTCAGTTCTCACTTCCTCCACAGCTATTGCCCTGGTCCCAAACTCATGCTTTCTTGTCTATACAAATTAGTGCCTCCAATCTGCCCTCCTTTCTTCTACCTTGTTCCCCTGTAGTCTATTGTCTTCTATTTTTAAGTGTAAATTTTTATTCTCTTGCAAAGTTTTAGATCCCCCCACCCCTGTTCTTTCCTAGGATATCTTGTCATAGCAAATCAGCTTAAGTATGCCAGTATGATTAGCGTCTATTGCCAAATAACTGTCTGTACCTTCAAAATAAGTAAGTAGTGACAGTTCAACTGTATTTTTGCTTCTGGCTAACAAAGGATTCATTATAGCACATTGATAGCTGATATTTCTGATCTGTTAGAACTAAGATATGCATATTAAAACTAAAAACGTTTTAATAGATATATTCTTTTCAAACTTTTAACCTTTTTATTTTAAAAATATCAAAGCTACAAAAAAAATCCAAGAAAACTACAATTAACACCATATACCCTTCACCTATATTCACCCATTATTTAACATTTTTGCCACATTTGCTTTATATCTTTATTTATGTATCTATTTATGTATCTATGTATCTATGTGTGTATATATCTATCTATGTATCTATCTATCTGTCTATCATTGTCATCATCATTTATAATATTCTTCTTCATTTTTGTTGAATCAGTTGAGAGTAAGATATGGACATCACAATATTTCATCCCTAAATACTTCTACATGGATCTTCTAAGTATAAGAAAAATTTCTTATATAACCCATTACAGTTATCAAATTTAGGAAATTTCGCATAGATACAATACTGTTTTTGAACACATATTTTATATTAATTTCCACAGCTAGTACCCTCATCCCAAACTCATTCTTTCTTGCCCAGATTAGAGCAAAATTAATGCACTGTCCTTTATAACATTGTTCTTATAGCACTGTTTTTTTTTTTCAATCCAGAATGTAACACAGAGTCATGTACTATATTTAGATGTATGCCTTTTTGGTTTCCTTTATATAGGACATTTACTCAGCTTTTCTTTGTCTTTTCTGACATTGACATTTTGAAGACTGCAGATATTTATTTTGTAGTCCTTTTTTTAAAAAAATTATTTATTTATCAGCAAGTTCTTATTAGTTACCTATTTTATACATATTAGTGTATATATGTCAATCCCAATTTCCCAATTCATCCCACAACCCCCACCCCCCCCCACTGCTTTCCCCTCGTGATGTCCATATATTTGTTCTCTACATCTGTGTCTGCTTTGCACACTGGTTCATCTGTACCATTTTTCTAGATTCCACAAGTATGCATTAATATATGATATCTGTTTTTCTCTTTCTGACTTACTTCACTCTGTATGACAGTCTCTGGGTCCATCCACGTTTCTACAAATGACCCAGTTTCGTTCCTTTTTATGGCTGAGTAATATTCCATTGTATATATGTACCACATCTTCTTTATCCATTCGTCTGTTGATGGGCATTTAGGTTGCTTCCATGACCTGGCTATTGTAAATAGTGTTGCAATGAACATTGGGGTGCATGTGTCTTTTTGAGTTATGGTTTTCTCTGGGTATATGCCCAGTAGTGGGATTGCTGGCTCATATGATAATTATATTTTTAGTTTTTTAAGGAACCTCCATATTGTTCACCATAGTGGCTGTATCAGTTTACATTCCTACCAACAGTACAAGAGGGTTCCCTTTTCTCCACACCCTCTCCAGCATTTGTTGTTTGTAGATTTTCTGATAATGCCCATTCTAACTGCTGTGAGGTGATACCACTTTGTAGTTTTGAATTTCATTTCTCCAAAATTAGTGACATTGAGCAGCTTTTCATGTGCCTCTTGCCCATCTGTATGTCTTCTTTGGAGAAATGTCTATGTAGGTCATCTGCTTATTTTTTGATTGGTTTTTTTTTTAATATTGAGCTCCATGAGCTGTTTATATATTTTGGAGATTAATCCTTTGTCTGTTGATTCATTTGCAAATATTTTCTCCCATTCTTAGAGTTGTCTTTTCGTCTTGTTTATAGTTTCCTTTGCTGTGCAAAAGCTTATCAGTTTCATTAAGTCCCATTTGTTTACTTTTGTTTTTATTTCCATTACTTTAGGAGGTGGGACCAAAAAGATCTGGCTGTGATTTATGTCAAAGAGTGTTCTTCCTATGTTTTCCTCTAAGAGTTTTATAGTGTCCTATATAGTGTCTTATATAGTGTCCTATATAGTGACTATAATGTTTATAGTCTAACATTTAGGTCTTTAATCCATTTGGAGTTTATTTTTGTGTATGGTGTTAGGGAATGTCCTAATTTCATTTATTTATATGTAGCTGTCAGTTTTCCCAGCACCACTTATTGAAGAGACTGTCTTTTCTTCATTGTATATCCTTGCCTCCTTTGTCATAGATTAGTTGACCATAGGTGTGTGGGTTTATCTCGGGGCTTTGTATCCTGTTCCATTGATCTATATTTCTGTTTTTGTGCCAGTACCATATTGTCTTGATTACTGTAGCTTTGTAGTATAGTCTGAAGTCAGGGAGTCTGATTCCTCCAGCTCTGTTTTTTTTTCTCTCAAGACTACTTTGGCTATTTGGGGTCTTTTGTGTCTCCATACAAATTTAAAAATTTTTTGTTATAGTTCTGTAAAAAATGCCATTGGTAATTTGATAGGGATTGCATTGAATCTGTAGATTGCTTTGGGTAATATAGTCATTTTCACAATACTGATTCTTCCAATGCAAGAACATGGTATATCTCTCCATCTGTTTGTGTCATCTTTGATTCCTTTCATCAATGTTTTATAGTTTTCTGAGTTCAGGTCTTTTACCTCCTTAGGTAGGTTTATTCCTAGTTATTTTATTCCTTTGTTGCAATGGTGAATGGGATTGTTTCCTTAATTTCTCTTTTTGATCTTTTGTTGTTAGTGTATAGGAATGCAAGAGATTTCTGTTCATTGCTTTTGTATCCTGCTACTTTACCAAATTCATTGATTAGCTCTAGTGGTTTTCTGGTGGCATCTTCAGGATTATCTATGCATAGTGTCATGTTATTTGCAAAAAGTGAGAGTTTTACTTCTTTTCCAATTTGCATTTCTTTTATTTCTTTTTTTTTTCTCTGATTTCCATGGCTAGGACTTCCAAAACTATGTTAAATAATAGTTGCAAGAGTGGACATCCTTGTCTTGTTCCTGATCTTAGAGGAAATGCTTTCAGTTTTTCACCATTGAGAAAGATGCTTGCTGTGGGTCTGTTGTATATGGCCTTTATTGTGTTGAGGTAGGTTCCCTCTATGCCCACTTTCTGAAGAGTTTTTATCATAAGTGAGTGTTGAATTTTGTCAAAAGCTTTTTCTGCATCTATTGAGATGATCATATGGTTTTTATCCTTCAATTTGTTAATATGGTGTATCATGTTGATTGATTTGTGTATATTGAAGAATCCTTGTATCTTTCCCTGGGATAAACCCCACTTGATCATGGTGTATGATCCTTTTAATATGTTGTTGGATTCTATTTGCTAGTATTTTGTTGAGGAATTTTGCATCTATATTCACGAGTGATATTGGTCTATAATTTTCTTTTTTTGTAGTATCTTTGTCTAGTTTTGGTATCAGGGTGATGGTGGCCTTACATAACTCCTTCCTCCACAGTTTTTTGGAAGAGTTTGAGAAGGATGGGTGTTACCTCTTCTCTAAATATTTGATAGAATTTACCTGTGAAGCCATCTAGGCCTGAAATTTTGTTTGTTAGAAGATTTTTAATCACAGTTTCAATTTCATTATTTGTGATTGGTCTGTTCATATTTTCTATTTCTTGCTGTTTCAGTCTTGAAAGGTTATACCTTTCTAAGAATTTGTCCATTTCTTCCAGGTTGTCCATTTTATTGGCATAGAGTTGCTTGTAGTAGTCTCTTTTGATGCTTTGTATTTCTGTAGTGTCCGTTGTAATTTCTGTTTTTTCATTTCTAATTTTATTGATTTGAATCCTCTTCCTCTCTTTCTTGATGAGTCTGGCTAAAGGTTTATAACTTTTGTTTATCTTCTCAAACAACCGGTTTTTAGTTTTATTGATCTTTGCTATTGTTTTCTTTGTTTCTATTTCATTTATTTCTCCTCTAATCTTTATGATTTCTTTCCTTCTACTAACTTTGAGTTTTGTTTGTTCTTCTTTCTCTAGTTCCTTTAGGTGTAAGGTTAGATTGTTTATTTGAGATGTTTCTTGTTTCTTGAAGTAGGATTGTATTACTATAAACTTCCCTCTTAGAACTGCTTTTGCTATATCCCATAGGTTTTGGGTCATTGTGTTTTCATTGTCACTTGTCTCTAGATATTTTTTGATTTCCTCTTTGATTTCTTCAGTGATCTCTTGGTTATTTAGTAACATATTGTTTAGCCTCCATGTGTTTGTGATTTTTTACGTTTTTTTCCCCCTGTAATTTATTTATAATCTCATAGTGTTGTGGTCAGAAAAGATACTGGATATGATTTCGATTTTCTTAAATTTACCAAGGCTTGATCTGTGACCCAAGGTGTGATCTATCCTGGAGAATGTTCTGTGTGCACTTGAGAAGAAAATGTAATATGATGTTTTCAGTTGGAATGTCCTGTAAATATTAATTAAATCTATCTGGTCTGTTGTGTCATTTAAAGCTTTTTATTCCTTATTAATTTTCTGTCTGGATGATCTGTCCTGTGGTGTAAGTGAGGTGTTAAAGTCCCCCACTATTACTGTGTTACTGTTGATTTCCTCTTTCATGGCTGTTAGCATTTGCCTCATGTATTGAGGTGCTCCTATGTTGGGTGCATATATATTTACAATTGTTATATCTTCTTCTGGATTGATCCCTTCATCATTAGGTACTGTCTTTCTTTGTCTCTTGTAATAGTCTTTATTTTAAAGTCTATTTTGTCTGATATGAGAATTGCTACTGCAACTTTCTTTTGATTTCCATTTGCATGGCATATCTTATTCCATCCCCTCACTCTCAGTCTGTATGTGTCCCTATGTCTGAAGTAGGTCTCTTGTAGACAGCACATATATGGGTCTTGTTTTTGTATCCATTCAGCCAGTCTGAGTCTTTTGGTTGGAGCAAATAATCCGTTAACATTTAAGGTAATTATCAATATGTATATTCCTACTGCCATCTTCTTAATTGTTCTGGGTTTGTTTTTGTGGGTCTTTTTCTTCCCTTGTGTTTCCCACTTAGAGAAGTTCCTTTAGCATTTGTTGTACAGCCGGTTTGGTGGTACTGAATTCTCTTAGCTTTTGCTTGTCTGTAAAGCTTTTGATTTCTCCGTTGAATCTAAATGAGATCCTTGCTGGGTAGAGTAATGTTGGTTATAGTTTCTTCCCTTTCATCACCTTAAATATATCATGCCACTCCCTTCTGGCTTGTAGATGTTCTGCTGAGAAGTCAACTGTTAACCTTATGGGAGTTCCCTTGTATATGTCATTTTCCCCTTGTTGCTTTTAATAATTTTCCTTTGTCTTTAATTCTTGTCAGTTTGATTACTCTGTGTTTCTGCATGTTTCTCCTTGGGTTTATCCTGCCTGGGACTCTGCTTCCTGGACTTGGATGGCTATTTCCTTTCCCATGTTAGGGAAGTTTTTGACTATGATCTCTTCAAGTATTTTCTTGGGTCCTTTCTCTCTCTCTTCTCCTTCTGGGACCCTTATAATGTGAATGTTCATGCATTTCATGTTGTCCCAGAGGTCTCTTAGGTGTTTTTCATTTCTTTTCATTCTTTTTTCTTTATTCTGTTCTGCAGCAGTGATTTCCACCATTCTGTCTTCCAGGTCACTTATCCGTTCTTCTGCCTCAGTTATTTTGCTATTGATTCCTTCTAGTGTAGTTTTAATTCAGTTATTGTATTGTTCATCTCTGTTTGTTCTTTAATTCTTGTAGGTGTTTGTTAAAAATTTCTTGCATCTTCTTGATCTTTGCTTCTATTCTTTTTCCAAGGTCCTGGATCATCTTCACTATCATTATTTTGAATTTATTTTCTGGAAGGTTGCCTATCTCCACTTCATTTAGTTGGTTTCTGGGGTTTCATCTTGTTTCTTTATCTGGTACATAGTCCTCTGACTTTTCATTTTGTGTATCTTTCTCTGAATATGGTTTTTATTCCACAGGCTGAAGCAGTCCTAGTTCTTCTTGCTTCTATTTTGTAGTCCTTTAATTTGGGTGTTTTTTGTTTGTTTCTTCATGATGAGATTCAGGTTACTATTTTTGTCTAGAATGAAACACAAGTGATATATTCTGTTATATCACATGAGAAAGCACATGATTTCAGTTTGTTAATTTATTGTTGATGTTCATATTGGTTACTTACATAAGTTCTTGTTGACCATCGTCATCTACTGTAAAGATATCCTTTCCCTTTGCAATTAATAAGTAATGTATGAGGAGATACTTTGAGACTATATATCCTGTTCCTGAACTTTTACCCGATGGCTTTAGCCTTCATTAGGATTTATTTTTTTCTAATTCTTATATTGTTTCTGCTATTAGTTGGTACTCTCCTGCTAGGAAGAACTTTCTCTCTACTCCATCTATTTATGTTCTATATGTAATTTTTAGTATTGTTACCAACCTGGGTTCTTGGCCTCCTTAATCATTAGAAATTGATCAGAGACCAGACAAGAAATTCAGGCAAGGCTTTATTGGTGCCCCTGCTGCAGCAGAGGGAGTGAGGACAAGAAACAGGTTCCCTTGTTCCCTCCTTAAGGGGGGCGAGCTGGTTCTTTATATGGCATGAGGGTAGAGGTGTGTCCAGTTGTTGGGCTGGATCAGTAGCTTAGGTGAGAGGCCCACGTACACCCCCCAAAAATAAATAAATAAATAAAGTAGGAAGAAACATAAGCATTGGGTCTCAGACTTCAGCTCCCCATCATCAGAGGGACTCTGATCCCTGAGGGATTTATGTTTTCTTCTAAATTCTTCATCAGTAACAATCCTCCTACCATGTCTCCTTTGGCAGAAAAGGCTCAGATGGCTGTATAAAGTGCACCAGCTAGCTTATAAGTATGTCTCGAGATACAGACGTTATGCCCAAGAATTATGTTGAAGATGCCTATTCTCTATTGGAATCCACTAAACTTACAGATTACTCTAACCCTCCCAGGAAGATACTCCCACTCTGTCATCAGTTGGCATTTCTGTCAGCCTTATTCTAAGTTTTTCACTTTAGTTGGTTTTAATTTTCACCTTCTGTCCAGAGCAACTTTCTTTGACCATTAGAATCTTCATCCTTCTGATTCCAAGGCAGTCATTTTAGCCCTCTCACTCTGAGGTTGGTGTGGGTAACAGCCTTCACAATGGAAGGAGCACGAGTTGTGTGCAGGACATTCTATCTGTGTTAAGTAGAGCGTGTTTGTGTGTGTGTGTGTGTGTGTGTGTGTGTAAGAGAGAGAGAGAGAGAGAAGCGCCCCCTACCTACACACACACAAGACAGGACCACAGATTTTAACATGTATGACTTTAAAATTCTCTAGCAATCCTTAGTTGCTAAGGCATGGAGTCGTGAAGGGATCTGCAACTTTGCTAAGCATGAACTTGAATTCCATCTACTTGAAGTTAAGGTAGGGGAGCAAGTCACTTAGCTAATATTTAAGCCAACTGTACAGATCAAAATACAACACTGTTGCAATCATGTTGTTGTTTTTGTTGTTGTTGGGGAAACACTGTAAAGCGGGTTTGTCACCCTCTGCACTACTGATATTTTGGGCCAAAAAGATCATCATTGTGGAGGGTGACCTGTGCGTGGTAGGATGTTTAGAAACATTCCTAGCCTCTACCCACTAGACACCAGTATGAAACCTCTCCCCATGTTTGTGACAACCAAAAGCATCTCCAGCCATGTCCTTGGGGGAGTAAAATAGTCTGGGTTGAGAACCACTTCTGGATTGATGAGTGATACTTAAATCACTGGAGTTTTATTAAAAACTTTTATTTTTTAAGGACTTTTATTAAATATGGAAAATAAAATACACTAAAATCTACATTTCTTTTAAGGAAGACATCTGATAGAGAGGAGACCTCTAAAAAAATCTTATTCATTGAAGTTTGAACTAATATCTTCTTTTTCTGTTGAATATCAATGTCTCCAAAATAGGCATTGTTCTTTTATGTTGTTTGAGAGAAAATATTTATCAATTGAAGATAAGATGAAATGGAGAGTGGGGAAGATTTTATTCATAGAATCTGGGAGACTATGTGGATTGCTTTGTCAGTAAGATAGGAGTAAGGATGTGTTTTCAAGATCTTTGGGAAGAAAAATCAGTAAGTTCCAAATAAATGCTAGTTAAAAATTTTTATTTTATTTTATATTGGAGTAGAGTTGATTTACAATGTTGTGTTAGCTTCAGGTGTACAGCAAAGTGATTCAGTTATACATATACATGTATACATTCTTTTTCAGATTCTTTTTCCATATAGATTATTACAGAATATTGAGTAGAATTCCCGGTGCTACACAGTACATAATGCTAGTTTTTATTACACCAGTGAAATCTAACCATCTCCTGACTGCAGTGGGAACAAGCGAAAACTTGACCCTTATAGTCTGGGAACAGCCCATGTGCTCAGCCACTGCTCTGAGGATCAACTCTGGTGATCCTTCTAAATCCCAGGTCTCCAGCTATAGATTTCTTTTAATTAAACTCATACCAGTTGTTGGAAAACTGGTAGACATTCAGCACATTCAAAAATTCTTATTTACTGTCTCACTTCTTTGTACTAATGAGTTTTATGATTTCTACTTTTAATTCTTGTTTTCAGTCTTTCTGTTTTCTGCAAAACTGACACTAAACTGAGCTTGTGTTTCTGAATACTAATCCATGAAGATGGTTTTCAAAAGGGAAATGGCAGCTAAAGGAAATGGCACTGATAATTTGTCAACCTGGATACTTTTTACAACATGACTTGACTAGGATCTGGAATTAAATGCCCACGAGAGAGGATTAAAAATAGAATGGTTTTCAGTTTCAGAAAGTGAATTCTTGAAGTGTCTTTCCTGTCCTCTTCATTCAATTTATCACACACCCTGGCACCACCATTTCTGCAAATGAGGCAGAGTGTCCTCTGGGGTTTCCAGATTGAAATGGAACCCAAGTACTGAATTCTTTTGGCTGGATTTTTCTACAGACTGGTGAGTTGCCATTTCAATGAAAATTATAACATACTGGTCCAGCACGAGCATTGACTGTGTCTTCATATGGGAGCAAGAACTGGAAAGCTTTGTTCTCTTTGTATATCTTGGTACATGTTTGATTCATTTCAAAGTGGCCCCTACGCATATATACACTACCAAATGTAAAATAGATAGCTAGTGGGAAGCAGCTGCATAGCACAGGGAGATCAGCTCGGTGCTTTGTGACCATCTAGAGGGGTGGGACAGGGAGGGTGGGAGGGAGATGCAAGAGGGAGGAGATATGGGGATATATGTATAGCTGATTCACTTTATTATAAAGCAGAAACTAACACACCATTGTAAAGCAATTATACTCCAATAAGGATGTTAAAAAAAAGGGGGTCCCTAAGGAATGTTTTATTTCGTCTTGTTTTACTTATATGTAGGCAAGGAGGGACACAAAAATCAGGCAGGTTTTTCAGAACTTATTTCTTTTTTGATCATATTTTCCCAAAGTATATTTAAATATAGATATAATGACAATGTATCTATAATGTAGCAAAAGTGTCATTACTATTAGTTAAGGTATTCATAGTGTTATGGTAATGATCTAAAGAGCATTGTAATAGAATTCATAATATAATAGAACTGAATTTATAATAATAATAGAATGGTTATAAAGAATTTCACAACAATTGCCAAGACTTTGAGTGTTGGGGAGATTTGTAAGAATTACAATTCTATTGACTTTCCATCACTTCAGTGTGTGGTTTGAATGGTTTTATTGCAGTGAGAATAGGTTAGGGAATTATTGAATCTTACAGCTGCACAAAGCTCTCAGATCATTTGGTCCAATGGCTTTCAAATTTGTGGACCACAAATCCCGTGTGTGTGTGTGTGTATGTGTGTGCATGTGTTTATATAAATCTGAAACAGTCTCTCAAATAGTGCTTATTGGGATATTTTCTATTACATTTGATTATTTTCTTTAATTCATTTAAAAATGCTGACCACAGTTCACCATGGTCATAACTTGTGGTTTGAAAAACACTGATCTAGTGAAAATTTTTTTCCCTGAAATCTATCTGTTACTATCTGACACCCGTTTTTTCTAAGTCCATGTCTCATTAAAGGGAGGACTGGTTCAGGGAATGAAAAAAGTTTTCCTAAGTTAAACTGTAGAGATATTTTTCAGCATCGTGATGCTTTCTTCAAGGCTTGGCTGTGTTTGCCCTTTATATTGGTTCCTGAAACTGATAGATATGAAAGTTTGTGCTAGAAAAGCTCGAGAGGTTTTCTTCTCAATCTTTTTATCCAGAAAGGCATCTAGATTTTCTTTTGTGGATGAATAAACTATAATCCCCTAACCGCCCCCCCACCCCCGAGAACAACAACAACAAAAACCCGAACAAATGCTGACAGAGTCCAGCAGCTGTGTTTCCTGAGTCAGAATCTGGGGCCCTCGTGACTTGCCTTTGGGCCAACAGCTCACTGGCAGCTAAAGTGAGCTCTCTTCTAAACACACGTATGGAATTTCAGATTCATGCCATTCAGCACTTGGCTCTAACAAAATGATTTATGGCTAGTCCAGAAAGTACTTTCAGATTGCTCTGGTGGAAATCAGGAGGCGGGCCTTACCCACTGTCACTGTGCATGCGCACACACACTTGCTCATCTGGGTGACTGGCCCTGTGGCACCCAGGCCAAAGAAACTGGACTCATGTTGCTGGCTTTTAGTTACCTTGATACCTTGGGAGAAATAAGAAATTCCTGAGTTTGGCTCTTTACAACTCTAAGCCCTGGAGAACCCATGTGGACAACACAGCAGGAGGAAAGAAGGGAGCCGGGGCCAGATGAAGTGCCCCCTCTGTCCCAGGCCACTGTCATGGTGCGTGCCTTTGAGAAACCATTTAACCTTTTTGTACCTTAGTTTTTCTCATCTGCCGCATGGGCATAATAACATTGTACTTTTCTTCTTTTTTTGTGAAAATCAAATGAGAGAAAAGAGTGAAAACTTTTTGAAGGGCCAAAATGGCACCTACATACTGAATGAATATTGAAAAAAATTTTCCCTCTTGTCAACCATCAGGTATTTTTTTTCTTTATTTAAAAAAAATAGGAAGGCACAAAAATGATTATTGATGATGTTCTTGTGTTTCATCTGAAGAAAAAACAGTAGTAAAATCAAACGTTGGATTTCTGGTTATACTTTTTCGTGCATATTAAAATAAGGGGAGCTATTAAAATGCTTACACGTGTATTTTCTAAAATCATCTTGAATAGCAGTCAGGCGTACGTGTATCACACTCTGACAAGGTGGAGAGCAGATGGCTGGTTGCCTTGGTGATGGCTAGACCTAGGGTCTCACCCTACCCTCCATCTGCTCCCTGTGTGACCGTGGACAAGTGACTCAATCTCTGATATGCCTAGTTTCCTCAGTGGAGGAATGAAGATGCTCCTGCAAAGCCCACAGCCTCGTGAGGATGCTGATGAGATGACGTGAGCTGGTAAAGCAGGGCCAGCAGCCCACACCTGGCCCACCGTCTGCTTTTGTAGGTAAAGTTGAACTGGAACATCAGCATGCCCATGATGTGCACATTTTTTGTGACTGCTTTTACCTGACTGAATAGTTGTGCCAGTTGTAACCCCAAAAGCCTAAAATATCTACTCTCTGGCCCTTTACAGAAAAAGTTTGCCAACTCCTGAGAATTATTTCATCATGAATGTAGAACACTTAGCATTTCTGGCACATGGTAAATTCCAAAGAAGAGCAGCTATTCTCATTATGTAGTGGTAATAGAGTTTAGGGTGAATTTTGATAGTGTTGGTGATGATAATAACAGAGATGATGATGTATTAATAGTAAAGATGTGATAATGATGAAAAATTAATTCTTTGGCTACTAGCCTCAAATTCTTTTACCCTATTATAGAAACCACTGCTTCTATTGCCAGATACCTAACACTTAAGGTTTTATTCCCTTCCCCTGGTATCAAAATTAATTTTCAGGAAAGGATCTGAAACTTTGCTACAAGGTAAAAGAATGACATTCTAGATTTTAGGCTTAATCAGCAGATGTAGGGAGATGTTTTGAAGGGAAGCCCAGAACTTCTCCTTGTCCATTTATGCAAAAAGTAGCCACTAATCTCTTCTTACTTATTTTTTCATTCTGGACAACTCCTTTGAAAATGTATGTGGAGTGTTCATGATTTTTGTTTTTCCCTAAGATCACGCTTAAGTGTGTACCAGAGGCCTTCACCTGTGTTGGGCTTTGTGATGAGTCCTGGTCATTTTCCCAGATCCCATGGAGTTCCTGGGAAAAATGTGTTTGCTTTTCTGTTTTTCTTGATTTGCAAAGCTAAGAAAAGGGGAAGAAAGAATTTATTTCTACTCATAATTTCTAGGCTACAGTAAGAAGGTTTTCTATAAAGTGGATAATTTTGCTAATCTATGGCCTAAAAATGTAACCCATTCTTACCATCAAATACAATTCGAAGTGAGACTCACTCAGAAACTTAGCATCTGTTTCTTCTCCAGTTTATAAATTCACAAATAGGATCTGTTTCTCCCTTGCAAGCAGTTTCCCTGGCAACGAAACCACCTTTCTATGATCAGAGCACTTTGTCACTTTTGAAGTTTGACTTTCTGACAAGGCTTCTGGCTCAGGGACATGAAGAAAACAACATCCAAACACAAACATTTCAAAGACACCCAAGTGGTAGATTACAAATGGGAACTCCATTGAGGTGACTTTGCTGTGGATGGTGTGTCAGACAGCCTCACTGCCACCCTCCCCAGCCAACTGGCAAAGACAGCAATCTCTGGAAGTAGCTATCTTTGTAGAAGAGAACAGATGGGAGTGGTGCTCTGAGTTATATTCTGGGAAGTGGCAGGTAGAGGAGAGGTAGAAAGATTTGCAGCAGGCTGCCTCGCCAAGTGAGCTCACCTAGGGATTGTTCAATCTTTCTCATCTCTAGGCTAAAATAAAAGTATTGGTCACAACCCAGTTACATCATAGGAACACAGCCTTCTCCTCCCTATGCTCACAAATGACCAGGATCAAGTGAGAGGATGCTGGTCTTGGCTGATCCTCGGACTGGTTTTTCACTTATTACTATTATTATTATTGTTTAGCCCTAGTGCTTTCTCCCCCTGCTTTTTCCCCCTATGGTCAACCAGTGACCAGAGTCAGAACCTCATTCAATTCTGGGTTTCCTTCCCCCCAAATCCTGTGCCAACCCCCCGCTGTAACTGGAGTGCAGTTGGGGGTGGATGGAGTATTTGGGGTAGGAAAGTGGGCAGAGTAAACAAGAAAGGTGCCTATTTCCTTATGTCAACTGCTACTCACCCTTCAGAAAGGGTGAAAAGAACTATAGAAATTGATGAGACTCTGCAGAGACCCCCGGATGAGCTTAGAGTGAAGGAGGATTGGAGGATCAGAGAAAAACAGAAACAATAACGGGGGAACCTTCGTCAGAGTGTTTTTGTCGTGAGCTTGCTTCCACGATCTCCAGATGAATGGTGCGTTTTCTTCCTCGGAAGATTTCCCCCAGGAGAACAGTGTTTCTCATACAGGCAAGTCGAGTGGGTAGCTCTGTCCCACGTACTCCTACTTCAGATGGGGTGTGTGTGTTTGAAGGCCCTGGCAGCAGCTAGCATGGTGGGAGGCATTAGATGGAATTAAGAAAAAGGCATGTTCTGCAAAACAAGGGATTTAGAGCTTTTGTGAAATCAGTGCTGATTCCAGGAAGCAGAAGGAAAAGGTTTTAAAAAGTTTCTTCTTCCCTTCCTTCCTTCCTTCCTTCCTTCTCTCCTTCCTTCCTTCGTTCCCTCCCTCCCTCCCTCCTTCCTTCCTTCCCTCCTTCCTTCCTTCCTTCCTTCCCTCTTTCCTTCCTTCCTTCCTCCGCATGGTTTGCGGGATCTCAGTGCTCTGACCATGGATCAAAACTGGGCCACGGCAATGAAAGTGCCAAATCTTAACCGCTGCACCACCAGGGAACTAAAAAGATCTTTTCTTATAAAGGCACTTTTAAAGACCTTTTTTAAAAGTGTGAGTGGATTCATCTCAGGAACTTCATACCGATTATGTTTCTTAGGCTAGGCATAGAGTAAGTCTTCTGTAAGTATTTATCAGACACCTATTGTTGGTTTAATATTAAAATTGGTATGTTGGAAAGAGAAGCATAGAACTCAGACACAGGGGGGTGGGCACAGAGATGGGTACCCAGCTTCCTCTTTGAGGAATGTCTTGCTGCCCAGTGCAGGGAGTGTGTTGGACAGACAGCCTCTATCTGTCACCTCGCTCAGGTCTGCCTCACCTGCAGAGAGATGCCATGCTAAAGTCACACCTCCCCAGCGCAGCCCACATTGGGCGAAGTCCTGGCCACTTTGGCTGGATGTGGGATGCTCTTGTGGTAATACTCACTCCTGAGCTCCCTACACAATCAGCCTCAGCATCACAGTTCAACTTCTCCCTCTCCCAATTCTGCTTCTGTCCCATCCATCTCACGGTTGTTGATCTCTTGTAAATACCTGACACCCTGGACTTTGTCTCGGGATCTGTTTCTGGAGAACCCAACTTGCGACCTCTGGTTATTAATGATCTTACAGATAATCCAAGAGGCAAGATTATCCTATGGGGATAATTGATGATGTGGAACAGAATAGAAATGCTACAACATTCAGATGAGAGGGAGAGAGGTGATCACTTCAAAAATCAGTTATGGGCTCCTGCTGGATCCGGGCCATTTTGTTGAGCAAGCCCAACAAAACTTTGAGGGTGAGAAAGCAGTACAGACAAAGTGAGTGGGAGACTGTGAGGGAAGGGGGCCTGACTAGAATAAGGGGTGCATGTCAGAGAAGAGTCAGCAATCGAAATGTTGTTAATTCACTTAAGATCAGATCTGGCTGTAAACAGGAGAGAAACCTCATGATAGACATTTACTTCTCTCTCACATTATGAAAAAAAAAGTTCAGAGGTTGTTGGTCCTGACCTTGATTGGCGGCTCCCCCTGTCAATTCATGAATCTATCTATCATCTTTAGAGTGAAGCTTTCTATGATCAGGGTCTCATATAACTGCCAGAGATCCATCCATCACATCAAAATTCCAGACAGCAGGATGGAGAATGAGACAAAGAAGGGCATGCCACACCATTTTAAGGAGACTTACTTCTAATTACATCTCATTGGTCACAGCTTAATCACATGGCTACACATATAAATAAGGGAGGCTGTAGAATGTAACCTTTAAACTCATCAATGACATATACAGCTGAAAAAATTCTTTTTATTACAACTGAAGAATATATTACCATATTTTCTTTCAGATGATGGAAACAAATGATAGAAAATAATAAAAAGCCTAAAATCTTGTGTCTTGAAATTGATGGGGGTAGTAAAACATTTTAGAAATTACAGAGAAGAAGAGTTATTTGATATATGAGTGTGGAATGGCAAAAGATTTTGGACATATTCAATTGGACATTAATATTAATAATCATCTAACATGATTTCTGTGGGCCAGGAACTATGTCAAATGCTTTACATCTGTTGTATTGTTTAATGGAGCCTATGAGGTAGACTTTCTAAATGATCTATTACAGATGAGGAGATGGAGGTTTAGAGAAATTAAGAAATTGATCAAAGTCACACAACTTGCAAACGGCAGAGCCAGGCTTCAAACCCATGTTTGTCAAGCCCCCCAATCCAACCATTTGCACTATGGTGCTCATATCAAACATCAGAGAGGAAAAGCTGGAGCTCAGGAGAGAGGGCAGAGGTGGAGGTGCTGGTGGGGAGCCAGCCAGTGCCTAGGATGGTTGAAACCATGAGAGCAGAGGACAACCACTGGGATGGAGAGAATCAAGCAAAAGGAAGAGGAGGCATTAAGTGCTGAGTCTTTGGGCTCTTTCTCCTGGAGGAGGAGAAGCAGAGGAGAGACTGGGGAAGAACTAGGCAGGGAGGGTTCCGAGAGACCCAGAGAAAGACTTTCTTGACTGTGAAAGGAGCCAACAATGTCTATAACACAGACATTCAGAAAAAAGTCAATTATCTGAGCAGTAAGAGGTCATTCATTCTTTCGAAGTAAGTGTTGAAAATGGGATGTGGGAATGGGTGGAGGAAGCTTGGAAAAAATGGACCAACTATTTAAATCCTATCTGGTCATCCTGTTGTTAACAATGGTTGATCATAACTGTGAATATTTATGGAGTGTCTACTCCATGCTGGCTTCTGTTCTAAGGGTTTATGTGCACCCCACGGGGTAGCTACTCTGATTATTCCCATTTTACAGATGAGACAACTGAGTCATTGGTCTAAAGTCACACAGCTATTTAGTGGCAGAGTTGGGACCCAAACCCAGCAGTCTTGCTCCTGAGCTCATGGTTAGGATTCTAGAAAAGCCAAAGTTTTCTTAAAAAGAAATGAAATGACAAGAGTCCACAGATGTTTTTTTCTGAGGTAAAAATCTCACGTCCATCTTCATAGGAATTGTTAAAGGTATTTAGTGATTATTCACTCTTCTTTTCCAAAAAACTGTTTTGAAGAGAGATCAGTTTTGTTTTATTTTTTCCTGTGTTAGTTTTTAAAGAGAAAAAATAGTTTAAAAATAATTTAAGTGAAATTTGAAAATATTGAGGGAACATATATTGCATTTTTGATGGTAAGCTTATTGAGAGAATTGAAATGATACATTATGGTCCTTAGTAAATATCTCCAGAAAGAAAGAGGGCATTCTCTTTTTACAGAAAAACATTTTAATAATTCTGCACTGGAACAATGATATTTTTGTGTCTCAAATTCCTTTATGCCTACAGACTGTCCAGCTGAATGTCATTAGAACCTCTAGAGCTTATTTTCACATAGCTTGAAGCCTCACTCATCGCCTACACAGTCACATGTTGATTTGAAAAAAAAGAAAATAATATATATATATATATATACATGTAACTGCACATGATACACATGGGCAGCCTATTGGGATCTAAGACTTACAGATGCCAGCCTTACAGCATTCCTAACCCTTTCAGGTAACCAGATTTATTCATGTCAATATGGGCTTTTAAAAGACTGAGAAGTAATTCTTAAAATATTTCTACCTGGAACCTTATAGTTCAATTTTCAAATAAAATAGTACTATCATATTCAAAATTAGAGATTCTTGAAAAGTGTTTCTGTTTAGAAGTTGCTGGTTACTGTAATAGGCAGGTTTGAAGGGAATAGATTTGCCTTTCCACACAGACTAATCAATGAACAAAATCATAGGTGGGAAGAGAGTTTCATTGTATATAGAGATGTAAAATAAAAAGGCAAGAAAAAATAGTAAAAGTTGATCAGAAAAAAAAAAAACTCAAAATACTGATTTTAAAGAAAAGAACTTGGGAGTACATATTCAGTAATAATATATATTTTTGAAATTTTAGAATGATTACAGAACTGGCATTTATTGGTTTTAAATATATAATTAATGTTAGTTTGCTGGTCACATTGGGCAACACAATATTATAGCCTACAGCTACAACAATAGCTGATCATTTCTGAGAGTTTATCATATGGTGGGCCTCATATTGAGAATGTCTCATGTATCATTTCATTTAATTATCCTCAAATCCCTATGAGTTAGATGATCTAGTTTCTTTATGGAAATGAGGGAGCCATTCTTCACTGCAAATTTTTAATGCTCTCTTTATTCTAACCTGTGGAAAAATTTGATAAGTAGGTAAAGTGCTTTTTTCAGGTAAGATAGTTGCTATTTCAGTTTTCCTTTCATGATGTATAAAATACCTTAAAATGATCTATTTTATTAACTTGAAAATTTTCCTTCTTACATCCTGCATATTACTTCATTGCACACTGAGAAAAGATAATTAAGAAACTTGTTTTCCTTGCATTATCTCCTGTATTACTTCTTAAAATCTCACCTTTGAAACCCTAGCCATTTCTGAACTAGGAAGCATCCTGTCATCTAATGTGATGTAGTCAGAGATGTGACAGTGGAAGGTTAAATTACAGTAGCTACTGACTTACCACTAATAAGGTGAGTCATGGGGAGAAAAGCTTTGCTTTTTATTTTCTATTTCTTTATACTTGACCCCTAGCACCTTTATTTCTGACCTCTTCTTTTCTTTAAGGTTGGCATGCATTATTAATTAATTCTTTCAACAAATATATATTTAGTATCTACTCAGTGTTAAGTAGCAGAGATGCAGTGGTGATCCAAAAGGGCATCATTAATTTCTGTCTTCGTGGAAGACTGCTCAGCAGTGTTGGTCCCAGGGACACCTCTCATCCTGAGGGAATATACTGGCTACTGTAGCCATCAGCTGGTTTTTGCCTCTGTGGAAATTCTGGTGTCAACCTAAAAAAAAAAAAAGAAAAGATCATTCCAATGTGCTTTGATTCACTGGCATCTCTTCACCCACTCAATTACTCTTTTACAAATGCATATGCACCTTCTTTCAGGGCAACCCTTCAGTCTAAGTCATGACTGATTCTGGAGGATATGGAGCATTGAACGCTGAGTCCATTAATGTGCTTCTGGAATGTTCTGTAACTCCTGATGAATCTGGTTTTCTGCAGCTGTGGGCAAGTCACAGCGTTTGTAAAGGATCTTTAGGATGACAGTAGATGAGGATGAAGATGGTTAAAATCTGCCTTTCTGTTTTGTTTTGGAGTGAACACATTAAGGGGAGAAAATAGAGGACACCACAAGAAAACAGGGTAGATTCTAAGACTGGGTCCATTAGAGATTTTTGTTAAACCTTATACATTTCAGCTGTCCTAGAAAGAAAGAGAGAAAATAATATTTACTGTGTGCTGTGTGTTGCGCCATACATCAGGATCTTATATGTCATCTCATTTAATTTTCACATTCACCCTCTGAGATTTGGATGCCTTTATTATGCCCATTTTATAGATGGAGAAATGAAAGCTCATGGAATTTAAATAACTATCATAGTGTTGTCGGCTAATTATTGGTAGATTTATGGTTTGAATCTGACTCCACACTTCATTGTTTCCATTAGTAGAATTAATAAATTGATGGTATAAAACACGTCAGAGTTCACACATTAGTTTAGATGTTTTTGAAGATAAATATTGTTTATTAAATATAAGGAAATACTTGTCATCAACATATTTAGTGATCCAACAATATTTTTCTGGGTCTATGTTGCACTATCCATATTGAAATTTAGGTAGCTTTAGCATTCATACCAATACAATTGGATTTTTTGCTGGTATCTCATTTCCATTTTAAAGTTATGTTGTGAAATAACCATGCATTGTTTTTATAGCAAGAATGATATAGAGACAGTTAGAAAATAATAGTGATGAAAGCTAGAAAAGTCAGAGTGTATAGCCTCATTTTGGGAATGAATACTGGAGGCTTTAGGGAAACATTCATCTGAGTCCAATTCTCTTTAATGTTGTTAGCAACAAAATCTTTGCTGGCTACTCTCTCCTGAACCTTTCTTATCCCTTGTCTGTGAGTATCTCTATGGTAAGGCTGGCAGAAGCAGTCAGCAAATAAGAGTCCACATGAAACTTGGTTCTATCCAGGCAGACAGGGATTCAAATCCAATTACATCTTGTGTTCATTAAGCAAATAATTTAATCTCCCCAAGTCTCCATTTTCTTACTTGTCTGATGGACATGATAATTCTCTTGCTAGCTTGTTGTGAGAAATTCAAGAGATGATCTATATTAAGTATCCAGAATAGTATCAGATAAAACTCATTAAGTGGTATTTATACATAATATAAATTTGATCAAATCTGTTCTGGGATGAGTGGATCGAGTATGTGGGGTGGCCAGGATGAGAGACCAAGGCTGCCAAGATCGGGAGGCATGATCTAGGCCAGAGAAACTTCTCCATTTCCTTCCAAGCACCCCGGCCCCTCACACACCCTTTGGATGCTGATTCCTTCTATCTGCTCTTAATCATTCACAGCTTTGGCATTTAGTGTGAGTTGCTACTTTTATATGTGACCTATCTTCAAAGTAACAAAATATACAGTGATTAAATCACTCTTATTTCTCTATGGCCCCTGTTACTGTGTTGCAGGAAGGGGGACCCTTTCCAGGGTCCAAGACTGGGCTCTTGTCTAACACTCAAAAATGAATCGTCTGAGGAGACACACGTGCTGACAAAGCAAAAGACTTTATTGGGACGGGGCGCCTGGGTGGAGAGCAGCAGGGTAAGGGAACCCAGGAGAACTGCTCTGCCATGTGGCTCACAGTCTCAGGTTTTATGGTAATGGGGTTAGTTTCGGGGTTGTCTCTGGCCAATCATCTTGCCTGGCCCATATTTGGTCTGACTCAGGGTCCTTCCTGGTGGTGCATGCATCTCTCCGCCAAGAAGGATTCCAGCGCAAAGGATTCTGGGAGGTTGGTAGGACATATTATGGGCTGGCATCTCCTCTCTCCTTTTGGACCCTCCCAAATTCTCCTGGTTAGTTTTCCTCGGCAGCACCATGTTCCTTGTCGGGAACTCCTACTGTGAGATAACTCATGCAAATGGCTATCATTGAAGTTGGCCAAGGTGGGCAGTTTTGGTCAGTGGTTCCCTAACAACTGTATGTTCCTTGAAGACAGAAGTCTCTCTTGCCTTCTCTGAATCCTCCATACAACCCTCATGTATGCCCATGGTCATTTGTTTATTTAATGGACATTTATTGACCCCCTGCTATGTGATAAGCACTATACTAGGTGCTGGGGGAACAACAGGAGACAAAAGAGAAATATCCCATTGTCCTGGTGCTTATGTTCCAACTGGGGAGCCAGACATTAAAGAATTCACTATACATGTAATCACATAGTTTTAATAGCACATGATATGCAGAAGTACAGGCCTAAGAGAGCAGCAACAGGTGGCTGTATCTCACCCAGGAAATCATGGAAGGAATCTTCAGGTAGTGATTTTATGAAGTATACTGTGGGTCAGCAATTGTGTTAACCTCATCATGCAAATTAAAATGATTCACCATAGGATCTCTGAGTTTCTCAGAACTCAACAGGGTGAAGAGAAATGAAGCAGGGAGATAGTTGCTGGAGAGCACTGCAAGCAGAAGAAGCAGTAGGCCAACCATTTATCTTGCTCCATGTTTTAAAAGATAACACAATTAGCCCTTCACATCATCCCCATCCCCAACTAATACCCAACTGTTATTTATGAGCAGGGAAAAATAACTTATTGAATATGTGCTATTAAACTTCCTCCATAGCCTACTATATCATGCCATTTTTAACCTCACAACAGTTTTGAGATATTATGGCCTCAATATTGCAAATAAGTAGGCTGATTATGCCTTGGTTTGCCCCATATAGTCCCATTTTATGCCTGTTGCCCTGAAGGAATTACTAATTGTACCCTCCCATCCCCCCATCTTTCGCACTCGAGAGTGTCCCAGTTTGTGTGATGAATTCTGTGATCCTAAATAAAAGAAGCTCAGAGAGATCAAGAATCTACCTTGGGTCACACAGCTAGTAAGTGGCAAAGTGTGGGGATACCACACAAGTACTCTCTCACCTGAAGACCCATGTTCTCTCTTCTGTATTGCAAACACAGTCAGTTAGTTCTACCCTTCTTCTATTGCTTTTTTATTCTTCTAATTATGGTTAAGTAGTTCAAGAAAAGAATGGACACTGGCTTTCTGACATCAGTCTTCAGTTATTCTGCAGAGTCATGAATTTCAATAGGGTACAATGAAAAAAATGATGGATTAAGATAAAATATGTAGAGGAAGTAGTAGTTGTTTTCTTGGTATGCACATTTTTGCACTTATATCTAGCCTATTCTTTATGTTGACCAATATAAGGAAGCTAATTTAAAATACAGTTGCTTCGGAAAGAGCAGATGTGACTCTAATGACAAAACATTGGTTATGATCTCTGTGACAAGATACCTGTGGGCAGGGATGTTTCATGACTTGTCCTGGTGGGCAGAGCCCACCCTGGATCACTGGACCCTGGCAGTGGCAGGCTGCATAGGCTCCCAGGAGGAAAGGTGTGGGTAGTGACCTGTGCTTGCACATGGGCTTCTTGGTGGCTGCAGCAGCAGCCTTAGTGTTTCATTCCCGTCTCTGGGGTCTGCGCTGAGAGCTGCAGCTCTCGCCTGTCTCTGGAGCTCCTTTAAGCAGCGCTCTGAATCCCCTCTCCTCACGCACCCCCAAAACAATGGTCTGTTGACTGTTAGGCAGGTCCAGACGTTTTCCCGGACTCCCTCCCGGCTAGCTGTGGCACACTAGCCTCCTTCAGGCTGTGCTTACGTAGCCAACCCCAGTCCTCTGAAGCCCAAGCCTCAGCTCCCAGCCCTCACCAGCCCCGATGGGTGAGCCGACAAGCCTCTCAGGCTGGTGAATGCCGGTCGGCACTGATTCTCTGTGCGGGAATCTCTCTGCTTTTCCCTCCGCACCCCTATTGCTGAGCTGTCCTCCATGGCTCCGAAGCTCCCCGCCTCCCAACCCCCGTCCCCACCAGTGAAGGGGCTTCCTAGTGTGTGGAAACTTTTCCTCCTTCACAGCTCCCTGCCAGAGGTGCAGGTCCCGTCCCTATTCTTTTGTCTGTGTTTTTCCTTTTTTCTTTGCCCTACCCAGGTACGTGAGGAGTTTCTTGCCTTTTGGGAAGTCTGAGGTCTTCTGCCACCGTTCAGTAGGTGTTCTGTAGGAGTTATTCTACATGTAGATGTAGTTTTGATGTATTTGTGGGGAGGAAGGTGATCTCCATGTCTTACTCCTCCGCCATCTTGAAGGTGCCCCTCTTCCCCTTTATTTTAAATAAAATACGTTTAATCATATTATACCCAAAGTCATTTTGGAAATAAATATTACTTTGCTCTGTTCCTTTATGAAATTATGCTGTAAACTCTAAAGATGCTAGTGTTACTCTATTCACTTACAAATAAGACTTTGTGAATTGTGTTGTGGGCCAGAATTTAGGCTTCTCTTATGATGTATATAGAAGTGATTCTCTATATATGGAATCTCTGAGTATTTCTATTAAATAATATGCTTTATCCCCAATGCTTTGCACCACACTTTATTAATATCTCTCTGGATATGTTTCAAGATCTTCTAGTCAATTTATTATCCATATTTTCAGTTCATATTCCTGTGCTGCTGAATATATTCATGACCCATGGGGCCACGTGTATTTATAGTGCCTACTAGACATGGAATGTGGAACACCTCTTCCTTTCTTCCTAATTCAGAGGACTTCTGCCAATATCCATCTATTTCACTGTTCTCTCGTCCAAGCCCAGATCAGGAATAGCATTTCATCTAGTAACTTTGTGGAAACTTCTTGGTTTGTTTGACCAAAATATACTTTTTTCATGCCTTCATCAAATATCACAGCAGAAAGACACCTTTGTGGACAGCCCATTTCAGCAGTTCACCCTGTGAGTGGGATGGAAGTGGGCATTGGGAAAGCCAGGGCTTCTGTGACCAAATAAATGTAAGAAACTGTGGGCTAAGCCAAGCTTGAAGGGCCTCTGGACCATGAGACAACTCCAAAAGGTCGATATGGAGTAAACCAATTCCTAAAGTTATTTGACCACATAATCCTTTCATCACTATTTATCTTGCAAGGCTGGTATTCTAAAGATGGCACATTGGGAAACCAACACTGATTCTAGAATGTTGCTTTAGAAACAACTTGTCCCTGAGAAGTTAAGTGACTTACCCAAAACCTCACAGCTATTTGTTGGAAAATCTGAGATCAGAACAAATTTTGTCTGCTTTTGACCTAGATGGTTGGACAGTGCATAGCTCTGAGCATCTTGCTATTTCTTGCTACAGGTATTTGTATGTAAGAGTCATGGGAGGAAGCTGACTGCAGTTACTGTCATTTTGCTATGACCTTTAGCCTCTAGACCTTTGATTCTTAGTAAGGACTTGTGAGCCCCAGCAGCAACTGGCCCAGTGGAACTGAGAAACTTGAGATTGGGATGAGTCTGTTTTCTTTTAGAGAGTCAATTCAAATTTAATCAAAATTGTCCTTTTCATTAGAAGAAAAGAAGTGCAAGAAATATCCACAGGGCCTCCCTGGTGGCGCAGTGGTTGAGAGTCCGCCTGCCGATGCAGGGGATACGGGTTCGTGCCCCGGTCCGGGAGGATCCCATATGCCGCGGAGCGGCTGGGCCCGTGAGCCATGGCCGCTGGGCCTGCGTGTCCGGAGCCTGTGCTCCACAACAGGAGAGGCCACAACAGTGAGAGGCCCGCATACTGCAAAAAAAAAAAAAAAAAGAAAAAAGAAATATCCACAAATAAAGATCTCAGTCAGTCAAGAAGTTCACTGGATAAATATTTATGGAGTGGTAATAAGTGCCACATACTATTCTAGGAAAATAAAGGTGATCAAAACAAAATCCTTACCCTTATGGAGTTTAAAAACCAATGATAAAATTGTATGTGTATTGTATGTTTAACTGAATCACTTTGCTGTACATCTGAAACTAACACAACTTGTAAATCAACTATACTCCAATATAAAATAAAAAAAAAATTTAAATGACAAAATTAGATAGGAAACAAGCCTAAGAAGTTAGTACGGGTTCTAGAGCAAATAACATGGGCAAAAGTGGATAGAGAGTACAGGGAAGGGTCTTGAATTGGGGTTGCAGTCTCATGTATGGTGGTGAGGGACATTTTACTGTTAAAGTGACTTTTGAGCAGAGACCTGAGGAAGGGAAGGTACAGTAATAAGCTTGGGAAAAACATTCCAGGGAATGGGATTTGCATGCTGTAGGAATACACAAAATTCATCATGGCTGGAGCTGAGGAAGCAGGAGGGAGAGTCATAGGGACCAAGTCCTGTTGAGCTGTTGACTATTTTAGGGAATTTGGCCTAGCCTCTGTGTGTCAGGGGAAGCTGCTGGAGGGTGTTGAATAGAGAAGTGATGTGGTCTGACATGTTTTAAAGGCTTAATCTTGCTACTGTGTGGAAAGCAACTGGGGAGATGTGATAGAGCAGGTTCCCAGGAAGAAGATTCTGAGATAGAGATTAGCATACAGGAAGTTTTCCCTTTTGGAAGTGCTCTCATGACCAACACCAGTGGGAGATGGGAAGGAAACAAGATTACGCAGAGAGCGAATTGGGCTGCAATGAAGTCTCAGCAAAAGGCTACCCAACTTGAGGGTAGCTCTGAAACTGGGTTTGTCCTTCAGCATTGCCTCAAATTGGAACAGGGGTGTCAGGTTTTTGTATGGATGCATCAAACAGCCATTGGATACAGGCTGCCCCTGAGAAAGGGGGTGACTTTACAAGGAGCTTTATTCAACCAGGAACAACTCTTGGAGAAGATAAAGAGCTGAGCACTGTCACAGCACTTCCAGCAGCTGGGGATAGTCCTCCAGCCCAAAGGGAGATGTGGGTGGTTTATCAGAGCATCAACTATAGTAGGCAAAGTGGAAGCAGGGAGACCACTTATGAGAAAGTGATTCAGAAAGGAGTTTATGGTAGGTTCTGCTACTAGGACGTTAGAAGTAGAAGTAATGAGATAGACTCATTTTCTGGATTTATTTTGAAGGGAGAGCTGACAAGTTATACTAATATATTGATGGGGGGTTATGAGAAAGCAAGAATATCAGTATATTGACCAATACTGATATATTGATGGGGGATTATGGGAAACCAACAAAAACCAATATAAGCCCTCACTTTTAGCTTATGCAATGAGAAATAAGTACAACTATATGCTGGTGGGGAGAAATTAGGGGGAGGGGGTGGGAAACAATTTCAGGAGAAACACAAATAATTCAGTTTCAGATGTATTAAGTTTCAAATCTCTGTAAAATATCTAAGTGGAGATGTTAGTTGGCTATAGGAGTGTATTGTTCAAGGACACTCTACAGGCTGGGGAAACAAATTTGGAACTCAATGGCTTATAAATGTTAATTAAAGCTATGGGACTGGATGAGATTATCCAGGAAGTGACTCCTGGGCCACTTCAATGCTTCAGGGTCAGATGGCACAAAGCAGGCAGAGAAAGAGGGTACAGGGGATAGGAGGGGACCAAGAGAAATGGTATACCAGAAGCCAAGCTGGAAAGTAATTCCACAAGGGGAAAGTGATCACCAGACACTTATTCCTGTTTGATATATGTTTCTTATCATTGTCTCTGTTCCCCTTTCAAATTCTACCATGTACAAGGCCTATTTGCCTCTTCTGAATATCTAAGTATGTCAAACATTTTCACTTAGGTGCTAGATTTTCTTCAATACTTTGAAGCTCTTGGTATACTTGAATTAAGGTGGACTTTTAGTATCATTTTACCTAGGAGGATATACCCTCTAGAGAAGAGACTCTACAAGCAGTAGTAACAGGAATAGAAGAAATCCAGATGAGGCCAGCACAGATGCCAATATAGATGAGGCCAAACTTAGACTGTGGCAGTGTTACCAAACTCAGGTTTGGCTGCTTGTTCTTCAAGAATCCAATACTGAGGCACAAGTGTTGGGTAAAAGGAAAGATAGCTTTATTGAGGAAGCCAGCAATCCTGGGGAGAAGGTGGACTCATGTCCTAAAGAACCAACTCCCAACTCCCCAGGTCTTGCTTGGAGATAATATACAGAAAAGAGAAAGGAGCTTCATGCTGGGAAGAGGGTAGTATTCTATTTTCAGAGATGATTATCATGATCATTGGTGCCAAAGTTTCATCACATCTTGCTTATGACTGGAACATCATTTTGCCATGAGTCTCTGGTTAGTTATCTCTAAAAAATAAGGAACAAGCATAAAAACAAAATAGAACAACTAATCTTCCATTTCAATATGCATCATTAGCTTATTCTTTTGTAAACTAAGTTAAAGTTGAAGGGGAACTAGGGCAGGAGTCAGGCTTAGCATACTTGAAGCTGAAATTCCTCAGTTACAACAGGATCTCATGCTTTTTTTTTTTTTTTTTTTTTTTTGTGGTACACGGGCCTCTCATTGTTGTGGCCTCTTCTGTTGTGGAGCACAGGCTCTGGATGCTCAGGCTCAGTGGCCATGGCTCATAGGCCCAGCCGCTCCGTGACATGTGGGATCTTCCCGGAACGGGGCATGAACCCATGTCCCCTGCATCGGCAGGTGGACTCTCAACCACTGTGCCACCAGGGAAGCCCCCTCTCATGTGTTTTTGATGAGATGTCAGGATTCATTTAGATATCATACAGCCAATTCTGAGTTGTAATTATGATTCCTACAATCACCTATTATTCTGGAGCAGGGGTCCAAACCCTGGGTGATTCCCATCTTCAGAGGAAAAACACCACCCAGAGCTAAAACAGAATGAGAAGTGATTCTGATGTTGGTTACCAGGAATAGAAACTAAGTGCAGAAGCTGAGTGAAAGCTCCCTGGGGATGGCCTGAGGCTGCTTCCCCGAGCAGCCTAGATTCAGCACATCACTTGCCCTCTCCTCTAACTTCATTCACCAGTGGTGTAGCTGTGAAGGTGTCTCCTTCATGAGAAGGAGACTTCATGAGAATGGGGTCCAAGTCTTTATCTTGATGTCTCCTAGAGCTTAGAATAGTGCCTGTCACTCAACAGGGGTTTATTAAGCTGAATAAATGAGATTTCTAGTGACTTTTTTTTTTTTAAGCACAAGGCATAAGAGCAGACAAATAGATTTCTGGATGGTCTTGACAGCTGGATCTGTTTAATCACTTACATGTTTCTTAGCAATATTTTGTGGAGGTGTCTATTTTTTTTCCCTCAAATTTGTTTTCCATGTCAGGAAGAGAGACTATTTGTTCTATACTGTTTGTTTTAAAAGTAATACCTTAACATTCTCTTGGCTGGAAGGTATTGCAGTAATATCTGTTTAGTCAGAAGGGTGAAGGATGCCCTACTTCAGCCATCACTAATGCCAGAGTTTAAAGAGAATTTTGGATTATATTTGTCTGTTGCAATGTTCAACAAACTTTACTTTCTTTTGGGAATAGATTATTCAACAGAAAAGTTTGTGCTCCTTATTAGGAGAGAGATCATTAAAAGTTTGTGTTTATAAAATGCTTCAGGGTCTTAGGCAGACCCTACATGGCCTTCTTATCTATAGAAAAAAGTAGTTGTAACTGGAGGCTAGACTCTCCCCTTCTCCTACCCCCAATCCTGTGTCAGTAACTCACTTGGTCTTCATCATCCAAGACTGAGGCCTATTTTTTGACCAGGTGCCATCATTTTCTATTCCAATGAGGATGGTTTCTATAGAAATTGTTCTAAATACATGTGCTCTTTGAGTTTATATGCAGTTACTAAGCAGATGGCTGAAGCATGCTATTATAATGCATGACTGTTCTGCTTTTTGTTAAGTAAAAATTGTCTTCTATCAATATAAGGAATAGTCTATAATGCCAACAATTACTAAGAAAACAAGGGAAAGAAAATGAGTGCAGAAAAGTTACCAATAAGATACAGAACAAAATAGCAAAATAATAGATTAATTTCATTGGTTCTCATTGTAAAATGACTCAAGGAAGAAATCAAGTAGGACAAAGGATAGGGGCTGAAGTATTTCCTCTCCCAAATCTGACTGTACCAACATGTGTGAATATTGCTTTATGTTTGGGGGAGGGAATGAGAAAAAAGATCAGAGGGAGAAGGACAGAATGAGATATAGGAAAATAGCTTCCTTATTGTTTGAATCCACTTAGAATAAACTGATTGAACCACTGACAAGGGATGGATCATGGAGATGAGTGTGGTCTCTAGGGTTTGTTAAGGCTCCCCTATTCAGTAAGGAATAGGAATTAGGATTTTATATATATACATATATGATGCTATATATATATATGCATATACATGTATTTATGTAATGGTATAAAATCTTTTTTCCTATTCCCTACTGAATAGCATCAAAACACCTTAATTCAAGACCTCTGATGATCTACAAAGGGGAGGAGAGATGAATCTGAATGTAGAAAGTAGAATGGTGGTTACCAGGGATTGGGGGTGGGGGTAGGGAATGGGGAATTATTGTTTAATGGGAACAGAGTTTCAGTTTGACAAAATGAAAAAAGTTCTGTGGATGGATAGTGGTGATGGTTGCACAGCAATGTAAATGTAATGCTACTCACTAAACTGTACACTTAAAAATAATTAAAATGGTAAATAAAAAAAAATCTCATGATCTAGACTGAACCTACTTTTCTAGTCTTATTTGCCTTTATTCTCATGTATGTTATTTACCAAACTGAGTAACAATAGTGTTCACAGGTGTAACGTTTATTAAGTATTTGCCTGACACAGAGCTTTACATGCTGAATTTAACTGTAATTTTCATGAGAACCCTGTGAAATAAATACTATTCTGATCCACATTTTGCTGGTGGGGGACTGAGCCTTCGAGAGGTCCTGTAACCACGGCTTAGCCTCAGGTCCCACAGCCAGTGGGTACTCTGACTCCCTAGTTCCCTGCTCTGTGGCTACCCCTGCTGCTTACTGCCGTTCTGATAGGTGCCTTCACCTGAGCTTTTCTCTCTGCCTGAAATAAGGGCTATTCTACCTCACCTTCAGAGGTCCTATTCCCCTACTCTTCTAAGTGAGCCCAAATGCCACTTTATCCTTGAATTACTTACCCCAGGTGACTATGATCTCACAACCCTCCAAAAATTCCTCTAAGTCTTTGCTACTCTGAGTGTCACAGACCAGCACCTGGGTACCACCGGGAGCTCGTGGGAAATGTTGAATCTGAGGCCATACCCAAGAACTCCTCAATCAAAAACTGCATTTAAAAAAAAATTATTTTGTGCATTTAAGAAAAATTATTTACAGTTGATTTACAATATTGTGTTAATTTCTGCTGTACAATAAAGTGATTCAGTTATACATGTATCTATCAATACATTCTTTTTCAGATTCTTTTCTATTATGGTTTATCACAGGATATTTAAGAAACTGCATTTTAAGATCTCCAGGTGGCTTATGTATAAACTTTGAGAACTGCAGAATGGAAATTTTTCTCTTCTTTTTTGCTTTGCATCTCTGTATTTGTACACCTGTTTTATATTCCCAATTGGACTGTAGCTCTTTAAGGGCAGGAGGGTATTATAGTCTCTTGAACATCCATAAATATACATAGCATAGAAGAAGGCACATAATTTGTTCTCTGATGTAACACAGCACTCACATTAAAAATTTTAGATCATTTACTAGGTTGAAAAGTACTGGGTTATTTGGAATAGTTTTTCCCAGTGTGCTAACAGTATCACTTTTGACAATTGGTTCACTTGTAATGTTTCCAAGAATTCAGGCTTCTGATAATGGTGAAAATGTTAAGAGGTATAATCTAGGTCCCTAAAATAAAACCTTCATTCCTTCCCAGAGCCTTTGGTCTATAACCAGCCCTTGTGACACAACGTCTTTCATCACCAAAGCACAAATATAGATATTGCAGATTTGGAAAAAAATCAACACTTAGAAAATAGAAGTGTGAAAGCTGAAGACTCCAATCAATTTCACATGTAAAGCTTTGACGTTTGTCTATAGTCAGGAAACTCACTGTCTTCCAGGAACATTGGAATGGAATTTTGTTTTGACAAATATTTGATTCCAAGCTCTATTTTAGAGCAAATTTAGTTAATAGTAAAACTTCAGTCACTGGAGACACTCCTGTACCATTTCTCGCTAGGTACATGCCAAGGAATTCTAATTAAAGCTATTGATTTTTGAAGGGATCGCTGTGTGTTTTCTCATTCTTTATTTAGGCCCAGTGTTTGCATGTATTGGTACCACTGAATATTCCCAGTGAGTATGACCAACTGATTGCTGGGATTGTCAGCTGTGTGGGTCCTTCGATCAGCTTCTTGTTGCTGTACAATCTGCCTTCTCTGTTCTTTTTGCAGAATGTTTAATTGCACTACATGCATGAAAAGAAAAGGGGAAACACATATAGGTGGTAATTCTTTTTTTACTTCTACTGGCTCCATTTCAGCAGTCAATCTGACCTCTCCTGAAGTTCCAAATCTAAAAATTGTCTGAACATAAATCTACTCTTTGGAGCTGACAAAACCCTTTCGTTCAGGGAGGATTCCTCGTTACCTCTTTTTTAGAATTCTTTTTTTCCCTGCGAGTGGGTGTGTTGTTTCAGGGAGTGGCTCCCTTCCCACCTCACTCGTTGGTTTGCTCACGCCCTTATGGGATGAATCAATGCTTCCAGAAAGCCGGGGGCTTCCAAGGGACTGCGGGAACAATTACTTCCAAATGAACTCGTGCATCTTAGCAGGGAGCATTCAGACCACACCCCAGGTAAAAGGAAGTCTTTCCTTCATGCTTTTGAGAACTTTGAAAGGCTATGCACTGTGGTGTTTGCTGCAAGAGGGTTTGAGGGAGAGACGCCTGGGTGTAGATAAATTTGACTGTATCAAAATGAAATGTTATAGACAGTTAGTGGAAAGGATGAGCAGATAAAGGCAAAACTGCTTACTGGCAACCAAAGAAGATGCTCAGGACAGTCCTTGGCGTAGTGTGAGTGCTGAGAGACACGCTGTCATGTTTCTTCTCAACAAGAAGCTCGTGGCCATCTGTGAGTGTGGGTGTCAACGTCAGATGAAAAATAACTTTTAGGGAAATAGAAGAAAGGAAGGCACTGGAGCCCGAAACTGAGCAAAGGAGAAGTGAGCCTGCATGGCACGGGGGGGAAAACAGTTTCTTAAATTATTAGTCGAGTGGCCGGTGAGAAGGTGACAGTCTCAGAGTTTTGAGCACTTGAAACTATACTTAGGAAAAGCTTTTCATCCTTTCAGCTCTAATTTTTATTATTAAACTAGTTTCTCAAGGATAGCAACTAAAATGCGTTTTTAAACAACACTGACAATGGAAAGTGTTAACTGGCATTTAACCAATGCAATGATATTAACATGCATCTGGTTCTGCTTTGTGTGGAAAATGATTTTTCATCACCATAGCAATTCATTTCTGGACTCCATTGGAACTGGGCTATGGTATGCAGTAAACAGCACAATTTTTCTTTTTCTTTCCTGAATAAGGGATTCAGCAGTCCACCGGCTAACACAGCGTTCTTCATCTAAATGTTGTATAGTGTAGCTAGTATAATTTCAAATCCTTTTCCAACTAAATTTTGTGCAAAAAATTCTGTACATTCTTGTTAGGATAAGAGGATGCTAGGTAAAAATGATGAAAAGAGCCCCATGCTAACAATGTACTCCCAGCTTAAAAGTGAATATCAAACCACTGTCGTTTTTGTGGTTAATCTGAGGTTATGTGTGTGTATAGGAATTTATCCCTGATCTTATTCTCTGACAGTAAACTAGGAAGATGAAAAGTCTTTAGTACTGTTGGATTTTCCATTTTTATGTTATTCTTGATGACATTATATGTTGGCTCAACTAATATTAAAAACAAACTGTTCTCCTTACCTGGTGAAGAAATTTTATGAAGGCTATGGATGTTCCTGTAAGAAAATATAACAATAAAAAAGAAGGAAACAATTTTACTTATTTTCAGTTGCTTTCATTGTCAAAATTTGGTTATGTTTAGAAATTCCTTTGAGGATATGTTCCAAAAGCACACCTCATTCATTGAAGTATCCACTTTTATTCATACTTTGTTTCAATTTTATTCACTAAAATTGTAACTATTAACCTTTAAAAAGTCAATAGTTTACAAGGTATCAGTAGTGACAATCTATTTGTATGTTAGAGACTTTAGTAGCAAGCTAAAGTAAAGTTTTGGAGAAATAAATCTTGGTCACTGTTAGAAGGCAAAGTCACTTACTGTTAATAATGGTTATATGTATTTTGTAAGCACAGGGCACTTATACTGAAGTGCATACATCAGTATTTAAATTTCATCTGGATAGAACATAAGATAGGCCTGTAGTCATCATGTGGGGAGATGAGGACAGGCCTATAGCACCTGAGGACAAAGTCACACTTTTACCTCTTCTTTGACTCCTAAAAGACTATCTTTATTTCCTACTCAAATGAAATTCTATGATAAATTATCTGAACTACCCTCAGTGATTTCCTTGCTAAAACCCCTCTCCACCCATCAAGATATTGAGATTAGTCATGTAAAGAAGACTTCCTAGAAAATAACCCATCTAGAAAGTGTGTTGTATTGTGTATCACTGATAAGACTAGTGGGTTCCCTGAATCTCATGAGGGATCTAATGTCCCTTCCTACAAAGGAAAGCATTGATTTATTATTTTTGGATGATAAGCCTGGGAATTGCGACCTGACTGCCATGGGGGAATAGACAATTATTTTTAAAGGCAGAAAATAATATTGAAAAAGGAAAGTTGGCCCAGAAGGGTTTGTCTGTGTGTTTTTTATGACCTAAGGAATAGGCATTGTTTCTAGAAACCCTAACCCTAACCCTACCCTGTTATAAGCCTAGACCTTATAATCATCTAGTCTTACCATCCTACTAAATCCTAAGCTCTCGTAACCCATACTGTGACCCTGGGCCATTCTCCCCAACACCCATCATGTTTTCAAATCTGATTCCTGAACCGAAGAGACCACTAGTCCCTTAGTCTGAAGTCCCTCTTCTTCCCTGTCCACATTGAACTCCATGGTTGACCCTTTGCTCTTCTCCCATCAGTACCCTCAGTTTCCTGACACTCACAACATTCTTCTGCCAGAGACACCTCTGAACATCAGTTCTATAAATGCTGCAATTCACTTTCTCTGTTCCTATGATAGGCAGTTGAGCATTCCTGGAGACATTATCAAAAAGCCAAGCAAATTGCTTTTACTACAAATTCATGGATTTACATTTAGGCTGGGCCCTTACAATAGTCTGTCAATCCTTTTACTTATTTATAGTCAGGTCTCTTTCCCACTGCATCATCCTACATCTATTGTGTTCCAGGCTTTTCCATTTCTCTTAAAATCCTGTGTCACCTTTGCTACTTCTTCCTCAGCTACTGGACCACTTAATGGTAGAGCTGGATGGTTCAACCTTGGACCTCTTCTTTTCTTATTTGTGCTGACTCCCCTGATGATCTCATCTGGTCTCATGGTTTTCAATACCAAGTATAGGTCAACAACTATAATAATTTTATCTCCAACACAGACTTTCCTCTGAACTTTTCTCCCATCCCCACATTTCCACTTGGATATATATTTGTCATATCATATTTGATCTTTATTTTCAAAACAGCTTCACTTCTTGTTTTCCCTGTTTCAGTGAAGAATATCTTATTTCTTTCAGTTATTCAGGTCAAAAATTTTGTACTTGTGTTGACTCTTAACTGCCTCTTATATCTCACATCTAATTTTTCAGCAAATTCTAAGTTTTTCCTTTAGATTACAGCCAACCCAAGTTTTACCTATCATTTTCTCTCCTATGGGTTATTATACTAGTCTTCACAGCACTTATCACAATTGAAAATCCTATTTTATTGCATATTTATTTGGTTTCCTGTCTCCCTCCCACCAGAATGGGTAGAGGTTTTTGTTCACTGTGTGTCGCCAACCCCTAGAATAGAGCCTAGCATCTGGTAGGCATTTAATAAGATCTTGTTGAGTAAATGAAAGTAAGTAGAAGGCAACTTATTCAAGTGAGGTTTGGTTTTAGTAGGAGTGTAGTAGCAGGACTGATGGCTATGTAAAAGGACAAAGATGTAGGTGGGTGACTAGATGTGGTGATGAGGGTTTTGGAAGTTCTCTTCGGATTGCTTCAACTATCTCAGTGAAGTGGGAAAGAAAGTTGTCAGCTCAGAGTGAGAATGAGGAAGAAGTTGTAGGGGTTTGAAGAAAGAGGAGAAGGTGTGAGTTTTCTAGCAAGTGGGAGAGTAAATGGGCTCTGGAACTGTATAATATGATTACAGAGAAGAATTAAAGTGCCAGCTTGAGGCTCAGGGTCATAAATTTGAAGCAAAACCAGCAAGTGGGGTCGTGTGATTTTTTTCTGTAACCACATTTACCCTTGTGGTGCAGGAAGAGAGTAGGTAGGTGGTAGACTGAGTGACCACTGTGATTTACCCAAAGTGGATGGTGATGTGAGAGAAGGCAAGACATTTGAGGGGCATGCACAGGAGAAGTTGTGGTCAATTCGGTCATTAAGGCTGGCCAAAAAAAAAAAAAGAAGTCTGGGAAAACTTAACGTTGGAAGGATCAGTAGACTTTCATTTTGGTGGTTTCCCAGAAATGTTGGAGTCCAGAATTGAAGAGATGGTGTGGAAAGAAAAAAAGTGATGATCAGAGAAGGAAAAAACCCTGAAATTATGGTGGTGTTGTGGCTACTGGTTGTTGCTGAGGATGTGAAGGGCAAGGAAGAGTAGAGGTCAGTTAAACATGCTACTGGAAAAATTACCCATGGGATAGCATATTGGGTATTATAAAAAGTATGGTGTTAGAAGGAGTGGAATTAACCCCAGAAGTAAATCTTCAAAGAAAGAAGGGTTTGACTTGGGGGTAGGGAGATGGCTGTAACAAGAAGAGGTAGTGAATGGTGTAGACTTGTGGATGGCAAGAGCTTCAAACCTGGAAGTTTGTAGGTAAGAGGGAAGAAGAATGGTCTGGAAGCAGAAAAGAGTGCACAGAGGATACCTAGCCTACTTCTGGTGGGTCACCCAGTGTGAGAGGAAGCAGAGAGCTTCTCGGGAAGTAGAGTCCTTCAGCAGGAACCATGGTTTAGTTAGAGTCAGAACATGTAGAGAAGAGGTTAAGGATGTGGAGGGATGTGTGACAACTGCCTGAATTCCAGAAAGTGTATGGTGAAAAGTTTCCAAGAGTTGGATCATGGTATGTTGCTGAAACTCAATCTCTGTTCACCAGTGCTGAATAGAAACTCAGAGACAGAGTTTTGGGTGAAGTAGAAAAGACTAGCTTTTATTGGTTTGCCTGGCAAAGGGGGCCACAGTTTGCTAATGCCTGCAAAACTGTGTGTCCCGCCCTGGAGGGGGTAGTGAGGAGTCTTATAATGTTCAAGAAGCAGGGCGTGGTCAGCTCATGGACATTCTTCTGATTGGTTGGTGGTGAGTTAATTGGGAGTCAGCATCATCAGTCTTCTGGTTCCAACCGGTGTGGGGTCTATGTCCTTTTGGGCAGCAAACAGTTAACTTCCTCCACCAGGTGGGGGTTTCAGTATGTGCAAAACAGCTCAAAGGACATGGCTCAGAATATTATTCATAGTCCTTGAGGAAGAACTAAAGGTCCTTGACTTTGATTAATGGCTAAAATATTATTATTTTGTCTTGCTTGAGTGTTTTCCTTTCTTTCTGCCTTTTCTCACTTCCCTGATTAAATTTATTCTTTGACTAAAGTTTTTCTACAGGCAAAAAGCAGGTGAAGGACATGGGTGGGGATCTATTCTGGGAAGGCCTCATAGGGTCCTTCTCGGTTACAGGTATAAGAAGGGAACAAAACTAGGGGTGTGCATTGAACACAGAGATACAAAGATGGCTGGGTTTCTCGTACAGCTGATGTGATCAGGTTTAAAGGGCATGTTGAGTTACGACACACAAGGGTGTCACAACCTGAAGGGAGAGGAGCCTGGGGGTTCCTGCCGGGGCTATTGCATTTCTTGTGACAGAGGCATGGAGGTGGCAGCGTGGCAGTTTCACTCTGACTAGATGGGGCGGATCACATCATAAACATGGATTGTGTACAAAATGAGTCCCCTCACCTTCCAGCTTATCTCACTGCCTCACAGTCAGAGCTTTTCTGTATCTCCATTAATTTTCTCCATTCTCAGAGGAGGCCATGTTCTTTCTGTTGTTGCTTTAGCTTTTTCTGCCCACTTCCTCCAGGACTCTGCTCCACTTTCCTTCTTACTGGTTCCTTCCTCGAGTCTACAGACGTCTTCACATCTATCCTGTTACAGACCAACAAGGGCACCTCTTTGACTGGACTTTTTTTCTAACTACTCTCCATCTCTCTTCCTACTTCTCACCCAAACGTTTCAAAAGAGAAATCTCCAGCACCATCTTCTCTTTCTGCTTTTCCATTTAGTCCTCCATCTATTACTCTTGGCTTTCTGTCCTGATTGCTAGCCTTGGGTCTTATAAGACCAGCATTACCTATCTGACATTCTAATGTGACGATCTCATTCCCAATCTACAGCACTTGGTTCTCAGTGTCAAAAGGACAGAACTCAAACTTGATTCTCACCCAGTGCTGCTTTCCATGCCTTCACTCAGCTGGTTTCCTCAGCCTGGAAGACCCTTATCTTTCTCTTCACTAGGACTTAAATTCCAGGTGCTGCGTTTTATGGAGCTTCCCAGGCTGGGTAGGCATCCCTTATCGCTTTTCCCTTCCTATTCTGTGCATATGCTTTTCCTACTTATGACTGGTCTATTGGCTGTTTCTTATTTGCTGTTATACCTCTAGCTCCTGAGTACCTGCCACACAGCAAATACTTTAACAAAATGCTTTTTGAATGAATAAAGAATGAATGAAAGAGAAGGTATAACCTCGAGAAGAGGCATTGGTATCCTGGCAGCAAGAAAAGTAAACTTTCAATTTTCAATTCACATTTTAGCATTCTCATTAATGATATATGTCAGAAGTTTCACGCATGCTTGGTGATTATGAGTCACATTGAACCTGCTAACCCAGGGTTAAATGGATAAAGTCCTTGACCTCTGTGGGGTCATCACAAACACAGCATCTTGTCTGTTTTGAAATTAACTTTTATCCATGTTAACTTGCAACATTCCAGCAGCTCAACTTGCCAAGCTGCTCTTCTGTTGCCATGTCCTACAACAGGGTCTTCCTTGGGTTGTATTTCTTTCTCCGATAAATATTTTCACAAAAAAAGGATCAGATACACTATGAATGTTTTAATAGATGTTCTCTTTGCCAACCATACACATGATCATAGGGCAATAGGCAATTTATCAAAATAAATGAGATAAATATAATATGTAGAGAGTAAAGTCAAAATAAACCTTTGATAAGACTGAAAGTCTAATTTATTACGTGTCTCATAGGTCTCTTCTGGTGATTCTGAAGCCAAACCTCTGATCTTCACATTTGTCCCCACTGTCAGAAGACTACCAACCCACTCCCAGTTGGGTGACACCTCTAAATTCATTGTTAAAATTCCTGAGGAACCAAGTGATAAGACTCCAGAAACTGTAAATAGGGTAGGATTATTTTTTTACTATTTTTTATATCAAGCAATTAACATTAAATTATCCATCATAATGACTTGCAAATTTGTATGGGTGTTTATTTTCTTTGCTTAAAGTGAGATGACTTGGAAATCTAAGATTGGCTAAAAATATAACTATGTAATAGGAACTTCAGTGTTATCAAATCTCAGGTTCTCTCCAATTCATTATTCTCAACCCTTTTGATTTGACATCCTTTTGTTTGCTGTTCACATGATATATTCGACCTCCTGGCCCCTCCCCTCCCAAATGTATCTCAATAAAAACAAAATTTTTACAAAGTTTAAATTTATCTTTAAAGAATACTAGATAAAGGAGCAAGGTGTTATTTTACATGTAACAGATTAGCAACATTAAAAAAGTGTAATATCTGAATTTGGGGCAATTGTGGATATGTTGGCATGCTCACACTTTGCTGCTAGTTTTGTGAATTTGTACAATTTTGGTGGAAAACCCTTATCCACAGTCACAAAACTGTCTATAACCTTTTAACATTTAAACTCTTGGAAATGCATCCCACAGAAATAGTACAGAGGAAAAAAAGTGTTATATAGGAAAATAATTAGAGAAAAATAAAAGGAGCCTAATATCTAACAATTAGAGAAAAGTTAAGCATATGATAATACATCACCTTGACAAAGTTATAATTATAATGGTTATGTAATTTCATGGAACATGTTAATCTTACAATATTAAGTGATACAATAGATTATAAAGTTGTATTTATACCCTGATTATACCTATCTAAAGAGGGACCAAAACTGAAAAAGAAATTAAAACAAACAGACAAAAACCTAAAAATGACTTGTGTTAAATAGTGACATTTTGGGTAAAAAAAATTTCTCTTTAAAATGTATTTTAATACTATCTTATTATAAATAAAATGTGACTGGGGGAACTTTGTGGTATTTTTGAGCCAACTTGTAGTAGATAAAATTATCTGATTCTCGTTGTCTATATGAAAACATCTTCTCTAGCAAGTAGTAATATATAACCTGGGACTTACAATGTCATCTTATTTCAAAGACTGTTGGGACCAAATTATTTGAGAGAAATTCTGAATGCTACATAAAGTACTTCTGGGAAGTTTCTCCCTAACTGTACTCAAGTACACATAATATATTCATGGGATCCTTTGTGATTAGGCGCTATGAGTGTGGGACTATGGATGTATGAATCAATCTTGGTTGCAGATCTCTGAAGCCTCCAAAGATAAGGATATTCACTTACTAATGGCAATGGTATCTACACAGCCACAAGTTTTGATTGACCATTAACTAAACCCATGACAGATCCCCATTTGTTTTGTGAATGTCTTTATGGAAAACATTGCTCTCTTCCTCTCTTTTTAAAAAGTCATATCAGGATTTATTTGAAAGCAGGTTTTGCTGACTTTGATTCTGAGCCCTAAATTGTTTGGGCTTGGACCAGGACAAACAAGTGGGTTAGTAAAAGTAAACCATTAGCTTCAACCCAATCTCTCCTATGCCAACCTGATTTTTAGATATATTCATAAAAACTTTTGTCCTTGGAGGTTATAAGCAGATTAAGGTTTTAAGAAAGAGTACATGCAAAAAGCATTTACCAAAGCAACATCAACGCTTTTATGTCTCTACATTTATTGCAGTCTGATTCCAATGAGTACTTGACCTTGAATGTTGGGAGCCAACGGGAGAGAGACCGAGGAACACTGACTTATCCTTTAGAGGTCAAGGACAAGGCTTCCCAAGGAAGGGGATTTAAAGCAAACGAACCTCAAGGAATGCAGCAAAGTGACCTCTTCAAAGCTGAATATGTCTTTATTGTGGACTCTGAGGGGGAAGATGAAGCTCCAAGCAGAAAAGGTGAACAAGGCCCCCCAGGAGGGATGGGCACCACAGCTGCTCGGCCCACGTCTCTAGCAATCTCCTCCAGTCTGGTCTCTGATGTGGTACGCCCCAAAACTCGGGGGGCAGACCTCCAGGTTCTGTCACATCCTGAAATGCCTCATGGGATGGCTCCTCAGCAAAAACATGGGCCGGTAGGTTTTTCTTCTTGTCATTAAAAAAAAAAATGTTTCATATCCCTTGTCTGAAAAGGCCTTTCTATTTATTCAAGGCATCAAGGTGTACAAAACTCTCAAGGAAAGAGATATTAAAAAAACTAAAATCCCAAGATCATAAACTGTCACAGTGTAAATACAGATAATAAATTCATAAGAAATAAATTTCATAAGATGAAAAGGATTGTATACAATTATGCTGTGAACTGTCTGGAGAGAACATGTAAAACACTTACCTGGAGTGGATTTGGGGGAATATTAACCCTTCCTTCTGAAAATTCTTGGAGAAGGTCAGTACAGGGAATTTCTTAGGAGAGAGCTCTTGGTGGGCTGGGTGCATGAAGAAGCACATTTCAGAGATGAGAAAGATCCAGCAAAAAGACATCAACTGGATGTAGACACTTTACTTTTAAACTAGTAAAAGAGTAGTAAAAGGATACACTAGGAATTAAGAGTGTGTAAGGAAAATCACTTCCTCCTGTGTGACTTCAGGGAAATATTGACTGTATTCCTGGAAACCACCAGAAGCAGGGCTGGCCTCAGAGAATTAGGGAGAAGATCCCACCCCAAAGCTTAGCAGCAAGATTGAATGGTTCTTTTAAGGTGTAAAGGCTTTGATACAGTAGGAGAAGACTCATAGCTGTGATGGCAGGAAAGAAAGGGGGTGAAGAAGGTGGGATTTTGAAGGGAAAAAAAATAGAATGACTGGCTATTTGTTGTCATGAAGTTATCAGATGACTTTGACAAGGCATAGAATGTCAGGAATGCAGAGACTGGCTTGGCTTTGGGAGAAAATAATGGGTGCAGAGCTCCCTGTGACAATGAGCATGAGTCAGTACCAAGTTGTCCTACTTAGAATCCTCTAGACCAGGCACTTGCAAACATACCAAAGTAGTTGGGAGAACATTTTTATTGTTGAGTTGGCCTTTTGGTACTACTAGGACCTATGCAAAACTTTAGCATAGGCATCCTATCTTTGGTGCCACCTTATCTTTATTTATGCAGCCTTCACTGGACTCCCTGATGATGTATTTATGTCACCTTCAAGCATCCAGTATCCTCATGCTATCTTTTGGTGATAAAAGACTCTCACTGGGGTAGCACCATCCAGGTCTATTGGACTAAAACATTTATTTCTTCTTGAAATTTATTCTCAGCTAGTTATTGGGAATATTCTAATCATATAATTAAACATATTCTCAGTAAGTGGTGGTAGGCTTAAACATTTCTTTCTTGCCTTAGGAAAGATGATGAAATAAGCAAGTTGGCAATGTGGAAGTTTCCATAGTGTGCGGAGTGTAGTTTAACGTGGCCTTTGAAGACATGGTGATACCAAATATAAATAAAGAAAAATATTCTTAATGAAGCAATGTTTGGATTTTCAATTTACTCTTTTCCCCAACTGATAGATTTCTTCCACTGAGTTGGTCATTTATTTTGTTTTCATGTGACCAAATATATAGAGGGCAAACCAGAGACAAAACACACATTTGGGATATTTTTGCCAAAATCAGTTAGTTAGAAGTAGGTTATAGTTCATGTTATCAAAGCTCCAAATGAAAAGGCAAAGCTCAGCCTAATTCATTAGTGGTGGATGAGCATTACGATTACTGCAGATGGAGGAAAACTGGGTCCTGATATGTTTGGGAATAACCATTGTTCCGGATTCCATTTCCTATAGTAATCCATTTGAGTGATGAATAGTAGGTCATCATGAAATAAACATGAAAAAAAAAAGTGAAAATGAGATGACTGTTAGATGTAAGCTAAACAGAAATGACCAGAGCATTAGAGAAGTCACTCTGAGAAGTTAATATAGTCAGTAGTCGAAGCTTAATGTAAAAAGCCCAAAGATTATCCCATGATTGGATTACCTGATGTCAACAACATCAGCTTTTCAATCAGAAATGCAGTTAATTAAGTGTATTTCTGGTCCACCTGGTAAAAATGAATCCATGTACAGAATTGTCTATATATTATCACTATCGGTTAGTCAGGAATAATTTATGAAGCTATTCCTAAAAAAAAATTTGCTTAGCTCCTAGTCTGACCTTTAACCTTCCTATAACCTAGCCTAGATGTCATTTTCTATCCACATCAGTACTTCTATTCTTCAGCTCTCCTGAACTGTCATCAAAGTATACACGTTATACCTTTGCATCCCTGGTCCTTGATTCCTCTGTGTGTGATTCTTCTCTCTTCTCAGCCTATCTACATGTGGCCGTGGCTACTTGATTCTCTAAGCTCAGCCCAAGCAGTACCTTTTCCTAGAGTCATTCCCTTTGAAGAGGACTTAGTCTCTCTCCTATATCTTTGTCATTTTCCTTGTAGTTTGTAGTCTTTTTAGAAAATCTCCAATATAACTCCTTTTCACCTGATTATAATGATGGATTTTATCTTTCTTCCTCACTAGACTGAGAACTATTTGAAGTCAAGGTTTGTCCCTTGTTCATTTCTGTACCTCTAGCACTTAGTAGAGTGTCTTGCATATACATGAGGTTCAATAAGGTGTATGAAAAGCATAAATATTTAAAAGTTCACATCTTTGAAGTCCTTGCTCAGATATTGACTCCTTCATGAAGCCTGCTTTGGTTCCTTCAGTGAGAGCAAACTCTCCCTCAATATAATTCTGGTAGCTTTTTCTGTACATCTTCTATAACAATTATCTTATTCCAGCATGTATTATAACTATTTAGGTTCATGCCTTATCTCACCTAACAGCTTGTAAAGTTTTTAGAGGTAAGGTCCACATTAAGCCCATTTTTATTGAACGCTTTTTTTCTGTATAGTGGTTACTATATTATCTTGAACAAAGTCAGTATAAATATTGGGTTGAGTGTATTTTGTGTTCCAAATACTTTTGCTGAGGTGGCATGTTTAAGCAAAAGTACGTTATGTTAAAAATCATTAAAGAATTTAAAATTTTAAAGTGTAAGTCAAAATTAAAAAGACTGTATAATATAAGCAGTTGAATTAAAAGCCTTTCAAATAAAATTCAGAAAGAAAAGAGTAATGTTTTTGAATGTTATTGTCTTGAATGTTGGTGTAGGTGGCTAAGAATTGACTTTCCTAGGGATAGTATTAGACTTAAAAGAGAGGTGAATATACACATATAAAAACAGAATGATTTGTCTGAAAGACCTACAATAAAGCCTGGAGCTAAGACAGTGACTTTGGGAATAAAAAGAGGGACTTTGTGGGGTAGAATGAACTGGATTTGTTCACTGACCATATATGGAAAAAAAAATCAGTGATGAATGAAATTTATAGCCAAGGAAATTAAATGAGTGTTGGCATTAACTGAGGACAGAATAACAGGTCTTGGGAAGGGATAAGAAGAGATGAGATATCTAATGTTGAGTTTGAGATGCCTGGTGGCAGAATGCAATGCTATCAAGAAAGAAGCTGGAAATATGAATCTGGACATAGGAGGGAGATGGGAGACTGGAAATATTTCCTATATGAGCTGAAACTATGAGAATAGAGCTGTTTACTCATGGAAATAATGCAAAACAGGAAGACACAAGATACAACGCAGGACACAGTCAAGTATAAAGGGCCAGTGAAAGATGAGAAGCCAAAGAAGGAGGCTGAGAGGGGACCAAAGAAGGTGGAGAGAGGGGTTTCATGCAGGGAAAGCTAAAGAGACTTTCGACTAAAAAGTAGTTTATAAATGAGGCCAAATACATAAAATATATAAACATTAATTAATCAATAATTTAAACATAGCTCAGTAATGTTTTCTTTCTAAAACTCAGATGAATCTGATATCAATCATATCCATTCGGGAATACAAAATACCAACCGTGAAAGAACATTCTGGCGGCATGACACGTTTTGAGAATGAACATGGAATTATCACATAGGAATCACATGGTTCTCCCCATTTTATGCCGGGAGGCCTCCTGGAGAATGCAGCTTTCCTCTCCAATATTGTACTTTCATATTTTCTAGCTGCCTTGACAGATTTTCTTACTGTCCTGCAGCAAGTAATTCTGCCAAGTGGGACAGCCAAGTTAATATATGCTGCTGCTTGATTTAGAGAAGATAAAAAGCTAGGAGATCAAGAGGCCAAGATCAAAGGTAAGGGAAGAATCAAAAGGCCTTTTGCTGATAGACTTGGTGGTGAAGCACTTGGGGTCCCTGCAGGGAGGTGCTCCCTGCAAGGAAGGGAGAGGGACCCTCTCCTGCATGATTATTATTAGAACCAGATGTGTAGGGATGGGGCTAGGGAAGCGGGGTCTGACCTGGCCACTGTCTCAATTTGGGATATGGGAGCCCTTCTGCTCTCCCAGGTTAGAGCCCAGAGTCTGGCCCTGTTACCTGCTTGGACACACACCTCCTCTGGGCTCCTCCTCCTCTGGGAGAAGGGATGAGGTTGTCTGGCATCTGACCAACTCTGCTCTGGAAGAGCAGCCTGGCACCTTCTACTAAAATATTATTCTATAATATGATTTATGAAAATAATATAATATATAACATGATAGAAAATATAAATTTAATACAAGTCAAAATAAAATACAAAACAAAGCCAAATAAAGTAGGGCCTTCAAAGTCCATTAAATATAAGACTTAGGAGGTCATTTGGTGACCTTGATGGGAAGAGTGTGAGTGGGGTGATGGGGCAGAAATCAAGTTGAGGAATGGATAAGTAGTGAAAGGGAGATCACACATTAGAGAGATTGTATGAAAAAGCAAAAATGAGACTGGCAACTTATGGTCACACTCCTCTGGGCAGTTACTTGAGGTCGTAAACTTTAGTGTCCTCATTTGTAGAATGGGGTGATGCTATCAACCTTCCTTGCGAAGATTAAATATATGGCCTAAAACAGTTCCTGGCCCACAAGTGTTCTCAGGAATGATTCACTGTATCTAAAAAGTTGGAAATGGCAGCATGTTTGGGGGCACAGTGTAAGGAACGTGGGAGGAGGGAAACATTTTATATATTGGTTCAAACATAGCTTGGATGTCAGAACGGAAGAAAGGACATGAAAAATAAGATCAGTAGAACTAGCGGTGACCAAATAGAAGAGGTTCTTACAAAAAATTCTGGGAAACTTGGACATTGGCACACATATTAATTAAGAACCTAGATTTTAGGGATCCATGGAAAAGAGATTGCAACAAATTATTTGGACAGGTCATCAGACATAGAAACCTTTTTTTATAGTCATGGGCCTTTGTTTTATAGTGAAATACCCTATTCATACCAGCACATTGTATCAGAATAGCCTTTATATGTCTCTCTTACACCAGTAGATTTGTGAGCCCTCTGATGACAAAAAAATCTCACCTTCTGTCCGCATCACCTAAATCCAATGCCTGGGACACTACAGGTACTAAGAAAGTATCTGATGAATGAATGACCCTCCTTTTCCCATGACCCTGCCATATAAATAGGGAACAGACATCATTACATAACTCTCTTAATTTACAGCAGAGAAAAATTATATTAGAGGAGGGAAGACAACCTAGGACTCCAGCCTCATAGCTTGGCTGTTGTTTTGTATTTTGCCTGTTAAAACACATTGTCCATAGCTTTTGGCTTAGGGATTTAGAGGTTGAAGACTTTGCAAAAAGCTGGGAGGTTAAACTTCCATGTTAGTTCTGCTAAATGCTAGTCTTCTGCTAATCTAACTGCTGAGAAGACTAGCTTGGAGCCACAGGTTCCTGAAAAATGGCATGTTTCTATTAAAATGCAAGGAAGTCATTTGTACATGCCCATTAGCAGGATGACTTCCTAACTGCATGCAGAGCAGAGCTACATGGGGCCCAGCAGCAAAGAAAACAAAACAGGAGCCTGTCTTGCATAGCAGATGGGAGGTCATCCAAGTAGTAACGCAGATTCTGGCTGGGCCCACTCGAATGTATAATTGCCTTGAGGTAGTTGAGATGATTAAAAATGTAGAGGCCCTCATTCTTTTAATTAATATACATACCCCTGACCAACTGATTTTATTGTTTTAACAACCTTTCTCTAGCGCTCTTCCCATTGCCAACTCCCCATTTCCTTTCTTGTTTAGGGTGAGTATACGATTCCATCCTATTCCACCCACTTAACCTATGTTGTCACCGCCCATGGTGAGTGACACTGGACACACCAAGGAGAGTTCCTCTGACTCAGTGGGGGACCCTGGCTCTGCTCTGATGCTGGCAGAATCCCTGTGATGCCTCGCTGGTGGTTGGTTGCTTCTTTTGGTTGAGATCAGTTGTACCAATAGCCCGAGGTGCAGAGGAAGTACATTATGGAAAAACAAGTTGCTTTGACAATTTCAGCAGAAGGGTGAGGAAGACTTTTAAAAGGAGGGTCTCCCGACTTTTGGTATCAGAACTCAAATGTTTGTCTTGCTGGTGAGGAGAAGACGGGCCTGTGGATCTAAGAGCCATCATTCTCTCCATCCTCATTCCTAGAGTCTGGAGCAGAATAGGAGGGGACAACTGCGGAGGGAGGTGATGATGCCACTGTGGAGGGAGGTGTCAGGATGTGACACCAAAACCCTCCTCTTTGGCTTTCTGTTCCTACACCCCCTAGACACTTTATTTCCTCACTCCTGCATGAAGGTAACATGCCAGACATTAGACACTAGGGGAGTAAACTTTAAAAAAACAGTACCTGCCTTCAAGGAGCTTGGAAAACAGTTGCACCTGAAAATAATGACAATGAAAGGTGACAGGTTCAAGGAACAGTGGGACATCTAGAGGGAGAACACCTAGATCATCCTGGATCACCAGGAAGCGTTCACATTGTCTGAGCTGAAATGTGAAAGATGAGTAAAAGTGTTCTTGGCTGACGAACAGGGCCCAGGCATTCCAGACAGTGAGGACAGCCAGGTAAGTACTGACACACAAGAAGAGGGTGGAAAAGAGAAGGCTTATGATAAGGGTTCATCAAATATACTAGGAAATACACTAAGAGAGAGAGATAATATAGAGGCCACAGATAAAACAGTTTTGAAAAGGAGGAAGAGATTGCTAGTCAGGTTCTGTAGAGAAATCAGAAGAGATAAGGGATTCAAGTGCCTGTGGGGCTTAGGAAAAAATAAACCATTGTAGACATTGGTGATAAGAGTTTCTGCAGAAGAGCAGGGGTTAAAATCTGTTAAGAAGTCAGGGGAAGTATATTACTTTTCTATTGTTGCATAACAGATTTCCATAAATTTAGTGGCTTAAAAAAAAAAACACCTATGGGGCTTCCCTGGTGGCGCATTGGTTGAGAGTCCGCTTGCCGATGCAGGGGACACGGCTTCGTGCCCCAGTCTGGGAGGATCCCACATGCCGCGGAGCGGCTGGGCCTGTGAGCCATGGCCGCTGAGCCTGCGTATCCGGAGCCTGTGCTCCGCAGTGGAAGAGGCCACAACAGTGAGAGGCCCGCATACCACAAAAAACAAAAACAAAAACAAAAAACCCACCTATTTATTTTCTCCAGGGTTTTTTAGATCAGAGGCCTGGGCACAGCTGAGCTGGGTCTCACAAGTTTGAAATCAAGGTGTCAAGTTCATCTCACCTGGAAGCTCTCCTAAGGGAAGGGTCTGCCTCTAAGTTCCTCCATGTTATTGGCAGAATTCATTTCCTCGAGGCTGTAGAATTCATGGCAGCTTGCTTTTTAAAGCTGCTACTTTGCGCTTCCCTGGTGGTGCAGTGGTTGAGAGTCCGCCTGCCGATACAGGGGACACGGGTTCGTGTCCCGGTCCGGGAAGATCCCACATGCCGCGGAGCGGCTGGGCCCATGAGCCATAGCCGTTGAGCCTGCGCGTCCGGAGCCTGTGCTCTGCAATGGGAGAGGCCACAACAGTGAGAGGCCCACGTACCACAAAAAAAAAAAAAAAAGGCTGCTACCTTGATCTCTAGTTTTCTGACCCTCTTTTAAAGGGCTCATTTTATTAGTGTTGCCATGTCCGAGCTCATACTGTTCACCGCATGTCAGGCTAATAAATTGAGAGATGAGTTATTGGGGCCAGGAATAGCAACTTTATTTGGAAAGTTAGCAGACCAAGAAGATGACAGACTAGTGCCCCAAAGAACCAGCTTCGCTGAGTTGGAATTCAGTCTTCTTTTATGTAAAAAGGGGAGGTGGTTTGGTTAGTTGTTGCAAACTTCTTGGTGTTGGAATCCTTTGTTCTTGCAGCTGTCCACATAGGTCTGTAGGTCTGGTCACAATGTTCCTATAAACCTTCAAACAACAACCGTCTATTTAGCTCAAAAATCTGCAGGTCAACAATTTGGCTGTGTTCAACTGGGTGGTTCTGCAGCTCTGGGTCAGGCTCGGCTGATCTTTGCTGTGGTTCACTTATGGGTCTGCAATTGGCTGCTGGGTCAGCTACTGGCTGGTTAGCTGTCTGGTGGTTGGTTAGCTGAGATGTGGTCTGGCATCTTCCAGTGGACTAGCCTGGGCTCATTTACATTGTGGTGATGCTCTGCAGTCAGCAAACCAGTAAGCCCCAATGCACAAGTGCTTTTCAAGCCACTGTGTCTTGTATCACATTTGCTAACATCCCACTGGTCAAAACAAGTCATATGGCTAGGTAAGGTTAGAGGGTGAATGAGGAAAAGGACTTTGCCTTTCTTATGAAAAGAGTAGAAAAATGTGGACATTTTTACAGTACACTACATGATAGTTATTATTATCTTTTTAATGATGGGAAGTATTCTGCTTTATGTTAGTATGAGAGAACAAGTAAAAAAGAAAAAGGATGAATATGTAGCATACAGGGGATAGTTAATGAAATGGGATCCCTGAGAAGGCAAGAGCTGCTGGGATTCAGAACACAGAGAGAAATTTACTCTTAAAAAGGGAAAATACATTATTTTTCTTTAGAATGAAGGAAAGGGGATAAGAATAGGTCTAGAAAATATTTAATTTTCCCAGTAATCATAATTTTCCTTGGAGAAAAGGAATCTCAGTCATCTGTTGCACACAATGAGGGAGGTTCTGGGAAAAGGGTTAGTGTGTGCTAACTTTGTGGAAGGCTGTTGTTTAGAACAGGAGAGGAAGCTGAGGTCAAAATATAAGAAAAGAAAAAAAAATCCCAAACGACCCACAAAAAAAGCTGAGTGGTACACAGCCCAGCTGAGACTATAGACCTTAAATTTTTGATGACACCAATTTACAGTGCCTTACCCAGCCCATGTGTGAATTAGAAAAAGGTACCCCCTCTGCTAAGTGTAGGAAAGTTCAGCCCCACTCTCAGCTGGTGCCCTTGTACAGGACAAGTTCTTAAATCAAGTGCAGTGGCCCTGGGTTCTGCTATATTTTTTAAATAGCAGCTTTAAGTAGACTAGGTCTAGGACTGTAATTGATTTAAGAATAATGATTTGCCAAGTGGATTGGCAAAAGAACAAGATGGCTAGAGTGTTGACAATATTGTCAAGAAGTTTGAAATTAAATAAGTATTTCTAAAACCTAAAATGCAAAATACCAGGGGATGAGGGAGATGAGACTGGCTAGGAGGAGAGGGGATCTGTTGTGAAGGAACAACCTTGAGTTCATGGTAGATGTGGGAAAGTATTGGTGGCATCTTGAGCATCGGTGTGTTTTGATTAGATTTTTAACAGGTCAGTCTGAAGATAGGTGTAATTGGGTGCAACAAGAAATAGGAATACCAGAAGGATGACTTGAATTGTTCAGGTAAGAAAGGCTGAGAATCTGCTCAGTCACATTGTAAGTGTCCATCAGTGAGAAGAGGACAGATCAGCAGGTTTGTTTAGGAGGCCAAGGTGCTATAATGTAATGATTGCATGCAAGGACAAAGGAGAATCAGGAGTTTCTTCCTTGCAGAAATGGTACAGATTCAGGAAAAAGAGCACAACTATATGGACCAACATGGTTCAAATCTTGGGAACTATTCAGACCATCAGGCAGCAGATCAGACATTTTGGCTTTTATTCAGATGTTTTGGAATCTCATGGACACATTAGGAAAAACTGAATATACACAGAAGCAGTTAATTTTATTTATTTATTTATTTATTATTGAACTATAATTTATTTACAATGTTGTGTTAATTTCTACTGTTCAGCAAAGTGATTCAGTTTTTTAAATATTCTTTTCCATATGGTTTATCATAAGATACTGAATATATTTCCCTGTGCTATACAGTGGGACCTTATTGTTTATCCATTCTCTCTATATATAATAGTTTGCATCTGCTAATCCCAACCTCCCACTCCATCCCTCCCCCAACACCCTCCCTTAGCAACTGCAAGTCTGTTCTGTATCTCTGTGAGTCTGTTTCTGTTTCATAGATAGGTTCACTTGTGTCGTATTTTAGATTCCACATATAAGTGAAATCATATGGTATTTGTCTTTCTCTTTCTGACTTACTTCACTGAGTATGATAATCTCTAGTTACATCCATGTTGCTGCAAATGACATTATTTCATTCTTTTTTATGGCTGAGTGGTATTCCTTTGTATATAATACCACATCTTCTTTATCCATTCCTCTGTCTATGGACATTTAGGTTGCTTCCATGTGTTGGCTACTGTGAATAGTGCTGAGAAGCAGTTAATTTGAGATTGACTAAAATGACAAGGCATCTATACTACAGAGACTGGTTGTTAAAATAACTGATAGCCTCTATTATGCAGGATCCAATATGGATTTAGGATTAAGACCATCCACTTGATGAGAGCAGAATATTGTAAGCATCCTCTGTTACAGAGATTACTGTGAATGTATTCAGAGCTCAGGATAGTTTTTCTAGGAGAAGAGAGTTTTGAAAATGATTTTGGAGGAGGTATGTGGTAAGGGGGCTCAAGGAATCAGAAGAGGGCTGGGGATTGGAGAACATAGTCAAGGGTGATTTTAGACAGGTGTCTGAAGCAAAGACATCAACAAATATCAGGTTAGAAATAAATGGTGGAGAAGACAGAGAACAGGTTTGAGAGAGAAGGAATTAGAGAACCTAGAGAACAGAACAGGGGTTATTAATGAGAGAGGATGAAAAGATTGATATAATTTGTAGGCATCATCAGAGAAGTTTATTATCATCAGTAAGGGATTTACAGGAAAGAACTAAAATAAAGGGCCTATTTCGAGCTACTTGACGGAACATTTGACAGGTATCCATCCTTTCTTCCTGCATAAAATTATTCATGTCTTTACTTGTTCTTTTTTTAAAGTTATTAATAAAAGGAACTCAGGAAAATGAATCTTTTTCATTAAAAAATGCATTCCCCTCTCCTGGGAATTTTATAAAAATATGGTGTCACATTTTTATATTAGTATAAATTAGGATAACATCAAATTAGAAAAAAAATTGAAAATGCTTATTAATACATCAAATAGGAAAATATAATAAAAAACATTCTTAGACTTTTCAGAATCTTTTCATTTGAACTTTTCTTAGAAGTTCTTCAATAATAAGCTATTAGAAAGTACAGTAAAATTCAGAGTTACTTATATTAGGTAAGATATGACTTCATGTAATAGAATGTTTGGTAATTAGAAACCATAGTCTTGGGGAAATTGGAGGGAACAGTCGTTTCCTCTGATGAGACCCTCAAAATTGCAGTCCTGAGATTTTAACATGATAATTTGGTGGATAATCAGGATGAATTAATGAGTTTGTTATATAAACTGAAGTTATTTGGAAACATGACTGAAAAGGTAATGGGATTTTTGTGGCTGTTATTAATTTACAATTTTTTTATAACAAAAACTATGGCATAGCATGCAGAGAGAATGTACATAGCCTCGAAATTTCTTCATTCCTTCCATGAGGACAGACCAATCATAGGAAACAATTAGAGAAGACCTTTCACTTATGGCTAAACACATGAGTTGGTTTTACGAATACTGGATAAGCCGAATTGTTTTTAAGCAAAACTTATGTGAGGGAATTGTTAAGCATGATTGAATTCTGTTTGATTTTCAATTATTGATGATTTTCAGATATTCTGGGTTACATGCCAAAATTATTCAAAAATAACTTATGTGGCAAGAATTCTGTGTTGCAAATACACAAATGAATTTACATATAAAAAGAAAAGAATATTTTGGGTACATTTGCTCAGAAACTTAGAAATTTGGGGTGAGTTTGAATTTATCAGTTTTAAATATTTTTAGAACTCAAAACTCTATGATATGAAAATCTTTGCATTAGGTCTGACAGACACCTTCTTAACATGTTATAGAGCAAAATCAAGAAATATCTTTTACTGAGTTTATAAATGAAGCTCTTGATAAGTTTAATTATTATGGTCGTACACTTTTCTGCTATGTAATGCGATGTATATAATATTATTATACAACTTAATATATAACTTAATAAATTAAGTATATAACTTAATAAATACAAATTAATATTTTGAATAACAGATATTCCCTAAATTCTGTATTAGGTACAAATATTTTCTTTTCTCTTATGGATCAATAGACTCAAATCAATAATCTTGAAGGGAAACCTCTGTTTAAAAGATTTGGCTTTAGAATCATTTATAATTTCTGTATTTGTCTTAAAGTACTGGATAATTTTAAAAATAGCACAAGAATAGAGCTACTCACTTATTTTACAGGCTCTCCCTAGCTTCTCTTGAAAGTGGTACATTATTTCTTTATTTTCTTTTTATTTGATGTGGGATTGGTGGCTTGCATTGTTTCAGGCAGATTAGATGAACCTATTTGCAAGGCACCTATAGAGACGTAGATGTAGAGAACAGACATGTAGACACAGTGGGGGAAGGGGAGAGTGGGATGAATTGGGAGATTAGGTTTGACATAAATACACTGCCATGTGTAAAACAGATAGCTAGTGGGAACCTGCTGTATAGCACAGGGAGCTCAGCTCGGTGCTCTGTGATGACCTAGATGGGTGGGATGGAGGCAGGGGTGGGAAGGAGGTGCAAGAAGGAGGGGATATATGTATACATATAGCTGATTCACTTCATTTTACAGCAGAAACTAGCACAACATTGTAAAGCAATTATACTCCAATTAAAAAAAAAAGATAAAGTACTCTGGCTTCTTTCCATATGAAAGAGTATCTATTCATTCCTTCCAATATAACTCACATCATTTGTTAACTGTTCATTCTGGCAAGTAATTAGGGAAAATATTTTTCATAAGCTAAAACTCCCTCTCTGTTTCAGCCTTGGCTTTCAGTCTCTCAGTTTGTCAGTTATGTTGATGTTGAGCGCTGCATCTTTTGAATTCTGGGCATTATCTTCAGGTTTACAATATGCAGGAGTAGTCCAAGTTTTTAGAATTTTTAACACTCAAAGTGTGGTAAAGTTTTTAAGGATTGTAGTCATTATTATTATTATTATTATTATTATTATTATTTGTTCGGTACGCGGGCCTCTCACTGTTGTGGCCTCTCCCATTGCGGAGCACAGGCTCCGGACGCGCAGGCTCAGCAGCCATGGCTCACGGGCCCAGCCGCTCTGCGGCATGTGGGATCTTCCCGGACCGGGGCATGAACCCATGTCCCCTGCATCAACAGGCGGACTCTCAACCACTGCGCCACCAGGGAAGCCCTGTAGTCATTATTATTATATTATGGTTTATATTCTTGCAATGGAAGAAAACCTATTTCCTTTTCCAAAGTGCATTTTGAAATTTATATTGATGGTGATTTAAATCTTTTCAAATCATGCAATTCCAAAAGAATATAACTCTTTTAGATTTTTGTCAATGAATTATTTTCCAAAGGGAGACACGCAAATACAATTTTATATTGATGTTCATTCTGGAGAATAGAGATATAGTATCTAAGAGTTCACCGTTTATTTATATTTTATTTCAAATTCAAAGCAATGCCTCATTAGCAAAACAGAATTTCTGCCATTTTCTCAGAGGTTTAAAGGCCTCTTTTTGTGTAAACTAATAGGACTGTTTGCATAAACGAGCAAGTGACAAGAATGTTTTGACAGTTTCACAAATGATGTCCTATGACCCTGTCTATTTCTCTTTCCTCTAGTTAACTTCTCCCACTGCCTCTGAGCAGCTTGCCTATAAACCACCTGCTTTCTCCTTTGTTTCTCCAACTAATCAGAAAACACCACCTGTCCCAGTCGACCTAGCCGGAGCCTCTGTCCTGGAGGAGTTCCACCCGAGGAGGCTGGATGTCAGTGGGGCCCTGGTGGAAGAAACAGCCATGTCCTTTCAAACTTCCGCCTACTCTGCACCCTTTTTTGCACCGAAGGCCACGTCCTCGACGTCACAGTTCCCCCATCCCGCTCAATTATCAGGTTCTCACTCATCCAGTCCAAGTGCAGTCCAGCAAAAACCTGGCCTGACGTCTGAAGTCCTCAAGAAGACTGTCACCTCGCATGTCCTTAGTCCCAGAGAAAGTCCGAGAACCTCTTCTCCTTCGCTGCCCTCCAGTGCTTCTCTGAAGTCGAATTCAGCCTCCTACATCCCAGTCCGCATCGTCACGCACTCACTCTCTCCGAGTCCCAAACCCTTCCCCTCCCCTTTCCACGGCTCTTCTTCCACTGTCTGTAGCCAAGTGTCATCCAGCGGGAACTTCTCAAAGTCAGGGGTGAAATCCCCAGTGCCCTCCCGGCTTTCCCTCCTCACTGCCATCCTCAAGTCCAACCCTTCTCACCAAAGACCCCTTTCCCCGGCATCCTGTCCCACCTTCTCTCTCAACTCCCTGGCTTCTTCCAGCCTCACACTCGATCAAAAAGTTAAACAAACCTCTCCTACACCTAAAAAATCCCTCTCGAGTTGCTCCCTGCGAGCGGCGTCTCCAGAGCAAAGGGAAAACCAGGTTTCTGATCTCAACCAGCAATCCTTTCCCTTCTCTTTTTCCACTAAAGCTGCTCCCTTTCCTCTGGCATCCTCCCTTTCTCCCCCGAAACAGGGCCGTAGCAGCCTTGCTTCTTTGAATGTAGAGAAAATGCCATCCCCCACTTCTTTGAAGAGCAACCCAATGATTTCCCAGCTGCAAACCAGTACCTCCAGTTCTGTGGGTCTGCCTCCTGTCCCTCCAAGCTTTTCTCCTTTGTTTTTCAAGGGCAGACAGGATGCTGACCTCAGGGGCCCAGGAAAGCCCAGGGATATTTCCCCACATCCTTCTCCGATAGCCTCGTCGGCATCATCTTCGGCGTCTCCTCCCACTAACCCAAGAGCCAGGCTCCCCTCTCCAGAGAAATGCTACCATCCTTCCCCAGCTCTTTCAAACCTGATAAACAGATCCAAGAGAGCATCAGCACCTCTCTCTGGCCAGGGGCAGACACCTTTAGCTCCTCCCCCACACCCTGTCTCCAGCACTGGCTCTGCCTCTCTTCCCCAACTGGGGTGCTTCGCTCTCCCTCATGCTAATCCGCCCACAGAGGTGCACCACCTCAGTACCTCAGCACTGCACCCAAATCTTACCCTGCCTTCAAGACTTGGGAAATCCGAAAGCTCCATATCTGACCACAGGTCATCTGTTTCATCCCCATCACCTCCCATCTCTCTAACAAGAACCAACGAGCTGATTTCACCTTGTGCATTGTCCATGTCAACAGGCCCTGAAAATAAGAAACACAAGGTATTTTTTTTATTTTATTTTGCACGTTGCATGGTGCATGTTTCTTTTGAAATACAGAACCTTTTTTCCCCCCAGGGGAAAAATCAGTAATTATGATATTCTTTCTGTTCCTACAAGGAGATAGTGCAAGGGGATCTAGGATTTGGTATATTTGAATGTGTAGATGAATTATAAACTGTCTAAAATTGTGTATGTTTCTGAAAGCCTCTTTGATTTTGCAAATCCTCTTATGGTAACCTTTTATATCTGTGGCTCCAAGAGCATTTTTTCCAGGCATAATATGAGTTAAATTATTGTTCCCAAAGATGGAATTTAGAGCAGTTAGATGGAATTTGGGAATATGATACATTACTGATTCTTTAATAACATGGACCCTATTATCGATCAAAATATCCTGTACTGATAAAATAGTAGACAGGATTACTGTAAAATGGAATATTGTCATATATCAAGCCCCATATGATTGCCCAGCCAATTTGAAAACTTTCTATTTCCTTTGCTGGCATTTATTTATTATTAGTAATTTTCTTCCCCTTCCACCATGATGATTTCTTTATTGCTCTTCATACACCTCAAGCTAAATCAATATGGATTTAGCTATGTACATGTTGGGCAAAAGAGAATAGAAATTTCCTTTGTATGTGAAAATTATTTGATTTATTATGAACACTGAATACTTCATGATTATAAAATACGGAAAGGATGGACAGGCTGGGTAGAGGGAAGTAGAGTTAAGAGAGGAGAAGTATTGACTTTTAAATGCTCTGAAGCTACCCATTGAGGAAGGATGTGAAATCAGCATTTACTTTAATATGAGAAGGGAAACATTTGAAGGAGTTACCCATAGCATTCATTGTTCATTTTTCCTGGAGGAAGGCAACTCTGCCCTAGAGTGTACCGGCTTCCCAACTGTTCTCATGTAATTTAAGATATGGAGTTCAGACACTTAGGATTCAGTCAGTATTCTATAAATGAAATAAAATTATGAAAGTGTCTGTATTAGGAGGGGGTTTGGATTTTCAGTTCAGCTCATTGAATTAACATCATTTTAGAGCGTCCAAGTTGGTTCCATGGAGATTGTATTCAACTCTGTCACTGTTGGGATGATGAACTTACCATGGAAAAGATGAAACAGCCCACATGATGCTGTTAATATGTTACAATACAATTCAACTTAAAAAGCATGCATTAGACATCTACTGTATGCCCACCACCATACTAGCTTTTTTGTGGATGTGTTTTATTTTTATTATTTATTTATTTATTTATTTTTTGCGGTACTCGGGCCTCTCACCGCTGTGGCCTCTCCCGCTGCAGAGCACAGGCTCCGGACGCGCAGGCTCAGCGGCCATGGCTCACGGGCCCAGCTGTTCCGCGGCATGTGGGATCTTCCCGGACCGGGGCACGAACCCGTGTCCCCTGCATCGTCAGGCGGACTCTCAACCACTGCGCCACCAGGGGAGCCCGATGTGTTTTATTTTTAAGGAAAATAATCCTTTGTCTTAAAAATATATTTTATTCAGCAAAACAACATATACATACATATATATAATGTAGAGAAGCTATAGAGAGTTATTAAACCTACAGTAAAGCTAGAAAACAAGGATAAGGCAATATTAATATAATGTAATACAGATTATGTATAAAAGTTCACTGAATTCAGTATAAGAGAAATATTATTATGGGATATGTTTAGTAAGGGAAGTTATCATAAATGTCAGGCCTGTCGGAAATGTTTAGGATTTAGCTTAATGAAGAGGAAAGCAGGTGGCATTTCAGCAATGGTAAACAACTCCACCAAATATACAGAAGATGATCCCAGAGGAGTATATGTGGACATGTAAGAAGATTGGCCTTATCATCGAATAGTGGTGATAGTAATGATAATTACAGTAACAGATATCAAATACTTTCTGTGAGTCAAGAACTATCCTAGTAGTTAAACAAAGTAGTTAAAATTTAATTAAAAGGGACCATGTTAGTTAATTTTGTCATGACTATATGAGATTGGTAATATTATTTTCTTCATTCTGTATACCAAGAAACTGTAGTTCAGTGAATAACTTGCCCAGGTTACATTTCTTATACTGGCAGAGATGACATTTATATTAATTGAAATCTACTGATTCCTGAAGCCATGTTCTTTATTACTGAGATTTATTGCTACAAAGCAATAACTCATATTACTTATCATTTTAGTCTTATTTATTAATTCTCATGAAGGAATTAAATGATGATTAGAATTATCAATTTGTATAATATTTGGATCATTTTAAAATTTATTTTTCAAGATTATTAAGCCCTTGTATTTTAAACTTCAAAGCAAATGGGATGGAGGAAATCTAACTTTGTCTCTAACTCTATGTTTGAAAATATGATTTATTTGAGGTGAAATGACCTGGTGATTGTCTTTTCAGTACCTATGTGTGATTATAGAATTCATTTGTAATGTATTAAAAAAAAAACCCTGGTGATCTAAACATTACTTTTTCCTGAATTTATTGGCAATTATCTCTTAAACCATACTGCCTTACACTTATTCTTTACCTTTATGAAAAGTAGTGTTACTCCACAGTCTTCTTAGAGGGTTTCTGTTTGTGGTTCACTCTGTTTTGTTCATGTTTTGTCCCATTTTTGGAGATCTGGAAAAGAGTGAGCCCAGAACGGCTTCTGATGAAGTCCTTTTTTGCCCTAAAATCAAGTTTTTTGAAGACCCGTTCCTTCCCAGCTCATTTACTGCCCCCAATATTGAAGAATTTTCAGTGTTAGCTTTATTTTTTCTGCTTATTTTCTTTATTTCCAAGTTAATAAAGTTCAAGCTTGTAGAAATGCTTCTTAAATTTGATGAACATGTATGAAAATATGGAGAATGATTATAATTAATACATTTTTATCTGTTCCTTTGAACAGAAAAAAAATGTTTCTTATAATGGGTAAAATTTATGATAACTTTTGCAAAATTAGTTTCTCTCAAGACATTTATTTGTCATATTTAACATATATATATCATATAAATATTTGTCATTTATTTCCTCCTTGCTTCTTGCTGTTATCTCTGTAGGTAAAAAATCAGTATGTGTATATATATATATATATATAAATAAAACTATTCTTGCAAGAATTGTAACTTGAGTGTGAAAAGTTCAGTAAAATGGACACTGTTGGATACTGGAAGAGATAAATCTTATTGCAGTTATTTTTGATGTTTGACTCGTTTTGTTTAAATTGCTAAGATTTCTTTATAGATTGATAGGAAATAGACAAAAGCTTTGGGATATCAAAGAATTTATATGCTTTTATGGACTGTTTCTTTTCTGGCTCATTCCACTGTGGTGCTAATCTGAGCACAGGACCCTCTTTGAAGTCAAAGAGTTTCAGATTTAGATCAGCTTCACTCAGTGCCAGATCCTGAAAGGAAAGAGGTCCTAGAATACAGATAGCCATCAAATTAAAACATCAATGCTTGAAAGATATTAGTTCCAAGTCTGGCCTTACTGTCCTTTGATATGAAAATGAACTGGAACAGCTAGCTTAGGCTGAGCTAAATTCAGGTATAAGATATGTTTGATAGAATCTTAAAGTTCTAAATCTGCTTTTATTAGTATAATGGCTATATTTTAATTTCAGATATGGTTGAAAAATATTATTTCACATTATAATCATGGTCCTAGACAGGATGGGTGTCTTCCTGAATGTTGTTCCCATGGCTCTTTGATCAATGTGTATATTGTCTGAGACACTTTTTCCCCTTGGGAAAGCCTGAATATCAGAAAATTAATCTATGGAGTTGTATTTGGGTTCCCAATATATTTTGCCTTCATTGAAATTTACATTTTTCTCCTAGTGAGTTATCATGGTGTTCCATATGGAAATTTGGGATGGCCATTACATCAAAACCTCATACATTTTGCCCCTCAATGATGATCATCTGAAGCTCTGTGTGGGCTCCAGTGGTGTCACTGTCCTGGCCTGAAAGCTAGCTGGACACATGGATTGGTTAGGGAATCAGTTGGGAGCTTTTAGATATTTCATGAACTTTTATAGCTGATGTTTTATTCATAAACTCTCATTCTTTTAAGGCATCATAACATTTCCAAGTATATCACACTGAAAACTTGGTGATTACAAGCCTCTATGTGACTTTCTCCATTTCTGCTGATCATTACATAATCTTGGAAATGAACAGATTAAAATGTACCTCCATGAGCAAAAATGGTCAGTCTGAGTTCAAAACAAATCACTCATTCGTACAATAAATATGTATTGAGTGCTTATTATGTACACGTTTCAAAGTTGTGAAGATGCTGAAACAAATAAAATTGTAAAAAATGCCTTCTAAAAGAACATTTATGTTCTACAGTGAAAGAGAAACAGTCCACAACCCTCCCCCTCCCCAATAAGTAAATTTTCTTGTATGTTAGAAGATCATAAGTGGTATAGAGAAAAGTATAGCAGGGTAAGAGGTGGTTGTCACCAATTTATGTTGGGTGGCGGGGATAGGTTTGTTTGAAAGGGTGACATCCAAGGAGGTGATGCTTCTTGAGAGAGTATAGTCAGGCCCTTCCTCAGGGTCTTGTTTATGTAATTTGAGGTCCTGCCATTTACCTGTACTTAAAGTGTAACCATGAGTTCAAATACCTGATTCTCAAGGCAAATAGTACAGTTTGTTTTGAGATCTCATAAATCTTTATTACTAGAGCCTGTGGTGAATTTTATGTGTCAGTGATGGGGGTGGTGGTGAGGAGAGTGGTGGGAAATATTTTCTGAAGGGGAAGGGTGTGTTCTTGCTATCCCCAACTTCACACCCAGGATTTATGTTACAATATCTAGCATTGCCTATAAATAGAATTAGCTCTGATAAACTTACATACAAAATGCAATTTCCTTTTTTAAACCTAAACTTTGCCCTGTACCTGTTATGTAGTGAATATTTAGCAGATATTTATGGAAGGATGACTAAAAGCATAGATTGAAAATTGGAGAGATATAGTAGTTATCACTGAATTTTTTGCTGGATTCAAAGTCAGGCTGGTCGGTTCTACCTTGTATGACTAGCTAATGGTGATTCCAGCCTGTAATATTACAGCCTATTCTTATTATTTAAGTTATAATTACAGTGATTAGGGTGATCTGTAATTTTAAACAAAGGAAGGGAAATCAATGAATTTGCTTTCATACTTGGAAGTCTTGACATACTAAAAAAGAAATATGCTCCAAATTTGGATATTGTTAAGAGAAACTAAAAGAAATATACTGAACACAAAAAGTATCTCTTATGGCAACAAGAATGATGTTTGGACTGAGAAGGATAGGCTACATATGTCTTAGAGATGCATAAAGCCCAAGATAGATGAAGAACTAGAAAGGACATATAGTTGCTCTAAATAAGTTCATATCTCCTGGTCTAGATAAATCATATCTCAAAAAACAGATGAAATTTCTAATTCTATTGCAAAAGAAGTATTGCAAATGATGGGAAAGAGGAGATTTACCAGAAAAAAGAAGCAAGCTGTTTTTTTAACACAAAAAGTGGAAGGTAAATTCTGAAAATTATGGCAAATTCTTAGGTTGTGAATGTTTACCAAAACAGTTATAACTGGAAGTCAGACATTTTCTTCAAGCAATAGACATTTATTGAACAATTTCCAGCTTCTAGCTTTTGTGATGTCTTTCATGATATCTTGAACAAGGAGAGATATTTGAGAAGTAGTGATATATTTCTGTGAATTCTGAATGTTTAATCCAAAGCATCCTCGAGATCACTATCTCATCACCTTATTTTAATTTTATGCATATTATTATCTCTCTATGGCTTTTCTTTTGCTTTCTTATTTATTTGTCTGCTTATTGTTTGTTTCAGTTCATTAAGATGTAAGCTCTAGAGAGTAAAGGCTTTACGGGTTTGTTTACTGCTGAATCACCAATACTTAGAGCAATGAATGTCACAAAGTAGATACTCAATAATATTTTGTTGAGTGAATCCATTAGTTGAACTGCCGTATCCAAATAAATTTACAACATGGATTGATGCCCACCAGGTTGGCAGAACCCAGTAGGCAAGAGCTCCCTATCCTTGTATGTGACTTGAATGAAGATAAAGATGCTATGCCTAAAAAATGGTTCATGAAATAATATAAAATTATCTTTGCAGTTTACAATTACTGACAAATCTAATCAGTGAAATTGGATAGAGATAATGCCTAAAGTACTATTTTTGGATCTAGAGGGAAAAAGCATAAATACAGGATGGAGTTTAATTTCAACAAATGTTAAGAAAAAGATGAAAGGATTAGGAATTTTAGGTAATAGCATACTCAATGTGATCCAACAATATAATATGACCTCAATTTCATTCTGTGAATTCTAAACGCACCACAAAAACCAAGGAGGCAATGCCAATGATTATCATCTTCACTGTATTAATTGAGTTTATTGTCAATATCATGTCAGTGATGATGATATTCTACTTTGTGTTAAAAATACATCTAGATAAACACACCTTTTAAAAATTTATATATAATAGTGTGTTAATCTCAAATTCCTAATTTGTCCTTCTCCCCACGTTTCCACTTTGGTAACCATAATTTTTGTTTTTTAATTTTTTTTAGAAGAAATGTAAATGTTCTTTTATTTTATTAAAATATATTTTTTTTAATTTTTTTGGCTATGTAGGGTCTTCATTGCTGCACGTGGGCTTTCTCTAGTTGTGGCCAGTGGGGGCTACTCTTCATTGCAGCGTGCGAGCTTCTCATTGCAGTGGCTTCTTTTGTTGCATTGCATGGGTTCTAGGTGCGTGGGCTTCAGTAGCTGTGGCACATGAGCTCAGTAGCTATGGCTCACCGGCTCTAAAGTGCAGGCTCAGTAGCTGTGACACACGGTTTAGTTGTTCCGTGGCATGTGGGATCCTCCCGGACCAGGGCTCAAACCTGTGTCTCCTGCACTGGCAGGCAGATTCTTAACCACTGTGCCACCAGGGAAGTCCCCATACATTTTTTTTTGAAGTCTGTGAGTCTGTTTTATAAATACGTTCATTTGTATCATTTTTTTCCACATTGTAAATCAACTGTAGTCTAATATAAAATAAAAATTAAATTAAAAAATTTAAAGGAATTTTGACAGAGGAAAGGGATAGTGAAATTCTTCAGCTGAGGATCGGTAAGGAAGGAGTAGGTGGAAACAGTAGTATAACTATCACGCATAAGAGAGCTCTTAGTCCAAGCAGGGAAAAAGAGGACCAAGGTCCTATAGGAGTAAGTTAGCAGGAAACATATTTTGGCTCAATATAAAGGGGAATTTTGTACCAATTCTAGCAATTAGACCTAAATGTGCTGCCTTGGGAGGTAGGCAATTGTTCATGGTGTGCCTGAACAGAGGATCAGAGAGATTGATGCCTTGGATGAAGGGGTTGAAACAGATTGCCTTCAATATCACTTCTAATTCTAAGATTACATGGCGTTACATTTATAATAACAAGATATTGCTCTGTAGAGGCTTCACCAACTATATTCTTTAGGACAGCTGTGGATAGGAGAACAAACAATGTAAATGATTATGCATCCTGAAAGGAGAGGCAAGGGCATATGGCAGGTAAATCACAGTTGTTGAGCTGGAGCACCCTTGCCCAAATCCCAGCTATGATTTAGTAGCTAGTAACCTTGGATAAGTTTCTTAACATCTGTCTGCTTTAGTTTCCATATATAAGGTAAACATAATGTAATATCTACATAATAGGTTTGTTGTGAAAACTAAATGAGATAATACACATTAAGGTTTCAGAAGGGTATCTGGCTTGTTGTGATTGTTATCTATTATTATTGTTGCAACTATTGCTACAGTTAAATATCCACAAACCATTGTGGAGTATTAATAACATATTTTATTCTGCATTGTTTGTCTGTTTAGATATTCCTTGGGAAAAAGTATCTTATAGAGAAGCATGGATATTGGATCCAGATGGGCCTGAATTCCAAATCTGTTTGTTTTTTATGGGCTGTGGTCTTAGATGAGTCACCTGAGCTCACCACATCTTCTTTTCCTAATGACTCTTTAGTTATAGGGATTCTGCAAAATTAAATGAGGCAATGCAAGTTATTCGCCTAGTCATAGATGTCAGCTCTAATTCCACATGCTGAGATGGCATTTTATTTTAGTGCTTATCCAAATACATTATTTTCTGGAAACCATAGCAGTGCTGGATCAATAGAGACTTATAATTAATGACTTTAGTCATTAATTATAAAATTACAGGATTCTGCTTCAGTAGGTAAGCTCAAGTCTTGAAGGGACCAGAGACTTTCTTCTTCCAGGTGTGGCATTTTGATTTTTTTCTACTTGAACTTCTTCCTAAGGAATATGAATGTGACAGCCTCTTACCTTCCTCACACCAGTTGAATGAGGATTACACCAATCCCATCCATAAAATTCAAGGTTTTATTTTACTTGATTACCCTGTCTTCTTCTGTAGATCCTTTGGTCTTCTTTCCAGGGGATGAAGACAGCCTGGAGCTGCATGCCAGTTTCCCGCTGGCTCTGGGCGAGTGGGGAAGTTGCCTGAGAGCTTTTGAAGTGAGAGGAACCTTGAGCTTAGTTAAGCAGCTTGGGACCCAGAACAATATCAAAACTGGGCCTTTGATTATGTATATGATACTGGTTTCTACAACTTTCTCATGCTCAACCCTCTCCCCCAAATACTTCCCAAAACTGAACTAGATTACTCTGAGTTTTACTTAAAACTCAGAAAGTTGCGCTTCCCTGGTGGTGCAGTGGTTGAGAGTCCACCTGCCGATGCAGGGGACAGGGGTTCGTGCCCCAGTCCGGGAGGACTCCACATGCCACGGAGCGGCTGGGACCGTGAGCCATGGCCGCTGAGCCTGCGCGTCCAGAGCCTGTGCTCCACAGCGGGAGAGGCCACAACAGTGAGAGGCCCGTGTACCGCAAAAAAAAAAAAAAAAAAAAAAAAAAGAAAAAGAAAACTCAGAATGTTTTATCATTTGATTCATTAACATCACTGTATTAGAAAGTGCAGGAAAGTGTGATGAGGTTTAAAAAAATGAAATTAAGATCAAGAGCATGGCCTTCTAGTTTTTCCATTTTGGAGTTAAATTGCTGATATCACTTCTATTCAAAATATACTACTTTCTAAAAATTACTGCTAAATTTTATGTGTTCTGATCATTGTTTTTATGAATGATGCAAGAGAATGTATTGAGTTCAATTAAACTTATTGGCATAATATTTGTTAATTATGGCACTATAAAAGAAGAATTGCTTTCCTTTGAGAATCAAGCAAAAATACCCCAAATATTTACACAATAGTATTCCTCTCAGGGCATGCTACTAATGAGAAATTTATATATAACTTTGTAAAAATGAATGTTTTTAAGTTCTGAAATGATATAGCATATACTTGCCTATAATCTCTAGGCTGATATTTTATTGTGATATTTCTTTGCTTCTCATTCTAATAAAATATTAACATGATCAACTAATTTTTTTCTGTCAAAAACAAGTTGTTGAAGCATAATCACTGTTTTCTTCATTTGATAACATGTGGTTTAACTTGGTAGAACTAGTCTAAATTTATGTCCCATTCTTTCCCCTTTTCAATTCCACTCTTGCTTTCTGGTTACCCCCATTCTAGCAATACAAGACCAAGTCCAGCTACAAGGCTTTTGCAGCAATCCCAACAAACACATTGCTTTTGGAACAGAAGGTCAGTGTTGGCTCAAAAGCAGAGTGAATTTTGGTGATGTTTTCTAAAATTGCTTATGTCATTTTTGTTATGTTAAAAAAAATCTGTTTTCAAGTTCTGCTTTTAGTAAAATAAAATGCTGCTCTTAGTTTAGGATGATGTAGTGAAAGCATCTTGGATAGAATCAGAGACATCATTGATTTATTGGTAGAGTCTTGGTAGGAGCCTGGAGTTATCCAAGCTACTAAGCAGCTCTGAGAAACTTGATTCAGATTTGGGTACATCCCTGTCCCTTGGAATTTTAAATGGTTATTAATATTTAAGAGCTTCTACCTCTATTCACATTGATCAATAGAGTAGAGGTAAAAGGGGGTTACATGTGGGCAACTGGCCACCTTTGTAATTTGATGATTAATAGTGGCTTCCACAGGGTGGAAATATTTTAGCCAAACATCCAACTTAGTCTCTTAAATCCCATCATGGTCTGAACATTTTATCCATTTTCCTCAGCCATTGATCTGACCTCCATGAATGGGAAGGAGGGGTTGAGATCCCTTCCAATGATCCAGCTACTTTCACATGGCTCCAGGGCATTTTTGACTTGCTATTGAGTCCTTAACTATAAAATTATGGGATTCTGCTTCAGTAGGTAAATTAAATTAAAGCCCCTTGTTTCATAAGTCCATTACAAAGACTCAAGTGAAGCCCCAGTGGAAGATCGTATCAGAATTGAAGTGAAATCAATTACCAAGTCTATGACATGATACATTTCTTATGTTATTTTTATGATATTTATTTTGACAGTTTATCTTTGCATGAAGCCCTTTTTTTTTCTGTGCAATTATAGTGTTTCAAATAATGTTATAATTTGTCAAAATGTTAATGTTTGCAACCAGGTGGTATTTTGACCACTGGCTTATGAGCCTACATTCTTGTTATTTTAGCATGATCTGGAGAATAAAACTGTTATATATTCTCTTGTCTAAAAAAGTAGAAATTGTTAGTGGGAGATACTAAGTGGTATATAGGTGAACATTGGTTGTCAGTATCTCTTATATCATGTATCTCTGATAACAAATTCCCAGTTATCCACCTGTGGCTCAGAGTCTGTGCTTTATATATCTGAATGCCTTGAACTGTGGGTGGGGGTGAGGGGGCCATCTGTAACTATTTATCTAGCTTCTCTTCTGAATTTTGACCTTCTATGGTTCATTGAAAGATGATATGGGTGTAAAATACCAATTTCAGGAGGTTTCAGGAGGCTTCAGGAAGTGATACCTTCACCAGATGCCCCTTATCCTATTTTCTAGAGTTAAATATTATGTGGAGTCATAGTAGAAGTATTCCCTCACCATAGACCTTCTCCCCACTTCAGATGGACATTTCCAAAATCTGGTCACAAGTGCCTGCCTTCACAGAAATGGGAGAAGCTCTTCCACCCAGTAGCCAGGCAGAGAGAATAGGGGCTGTTGTGCCACAGTGTCCTTCCCTCATGCTGGCCGGCTCTCTTCTCTTCCAATTCAATGGATTTTAGAGATTATAATCCATTAGTCAGTCATTAAAAATGAGGAATGATTAGCTTAATTTCAAATTGCATCACAAACCCATTTCATAAATGTCTATGGTGGTATCGCTTTGCATTGAACCTAATGCAAGTTCATATGGGAGAGGTTTTGTGTTTTTAATTTTGAATAAAACATACTCCAGTAAAATTACTATTTTTATTTTTAGTACCACAACATGTAAATATCATGATATCTAGTTTAAATATCATGATATCTAATTTAAAATATCTAATACAGTTATCTAGTGTGGATAATGGTCTCTTGGCTAAGATGTTGTTTTTGGACAATAAATATTTGAATTCTTCAAAGATCACAGGATATAACATGATGTTTGTTTTTTTTAGAGCCTTTTATAATTCCACATTATTATTATTATTTTTTTTGCTGGCTTTCCCATGTTATGTATCCCTCAATGAGAGATTTTACTTTGTAAGAATTTTTTTTTTTTTTTTTTTTTTTTTTTTTTTTGCGGCACGCTGGCCTCTCACTGCTGTGGCCTCTCCCGCCACGGAGCACAGGCTCCGGGTGCACAGACCCGGCGGCCACGGCTCACGGGCCCAGCCGCTCCGCGGCATGCGGGATCCCCCCGGAGGGGGGCACGAACCCGTGCCCCCTGCATCGGCAGGCGGACTCTCAACCACCGCGCCACCAGGGAAGCCCCAAGAATTTTTAAATAACAAAAGTATTATCCCATGATTTTATGAGAGTTTATTTCTATTTTCAGTAATATTTTTTGAATGATATTGTGCTGTTTCTTTCATGGATGTTGTTTTTAAAAAATAAATCTGGTAATTTTGATCTTTTTGCCCATCTGTTTATACAATAGAACTCATCCTATGCCATTAAAATCAAAGGGACTTATTTCTGAATTGAGTAAATTAAAACTATAATCATCAGAGACTCATCTATTTGGGAGACGAGTAACATTTTGGGATATTTTAAATCACAGAAGCTTTTCTGAGATCCCTTTAATATCTTACAGAACAGCACAATTAAGGGGTAGGGTGATTGCGCAGTGTCATTACAATATTCTGTTAGGGTCCGTGCTGTGGAACGCCTTGAAGATAGAAGAAACACATTTACTTCGTCTTAAGATAGATGGACAATTAATTCTCTCCCCGAACCGGATTTTTTACACCACATTCTGTTTTATAGCATATAGTATAATTAATGAGGAACCAGAATCACTTTAAAAAATAATACTATTTTTAAAAGCAAAATTTTCTCCAAATTGAAATACAGGCATCCCTTCCAATCAGATATTAAGCTTTCATTGAATCCTTGGGTTGGTTTCAGTTTTAATCACCCCTTGATGAAGCCCATAATTTTCAAAAGAGTACATTTTGTTGGCAGGGGACATGAGGTTTCTGATACTTCAATTCTGTAATTTATTGTCCGTGTAAAACTTAAATTTATAGCTTATTCCGTTTTCTATCATTTTTTCCCCTATGAACATTTAGGAGGAAAGCATTTTTAACTAAAGCCTTAACTAAGGCTTTAGAGGCATCATTTTTTAATGTGTTGGTGTTGGGGTCTTTGACTTAATCTCCTGCCAATAATCATCTTCTCTAAGATTGAGATGAGGATGTAATACAAGTGATTATAAAGCAGGAACAAAATAATCAGATGAACGTGCATTTGTGACTGTCCTTATTACAATATGTTCAACAATATACTGGGCTCTGTAGAGGAATTAATTTTGATATGGACATTATTTTTTAGTCTCAATGTGGGTACTGCTGTCCTTTTCAGAGAATGTTGACGATCTCTCTCTCTCTCTTATTGACTAATCTTTCTTCTTAATCATCTGAGTCTGATAGCAATAGGTAAAAAGTTAAAATTAAACTGAAGGGCACATTTTAATATTCTAAATAAATGGATTATTATTTTTATTGAGCAATTGTATTAAGGAAAGGAAAGATGAAGGGATATTTCCTTGAAATCAAATAATGTGAATATATATTGTCTCACAGTGATTAATTTTTTTCCATGAAAGAATACACTTTTTCATTGTAAGTAATTTATCTGTTCCCTTCCTCACAATTACTTCTCAGGATAAAATCAAGGCTATGGTTATGTACTGTTTCCTAACAAATGATATTACTATGCATTTAATTCATAAGCTTAATGTGTTTAAAAAAGTTTTAGAGTAGCTCAATTTTATAAATAGCACCTATAAATTATAGGATTAATTATTTAAATGAAAGTTACAGGAGAAAAATTATTTTATTTTTCCTGGTAGAAGGAGGATAAAGAACAACTGTTTTGAAGACAGTAGTAAAAACTGTGCTACAAAAATAGAAAGGTAAAGATTTGAGATATCTTGTCAATTGTCAAATCATTTTATTCTAAGTTGCCAGTTTAATTTTTTAAAACATGAGTTGATAAACTCCAATCTGATTAAACATATGTCTTTGGGTGAGACTATTTTAGGATTTTACATGTCTCAAAAATTTAACAAAATCTGGTTACCAACTTAGCATATGGTCTAGACTAGAGAGACATCTCTTAATTTAGGTTAGTTCAAGAAGTAAATGTATTCCCAATTTCTTTAACAATGGAAAAGTGCCCAGGACCCAAATCTATACTAATTGGTTCTTCTTGGGCAGTTGTCTACCATGCAAGTATTTCTTTTAAGGCGCTTAGTAAACCATATTAAAGTATGCATACTTGTCATTTTTTTTCTACTATAAGCTATATGAGAAAATATAGTAGTTTTTGTTAAACATTCATTGAATGAATTAATTTAGTTTGCACCTGGGCAGGTCTCTTAAATTTCCAATTTTATTCTACACGATTTTAAAGTAAATTTTTGCTCATAGGATTGTAAAAACAAGGGAGCCTCGTATATGGCAATTAAGATGATGATAAGCATCTTCCTTTAGGGTACAATAAGCTTCATCAATTCTAATTCCATGGAAAAGATATAAAAGGCCTTCTGCCTCAAGGAAAGTAAGTTGGTTTTAGACTTGGTACCTTTTAATGGTTAAAGAATACAATCACAATGGCTGCCATACCGAGTACTTTAGCATGTCAGACACTGAGCTAAATGCTTTATTATCCTCACAACTCTGTGAAAATTTTGATGCTCCAAAATGTCAACTAAGTTTCCCAAAGCTGCAGGGCTAGTGAGTTGCTGAAATGGACCTTAAGTGGGATATGATTATCCCCTAGTTTTTCCCTGCTCACCATGCAACGGTGACATCAATTAGCTAAAGTGAAATATTGAGCAAGAGGTGATGTTTTGGATAATTTTCTATTACTTGCTAGAATATATTTAAATATTCATTAAATTAGAGCTGCAAAAGTTTTTTTTTTTTTTTTTTCATGAGGAACAGTTAAAGGGAATTGGAAATAGCTTAGTTCTGACAAGACTTGAGTTAGTGAGGGTTTACAAAGCACCCCAATTTTTTGAGTTATTGAAAGAGAGGTGGTGAATTACAGTAGAGGAGGTGCTGGCTGGGAATCAGGAGCACCCTTCTGATATACTTGATTAAACGAAGAAAAAGTGTGGAGGCTTTGCCATTAAGCCTTCAGGAACAGGTTTGAAACTGGCTGTAATGACTTGCCAAAACTTCCTTCCTTCTGTGTGAGAGGAACAGACATTTAACCCTCCAGAGATCTTGGGATTAAATTAAATTTCCTCAATTAAATTTCCTCAATTCTTGAATTTTTAAAACAATCATATGAAAATAATCTGCTGATAAATATTCCTAGACCTTTAAAGAAGCTGTAATTTTACATATTGGACGGCCCTTTGGCTTACAGCATATATTTCCCCCTTTTCTTCAGATCTGAATGCTACTCAGACCTGAATCTCCAACTAGAGAATCAAAATGAGATTTAGTTAGCTGAGAATATCTCCAATCTTACAAATGGTGTTGTATTAATGACTGAAAATCAAGCAAATCTCTTGTAGTCACAGGATTTATTCTACCAAATAGCTGGTCAGATTAACAAAGTATAGCAGTTTTGGGGTTCTGCCTGAATTGTTTTTTGGGAGGTTAATTTTATCATTATTAAAATACAGTACTCACCCATGAAATTTTTGAAATCCAATCCAGTTAGATAGTCCAGGCATCACAAAAAGTTTACAAGCCCTTTTAGAGTATCCTCTCTTTGGAAGCAGTTTACTTTCTAACTCTACTTAGAGTGCAACTAATTCATTCTATTTTCGGATTTTTAGAACTTAATCCTATTTCCAAAGAGAGCAGGTTCTAATCAGTCTGCTGATTCAATATATCTGACTTAACAGTGTTTGCAATTCCATGAGAGATGCTCCTTTTGGATGGGGAACACTTATTACAGTGTGTGGTCATATATTCTCATAAAGACTTTGATTTACAATGCTTGCTCCTAGTTCTTGCCTCTTAATTATAATGTCATGCTGAGCTCAGAAACTATTTTCTTCTAAAAGTAGATTCACTATGTCTCTTTTCAAAAACTGGGCCCCAAAGTTGTGCTACAACCACTTTTAATGAGACTATTTCTAACCACTACTTAAGAATCTTTAAAAATAGGGTTCAGGGCTTCCCTGGTGGCGCAGTGGTTGAGAGCCTGCTTGCCAACGTAGGGGACGCGGGTTCGTGCCCCGGTCCGGGAAGATCCCACATGCCATGGAGCGGCTGGGCCCGTGAGCCATGGCTGCTGAGCCTACGTGTCTGGAGTCTGTGCTCCGCAACAGGAGAGGCCCCAACAGTGAGAGGCCCGCGTACCGCAAAGAAAAAAAAAAAAAAAAAAAGGATTCAAAGCGTGTTCCATTTATGCCTCACTTGGCTATCAGCCAGTCTGGTAGAAAATATATGTTTTTTAAATAAAATCTTTTATTGGAGAATATTCTAAGAGAACTTCAATCAAAATGAATAAATCTAAAGAAACATCAATACAATCCTGCCGGGCTAAGTTGTCAAAAAGCAATCTACAGTCAGGCTTCACATTAATGGAGAATTAATATATTTTCTTTTAATACATTTTTGTACTACAGAGGAAAAACCTACTTTTTATGACTGCTAGAAGGAGTGGATCAAGATGATATATTTGACAGAGAACTCCTTGTCAATAAAAAAAATCAATTCTAGTGAATTTCAAGGCTATTGAAACTCAAAATAATCCCCCTTCCAAATTTTAATGCAGTTCGAGTATTATCTCCATTTCAAAGTTTCAGCATTACTGACTGAATACTAGTTATCTTCCTTAATTTTCCAAGCATTCTGAGTAGATAGTTTTTTCATTCTTTGAGTAAATTTCAATACTTTAAGTAGCATAATAAAACTTGTGTTTGCCTATAGTAATTTCCCACGAAGTAACCAAGATAATAATCCTATTTGATTTTGGCTGAAAAAATATTTGCTCATTATATTAACATGGATCACATACTCAGATCTTTGATGGTAAACACATTTAATTGAAATATGGGAAAATAAATTGTTACTTAAAATATTCAGAGTTTAAACTCCTTCTCTAGAGCATTTTACTGAGGCATATTAAGATCATATTCTTTCTATGATTCATTTATTCATTTAACTCCATTTATTTGTCAGTCTGCCCTTTCAAGTCATCCTAAAGATCTTTACTGAAGACATATCATGTGTTCTATCCTGAGACCATCAAGATAAATACCATAGTTTCCTAATTGTTATAGGACAAATGGTCCAGTAGAGAGGAGATACAGTTGAAGAGTAATGATGATACAATATGCTTAAGGCATGTATGGAATGATGCAGTGCCCCAAGGAGGCAGGGGCAGATTTTGCCTAGTGCAAATGCCAAAAAACATTATAAAGGAACTGGATTAGGATTTTTAGGATGAATACGAATTCTAAGTGAGCTGAGGATGGAGGAGGGATAATCTAGGCAAAGTTAGTAACGTGTGCTTGGAAGGTCAGCACAAGTTCAAAGAACTCAAGTGATCCACTGTGGTTAAAGAGCAGCATGCAAGTGAGTGGGTAGAAGGTGTTGTTGGAGAGCGAGGAAGAGCTAGACCAAGGTTCTCTCCTAACCTGTTAATCCTGGTCACTAATTAATTTTTTTCTTTTTCTTTTTTTTTCTTTTTTTACTTTGCAAGTATTTTCTCCCAGTCTATGGCTTTTTTTTTTTTTTTTGGAGTATAATTGCTTTACAATGTTGTGTCAGCTTCTGCTCTACAATGAACTGAATCAGCTATATGTATACCTATATCCCCTCATCTGGGTCATTAATTTCTGACTTTTTTCTTCTCTATAATGATCGTCATAGTTAGAAGCCTTGTGTAGTGTAAAGCCTAAAATTAAAGCCCAATACTACCTGCTTGGCACCTGGTAGAATTGGGAGGGCCTCAGCTGGTCTAATTGCAAGCTCACCTCCCCACTCTGCTCCCCCAGATAAGGTCCCCTAACCCTCCCTATCAAACCAACAAGATGCAGTGTCTACTTATTCAAACAAGCTGACCACACCCTTCTAAGGAAGCAGGGATGCCTCACTCTCTTGATCCTACAAAACCTGCCTTCCACAGCCCCTGTCGTTCACTGTACCCTGAGCACAGCTCTTATGTAGCCCTGATAGAATGCACAGTTTCTTCCCCTGGGCCGTAACCACCTCTGACTATTAAACTACTGTGGATTTCACCTGTCCAGTGTCAGGTGTCATGTATTTGGCCATCCCCATCACCACAGAGTGGAAAGCCCTTCCCCTCCCCCACCAACAGGGTAAATAGGAGGTGATTAGAACACCATGTCAAGGAAAAATTAATCTGTCTGAACACCAGCAAGGAGTTATCTTTACAACATTTTCTGTTCCCTGCTATCCATTACTCATGATTAATCAAAAATATAGAGGATGGAGGAGGAGAGGAGAAGAGATTTTTTTATGGTAGGAAAGAGGCAGTCTCAAGGGTTTCTGTTAGGTTATCATAGCCAATGTTTTATTTAATGCAGAGAAATAGATTTTGAAAAAATGATTTTCAGACAGTATTTTCCTATGTGATTTATTGAAATAAGGGGGATAGCTTAACATAATAAATGTTTATTTCCTCCCTACATCACAGTGGGGTAAAGCTCAACTTGGCCATTCAGCATGGCTCTCTGTTGGTGACTCAGCGATGTAGTCTACCTCCATTTTGCATCTTAGGTATATGCTAATAAAAACATTTTGTTGTATCAGGCAAAATAGAGATTAAGACACAAAGCACTATTAGGGATATAGAGGGTTACCTCATAATGACAAATCTTTAATTCATGAGGAAGGTATACTTCTTCTAATTATGAATGTAGCTAATAAAATGATTTCAAACTACATTGAGAAAAATTGCTAAGATCACAGGGAGAAATTAACAGACTCACTACAATTCTGTGAGATTTTATGGTGACTCAATTAATTGATGACTTTCAATTATTAATAGAATAAGCATACAAAAGAAAGTGGTAAAACTAAGATGATTTGAAAAAAAAAGAAAAATCTTGATCTGATAGATACATACACACACACACACACACACACACACACAGAGCTCTGTAGCCAACAATTAGAGAATAGATGTTTTCTTTAGCATAAATGGAATATTTACAATTCTCTAATTGTAAATGGAATATTTACAATTAGAGAATAGATGATTTCTTTAACATAAATGGAATATTTACAAACAACTAATCATGTCTTATACCATAAATCTCACACTACATAAGAAATGGCTATTTTGAGAAGTTCTATGGTTATAACTAAATAAGTAGGTAATTTAAAGATTTGGGGAAAAAAACCCTTATATTTTAAAAAAATTAGCAAGAAAAACTACCTTAATGGAAATACCTAAAAATGTATTTAGAATTGAATGACAGTGACCATACAACATATCACAACTTGTAGAATGCAACAAAAGGGATTCTTTGAGGGAATATAGGATAAATCCAAAGAATGTAGAAGGAAATAAATAGAAAGATATGAACAGAAACTACTGAAATGGAATGTGAGTATGCCAAAGGAGATCAAAGTCAAAAGTTAGTCCAATTAAGAGATTAGAAATGGATAATTCTACATGGAATTTGATTAAGAAAAAAGCAGGTGGACACAAATAAATATTAGAAATGATGAAGGAGATGGACCAAGATGGCAACATAGGCAGCTTCTGAACTTCTCTCCTCCTAGGGACACATTGAATATAAAGCTGCACATGGAGAAATTCCCTCTGAGAGAAATCCAGAAACCAGCTGAGTGACTCCAGCATCTCAGATTAATAAGAAAATACCCATACGAAACCTAGCAGGAATGGCTGAGATACATTCTTGCCACCAACCCCATCCCTGGCACAGTGTCAAACAATTCGGAGGGAAACCCCAGCTCCTAACTTTGCCCTGAGGTTTTAGGCTGCACATCTAATGTCACAGCTTTTAAGGCTCCCACCCAAGGGACAAGCCTGCAAAATACCAAGCTCCAAAAGCCAATGGGGCTTGTGCCCACAAGAACTACAAGACTCCTTGTATTGGAGATACTAGTTCCACAGGAGAAAGTAGGCAGTTGTGGGCAATGCTTCCAGGTCAGAGAATAGCTCATCAGATGTTTCAAAGATATTTCTTCTTGGAAACATGGAGACATACAGGGCTTTCTTTGAATTCAGACTTTACTACATGTATATTTGACTAAAACCCTCACATGAGAACTATTTCATTTATTATCACTAGGCACTAGACGAACCAGCCAAGACAGAGAGCATCTCCAAGGACAGCACATTAGATCCACCTCTGGAGGTAATGGCTTCAGATCACCCCTGCTTTTGAAATGCAATCCCGAAACTCATTGCTAACCCAGTACCTGGTTTCAATTCTTCCAGTTGTGTTTCCCTGAACAGCTCAGGCAGCAAACTGAAGAGCTCTGTGCTACCATTGATAAGGTCTTACAGGATTCCTTGTCTATGGTAATGCCTTAGACTAGACCATGCAATTCAAACCTTTGCTTTGCTTCACTTCATTTCCCTCTGCTTGGCTAGGACGGATGCAACATAAGCTTGTCTTTTCTTTTTTTTTTTTTTTCTAGCATTCTTCTGATTCTCCTTCAAGTTCCCTACAGACATTTTTGGGTTCTGACACAATCAAAGTATGTATGTATTTAATATAATTTACTGAACCATAAGAGTTATTATATTAATGATTTTTAAACTGCAGGTCAAGGCCCAGTAGTGACTTGGGAAATTAGTGGATAGCAACTAGCATTGTGGGTTTTTTTTTGTTTTTTTGTTTTGTTTATTTGTTGTTAGCAAACAGCATATTAAAAATAGAATAATAAGAATGTAAACTATCAATCAGACTGTATTATTCCAAGCAGTGAGTAGGTATTGTTGACATTTATTTCAATTCGTTTACATGTACAGGTATAGGCATGTGTATATAGGTTGCAGTAAAATCTATTTCTAACTGTAGGTCAAGTTCAAAACAGTTTGAAAGCCAAAGTATCAGACTGTGTTGTTATATGTTGGCATTTAGGATATAGAAATGTATGTAGAATTTGTGACTTATTCTCATCCCAAACCATAGCTTCAGTCCTTATGTAATTCAGAGCCCTTACACTTGTAGGAACTGAAAATGAGGTAGACTAAAGTAGTGTTAGTCTTAGAGCTTTAACACTGGTATTATTTCTGGAATTCTTTTCTTTTGGTTAACTGAATTTATTCTATTTTTTGTTGACTCAGAGGGACAGAATCCTGGATATTTTAGATCATTTGAGGACTACTAAAGCATTGTTATAATTGAATATTTAAGTACTCCCTTCTTATCATGTAGCCTTTTTCATTTGTTGGGATAAAATATTATATTTCTCCAAGTTATTTTTTTTTTGAATGCTTTGTACAGATCTACTTACCCAAATTTCAAAATGATTGTGGTTTTTCTTTTATTGATAATTGTTAGGTTTTTTTGGTCAGTCTTATTTTCTTTCTTGGAATTAGTATAAATAGTTTTTGCATATTCTTTTTCAAAATTGGACATTGTATGTATAAAGTAGATTTTATTGTATTTTACTTATTTAAACATTTTTATTAGAGTTGATTTACAAAGTTGTGTTTAAAGTAGATTTTAAATGTACAGAATTGCCTATAACTAAAAGAGTATTTCTAATTTTCAATTGGAACATTATAGATGAATATCCTTTAATAATGATGTAGAAGCCAGGTAATCACTCATTGTCAGTATTATTATATTTTAGTAGAAAGAACCTGCAAATGGATAGTTATAGCTTCTCTATTTGTAACTTATTTTGTATATTCTTTAAGTCTTTTAATCTAAAGATAGAAAATTTGATTTGCCAGAGACTATATAAATTTTAAAATGTATTTTTTTCTCATTTCATTTGTTGAACATGTAAAAATACCCTATATTACATTAAATGTAATAGGAATAGGACTTAAGTAACATGTGGGTAATAACCTGTATTATTGATTTATTTAACAAATATTTAACGCTTATAGTTCTAAAGATACATTATTCTAGGCCATTCAATTTAAGGCAATTATTTCATTTAACAAATATTTATTAGTGCTTACTATGGGCTTGGCACTGTGAGGTACTATGGTGATAAGTGTGAGCAAGGCAGAGTAATCGGAGAGGCGTACTTTTTTTTTTTTAATTGAAGTAGAGTTGATTTACAAGGTAGTGTTAGTTTCAGGTTACAGCACAGTGATTCAGTTATACAAATATACATATATGTATTCTTTTTCAGATTCTTTTCCCTTATAGGTTATTACAAAATATTGAGTATAGTTCCCTATGTTATAAAGTAGGGCCTTGTTGTTTATCTATTTTATATATAGGAGTATGTATATGTTAATCCCAGCCTCCTAATGTACCCCTCCCCACACCCCCTTTCCCCTTTGGTAACCATAAATTTGTTTTCTATGTCTGTGGGTCTTTTCTGTTTTGTAAATAAGTTCATTTGTATCTTTGTTTATTTTAGATTCCACATATAAAGTGATATCATACGGTATTTGTCTTTGTCTGACTTACATCAGTTAGTATGATAATCGCTAGGTCCATCCATGTTGCTGCAAATGGCATTATTTTTTATGGCTGAGTAATATTCCATTGTATATATGTACCACATCTTCTTTATCCATGCATCTGTCAACAGACATTTAGGTTGCTTCCTTGTCTTGACTATTGTAAATAGTGCTACAATGAACATTGGGGTGCATGTATCTTTTCAAATTAGAGTTTTCTCTGGATATATGCCCAGGAGTGGGATTGCAGGATCGTATGGTGGTTTTATTCTTAGTTTTTTAAGGAACCTCCATACTGTTCTCCATAGTGGTTGCACCAATTTACATTCCCACCAACAAGGTAGGGGGGTTCCTTTTTCTCCACACTGAGAGGTGTACTTTGGATATAGCGATCTGAAAGTAGGATTCAAACTGAGACCATGAGGGAAAGAAGCCAGTCATAGAAAGATCAGGGAGAATAGCTTTCAGGAAGAGGAGTAAGCATGTGCAAATATCCTGGCAGGAAAGAGCTTAGTGTGCATGAAGAAGGCCAGTGTGGTTACAGTATGGTGAACAGTGTGAAATGAGGTGAGAAAGGGGTGTAGGGATGATGAGGATACTTACATGCCATGCCATGAAGTTTGGATTCCAGGGAAAATGGGAAGATATAAAAATATAAGGGGAATAATATGAAACCATTGAGAAAGCTGGCTGATGGCTGCTGTGATGAGGCTACCGAGGTCAGAGGAAACATGACAGTGGCCTGGTACAGAGGAGCTGCAGAGAAGCACTGGGTATAAAAGAGATATTGCAGCCTTGCTTTGGTTTGGATGTGTGCAGAGAAGGAGAGGAGAATCGTGGAAGAGCTCCCGCTCTTTGCCTTGACTGTAGACAAACGTGAAGGGGGCTCAGTGTGGTAGAGGGAAGAGGGTTATGTTTATTTGGATAAGATAAGTTCAAGATGTGTGTCAGCGAGGCCTTAAACCTGTGTGGCTGGAGCTGGTACGAGGGATCAAGGAATGACTGGTACGTCGATGCTGTGGACACCCTGTATGGAGCTCACAGGGACAAAATATTGTAGGTCCAATCAAGGAGAATGAAAGTCTATTGTGGTCGGAGTGGTGTGGTAACATGGAAGCTACAAGAGCACAGTGTTTAAGAGAGTGTGATCGTGGTGATTGTTGCCAAGAAAAACAGAACGAATAAGGCTAGAGAAGTGTTCATAAGATTTGACTTTGATTTTGAAACTATATTGCTATTGCTTATGTGTTTATTCTCATCATTTTGATTTTTCTAGCCTTTAGTAGCCTATACAGTCCTTGTGAACCCGAGGCTGTTCTTTTTAGTCTCATATGAAAATTGTGACCTTATATATTGATACATAACATATATGTAATTTTTAATTCATGCTTTCCTAGATGCATCTTTTATTACTTTTTCTATTATAATTGTTTGACTATTTTCTATTACTTTATTTTTTAATCTTTTTGTACACTCGTCTTATTTTCTTCAAGACAACATATTTCTGGATATCACTTTTATATTTGATCTGAAATTATGTTTATCTGGGACCTTAAGCCATTAGCAATTACTATAATTCTTCTTATATTAGGATTAATATCTCCTATCTTATTTTATATTTGCTACTTGAAATGTTTTCTTTTTTGACTTTCCTACTTTCCTTTGGACATTTTGATATTTACGGGTTTGAAAATTTTACTTTGCATTTTTGTTACTTTTCATATTTACATCTAAATTATTAAAGACAATAATTATGCTTATTTTCCTATCAATTTTAAAGCTCACATATATCTTTTTCTAAACTTAAGTACCACAGCATTTTTCACTTTCCTGTTGCTTTTAATCAAGATTTATCTATCTATCTATCTATCTATCTATCTATCTATCTATCTATACATATGTATGTAGACATAGTTTGTTAGTATTTTTTTTGACTTCTAGATCTGCATTTTAATGGTTTTATTTTTCTTGATTTCTTCTTTATTTAGACACTTATACTTTATTTAGATCCTTATTTCTTACACATTCATAGCTTTTTCCTGGATTTATTTTTCTTCTTTTTGACCTCTTGGTTGTATTCAATAAAGTCTTTTTGTATTGATTCTATTGCCTGTGTTCCTGAGATTATCATTATTTTGCCCTTTCTTTTATTTATTTATAGTTAAATTTATTTATTTATTTTAATAGATCTTTATTGGAATATAATTGTTTCACAATAGTGTGTTAGTCTCTGTTGTACAACAAAGTGAATCAGCCATATGCATATATATATCCCCATATCCCCTCCCTCTTGAGCCTCCCTCCCACCTTCCCTATCCCATCCCTCTAGGTCATCGCAAAGCACAGAGCTGATTTCCCTGGGTTATGCTTCTGCTTCCCACTAGCTATCTATTTTACATTTGGTAATGTATATATGTCGATGCTACTTCACTTTGCTCCAGCTTCCCCCTCCCCTGCCCTCCATGTCCTCAAGTCCATTCTCTTCTATGTCTAAGGCTTTTTTTTTTTTTGTGGTATGCGGGCCTCTCACTGTTGTGGCCTCTCCCATTGCAGAGCACAGGCTCCGGATGCGCAGGCTCAGCGGCCATGGCTCACAGGCCTAGCCGCTCCATGGCATGTGGGATCTTCCCGCATCGGGGCATGAACCCATGTCCCCTGCATCGGCAAGCGGACTCTCAACCACTGAGCCACCAGGGAAGCCCTATGTGTAAGGCTTTATTCCTGCCCTGCCACTAGGTTCATCAGTACCATTTTTTAAAATTTTAGATTCCATGTATATGTTTTAGCATACGGTATTTGTTTTTCTATTTCTGACTTACTTTACTCTCTGTGACAGACTGTAGGTCCATCCACCTCACTACAAATAACTCAATTTCACTTCTTTTTATGGTGAGTAATTTTCCATTGCATATATGTGCCACATGTTCTTTATCCATTCATCTGTGGATGGACATTTAGGTTGGTTCCATGTCCTGGCTATTATTAATAGTGCTGCAATGAACATTGTGGTACGTCTCTTTTATTTAATAAATTTTAAAAAAATTATTTAATTTAATTTATTTATTTTTGGCTGCATTGGGTCTTCATTGATACATGCGGGTTTTCTCTAGTGTGGTGAGTGGGGGCTAGTCTTTGTTTCGGTTCGTGGGCTCCTTGTTGCAGTGGCTTGTCTTGTTGCGGAGCATGGTCTCTAGGGAGGTGGGCATCAGTATTTGTGGCACATGAGGTCAGTAGTTGTGGCTCTCGGGCTCCAGAGTGCAGCCTCAGTAGTTGTGGTGCACGGGTTTAGTTGCTCTGCAGCATGAGGGCTCTTCCCAGACCAGGGCTTGAAGTTGTGTCCCCTGCATTGGTAGGTGGATTCTTAGCCACTGTGCCACCAGGGAAGCCCACATGTCTCTTTTAGAATTATGGTTTTCTCAGAGTATATGCCCAGTAGTGGGAATGTTGGGTCATATGGTAGTTCTATTTTTAGTTTTTTAAGGAACCTCTGTACTGTTCTCCATAGTGGTTGTGTCAATTTACATTCCCACCAACAGTGCAAGAGGGTTCCCTTTTCACCACACACTTTCTAGCATTTACTGTTTCTAGATTTTTTGATAATGGCCATCTGATGGGTGTGAGGTGATTGCTCATTGTAGTTTTGATTTGCCTTTCTCTAATAATTAGTGATGTTGAGCATCTTTCCATGTGCTTCCTGGCCAGCTGTATGTCTTCTTTGGTGAAATGTCTATTGAGGTCTTCTGCCCATTTTTTAATTGGATTGTTTGTTTTTCTGATATAGAACTCCATGAGCTGTTCGCATATTTTGGAGATTAATCCTTTGTCCATTGATTCATTTGCAAATATTTTCTCCCATTCTTAGGGTTGTCTTTTCATCTGGTTCATGGTTTCCTTTGCTATGCAAAAGTTTTAAGCTTAATTAGGTCCCATGTGTTTATTTTTGTTTTTATATACTGTTTTGTTTTCTATTTTGTTTTTATTAATCTAAGAGTTGGGTCCAAAAAGATCTTGCTGTGGTTTATGTCAAAGAGTGTTTTTCCTATCTTTTCCTATAAAAGTTTTATAGTGTCCAGTCTTACATTTAGGTCTTTAACCTATTTGGAGTTTATTTTTGTGTATGGTGTTAGGTAGTGTTCTAATTTCATTCTTTTACATGTAGCTGTCCAGTTTTCCTAGCACCACTTATTGAAGAGGCTGTCTTTTCTCCATTGTATGTTCTTGCCCCTTTGTCATAAATTAAATGACTGTATGCATGTGGGTTTATCTCTGGGCTTTCTATCCTTTACCATTGATCTATATTTCTGTTTTTGTGCCAGTACCATACTGTCTTGATTACTGTAGCTTTGTAATATAGTTTGAAGTTGGGGAGCAAGATTCCTTCAGCTCCATTTTTCTTTCTCAAGATTGTTTTTGCTATTTGTGGTCTTTTGTGTTTCCATATGAATTGCAACATTTTGTGTTCTAATTCTGTGAAGAATGCCATTGGTAGTTTGATAAGGATTGCACTGAATCTGTAGATTGCTTTGGGTAGTAGAGTCATTTTCACAATACTGATTCTTCCTATCCAAGAACATGGTATATTTCTCCAAATGTTTATGTCATCTTTGATTTCTTTCATCAGTGTTTTATAGTTTTCTGAGTACAAGTCTTTCACCTTCTTAGGCAGGTTTATTCCTAGGTATTTTATTCTTTTTGTTTCAATGGTAAATGGGATTGTTTCCTTAATTTCTCTTTCTGATTTTTCATTGTTAGTATATAGGAAGGTCAGAGATTTCTGTGCATTAATTCTGTATTGTGCACCTTACCAAATTCATTGATTAGTTCTAGTAGTTTTCTGGTGGCATGTTTAGGATTTTCTATGTGTAATATCATGTCTTCTGCAGACAGTGAGAGTTTTATTTCTTCTTTTCCAATTTATATTCCTTTTATTTGTTTTTCTTCTCTGATTGTTGTGGCTAGGACTTCCAAAACTATGTTGAATAGGAGTGGCAAAAGTGGACATCCTTGTCTTGTTCCTGATCTTAGAGGAAATGTTTTCAATTTTTCTCCATTGAGTATGTGGTTTAATGTGGGTTTGTCATAAATGGCCTTTATTATGTTGAGGTAGGTTCCCTCTATCCCCATTTTCTGGAGAGATTTTGTCATAAATCAGTGTTGAAATTTGTCAAAAGCTTTTTCTGCATCTATTGAGGTGATCTTATAGTTTTATTCCTTAATTTGTTAATATGGTGTATCACATTGATTGATTTGCATATATTGAAGAATCCTTGCATCCCTGGGATAAATCCCACTTGATCATGGTGTATGATCCTTTTAATATGTTGTTGGATTCTGTTTGCTAGTATCTTGTTGAGGATTTTTGCATCTATGTTCATCAGTGATATTGGTCTATAATTTTTTGTGTGTGATATCTTTTCTGGTTTTGGTACCAGGGTGATGGTGACTTCATAAAATGAATGTGGGAGTGTTCCTCCCTCTGCACTTTTTTGGAAGAGTTTGAGAAGGATGGGTGTTAACTTTTCTCTAAATGATAGAATTCTCCTGTGAAGCCATCTAGGCCTGGGCTTTTGTTGGTCAGAAGATTTTTAATTACAGTTTCAATTTCATTCCTTGTGATAGGTCAGTTTATATTTTCTAACACTTCCTGGTTCAGTCTTGGAAAATTTTACTCTTCCGAAAAAATTCTCCATTTCTTCATAGTTGTCCATTTTATTGGCATATAGTTGTTTGTAGTAGTCTCTTATAGTTCTTTGTATTTCTGCGGTGTCAGTTGTGATTCCTCCTTTTTATTTCTAATTTTATTGATTTGCATCCACTCCCTTTTTTTCTTGATGAGTTTGGCTAAGGGTTTATCAATTTGTTTATCTTCTCAAAGAACCATCTTTTAGTTCTATTGATCTTTGTTATTGTTTTCTTCATTTCTATTTCATTTATTTCTGCTCTGTTCTTTCTGATTTCTTTCCTTCTACTGAGTTTGGGTTTTCTTTGTTCTTCTTTCTCTAGTTGCTTTAGGAGTAGTGTTAGATTGTTTATCTGAGATTTTTCTTGTTTATTGAGGTGAGATTGAATTGCTATAAACTTCCCTCTTAGAACTGCTTTTGCTGAGTCCCATAGGTTTTGCATCAACGTATTTTCATTGTCATTTGTTTCTATGTATTTTTTTTATTTCTTCTTTAATTTCTTCAGTGATCTCTTGCTTATTTAGTAGTGCACTGTTTAGCCTCCATGTATTTGTGCTTTTTACAGTTTTTTTTTCCTGTAATTGTTTTCCAGTTTCATAGTGTTGTCATCAGAAAAGATGTTTGATATGATTTCAGTTTTATTAAATTTTCTGAGCCTTGATTTTTGACCCCAGATGTGCTCTATCCTGAAGAATGTTCTTTGTGCACTTGAGAAGAAAGTTTATTCTGCCACTTTCAGGTGGAATGTTATATAAATATCAGTTAAATCTATCTGGTCTATTGTGTTATTTAAAGCTTTTTCCTTATTTATGTTCTGTTTGGATGATCTGTCCATTGGTGTAAATGAGGTGTTAAAGTCCCCTACTATTATTGTGTTAGTGTCGATTTCCCAGTTCATGGTTGTTAGCATTTGCCTTATGTATTGAGGTGCATGTTGGGTGCATAAACATTTATAATTGTTATCTCTTCTTCCTGAATTGATCCCTTGAACATTATGTAGTGCCCTTCCCTATCTCTTGTAACAGTCTTTATTTTAAAGTCTATTTTATCTGATACGAGTATTGCTACTCCAGCTTTCTTTTGATTTCCATTTTCATGGAGTATATTTCTACATCCCCTCACCTTTAGTCTGTATGTGTCCCTAGGTCTGAGGTGGGTGTCTTGTAGACAACATATATTCGGGTCTTGTTTTTGTATCCATTCAGCCAGTCTGTGTCTTTTGGTTGGGTCATTTACACCATGTACATTCAAGGTTATTGTCTATATGTATGTTCCTATTACCATTTTCTTAATCGTTTTGCATTTGTTTTTGTGGGTCTTTTTCTTCTCTTGTGTTTCCCACCCAGAGAAGTTCCTTTAGCATTTGTTGTAAAGCTGGTTTGGTGGTGCTGAATTCTCTTAGCTTTTGCTTATCTGAAAAGCTTTTGATTTCTCTGTCGAATCTGAATGAGACCCTTGCTGGGTGGAGTAATCATGGTTGTAGATTTTTCTCTTTCATCACTTTAAGTATATCCTGCCACTCCCTTTTGGTCTGCAGAGTTTCTGCTACAAAATCAGCTGATAACCTTATGGGGATTCCTTTGTATGTTATTTTTTGTTTTTCCCTTGCTGCTTTTAATATTTTTACTTTGAATTTAATTTTTGTTTTTTTGATTAATGTGTGTCTTGGTGTGTTTCTCATAGGGTTTATCTTGTAGTGAACTCTTTGTGCTTCCTGGGCTTGGTTGACTTTCCTTTTCCATGGGAAGAGATTATAGTGGAACGTTTTCCACTATAATCTTTTCAAATAATTTCTCAGACCCCTTCTTTTTCTCTTCTTCTTTTGTGACCCCTATAATTTGAATGTTGCTGTGTTAGTGTTGTCCCAGAGGTCTCTGAGCTTATCTTCAATTCTTTTCATTCTTTTTTCTTTATTCTGCTCCTTGGCAGTTATTTCCACCATTTTGTCTTCCAGCTCACTTACTCATTCTTCTGCCTCTGTTATTCTGTTATTGATTCCTTCTAGTATATTTTTCATTTCAGTTATTGTATTGTTCATCTCTGTTTGTTTGTTCTTTAGTTCTTCTAGACCTTTGTTAAACATTTCTTGTATTTTCTCAATCCATGCTTCCATCCTATTTCCGAGATTCTGGATCATCTGTACTATCATTACTCTGAATTCTTTTTCAGGTAGATTGCCAATTTCCTCATCATTTATTTGGTCTTGTAGGTCTTTACCTTGCTCCTTCATCTGTGACGTATTTTTTGCCTTCTCATTTTTTATTTTTTATTTTTTTGATGAGTGGGATTGTGTTCCTGTCTTACTGGTTGTTTGGACTGAGGCTTCCAACACTGGAGTTTATAGGCTGTTGCGTATAGCTGAGTCTTAGTGCCAAGATGATGACCTCAGGGAGACATCACTTTGAGGAATATTCCTTGGGGTCTGAGGTTCTCTATTAGTCCAGTGGTTTGGACTCAGAGCTCCCATCACAGGACCTTCAGCCTGACCCCCAGCTTGTGAACCTATATCCCACAAGCTGTGCAGGGCAGCAGCAGCAAAAAAAAAAAAAAAAGAAAAAAAGAAAAAAAGAAAAAAAAGAATAATAACAAAGTAAAAAATAAAATTAGACTTGGAAACTAACAGATATGTTAGAAAGAATATAAAAATAAAAATATAGATGAAACAACAACCAGAAGGTAAAACAGAACCACAATTGTAAGAAAGAGGAGGAGAAAAAACCCAAAAAGGTGGAAAAGGCCTTGGCTGTGGAGGGAAAATCCTAAGCAAGGGTGGGGTTTGAGCAGTGGGTGGGACTTATGATTAAGACTCACAGGGCTGGAAAAGGCCATGGGAGGTGTGGGGGGTGGGGCTTAGGCTTAATGGAACAGTAGGGGCCCAGGTGCACCTCCCACCTCTGGTCTCAGAGAGCAGGGGACCCCACCTGGGAGCCCAGCAGGCTTCACAGGCTCAAGTAGGGAAGGCAAATGCCCTCCGTGCCTCTCCTTCTCTGGTCCTAGAGGGCCCCTCCCTCCTGCCTCTCTTGTTCTCCCCCCAACCTCCATCCTATGCCCCCGGGGCCAATGCAGCCCAGAGGGTGACTCTGAATGCATAGGACGTGGCCCAAGAGCCGGGCAGAATTCCCCAGCCTATTGGGCAGGGGAAACTCTGGGTGCACTCCCCCCAGTCTGAGCCCTTTAAGGTCCCTCCACTTGGGAACCCCTCCCCCCTCTCAGCCACCCCTCAGGGGCACCCATCCTGTCCGGCCTCCACTTCTCCTCCCCCCTCAGTCACCCCACATCCTACCAGTTTGCTTGGGGGTTCCTCTCATTTCCTTGGGCATCGAGGTCCCCCACCAGTGTCCGGCACATGCCTTAGTTGTGGGGAGACATGAACTCCACATCTTCCCACACTGTCATCTTGACTCTGCCCTCCCTTCTTTTAAATTATAGTTTGCTGGATGTAAAATTATAGGTCCCCTTTTTTCAACAGTTTTTAGCCAAGGTTCTTTTTTTTTCAACAACATAACTTGTGAAGTATTTTGTCAGCATGATATTTACTCCTCTGCTACAGAGTGATCATTTACAGAGTGGCACTGTGATCTTTTAGAATTTTATCTTTATCTATGATGTTACTGATTTTTCCTATTATGTTTCTAAATGTGCTTTTTTTTCTCTTATGTATCTCTTTGACCTTTCATCTGAAGTTTTCACTCTTTTTTTCCCCTTACATTTAAGATAATTTTAGTCATTATCTTTTTTCAAACATTTCTTTCCTCCTAGGACTCTTACTAGACTGATTTTGTCACTTTTGCTTTTGTATTCTATATCTCTTAATCTTTAAATACTTTATTAATTTATTGCTCCCTAATGCCTCTAAGAGGATTCATCAATCTGATATTCCAGTTCAAGAATATGTTCAGTATCTACTATATTCTTCAGTCCCTATGTTCAGTTCTTTATTATAGCTTATATAGTGCTGTTTTAAAAGTCAGGTTTATTGAGGTATAATTTACCTACTGTAAAATTTTCCCTTTTAGTATACAGTTCTATGAGTTTTGACAAAGCATAGAGTTGTGTAACCTCCACCACATCCAAGATATACAGCTTCCATCAAAAGTAAAAGTTTCCTTGTTCTACTTTGTAGTTTATTCCTCCCTGCAACCCAAGTGCACTTGCATGTATCCATAGCTAATTTCTTATTTTTTATTGAAATATAGTTGATGTACAATATTATTTCATAATTTTTAATGAAATCATTTAGCTTGGTTGAGAGAGTTTCCTCAGCCATGCTTTGCATCTCCAGTACAAATTTAGAGAAAGTATATGATACGGTCCATCGAGGTTTTTGTTGTTGTTGTTAGTTTTTGTGAGTTTGTCAGAAGGAGAGAAGGAAGCAAGATAAATTAAGGTACTATTAAAATGGCTGAGAATATGAAACATGTAATGAGAGAGGCAGTAAAGCCATAATGGAGCTGGGAAGGCTCATTGATTTTGAAGTCTCAGTGAGGCTGAAGAAATGTTGTTTTGGGATGTTTGAGAAATGAAGATGGTAGATGGGAAGTAGCGTTCTAAGAGGAGGATGTGAAAATGAAATTTCAAAAGTTTTCCATTTTGGGCTTCCCTGGTGGCGCAGTGGTTGAGAGTCCGCCTGCCGATGCAGGGGACACGGGTTCGTGCCCCTATCCCGGAAGATCCCACATGCCGCGGAGCGGCTGGGCCCGCGAGCCATGGCCGCGGAGCCTGTGTGTCCGGAGCCTGTGCTCCGCAACGGGAGAGGCCACAGCAGTGAGAGGCCCGCGTACAGCAAAAAAAAAAAAAAAGTTTTCCATTTTATTTGTGAAGGTAACATCTAGGAATGATCCTGGCAGCAGATGATTGAAATGGAGTGGAAAAGAGTATCTTTGGAGTAGAGTGGCTCAAAGAATTGAGGGGATAGAGACTACTTTGTGAATTTTGAAATTGCCGAAATTACATAAGGAACTATTATGATCCATGAGCGAACATCATCAATAAGTAAGATAAAATTTCCTAGAAAGCTGATCAATAACAGCAATGAAAAAAACAGTAAAGTGATAGTGTTTAATGAAATAATTTTCAAAGGGACAGGGGATTTTGTAAAGAAAAGAGGGAGCAATGGTTAGAAAGTCTTAATAGGAAAAAAAAAGGTGAACATATTTATCCCAGAAGTTGAATCTTTTAACATTTTCTTGATTACTTCAGTAGTGTAATTGTTTTTATTTTCATACAGACGCCTGCAACTCTTCCCAGAGCAGCTGGTCGAGAAACCAAATATGTAAGTCCCTTCATAATTATACATACTGCTTTTTTAATGTGTGCATGTGCATGCTTTGGAGGGAGCTTAATTATATAGTCATTTAAATTGAATTAGTTGAATTTTTCATAAGTGGAAGGGGTAGAATGGTCTGATTGGCCCAGAGGTGGAAAATCAGGTTATGTCAGGTAAGTTTATTGAATAAATTCCTTCTTAAGTGAGATCTCATTTGATTAGTTTGGCTGAATCAAACAGAATTCTAACATCTGCTTTCTGTCTTTCTAATTATCAAGGCTCAAATGAGATTTTCATTTCTGTAATGGTTTATCATGCTTATTATGAAAGAGTCAACTCACATAGTTGAAACATTAAGATTTGTCTGTTTCTAATGGGATTGCCAATTTATTTGATTTGGACTAGTTTGTTGCTTTCTTTCATTTAAATTGTTTTCAAATAAATCAATTTCCACCTATAAGCAAAAATATATTAATAATGGGTACGTAGGTATAGACTCACACACTTGATTCAATTAATTGTGGAGATCTGGCTCTGAACGTCCTAGATGCACACACACACACATAGCCTCATCCCATTCTTATTCTTTATTTACCTAATAATCCATCATGTGACCAACTTCTGCTTCTGACCCAACATATTCTAGTATAAGCAAGATTGTCTCCTAAGCAAGTGTTTAGTTTTTAGTTTAAAACAAACCAGTAAACTATTCCCTTTAGTTTATACTTCATATTTTCTACTATGTAGTTTTCATCATCATCATCATTCAGAGTCAATAATTAGTAAATATAAATTTTGTGACATATCCTCTTTGCAATTTATACATTTCTGCTTTCTTTATAACCTCCCTAAGGCAGATAATAAATTGGGTGAAGTTACTGAGCTTCATCACATTCAGAAAATAATGTTTAGAAGGTATGGATAGGAACACTGCTTAGAACATTTTCTAGAAGCTTTCACTGTTATTTTCTGTTATTACTGGAAGTCATTTGGAGTAATACTTAAAAGAGTGGAGGCATTTAGTGGGCTATACCCAAGTTTTAATCACAGTGTTGCTGCCTGCTAATGAATCCTGGAAAGTCACTTAACATCTCTGTGCCTTAATTTTTTTCATCTATAAAATTGGGATACTAATATTTAGTTGATGTAAGATTTATAACTGATAACATATGAAAAGCCCTTACTGTAGTCTGACACATAGAAATGATTCAATAAATAATGGTTCTTCCCTTTTTTCCCTCTCTTTTTCCTTTGTTTTCCCCTTCATCCATGTCTCTCCCCTTCTCTTCCCCCTCCTTATCTTGGAAAGGCTAGACGCACCATGAGTTAGCTGAGTTCCTTGATTCTTCAGTTGGATATAAGAAAAGAAAGTCCCTAAAAGTGCTTCTATTTTTTTGTGACTGAGACATTCTACAAGAGCCAGACCCAAGAAAAAGTAGCTAGAATATTCTTTACTCTCACCTTCCTTTCTCATCTACTCCTAATTTGCACCTAAATGCGTCTGATTTAGGCTCATTTACAATGAGGTACAGAGGGCTGATGCCTCCTCCCACACCTCCTGGAGATGGATAATTTGATAGCAATGGAAACAATTCTGGAGGGGCTGCTTCAATCTCCATAGTTAGAGGTTATGTCAAATTGTTCTTCTGTCAGTTATTCGACTTGATTAAAGGAGGTTAACATTTGCCCCAAACTTTGTGAGAGCATTTGAGTCATTCAAAGTTAACACTGAATCATCAAATAGATTTAATATAGCCTTGAACAAATATAAACTCTAATTCAGATAAGATTCTTGACTTTGATTAAAATTGGCTTCTTGAAAAAGATTTATTTTTTAATTTCTCTTACAAAATGACATTTAAGTTGTAGTTTGTGACACTTCAAATATGTCCATGTCTTTTGAAAGACTAGATAGGATGATTTTATGGTGGAATGGGAAAACCAATTTTTGGTGCCATCAGAGAGAAGTCACACTTGTAAATATTTGGCTTCAGTTATTACATTTACTAAGTGATGTCTGATACAGTTTTTTTTAGGAGAAAAATGAAATTTTAGAACAGAAGTGTTCCTTAGCTATAAGCATTAATCATACATCAACAATTGACCTTGAATAAACTATGCCCTGATTTCTAAAAAAGAATGATACTGTAATATTTTCTTTCTTAAAAACTTTGTTATTTTTTAATTTTTTAAATTATTTTTTATTAAAATATTTTTTATTTTATACTGGAGTGTAGCTGATTTATGATGTTGTGTTAGTTTTCGGTGTACAGCAAAGTGATTTAGTTATACATATATCTAGTCTTTTCCAGGTTCTTTTCCCATGTAGGTTATTACAGAGTATTGAGTAGAGTTCCCTGTGCTATGCAGTAGGTCCTTGTTGATTATCTATTTTATATATAGTAGTGTGTAAATATATGTTAATCCCAACCTCCTAATTTATCTCTCACCCCAACTATGTAATATATTTTTCTAGAAATTCTAATATTCATATTAGCAGAGCTACAAATGCCTCATATTAAGTGCAACTTGAATAGTTTCCCTTAATTAATTAATTAATCTCTACATTTTTCTCCCTTCCTCTCCCATGGAAACTCAAAAGCAAATCTGAGAATCCTACAAACTTGTAACATTTCAATATTCTACCATCTCTCTTCAAAACTTTGAAGAAAGTAGGCATCTTCACAGTATACAGCTGCTGAGACTCGGTGTATCATTGCCTTTGTAGAGCTTCTTAGATTTTATTCTAAAGCAGGGATCATGCAGTTTACCAATGTCTGCACCACAGAGAAAAAAAAGGGAAGACAAATTAGAACCAAGAAAAAAAGTTTTGTTACACTTGAGGAGGGCCTCAGCTGCTTAGCACAGTCCACTCAAAATCCCTATTCCTGGGCTTCCCTGATGGCGCAGTGGTTGAGAGTCTGCCTGCCGATGCAGGGGACACGGGTTCATGCCCCGGTCTGGGAAGATCCCACGTGCCGTGGAGTGGCTAGGCCCGTGAGCCATGGCCACTGAGCCTGCGTGTCTGGAGCCTGTGCTCCGCAATGGCAGAGGCCACAACAGTGAGAGGCCCACGTACCTCAAAAAAAAAAAAATCCCTCTTTCTGGGGGCTCTTTAAAAATATAGTATATAGTCTGTGAATTTTGATGAGTATAAAGTGTAGTCAGTTCCTAGCTCTATTGTTCAATTTTTCACTGTTTTGACAAATATTTGAGTGTCTGCCATGCCCCAGTACTCACGTGGAGTCACTGGGGTGTGAGGGATGAATAGAACAGCAAGGTCCCCATTTCTGAAGCACACCATGTGGGAGACAGTAAACAAAATAGGAAAGAACAATCTTGCAGAAATTGGAGGAGAACTACCCAGAGCACTGGCTTTTGTTAAAACAAATGTACGAAGTTGCTAGTTTTCAATGTGTCAGTATGTCCATTGGCTTTCCAATTTTCCTGGGATGATGACAGTGGTTTAATTAAATAATGAGAAATGATATGACTCATTCCTCTTTAGGGGACTTTGATAAAAAGCTGACTTTCCTTCATCAAAAAAAAAAAAAAAAAGAAAATCCATGTAAAACAATTCATTTCTTTTTCTTAATCTTGATTACACATATTGTTACATTTCACATAGTCTGTTTTTTAGGTTGAGCCAGATACAGTAAAGGACCTTCAACTTAGACTAATTAAAGTCCAGGTTTTTCTTCAGTTCATCGTGTACTTGAATTGCAGTTCAAAGTAATTTAATTGAGGTTCTCTTAATTGTTGTAGAATTTAAACAAGGTTAACAAACACGTTGAGTGGTCCTGATCTCCACAGGTCACCTGTGGGATTGATTAACTTATCATTCGTAATTCACTTGATTGTTTTTAACAGATGTCAAATTCAACAATCATAATAACTAGTGTTTTGAGTTCTTACCTTGCAAATCAGTTTTAACTATCTCATTTAACCTTATACCAGTCGTATGAAGTGGGTATGATTATTTCAAATCTCCATTTTAAGGAGAAGGAAACAAAGTCACAGAGAAAGCAAAGTCCAACCCAGGTCTTCCTCATGTCAAAGCCCCTGTTGTTATTATTTGCGTGTACCAACAGGGGCTGGAAATAACTTGTCTTCCTTAAATATTTTATCCATTAGTATTCATATTCTGGGTTTAAATTAATTCTTCACCCCCAGTAAACTCCAGCCTAAACTTTGAATGAATAATTTCATATTTGGTGACAACTTCTAAGATGATAATGTTTAGTATATTTCTAATGTTTTAAATTATTTGCTTACATGTAAATTAACTCATAATTTATCAGTTAATCTACAAGTGATTGTTTCTCATGGTACTCATTTTTAAAGAGTTTCCTTCCCTCTATGTAATGGAATGAATTTTCTAATTAAATCTCTATTTCATTCTGTTTTCACTCTATCATCTTTGGGGGGAGTGTTATTATTATTATTTTTTCTTTGCATTACACTTGCCTTTGTAAATGTTTATTATTTTTCATTAAGTACTACCAGTATAAATTCATTTCACTCATGTAATTCAAAACCACAGTTTGCTTTCTTCATAAAGAGCAACCTCAGAAAATAGGGCAAGTATTTGGACCTATTACTAATTTATTTAAAAAACTGTCATTTAGAGTCACATTCTATTGATAACAACTTATTTAATAAACTCTCTACATTTAAGAAGTTACTTTAAGTGCCAGAGAAATAACGAAGACAGTTTTATTGAATATGATATAGCATAGAGATAAAATTTCATTTTAATGAGCTTGAGGGGCAGAAAAATATCATTACAGTGGAAGTATATTGCTTTAAAATATCACGGAATATTAAAAATGTGTCAAACTTTATTAAGAATATTTCCCTCTATATATACAGATGTTCAAATAAAGGTCATCTTCTCCAATTAAGCCACCTCACACAGTCCCCTTGTTGCTATGCTTGGAAACGTTGCTATGCTGGAGTGTTTCAGAGGCGATGTGCCCTAATGCAGCCATAGATCTTAAGAGTAAGAGGTGACAAATCCAATCTACTTAAATCCAGACATGGATCCAAATCTGCTTCTGTAGGTTGTGACCAGAGATTTGATGAGTTGTGAATAATTTAAGCAAGAAATTCCACTCTACTGATCATTCTTCATTCTGTCTTTCTTTCCTTTTTTTTTTTTTTTTTTCCACCGTTCAGAAATGTTTCCAAGGTATGCATGTGTGAGACGGGATGTGGAGGGAAAGGAAGGTAATTATATAGGCTGAGCTAAATGAGGAAGAAGAGAAATGATTTAATGAGACATCCTTTATGCCTTGGTCCTTCTCATCATCATTTTAGATGTCACCAAAAATGAAGGCACCGTATTTCAGCCACACTTCCCTTGATCTGATTTTTTATTCCTCATTTGCGCATGTAAACTGTGACTGTCGCTCGTCACTATGCACTTTTATTCTGCCTACCAATTATGTTCATAACAACGTGGAATCATCATTCCCTAAATTACTGAGTCAAACTTTTAAAATACTTTCAACTCTACTTTTTATATTTAGACCTTTTGGGGACATATCACTAACTCATAATATAGCTCTTAGTGAGATATTCATATAGGGTAAGGTCTACAATTAGAATAAACAGTATGAAGCAAGAAAAATATGATGCCTCACACATATATCTCTCTGTCCTTAGTGCCTACCATGCTTACCATTGGATTCAAGTTTTTTAAATTTTATTGAAGTGTAATTGATTTACAGTGTTGTGTTCATTTCTGCTGTACAGAAAAGTGAGTCAGTTATACATATATAGATTCTTTTTCATATTATTTTCCATGTTGGTTTATTACAGGATATTGAATAATTCCCTGTGCTATGTAGTAGGACCTTGCTGTTTATCCATTCTATATAGAGTAGTTTGCATCTGCTAATCCCCAACTTCCAATCCTCTCCTTCCCCTCCTCTCCTCCCCCTTGGCAACTGCAAGTCTGTTCTCTATGTCTGTGTGTCTGTTTCTGTTTCATAGATTTGTTCATTTGTGTTGTATTTTAGATTCCACTTATAAGTGATATCATATGGTATTTGTCTTTCTCTTTCTGACTTACTTTGTTTGGTATGATAATCTCTAGGTCCATACATGTTAATAATGCAAATGGCATTATTTCATTTTTTCTATGGCTGAGTAATAGGCCATTGTATATATGTACCCCATCTTCTTTTGGATTCAATATTTTGAATAGTGCCTTATGTACAAATAACAGGAATGCTCTCTAGCTAAAGGGCAAGACAGTGTCTTATCATCTTATAATTTTATATTTCCTCAATGCCAAGCTCAGCAACTCAGGGATTATTAGGGGCTCTGTTGATATTTAAGTTTTGCCTTTTTGCTTGTCTGTAGATCAATCTTATCTGGGAGAACTAAAATAATTCAATTAACACATTATCACTAATTAGAGTTCTTTGAGCCTTAAGAAAAGAAAACTCAGGACAATTAAAGTCAACAGGAAAAAGGTCAAAGCGAAACATTTTAACCCTATTGAATTGGATGTTATATTCAGGGAGGAGGGACATGACTGCTGAAAGGGAAAAAAATACTGCCAAAAGTAGAAGTGCATAGGGTAGAAGGCAAAAGTAACTGTTCAATACTTTTTACCTGATACAGTTTGATTTTGTCCCAGTCTCCCAAAAGGGTGTCTGCTAGTGTGATGCCTGACACCCATGAGTCGAGAATGGGGAAAAGCTGCAGATTGCAAGGAAAAGCAACTCTAGACAATAACTGAGGAGCTTGGATATACTTTATGTGCCTCTGGCATGAAGTCTTTGGAAGAGGAAAATTGTTTCTCCAAAGTGGGCTTGGCCTAAGTGGTGGCTTTGTGTAGCAATTTATTTTTCAGTGGATCTCAAATCTTCATTTCTTTCCTTAGTCTTAACTCTTTCAGTTTGCATATAACCTACCACTTTAATAGGTTTACTTTGAAATACGAAATTTTGACTTTCCCAATTTTTTGACTGCTCTGTTTGTTTTAAAGTTTTATTTGTTTTTTTAATGGTGATATTCTGGTTAAAATCCTCCTACTCTATCTTCCTCTCACTTTTTTTCTTTTGTAATTAAAATGATGTCAAAGGCTGTAGAATATAGGTTATGGGATCTTGTTTCACACAAAATTCATTCTTATACTCATCTCTAACATTCTTCATGGTTAGTATTAATGTGGATAGAACAAATGACTAAAAACTTCAGTGCTGTTCAAGTCTAATTTCAAGTTTATTTTTAGGTACCTCATGTTGCTTCTCTTCTTTAGCTTAGTTGACCAATTGGCAGTTTTTAAAATATAGTAACCTTCTCTTGCTACTCACCGTTCCAATTTCAGCTCACCAGACAATCTTTCTTTACTTTTCAAAAATCATTGCTGCAATATTGATAACTTAACTATAGCTACAGAATTTAATAAACATTAACGTGTATTGGGAAAACAGAGGGAAGCTTCTCAAAGGGCTTGACACAACTGGGTTAGTTGAAAGCATCTGGTTATATTTGTGCTGATACACATAAGCCAATATTCTTTTTCTTTGATAAAGGATCTGCAGTAGCTTTATAAATATTAACTCCACCCTGAGGTTCAAATTTAATTGTGTTTTTTTCTCTGGGAATAGTTTCTCATAATAGTGATATGAAGTCCATTATATTAGATGAAATAAAAATGTACTGGGGATGTCTAAATCACCTTATTGTTATGTCATAATTCCCAGTGAAGAAATTTTGGGGACTTATGGAGACTGGATACTAAGACATTTGTGTTTTTCCCTAATTTAATTAATGTGTTTGCCTGAGCACTTTCTCTTTTTTCCCCTATGATAGTTTGGTATTATTTAACACAAAGTACTGAAAAGTGTTAGTAATATAGTTAAATTGTGCAAATACTTTATTTTTAGTGTATGACTTCTTTTTTCCTATAATTATTGAGATAAAAATATAACTATATTTTGTTCCTGTCAAGATACATTCAGTTCAGCATATTTCATAGAAGTCATTTAACTTAGGGAATTCATAGAGAATTCTCTCATTACTGCAATAATGAAGAATTAATCAAAAGGAAAAGATCCTAAGACATTAGAAGAAATCATTATTACTCATATTACATTATGAGGTTAAAAATGAAACCCTAGGTGAATTGAAAAATCACTGGGATAGGCATTCTGAAGGGTAATTTTCTGCAGTACAGAATAACCATGAACCTCAGCGCATGGTAACCTGGTCCACAGCAATTAGAGGTGGGGATCAATTAGCCAGGACATACTGCTGCTGTAGAGCAAGCAGGGATGGCAGTGAGCAGCGACCATCCTGGTGAAGAACATCATGAGTCAAAAAATCAAAAACAAACCATGCTGGACACAGTATGAGAAGGACAGCAGGCACCTGGTCTTTATGTTTGGTGATTCACACTCTTATGTACTTGGTGATACCATAGGAACCACTCAGCTTTCAGTTATCATTCACTTCTCAGAGAGTAAAAGCAATATTGACACATCTGTCATAACCCCGAAAATATTTGCAATTTCAAAAAGAATAGAGATAGTGTAGGAACACAACTTTATCATGTGTCAGCCAAGTATATTTATGATGGCGCATCTGTTTGTTGACCACTTCCCTGATGTGGAAGCCTGGTCTCCCATTCAAGGGCAGAAAATCTTGAAAAAACATAACTATTAAAAAATATATATGTAACCCAATCTACAAGAAAGAAAGAGGAACTGTGAGTGTCAGAAATGAAGAGGGAGCTCCAGGTGGGAAAGTTAAGAAGAAGTTTAAGCTCTGGGGGAACACAGGTATGTTAGAACCCAGGTGACAGGAGCCAGGAGCTTAGAGTTTAGCTTTCACTATATAATGAGTCAGAGCTGTGGATAAATCTTTTGTGTGCATCCAGGAGCCTAGAAGACCACATGGCCATGAAGCATGTGATAGAGATAGACATAAATCCTCCCACCATCTTTAATCTACACTCTTGGGTGGTAATATAGTCATCCATGAGAAAATGGGTCCTAAACCTGTGAAAGTTGAAGATGTGGGGACCTGCCACCCTGTAAGTTCAGGAATATGAAGGTGATGAAATAAAACGGAAACTGGTCCAGAATCAGTGAAATACCTGGGCCCCCCATTAGGGCAGACGTGAAATGTATTGTAGGCATGGTTTCCCAACCCAGGGTTTCTCAGATACCTACAGAAATCATCACTGAAATTACCCTGACTGAAGAGGAGCTCAAAATCAAAACTAAAAAGCCATCAAATTAGTAAAGAACATCATGGGGCAGAGGCATGAAAGAGAGCCAACAGATACAAGAAACAGGGGATTTAGCCAAGACACATTATAGAAATATCTGGAATGAATTTATAAATATAATAAAGTGTTGAAATAGCTAAAAGGAATTACGGATACCATAAAGAAGATTTGATAAAGAACCAAACTGAATTTCTAGAAGTTAAAAATAATGTGATTAAAATATAAAATTCAATGGCCATGTTAAATGTATTAATATACTGCTGAAGAAAAATGTGTTAACCATCAGGCTTATATGTGGAAACTATCCAGAATGCAGCATAAAGAGATAAAAAATATGACAGGGAATTTTATAGAAATGGAGGATGGATTCAGAAGACCCAACATATATTTAATCAAAGCTCCAAAGAAGAGATTAGATATAATGGGAGAGAGGCAATATTTGAAGTAATTCCTGGAGGATTTTCCGGAAATGAAGAAAGATATGTATTCTCAGAATGAAGGACTACACCAAGCCCCCCAAAAGGATACATAAAAAGAAGTCCATGCTCAGACACATCATAGTGGAATTACAGAATGTCATGGAGAAAAATCTTAAACGCTAAGCAAATGTGAAGATGGATGATCCAAGTTATGACGTTTACGTTGACAGCAGTAACAGAAGTCAGAGCAAGTGGGCAGTCCTCAAAATGCTGTGAAATAATAACTATTACCTTAGAATTCTATGTCCAAGTAAACTGTCATTCAGGATGAGAACAAAATAAAAACATTTTCAGACAAAGCCCAAGACAGGAAGTTCTGAAAAAACTACCAGAGCATTTACTTCAGCAAGAAGGAAACTAAATCCAGAAGAAAGGAGTGAAATTCAGGAACCAAAGATGATGAAACAATATTAGCCTCCTCTTTAATTTACAGCAATTAATTTTTTTTCATGAAATTATGAAAACTTTATTTTCTAATATGAGTAATTTAATGAAAAAATCTGTTATTTGTTTCATTTTGCTGTACATAAATATAAGTAGCTAAAAATGTTGATAAGTTTGAGTAAAATACAGTGTATACAGTGCATGGCATATTACAACACCTTGAAGAATTTCTGATGTCTTACGCTAGTACTTGTGTTAAGATGCTAAGGAAAAGCAACATAGAAAACATCATATTTACTATTGTGTGGGCTGAATAAAAATGTGTAGGAGAAATATTGTAAGGCAATGTACCAAAAATGTAAAAGAAAAAATTTTTTTGGTGGCATCATGATATTTTTTCTTTTACTTAATACCTGTCAAAATTCTACAAGGGACATGTATTATTTTAACAATAAAAAACTTCAGAATACTTAAAAATATAGATATATTATCTTACTAAATTATGAATTTCACTAAATAAACACTATGTTTATAATTTTGCAGGCAAACCTCGCCTCACCATCTTCTACAGTATCTGAGAGTCAGCTGGTATGTATCCTCTTACTAGACATATATCTGGTACTTTAGAAAATTCTGATCTTTTAAGACAGTTTTATATGAACAAATGTGAACTGAGAACAAATTGACTGTATATAAGTTTATTTGCTTACTTGTCTAGTAAAAGTTCACTGATTCTTTACTAAAGCTCCATGTGGTTGTTTTGCAAGTCACAGACATACATAAAAACATATATAGAACTTATTTGACAGTAACTTGCATCCTAGCAGTGGTGTTAGAATAGAATGGGCAAGGCCAGAAGGAAGATGCCAATGGAGGTTAGAGACAAGGACTCACTTCCGGATGGGAGAGATCAGAAAAGGGTTCAAGGACAAGGTAACCTTTGATCATGTAGAGTAGGTTCTGGACTTGAGGAAGTGAGATATTTCAGACAGGAAGATTATCATGTGGATGATCTAGACCAGGGATGAACAATAGAAATATAGTGTGAACCTCAAATACAAGCCACATTTGTAATTTAAAATTTTCTAAGAGGCATGTTAAAAAAGTAAAAAGAAACAGGTCACATTAATTTCAATAATACATTTTATTTATATACATATTATCATTTCAATATATAATCAGTATAAAATTGAGATTATTTTACATTCTTTTTTGGGGGGGTAAGTAAAGTCTTTGAAATCTGCTATATATTTTACATTTACAGCATACCTCAATTCAGGCTAGGCACATTTCAAGGACCCAGCAAGGGGGCTGGTGGCTACTGTGTAGGACAACACAGTTGTAGGCTCTAGAATCTGTTATTTATAGATAAAAATTTGATTAAGTAGGAAAATTACTTCTTCTAACAGTGTTTTGTGTTATTGCTACAGTGATGAGCAAATTGGAACCATGATATGTTACCTAGATATTACTAAATATTTTCTTTTAATTTTTATTGTTTATAATTGTAAACTCCTTCAGTAAAAATGAATGAAAATATCTAGTAAAGCACTGTGAGACATTAAGAAGACAAAATCAGTTTAATACTGATTTTCCCCCCCATTTTAAGCAATTATTTCTGTGCCCTACATCCATTCTGTGTCCTACATCCATTCTGTGTCCTACATCCATCTTGTCATTATCATGCCAAAATGACAATGATATTTTTATTTGTAGTGCTGGAGAATCATAAAAAGTGTAGTTTGACTCTTAATATAGCATGATTGAAGCAAATGGCTTAGGCATGTTGGTGTTTATACATTCAGTGTGTATATGGGGTGTGTTTGCATGTGTGTGCATGTGTGTGTGTGAAGTGTTATTTTAGTGTCAGTTGATTTAGAATAGTGGCCGGCAGTATAGGATAGTTGAAAGAATGCTGGAACGGGGTCAGGAGACCCATCTTTTACTTCCTGCTCTGACGCTAACTACTGGGCTGACAGTGGAGAAGTCAAGAATCTGGGAGACTGGGCTTCAATCTTCTAAATGAACAACGAGACCATTCAATTACACTCTGTTCAAGCCTCTCTATGGCAGTGAGTCCATGGTTACTAGCTCAGGGGAGTGAAGGAGTTGCCATGGAAACAAGAGGTACAGTAACATTGTGAAGTTGAACAGTTTCCCAGTTTAGATATGGAACTATTGTTACAACTATTTTAATATTTAAAATAATGATATATGTACTTGTTTCTTGAGAATAATGTGTGAAAATTAAGAAATATTTTGTATACTCAACATAGATACAACAGATTTTAGATGTTGAATGTGTGTGAGTGTGTATATATATATTATCAGACTGACATATACATACATATATATATATATATATATATATATATATATATATATATATCAGTTCTTGACAATATTTTAAGAAACTATTTCAAAGAAGCAAATATATATAATGATTTCATAAATTAAGACATAATATAAATGACCAATTGTAAATGTAATAAGTGAACTTTTTTGGCCAATCAAATAATTCTATGTATTTGATGTTTGTGTTCTGAGAAAAATATGAAGTGTTGCTTTGACTGACTTTGATGATAATTTTTCTGCATTTACTTTAGACCTTTTCTCTAGAGAGTTCAAGGAATTTCTTAGCCAAGTTTTAAGTTAAGTTTTAATCCCAAAATTCACTTGAGATCTAGGTAGGTTTGTGAAGGGATTATTATCAAGCAGGCTATCACACACAAAAAGAACATCTCTTGGATGGATGTAGTTATTCAATTTAATCACTGTCTTCTACTTCATGATATTAACCCTGTATTTACATTCTGTGAATATAGAATAGAGTAGAAGTAATTGCATGCAAGGGATGCTATATGGATTTGCTTTTTTAAGGATTTGTAATATTTTCACTCTTAAACATTGTAATTTATGAATGAATTATATTTTATGAATGGATTTCTAATATTTGCCATCATGAACTCTCTTCAAGGTTAAGTTCTGAGTAATTTCAGTAAATAAGAATGCCTTTGAAAAACAAATATGTATATATACACACACAATATGCGTGTGTGTTTATAACATATACTATACATATAGATGTCATATGACAGGTAATTCTGATAGCACACTCACACATATACATATTGCTTTTTGGTTATATGTGTGTGTACATGTGTATAGCACATAAAAACAAAATTTTGGGGAACACATGATAGATTATAGTTAAATTATGTAAGTAAATATTGTATGTTTTGCATAAAATAAGCAATTAATATTATTTGACTCCTATTTTAGGGGAGAAATGTAATAAATTGAAGTGAAAATAAATGTTGAATTGCTATGATAGCACAAGCTTAATAAAGAAGCCATTTTGTGTTTGAGCTTTGGCTTTTTAAGAATATATCGTTTTTTCATATTTTTTCTTTTTAACATGGCTTAGCTATTTGCTTGTTAACATTGCAACTGTACCCATTCAACACTGGAAGGAAAAAAAGAAATATGACCTTGCCCCTTACTCTTAAAATATTTCCAATGTTTACTCTGAAAACCAAATTATGTAGTATTAGGCTCAGAGAGAAGTGTTTTGGGGGTCCTTATGAAACTAGTTCACCATTTTGTGCCTCAGTTTCTCTTCTTCTATTAAACAGTAATGCAGTATATCAAAACTGGGAAGGACTTAGAGATGAGGATGTTTTAAATACACATCTAGAAAATGGAGGTTGGGACAACTGTGCTGTCAACCTGAAAGCGTTATTGTAAGGCTCACATATCATAAAATGTGAAGTTGCCAAAGTAGCCCTCTACATACGGGGTGGGGGTGTGTTATTATTGCATATAAAGTCTCTGAAATATTATCTCTGAGATTTAATGAGTGGCCATTTTTTACAGATAAAGAAACAGAGGGTCACAGAGTTTGAGTAGATCAACTAAGATCACAGTGTTCATGGTCATCTTTGTTCCGTGTGACTTTCAAAAGGAATCATTATTAATTTTAGATAATTCAAGGGGAATAAAAAAGGCTGATGAAGGAGTTGGGAAATAGGGAAGTGTGACTTACACCAGGCACATGTGATCACTTTCTGAAGAGAAGGGGCTGAGTAGGATCAGTTAGGGTCCTGAGGCTTCACACCTGTGGATAGTGCATCCCCTGGTATCAGAAAGGGAACAAAAGGAAAGGAAGATCCCGGATCTAGGCTGAACCTTCACAAAGCTTTCCTAATTCCTGAGCTGACTCATCAAAATATTAACAGAGGCTGGTGGGGTCTCTTTTCTCTGAGTAGGAAAACAGGTTGGGCTTTATAAGATGGGTAAGCACTGGTCTTCCTTGGCAATAGGTAAGGGAACCTGGTTTAGGAGATATTTGGCTTTTGCTTTTGAAATTTCATGACATTGCAAAATGCTCATTGTTGCCCAAGATGGAATACTGAATCTAGAGAGTACAAAACAATAGATTTAAAAAATAAACCACATGATTATGTATAGGTAAAAGCAAAGTGGAGCTTACTGGAACACTGTACAGAAGAGGAGCTTAACCTTGCAGATACTTTGTTCCCAGTTCTGAAAGCCAACTGATGTGTCCTGTTTTAGTGGTGCATGACTGATCTTTCTAAGGGCCCTTGAGGTCTCTGTTGTTCAGAAAATGCAGCCCTGAAAGCTTTTGCATAGAACTAACGTCTTCTTCAAGCTTGAAGGCAGTTTGTCCTTGAATAATTTTCCTTGACACTACATGCTCAAGTGCTACAGCATTTATCATGTATGCCTCTTCAGGTCTGAGTCATGCTATTTTCTTTTAACTGTTGAAATATTTCAAACTGGCCAATCTGTGTTGTGTACATTCCAAAAAATATTTTTGGAGCTGTGAGCTGTGGTTTATAATTATTGAAATCCTGCATATGTTTATTTTAATACAACTATCATAGTAATTATAAAATATATTTTTGGTAAAATCTCATCAGATAAGTATTTTCCTGGGTAGTCTAGATCATTTGGTATCAATACTCTGTATTATAAGTGCAAAAACAGGAAAAAGGAAAGTTTTTTTTTTTCCTTTCAAGTTCCTTTTATGATTTCTTTTTCTTTACAAATTTCTGTCACTCATATGATCTCATTAGAGTCACACAGTCATGTTGTGAGTTAGTATGGCATTAATTGTTATTTCCATTATTCTGATGGAAAAACCCCTGAAGTCTAGATATCTACCATGTGTCAACAGTCCCACACCTAATGGGTGGTATTAAAAACTGTCTGCCCCCTCCTCCCTAATCTTGGAAGCTTTGCTCTGTACTATAGTGTTTTGAAATTTGAGATGTTTCTTTGAGGGGGAAAAAAGAAGTGTAAGTATTTGCTTCAAGCATATAATATTTTTATTTAAAAAAAAGAATTAGAGTTAATAAATTTTTATTAATTGTGAGTGGATCAGCTAAATAATTTAGAAAATATTGCTTTTGTCAACAGTCTTGACTAGGAGAATGTTTTTGAGTTTCTCTGAGCTTGTTGCCACAGAAATTCTAAAGAAAAAAAAATAACACTGGAGAATATAGACAACACAGAAGCAAATGGCTAAAAGAAGCAGCAATGGTACTTTCACAACTCCTTGGATCCATCAAATTAGCGAGACTCACAGAATTTTCTATATGATGTGTTTTATTACTTTCTTGTTGTTTTTTTCTTTTTTTACACATCTTGTTTCTTCAAAAAGATAGAAATAAACCCTTGAAAACTGGGATCCTATTCTTTATTTCTTTTCTTTACTTATCACATGACTCCAGAGCTTACTACCTCAGTCAAAGGCAATTAAAAACACCAGTTCACTAGTTGGAGTTAATTTATGAAAGACGTGGTTCTAAGAAGGCATTATCCGTATAATGGATTCTCTAGGTCAGTGTTGACAGTTAGTTTTCAACTTTGGTCTCCAGCCAGAGGCAGTACCAACTTGTCATAGAATTATGATTATAAGTTCCAAAGGACAGAAACAATATCTATTTTCACAGTGCTCGAGTAGCAATATTCAAGAATAAGTGTATACTTGATGAGTTATAAACACAAATGAATAGTGGGATCAGTGCCCCACAGGCCATTAAAACCTGACCCCAGGCCCCGGGACTCCACATACTGTATCTCTTGGACTTCTTCTCCCTTAAGACTAATAATAGTTAGATGTGAGCTCCCAAGTTCCACCCACTCTTGAATTCTCCAAAGAAGATGATATCATTTTCTTCCATGTTAAGACTTATTGCTTATCACTGCAATCAAACAGGGGGAAAAAGAAATGATTTTTTAAAAATAAAGAGAGTTAAAATCTTGCAAAGTCCTTAAAAATGTGGCCTCTGGTCCCTGGTCTTGACTTCCTGTATCATTGGAGATGATAACTTCGGCTTTCTACTCTTTCTTATCTCTGAGGGTAGAGCTCACAAACTCACATTCATTCTTCTGGTCCCCTAGGGGTGAAAGGCATGTAGATCTTCTATCTGGTGAAGTTCCTTCTTCCTGGTTATACTGTAATCAAAAAGTCAGTCCAGGAAAAATAAGGGGAGACCCATACTGGATCATAGCCAGCATATTGAGCTTCTGCCTGTCAATTAGTTTATTCATCCTTCAAATGTCTATTTAGCATCTATTAGGTTCCCAGCACAGTTCTAGGTTTTGGAGAGATAATAGTGAAGAAAACAATGATCTCTGACCTCACAGATCTTAAATACATTCTAGTGGAGGAAGGAAGAAAATAAACATAAACTGAGCTCAGATTGTGTTAAGTACTATGGAAAAAAATAGGGTGAGTAAGAGGAGGTGGGGATTGATATTTTACATGGGTCATTAGGGAAAACCTGTCTGCTACTAAGGTGACATTTGAGCAGAGAGTTGAAGAATTGAAAGAGAGAGTCCTGGAAAGGGAGAAGAGAGTTCCAGACCACACAAAGAGCAAGTTCAAGCTCCCAGAGTAGGGAACACAGTGTGTGCCAGAGTGGTGAGTGAGGGAGAGAGAGGGGCAGTAGCAGGAGACAAGATTGGAAAGGGAGAAGCTGGTTGGAGAGTGAAAGATTAGGTCATATGGAGTCTTGAAGGCATCACCCTGCAGGCTTTGTAACGGTTTGGGTTTTTACTCTAAGTGAGAAGATGAGGCATTAGAGTGCTTTGGCTGGAGTCCTGTGATGCGGATTGATTTACTTAGTGATTGTTCTGTGCTTAACTCACCTGAATTGTGAGCCCTCTGAGTACAAGGGTTATGTCTTATTCATCTGGGTAGACACTACAGTTCCTGACATAGAATAGGTCTCACTTGGCAAAATGCCTGCAGAGAGCATCTGATAGATGGTCTGATAGAGGAATGCTTCAGAGCTCCAAGACAATGGTTGCTTTGTCTTTAAGGCACTTCAAAAATGTCAAGAATACACACATATACATATATGTCATACATACATATATGTCAAGAATAACACATATGTATATATGCATAGCAACATATACACATATGTCATACACATGTCAAGAATATACACATATATGTGTATATATACATGCATACATATATGCATACACATATACATATATATGTATAGCAACATGTACATATATATGTATAACTGAATCACTTTTCTTTACACCTGAAATTAACACAACATTGTAAATCAACTATACTTCAGTTTAAAAAAAAAGACTTTATCAGTATTGTGCAAACTACTCTTCTCATCAAAGCAAATGGAGAACAGAGTTGTCCATGATTGTTGGGATCTAGCACTCTTGGAATTGTGTCAAGAAGAATATAAACAGGCAGACTCCCCATCCACTAAAAGCCCATATGTACTCCTGGCTCTAAAATGAGGTTCTCAGATTTTAAAACTTACAATAACAGAATCACAGTATTCTGTTATCAGAATCACAGTATTCTGGTTCCAGTTAAAAATAAAACATCTGCCTACCCATTTCTGCAATGATAATGTTTTTTTTCTGAAGGTGGGGGAAATATTTTACTAGCAAGAATGAAAGATTAACCTTTTTTTGTTTTTTCAAAATATAGCTCCAAAAGAGGGGGGAAAAGTCTTACATCCACTGTAAATCAATTCTCAGGAGATTCATCACAATACATTGAAATTTGCTATTTGGAGAACCTTCTTGTTGTTTTTTCTGTGCTCTTTTTGCTGGCTATGGGAGTCATTACCTGTTTTTATTTCTTCACGTAGGCTGGAACGAAAGTTATGGTGTCGCTTTCCCTGGCATTGTAAGAATGACATTTGTTTGTATCACTCACGAGTCTAGCTGGATCTGTCGATTCTTTAGCAGCTAAAACATGAAGGAAGGGCCTCCTCGGGTTAGTTTAGTTGTCATATTGCTGGCACTGATCATCTTAGAGTAGCTCACCTTTTTAGAGTCTTCTCACTTGTTAATCTAATTTCCTTTGTTTTTGTTTGGATGCAGACTTAGCAAATTAGGTTTGCCAGAATTAGCAAACCAGTCTACTTGGAGTCTGAAGATACCAGGTGACTATGAGCAAGGATGCAGCATAGATTAGGAATTGATAAAGGACAGTCTGTTCTAAGCCTTATGCAGTAACTTTATGTGATGTTGTTCTTGAGGAGGCAGGAATGTAAATAATCAAATGTGCCGTTATTCATTATTAAAGGACCTAATCATGCAGGAGGATTAGGATCCTTTAGTAGATGGTCCAGACAGGTCGAATGGATTTTCCCAAGGTCATAGAGTCTATTAACACTATTGCAAAAATCAAAATCTATGTCCTCGTACTTTCCCCCCACCAATATCATGCTGCTTCTTGGGACTGGATTTTATACCAAGTCCAGAGAAATATCAGTATAAATTTTGATGTCTGGTTGTGCAAACTACAGAATCCTTTAGGAGGCTGACTGTTGTGTTTGTGCCCTGCTTAAGGTAAGAAAACCTGGATTTACTAAGACTAGTGAAAAGAAAAGTAAAATGACATGTGATGAGTTAACCATGGCTTAAGTCATGAATGTGGCAGTTGGCAGTGGAAATAAAACAGAAGCAATGGATTTAGAAGGAATCAAAAACATAAAAATACTAGGACTTTGTTAGTGATTGCCCAGAGGACGTTATAGAGAGATGGGTGTTTAAAAATCATGTTAAGTTTCTCTCTATGCTATTTCTCTCCATCTCTATCTCTGGAGTAGGCATCAGAGTAATTAAAATCCTGGGTTTATGACCAGACTAGACCTGGATTAAACCTCGACTTGTTCACATATTAACTGCATGGCTTTGGCATGTGACTGATTCTAAGTCTCTCACAGGGTTGTTGATAAGGAATTGATGAGATAATCAATTTAAAATATTGAATGTAGTGCCTGTAAGATATGGAATATGGGTCTATGGGATAATGATGATGTCATTATCTGCAATGAATCCTCAAGTGTTTTGAGCCTGGTTTCAAAGCATGTGGAATGGTATGAGCAAGGTGCAGAGGCTGCCATTAACAGGATTGATCAGTATACCATGGTTTATGGAGAGTACATGAGGTTCGGAATTGGGTCAACAAGGTTTGAGTTTCAATTTGACCAAAGGCCAAGACACAGTTAGGTGTGGAGGGTATGGTTAAAGGTTATAGGGCAGGAAGTGTGAGCGATGTCAAAGGCAAACTATGTTTAGCCTTCCTTTGCCTGGAGTTGCCTTCCCTGTCCATGAAATTCTGGCTGGTAAGTGACAGCAAATTATGGTGCAGGAGAAAAAACAGGACTAAAGAAAGAGGTAAAGAATATAATGGAAGAATTGGAGCAATTGTACTGAGACCAAATAAGCAAACTAGAATGAGGAAAATTCAGAGATTTCAGGTAGACCAAAGCCTAGGAACACAAAGTCCAAGAAAAGAGCAGGTGGAAATAGAGGAAATGGGGAAAGAATCCTTGTTCAATTGCCAGACAACTATCAAATCCAGGAAATTCATAGCAACAAAAGACATCAAACCTGACAGAGAAATAAGCATGAAGCGTCAGTAACTGATTCTGATATTAAAGCTACTTGATATCCAGTGAACCAGAGGACTGTTTTTTCTGCATTCACCCTGGAGGATGATGATCCCAAGAGAGATGACCTGAGTGGAAGTTTCCAGGCCAGGATGACCCAAAACGTCCACCTGTTAGCAATGCAGGAACCAGGGCATCAAGTTTCTCTGGCAGGAGGATTCTTACAGCATATCAAGTGCTTCTGGTCAGATTTCTTCCCTCTGCTTTCATCTTTTTGCTGGTGCCGTTAAGCTTAGTTTCTAAACTTCCATGTTGGTTTTAGAACCTGGTAAGCCCTGAGTACCAGAATTGTACTGATTTCCTGCTTCCCAAAGGAGCAGGAGAGAAGGTACACGAGTAGGAGCAGCAGGAAGGAGAAATGAAACAGGAAGTCACGTGGAAAAGAGAGACAGGAAATCTGGACAGTTTCGGATCATGACCCGGGTATCAAGTGTCTCCCTATGACAGGTGGCTGTAGAAATCAGCACCTGCTTGAGCTTTGTTCTCGTGCTGAGTTCATTGGAGGATATTACTCTCATATGTATACTCAACTGTGTGACTTCACGCATAATTGGTTGTTACTTGCTCATCTTTTCCCCTGAAGAGAAATCAGAGTTTCTTAAGTGGGATATATTTCCCTGCCTGGGGAAGATAGAGATTTTTCTCAATCTTTATTCCCCCAGTTGGCATAGATATGAAAGCCAGCTGGGAAAATATGGGTTGAAAAAAATATTGCAGAGTGGCATTTATTCAAGACTCAAAACATGACGGATGGCTTATAGGGCAGAGAGATAGATGTCCTCCCTTCAGGCTTAACTCGAGAGCATCATCACAGACTGAGGAGAGCTAATTTACTGTTTTCTGAAATGAAATGGGCTTGAGAAGAATGATTACAGCAAAATGCTCAAACAGAAAAAGCATCACAACTTTTTACTGAATTCTTGTTTGGGATGTTTTTTGGAAACTTATCAATCATTTTGTGGAATTTTACAGTGTAACAAGATTTTGGTGTTTGTGAAACATCATTTTGAAATTGCCCCAAACTAGATTCCTCTCTCTCTCTCTCATCAGACTGACATTGGGTACAAATCCACGAGTCTGAAATGACTGGTCTATTCACTCAAACTCTTTTGATTGCAAGTTATAGAAGTCAACCTGAATTGGAAAAAAAAAAGGGAAATTTGTGTAAAAGAAAAGGAAAATCTTAGGGAGCCTCAGAGAAGAAATTCAGCTGGGTCCCAGGAATGTTTTGGAATTCAATTCTGGAAAGCCCTCAAGTGTGTCTCTTCTCCATACACTTTGCTGTATTTTTCTTGATCGCATCAGATCTGCTTTTATGGCAGATTAAGTCTTTCCCATAGCTCCCAAATCCACGTATTATAATTTCAGTCTCCCAGCATGGCCACAGAGCAGTTTAAAGCAGTGTTCCATATTCATGGAAGAGAACATCTGTGTGCTACCTAACCCCCCTCCCCTTGAGTCAGAAAGCTACACTTGGTTTCATCATACACAGTCTGAACATGGCTTCTGGGATTTTAGGGTTTCCAGAAAAAGAAAGTTGTTTTGGGATTTCTGGATTGTACTAGATTCGTCTATCCTATCATGCCCCAAATGAGTATGCTGCCTAGCACCGAGGATGCTCTCAATAAATATTTGTCAAATGAAATATTTATTGACTGAATATGCTGGCAAGGATATAGGAACATGTTTGACTAGATAAATGAAGATGTTTTTGCATTTTGAACGTCATAATAGTAGATCTTAATGAGTTGATTGTGCTGTAACAGGTAACTAAAACTAAAGTTACATTAGTTAAAAATCATTTGATTTCTAGCTGTTTTTATGTATTTATAAAATCATTTTAAAATAAAAAAATTTCTGTGAGAACAAATGAATGACTTAATATACCTATGCATTAATTTTAATAGTATTTTTTCCTTTATTTAAAAAAAATTGATATTCATGAAGACGAAGCCTGGAGTAATTCGCCCCGTACCTATAAAATCTAAAATATTACTGAAAAAAGAGGAGGAAGTCTATGAACCCAACCCTTTCAGTAAATACCTGGAAGAGCACAGTGACTTCTTTTCTGAGCAGGTGAGTGTGCATATGAGAAAGTCTTTGATATTTGGATAAATAACTGTACAAAATATAAAGATGCCTCTATGAATATGGTGTGTGCAAGAAAATGTTTGTGATTGGAATATCCTTAGTAATAAAAAAGATCTATTTTTTTACATAATAAAACAATTCTTAAGTATTTTCAGGATGATATTTTGAAGTATTTAAATGCTTTTTCCTAAAATTTTTCTACCTAGTGCTGGTATTGTTTTGGGGACCAAGATGTTACTTCCTATAAAGACATCATGGAGTCACTGATTAAATGAGTCATAGAGGTGCTGCAGTCTTATTTCTAAAATCCTGCTTCCTTTTGAAGCAATGCAATGCTTTAGGTTTGGTATATTAGTATATTTGACAGAAGATCTATTGTTTGGATTCATATCAACATAATAGAGATGATGTGATACCCTAGATTGAGTGTTACTAGATAGGGAATAAGGGCTTAAGTTATTTTAAGGCATCATTGATTTTTTGGTTTATGTGCAAAAAAGGTATACTATCTTCTCCTTATATATCCTATATGTTGAAGAAGGTATAATGGAAGGTTGTTGATGGTGCTTTATAAGATATTCAGGAAAAACATGAAAATACACATTTTTGTAATATAAAATGTCATAAATTATCTCAAAGGGAAACCTTACATCATTATTTGTCTTCTTCAAATGCAACAAAGAGACATGGATTATATATTTTATATCTCAAACATTATTACATGCTTCAGCAATGCAAGCAATCCAGAAATCTTTGTGGATACAACCAGGATACGCAAGATCACCACGACATTTGGTAATCTATAAGAGAATAGACTTGCAAAAGAACATAAGGTGCTATACTCTTTTTAAAGTTCAGTTTGAAAATGATAACTAACAATATTCTTGAAAATAGAAATTATGGTCATATTTGTGAAACATAAGAAATATCTTGTCTCCTATTATACTAGCTCTATGACACTGAGCAGGGTATTTCATCTTGCCCAGTTTGTGTCTTAATGCATAAAATGAGGCATTCAGAAGAGGTACTTTTTAAAGATCCTTCAAATTCTAAAATCTGTGTTATTTAAAACCTAAGAACTGTGAGTAGGCTAAAAGCCTTGGAAAAAGTTCATTATAAATACTTTCTCATGCTTAGCTACAGTTTTTATTATAAAATGGAGATGATAATATTTTCTGCTTATTTATATATACTTTGTGAAGACATAGGATTTCAATAAGTTAAGCATTTTTAGGAGACACTAATATCATTGAAAATGATAATTAGAGGCAATTATTCTCATTTTATAGAATAAAAGGAAGCCCTCAATTAATTAAATTAAATAGGGAAATCTTATTGATATCTAAGGTGTGTTCACTAAATCTGCACATAAAAGAAATGGAAATTCCTGTTCAGAAAACATATTTCCATCATCAATGAAAATATTTATTAGATATCTATTGCTTATATGACACTGATATTTTAGAGGCTTAATGTGACATTTTAGACAGTATGGGATTATTATAAAAATTTATAAAAGTAATCTAGTATTATATGACAAAAATGCCAACAGTTAAAATAAATTTCACATATTATCCATGCAACATATTCTTCAAATATGATCTAATGCTATAAAATAAAAATTTTGTTCTTTTGTATTAGTATAATTTTAAATTTATGCATTTTGCCTTAAACAAGATTCTTTGTAGAATGTCAAGTTAATCTACCTATAATTTATCACAATTTACTGTCCTCTGGAATGATAAACTCCATTTTCAGGTGTAGGAAATTCGTTTCATTAAAAGGAGGTGCCAGTTCTTTTCATAGCTTTTCCTGACTATACGGCAAGTTTAAAGCTCTGTTTATGTACACCATAAACTTATGTATTTTCAGATAATTTGTAGAAAATTTGAGTTCTTCTGCAAGTATTTTGGTGGTGCATAGACTTATTTATATTTTCTTTCAATCAGTTTATTCTTGTGTATATCCCAACTTCTGTGTCAGCAGACTGTCAGAATTGAAAGATGTCTAGCAGAGCACTTAAAAGTGAATTCCAGACCTTCCCTGGTCTTATTCATTGACCTTGCAGGAGAGGAAAAATGAATATACTAGGAAACCGGGAAGCTGCATATACTATCAACTGGCCTCTACATGGAGCTATAACCACCACTTCATTGTAGCCAGAATCTACAATGGAGGCAGATACAAAAGACAGCTCACAAGCATAAATGCTGAAAGCTCCTTAAATAATGAATTGAGTAAAAAAAAAATTGTGATCACAGCATGGCTACTTCATCAGAACTTAACTCAAATTCAGTTCTGGTCACTATTGCATTCTCTTTTGCTGCTGCCACAGAATAAATTGAATGGTTCTAAACTCAGTTGATCTCACCACCCATCCATGTAATGGAAAATTCTTTAGCCCGACAGTTGAGCCAAACTGAAACAGCTCACATTCACTGATCTGCCCTGTCCTGGGGACAGTCCCACATGACAGGAGATGTTGGATAGGATTGTTAAGTCCATGAATTTCCCCTAGCAGCTTCACTGTCATAAAATATGATTTCAAAACTCTCTGTTATAAAAAGTTACACACCAAAGATGATGAAACAAGACAAAAATGTATTTACTGTAGCATAAGAAGGTACAACCAGGCAGACTTTTGAACTTATAATGAACTGAAGAGTTGCCTGGAGATAGTCCCTGAGTACGAAAAGCAAAGTTTGAAACCAAATGCTGAATCAAGTAATTGAAACTTATTAGTCAACAACTTTTACATCAAAATGGCATAGGCCAGGAAGCATCATTCTTTTTTTTTTTTTAATTTAACACTTTTACTGGAGTATTAATGCTTTACAATGGTGTCTTAGTTTCTGCTTTCTAACAAAGTGAATCAGCTATACATATATATATATATATATATATATATATATATATATATATATATATACCCATAACTCCTCACTCTTGCATCTCCCCCCCACCCTCCCTATCCCACCACTCTAGGTGGTCACAAAACACTCAGCTGATCTCCCTGTGTTATGCCGCTGCTTCTCACTAGCTATCTACTTTACATTTGGTAGTATATAAAACTCTATGCCACTTTCTCACTTCATCCCAGCGTACCCTTCCCCCTCCCCATGTCCTCAAGTCCATTCTCTACATCTGTGTCTTTATTCCTGTCCTGAACTTAGGTTCATCAGAACCATGATTTTTTATTTTGTATTGTTTTTTTAATTCCATAATATGTGCTAGCATGCAGTATTTGTTTTTCTATTACTGACTTACTTCACTCTGTATGACAGACACTATGTCCATCCACCTCACTACAAATAACTCAATTTTGTTTCTTTTTATGGTTGAGTAATAGTCCATTGCATACATGTACCACTTCTTTAACCATTCATCTGTCGATGGACACTTAGGTTGCTTCCATGTCCTGGCTGTTGTAAATAGAGCTGCAATGAACATTGTGGTACATGACTCTTTTTGACTTATGGTTTTCTCAGGGTATATGCCCAGTAGTGGGATTGCTGGGTTGTATGGTAGTTCTATTTTTAGTTCTTTAAGGAACCTCCATACTGTTCTCCATAGTGGCTGTATCTATTTACATTCCCACCAACAGTGCAAGAGGGTCCCCTTTTCTCCACACCCTCTCCAGAACTTACTGTTTGTAGATTTTTTGATGATGGCCATTCTGACTGGTGTAAAGTGATGCCTCACTGTAGTTTTGATTTGCCTTTTTCTAATGATTAGTGATGTTGAGTATCTTTTAATGTGTTTGTTGGCAATCTGTATATCTTCTTTGGAGAAATGTCTATTTAGGTCTTTTGCCCATTTTTGGATTGGGTTGTTTGTTTTTTTGATATTGAGCTTCATGACCTGCTTGTAATTTGGGAGATTAATCCTTTGCCAGTTGCTTCATTTGCAAATATTTTCTCCCATTCTGAGGGTTATCTTTTGGTCTTGTTTATGGTTTCCTTTGCTGTGCAAAAGCTTTTGAGTTTCATTAGGTCCATTTGTTTATTTTTGTTTTTATTTCCATTTCTCTAGGAGATGGGTCAAAAAGGATCTTGCTGTGATTTATGTCATGGAGTGTTCTCCCTATGTTTTCCTCTAAGAGTTTGGTAGTGTCTGGCCTTACATTAAGGTCTTTAATCTATTTTGAGTTTATTTTTGTGTATGGTGTTAGGGAGTGTTGTAATTTCTTTCTTTTACATGTAGCTGTCCAGTTTTCCCAGCACCACTTACTGAAGAGGCTATCTTTTCTCCACTGTATATTCTTGCATCCTTTATCAAAATTAAGGTGACCATATGTGCGTGGGTTTATCTCTGGGCTTTCTATCCTATTCCATTGATCTATACTTCTGTTTCTGTGCCAGTACCATACTGTCTTGATTACTATAGCTTTGTAGTATAGTCTGAAGTCAGGGAGCCTGATTCTTCCAGCTCTGTTTTTCTTTCTCAAGATCGCTTTGTTTATTCGAGGTCTTTTGTGTTTCCATAGAAATTGTAAAATTTTTTGCTCTACTTCTGTGAAAAATGCCATTAGTAATTTGATAGGGATTGCATCAAATCTGTAGATTGCTTTGGGTAGTAGAGTCATTTTCACAATGTTGATTCTTCCAATCCAAGAAAATGGTATATTTCTCCATCTATTTGTATCATCTTTAATTTCTTTCATCAGTGTCTTATAATTTTCTGCATACAGGTCTTTTGTCTCCTTAGGTAAGTTTATTCCTAGGTATTATATTCTTTTTGTTGCAATGATAAACGGGAGTGTTTCCTTAATTTCTCTTCCAGATTTTTCATCATTAGTGTATAGGAATGTAAGAGATTTCTGTGCATAAATTTTGTACCCTTCTACTTTGCCAAATTCATTGATTAGCTCTAGCATTTTCTTGTGACATCTTTAGGATTCTCTATGTATAGTATCATGTCATCTGCAAACAGTGACAGCTTTACTTCTTCTTTTCTCATTTGTATTCCTTTTATTTCTTTTTCTTCTCTGATTGCAGTGGTTAAATCTTCCAAAACTATGTAGAATAATAGTGGTGAGAGTGGGAAACCTTGTCTTGCTCCTGATCTTAAAGGAAATGGCTTCAGTTTTTCACCATTGAGAATGATGTTGGCTGTGGCTTTGTCACATATGTCAATATACAGCTTTAATTATGTTGAGATAAGTTTCCTCTCTGCCTACTTTCTGGAGGAGTTTTATCATAATTCAGTGTTGAATTATGTAGAAAGCTTTTACTGCATCTATTGAGATGATCATATGATTCTCCTCCTTCTATTTGTTAATATGGTTTATTCCATTGATTGATTTGTGTATATTGAAAAATCCTTGCATTTCTGAGATAAAGCCCACTTGACCATGGTGTATGATCCTTTTAATGTGCTGTTGGATTCTCTTTGCTAGTATTTTGTTGAGGATTTTTACATCTATGTTCATCAGTGATATTGGCCTGTAGTTTTCTTTCTTTGTGACATCTTCATCTGGTTTTGGTATTAGGGTGATGGTGGTCTCATAAAGTGAGTTTAGGAGCATTCCTCCCTCTGCTATATTTTGGAAGAGTTTGAGAAGGATAGGTGTTAACTCTTTCTAATGTTTGATAGAATTCACCTGTGAAGTGATCTGGTCCTGGGCTTTTGTTTGTTGGAAGATTTTTAATCACAGTTTCTATTTCAGTGCTTGTGGTTGGTCTGTTTCTATTTTCTATCTTTTCCAGTTTCAGTCTCAGAAGGATGTGCTTTTCTAAGAATTTGTCCATTTCTTCCAGGTTGTCCATTTTATTGACATATGGTGGCTTGTAGTAATCTCTCATGATCTGCATTTGCACTGCATTTGCATCTGCACTGTATTTCTGCAGTGTCAGTTGTTACTTCTCCTTTTTCATTTCTAATTCTATTGATTTGAGTCTTCTACCTTTTTTTCTTGATGAGTCTAGCTAATGGTTTATCAATTTTGATTATCTTCTCAATGAACCAGATTTTAGTTTTATTGATTTTTTCCTATCGTTTCCTTCATTTCATTTTCATTTATTTCTCATCTGATCTTTGTGGTTTCTTTCCTTCTGTTAACTCTGGGGTATTTTTGCTCTTCTTTCTCTAATTGCCTTAGGTGTAGGGTTAAGTTGTTTATTTGAGATGTTTCTTGTTTCTTGAGGTAGGATTGTATTGCTGTAAACTTCTCTCTTAGAACTGCTTTTGCTGCATCCCATAGGTTTTGGGCCATCATGTTTTCATTGTCATTTGTTTCTAGGTATTTTTTGATTTCCTCTTTGATTTCTTCAGTGATCTCTTGGTTAGTAAGTATTATATTTTTTAGCCTCCACGTCTTTGTATTTTTTACAGATTTTTTCCTGTAATTGATAAGTAGTCTCATAGCCTTGTGGTAAGAAAAGATAGTTGATACAATTTCAATTTTCTTAAATTTACCAAGCCTTGATTTGTGACCCAAGATATGATCTATCCTGGAGAATGTTCCATGAGCACTTGAGAAGAAAGTGTATTCTGTTGTTTTTGGATGGAATGCCCTATAAATATCAATTGAGTCCATCTTGTTTAATGTATCATTTAAAGCTTGTGTTTCCTTTATTTTCATTTTGGATGATCTGTCCATTGGTGAAAGAGGGGTGTTAAAGTCCCCTACTATAATTGTGTTACTGTGGAATTCCCATTTTGGCTGTTAGAATTTGCCTGTGTATTGAGGTGTTCCTATGTTGGGTGCATAAATATTTAGAATTGTTATACCTTCTTCTTGGATTGATCCCTTGATCATTATATGGTGTCATTCTTTGTCTCTTGTAATAGTCTTTGTTTTAAAGTCTATTTTGTCTGATCTGAGAATTCCTACTCTAGCTTTCTTTTGATTTCCATTTGCATAGAATATCTTTTTCCATCCCTTAACTTTCAGTCTGTATGTGTCCCTAGGTCTGAAGAGGGTGTCTTGTAGACAGCATATATATGGGTCTTGTTTTGTATCCATTCAGCCAGTCTATGTCTTTTGGTTGGAACATTTAATCCATTTACATTTAAGGTAATTATCGATATGTATGTTCCTATTACCATTTTCTTAATTGTTTTTGGTTTGTTCTTGTAGGTCTTTTCCTTCTCTTGTGTTTCCTGACTAGAGAAGTTCCTTTAGCTTTTGTTGTAAAGTTGGTTTGGTGGGGCTGAATTCTCTTAGCTTTTGCTTGTCTGTAAATGTTTTAATTTCTCTGTCAAATCTCAATGAGGTTCTTGCTGGGTAGAGTATTCTTTGTTGTAGGGTTTTACCTTTCATCACATGTCCTGCCACTCCCTTCTGGCTTGCAGAGTTTCTGCTGATTCCCTTGTATGTTATTTGTTTTTTTTCCCTTGTTGCTTTTAATATTTTTTCTTTATATTGAATTTTTGATAGTTTGATTAATATGTGTCTTGGCATGTTTCTCCTTGGATTTTTCCTGTACAGGACTCTCTGCACTTCCTGGACTTGATTGACTATTTCCTTTCCCATATTAGGGAAGTTTTCAACTCTAATCTCTTCAAATATTTTCTCAGTCCCTTTCTTTTTCTCTTCATTTTTTGGGACCCCTATTATTTGAATGTTGGTGCATTTAATGTTGTCCCAGATGTCTCTAAGACCGTCCCCAATTCTTTTCATTGTTTTTCCTTTATTCTGCTCTGCAGTAGTTATTTCCACTATTTTTTCTTCCCAGTCACTTATCCATTCTTCTGCCTCAGTTATTCTGCTATTAATTCCTTCTAGAGAGTTTTTAATTTCATTTATTTTGTTGTTCATCATTGTTTGTTTGCTCTCTGTTCTTCTAGGTCCTTGTTAAATATTTCTTATATTTTCTTCATTCTATTTCCAAGATGTTGGATCATCTTTACTATTCTTACTCTGAATTCTTTTTCAGGTACACTGCCTCTTTCCTCCTTATTTGTTTTTGTCTGCTGTGTTTTTATCTTGCTCCTTCATCTGCTGTGTGTTTCTCTGTCTTCTCATTTTGCTTAACTTATTGTGTTTGGCGTCTCCTTTTTGCCTGCTGCAGGTTAGTAGTTCTGTTGTTTTTGGTGTCTGCCCCCAGTGGCTAAGGTTGGTTCAGTGGTTTCTGGAGACTTCCTGGCAGAGTGGACTAGTGCCTGTGTTCTGGTGGATGAGGCTGGATCTTGTCTTTCTGGTGGGCAGGACCACTTCCGGTGGTGTGTTTTGGGGTGTCTATGATCTTATTATGATTTTCAGCACCCTTTCTGCTAATGCATGGGGTTGTGTTCCTGTCTTGCTAGTTGTTTGGCATAGGGTGTCCAGCACTGTAGCTTGCTGGTCGTTGAGTGGAGCTTGGTCTTAGCATTGAGATGGAGATCTCTGTGAGAACTTTCGCCATTTGATATTATTTGGAGCCAGGAGGTCTCTTGTGGACCAATGTCCTGAACTCAACTCTCCCTCCTCAGTGGCACAGGCCTGACAGCTGCCCGGAGCACCAAGACCCTGTCAGCCACACGGCTCAGAAGAAAAGGGAGAAGAAAAGAAATAAAGATAGAAAGAAATAAAATAGTTATTAAAATGAAAAATAATTGTTAAAAATTAAAAAAGTTAAAAAGTAATTTTTAAAAATGGTAAGAAAGAATGAAGGGAGCAACCAAACCAAAAAACAAATCCACAAATGATAACAAGCACTAAAACCTATAAAAGAAAAAAAAAAAAAAAAAGGACAGACAGAACCCTAGGACAAATGGTAAAAGCAAAGCTATCCAGACAAAATCACACAAAGAAGCATACACATACACACTCAGAAAAAGAGAAAAAGGAAAAAGAAATATATATATATATATATATATATATATATATATATATAAAGGAGGAAGAGAGCATCCAAATCAATAAAACAATCTACCCATTATAATAATCTCTAAGTACTAAACTACGATAAACATAAAACCAGAAACAAATTAGATGTGGAAAGCAAACCCCAAGGCTACAGTTGATCACAAAGTCCCCTGCCTCAATTTTGGGATGATTCTTTGTCTAGTTAGGTACTCCACAGATGCAGTGTACATCAAGTTGATTGTGGAGGTTTAACCCTCTGCTCCTGAGGCTGCTGGGAGAAATTTCCCTTCTCTTCCTTTTTTGCACAGCTCCTGGGGTTCAGCTTTGGATTTGGCCCAGACTCTGCCTGTAGGTCGCCTGAGGACATCTGTTCCTGCTCAGACAGGATGGGGTTAAAGTAGCAGCTGATTAGGGGGCTCTGGCTCACTCAGGCCCAGGAGATGGAGGGGTATGGAATGCGGGAAGAGCCTGCTGCAGCAGAGGTTGCACCAGCCTGAGGCATGCCATGTGTTCTCCCAGGGAAGTTGTCCTTGGATCACGGGACCTTGGCAGTAGTGGGCTGCACAGGTTCCCAGGAGGGGAGCTGTGGATACTGACCTGTGCTTGTGCATAGGCTTCTTGGTGGCTGCCACCACAGCCTTAGCATTTCATGCCCATCTCTGGGGTCCATGCTGATGGCCACGGCTCGTGCCTGTCTCTGGAGCTCATTTAGGCAGTGCTCTGAATTCCCTCTCTGCATACACCCTGAAACAATGGTCTCTTGCCTCTTAGGCAGTTCCAGACTTTTCCTGGACTCCCTCCTGGCTAGCTGTGGTGCACTAGCTCCCTTCAGGCGGTGTTCATGCAGCCAACCCCATTCCTCTCCTTGGGATCTAACCTCTGAAGCTGGAGCCTCAGCTCCCATCCCCCTCCCGCCCCGGCGGGTGAACAGACGAGCCTCTCAGGCTGGTGAGTGCTGGTCAGCACTGATCCTCTGTACGGGAATCTCTCTGCTTTGTTCTCTGTACCCTGTTGCTGCACTCTCCTCCGTGGCTCTGAAGCTTTGCCCCCACCCAGCCCCGTCTCCTCCAGTGAAGGGGCTTCCTAGTGTGTGGAAACTTTTCCTCCTTCACAGCTCCCTCCCAGAGGTGCAGGTCCTGTCCCTCTTCTTTTGTCTATGTTTTTCCTTTTTCTTTTGCCTTACCCAGGCATGTGGGGAGCTTCTTGCATTTTGCAAAGTCTGAGGTCTTCTGCCAGCGTTCAGTAGGTGTTCTGTAAGAGTTGTTCCACATGTAGATGTAGTTTTGATGTATTTGTGGGGAGGAAGGTGATCTCCACGTCTTACTCCTCTGCTATCTTGAAGGCCTCCTCTCATCATTCTATATTAGATGGATTTTTTTTTTTTTTTTTTTTTTTTTTTTGCTGTACGTGGGCCTCTCACTGTTGTGGCCTCTCCCATTGCGGAGCACAGGCTCCGGACGCGCAGGCTCAACGGCCATGGCTCACGGGCCCAACCGCTCCACGGCATGTGGGATCTTCCCAGACCGGGGCACGAACCCGTGTCCCCTGCATCGGCAGGCGGACTCTCAACCACTGCGCCACCAGGGAAGCCCTATTAGATGGATTTTTAAACAAAGACACTTCAGAATGAAGCTGATTCTTCTCTGAATTTACCTTTCAATCCATTATTATATCAATTTGTGATCCTTTTGAGTTCTTACAAAATACCCTCACACTCCACCTACAGATATAAAACTATGGTGATGTACTTTGAAGCATCATTCTATTGATAACTAAAGGCAGAGTTAAATAACTAATAGAGTTCATTGGACAAATGGGCATCCAGAAGACACAGAGGCTAAAAAATCAGTTCACTAATTAAAATGAAGATACCAAAAAGAAGAATGGTGTTTTGTTTATCTGACTACTCGTGAGTTTGCAAAATATACTGATTGCTTTCTGGTCATTTAATGTATTTAATTAGACAAAAGTGATTTCTGCACTGAAGAGTCTCAACTTAGTAGAAAAAGCAATCGCTAACCTCAGTTATATAAAATGTGGTAAAAAATATATTTCTCTCATTCTTTATAAGTTAGTAATTCAACCCATGATATTAGGTATGTCATTTCTTTCCTGAAGCCCTAGAGAAATGTATAAAATATTGTGGCCAGAATTGAAAGGGGGTTGTATTGTAGTTTCATCTCATTTTCCTGGAAATGTTTTCCTTTTTTCTTTTTTTTTAAATGAGAAATAGTGCTTTCCAGCATGTATGACTCTTAAATTTTATTTTCCTCCTAATTTGCTTCAATAGGGAAAAGAGCATATATTTGTGTGAAAATGACCATTTAACGAGTTTCCTTCACAACACAGAGAATGTAAACTGGTAATAAGGAATTTTCTTTATTGTAGTATTTATATTCTTTCTTTTCTTCTGAGCTTTCTTAGACATCTGACTTCCGTACCAAACTATCTGTTTTTTTTTTTTTTTTTTTCTTTTTGCGGTATGCGGGCCTCTCACTGTTGTGGCCTCTCCCGTTGCGGAGCACAGGCTCCGGATGCGCAGGCCCAGCGGCCATGGCTCACGGGCCCAGATGCTCCGCGGCATATGGGATCCTCCCAGACCGGGGCACGAACCCGTATCCCCTGCATCGGCAGGCGGACTCTCAACCACTGCGCCACCAGGGAGGCCCCAAACTATCTGTTTGACATTCAACTTTGATGACAATGCAGGTGACTTTCAGATTTCTATCTAATTATTCATCAAATTTTATATATATATATATATATATATATATATATATATATATATATATATATATATATATATATAACATCTTTATTGGAGTATAATTGCTTTACAATGGTGAGTTAGATTCAGTTTCTGATTTATAACAAAGTGAATCAGTTATACATATACATATGTTCCCATATCTCTTCCCTCTTGAGTCTCCCTCCCTCCCACCCTCCCTATCCCACCCCTCTAGTTGGTCACAAAGCACCGAGCTGATCTCCCTGTGCTATGCGGCTGCTTCTGACTAGCTATCTATTTTACGTTTGGTAGTGTATATATGTAGCTGTGACAAAGTGAGAGAGTGACATGGACATATATACATCAAATTATATTTTTACTGTGACCTTCACCTACACTTCCTTATCACCCATGTGTTACAATTATAGAGCAAACACCTTTGTTAAAATGTGAACTAGATAATGCCTTTTATTATGAATGACTTCTGGCTTTGTCACAAGTTGCTGCTTTTTAAACATTTGTTTCTCAATCAAGATGGCTCAATCTCTTTTGTCATAAAATTATCTTTTTATCATTGCTAACTTTTATTAAGAAAATTTTTCAGATGAAAATGTTTAACCTTTTTAGATCTAGAAATGATTAAGTGGTTTGATGAATAGTTTTGAGGGAAGAGAACCGAAATTGCTTGCAGGGTTACATTTCTTTTGGAAGAGTTAAGACCAGAGATCTTGCTTCTCCAACTGTTACCAGGTTGTTTTTGATTATTCAAGTAATGAAATATTTGTGAGTTTTTCTCTTCATCTTTTCCCCTTACTCCCTCTGTCCCTCCCTCCCTACTCCTTCCTGCCTTCCTCCCTTCCTCCCTTCTTCCCTTCCTCTATATGTAATAGGTAACAGACAATTTATCATATACAGGTTATGTACGATATGTAATAGATAATTTATCAACACAATAAACTTTTTAATGTTAAAGAAATTGTCCTATAGAGACAATATTTACATTTTATTCCAGGTATAATCATATAGGAGCTCTTTGTCAAACTTAGGCTTTTATCTCTCCCATTTATTATTTATTTATTTATCATTATTTTTATTATTACTGCTTTAAGATTTCTCTTGACCTTGTGTATGTACCAAGGAAGACAGGAACTAAAGGGTGCAGGTTTCCACATTACTAAGGGAGATTACTTCTCCTGCCCCTTTTCCATTGCTTTATGTAGGTTTAAGAATCTTAGAGTTTTACTTGTTTTATTTATTTATATTTTTAATTTTAGAATTTTCTTTAATTTTTTATACAGCAGGTTCTAATTAGTTATCCATTTTATACATATTAGTGTATATATGTCAATCCCAATCTCCCAATTCATCACCCCCCCCCAACATTTTCCCCCCTTGTGTCCATACGTTTGTTCTCTATATCTGTGTCTCCATTTCTGCCTTACAAACCGGTCTTTCTGTACCATTTTTCTAGGTTCCATATTTATGAGTTGATATACAATATTTGTTTTTCTCTTTCTGACTTACTTCACTCCATATGACAGTCTCTAGATCCATCCACCTCTCTACAAATGACCCAATTTTGTTCCTTTTTGTAGCTGAGTAATGTTGCATTGTATATATGTACCACATCTTCTTTATCCATTCATCTGTCGATGGGTATTTAGGTTGCTTCCATGACCTGGCTATTGTAAATAGTGCTGCAATGAATATTGGGGCACATGTGTCTTTTTGAATTATGGTTTTCTCTGGGTATATGCCCAGTAGTGGGATTGCTGGGTCATATGGTAATTCTAGTTTTAATTTTTTAAGGAACCTCCATACTGTTCTCCATCGTGGCTGTATCAATTTACATTTCCACCAACAATGCAAGAGGGTTCCCTTTTCTCCACACCCTCTCCAGCATATGTTATTTGTAGATTTTCTGATGATGCCCATTATGACTGGTGTGATGGGATACCTCACTGTAGTTTTGATTTGCATTTCTCTAATAATTAGTGATGTTGAGCAGCTTTTCATGTGCTTCTTGGCCATCTCTATGTCTTCTTTGGAAAACTGTCTATTTAAGTCTTCTGTCCATTTTTGGATTGAGTTGTTTGTTTTTTTAAATATTGAGCTGCATAAGCTGTTTATATATTTTTGAGATCAATCCTTTGTCCGTTGATTCATTTGCAAATATTTTCTCCCATTCTGAGGGCTTTCTTTTCATCTTGTTTGTAGTTTCCTTTGCTTTGCAAAAGCTTTTAAGTTTCATTAGGTACCATTTGTTTATTTTTGTTTTTATTTCCATTACTCTAGGAGGTGGATCAAAAAAGATCTTGCTGTGATTTATGTCAGAATGGTCTTCCTATGTTTTCCTCTAAGAGTTTTATAGTGTCCACTCTTATATTTAGGTCTCCCCATTTTGATTTTATTCTTGAGTATGGTGTTAGGGAGTGTTCTAATTTCATTCTTTCACATGTAGGTGTCCAGTTTTTCCAGCACCACTTATTGATGAGACTGTCTTTTCTCCATTGTATATCATTGCCTCCTTTGTCATAGATTAGTTGACCATAGGTGCATGGGTTTATCTCTGGACTTTTTATCCTGTTCCATTGATCTATATTTCTGTTTTTGTGCCAGTACCATACTGTCTTCATTATTGTAGCTTTGTAGTATAGTCCGAAGTTAGGGAGTCGGATTCCTCCAGCTCCGTTTTTTTCCCTCAAGACTGCTTTGGCTATTTGGGGTCTTCTGTGTTTTCCATACAAATTTTAAGATATTTTGTTCTAGCTCTTTGATAAATGCCATTAGTAATTGGATAAGTATTGCATTGAATATGTAGATTGCTTTGGGTAGTATAGGCATTTTCACAATGCTGATTCTTCCAATCCAAGAATATGGTATATCTCTCCGTCTGTTTGTATCATCTTTAATTTCTTTCATCAGTGTCTTATAGTTGTCTACATAGAGGTCTTTTGTCTCCCTAGGTAGGTTTATTCCTAGGTATTTTATTCTTTTTGTTGCAATGGTAAATGGGAGTGTTTCTGTAATTTCTCTTTCACATTTTTCATCATTAGTGTATAGGAATGCAAGAGATTTCTGTGTATTAATTTTGTATCCTGCAACTTTACCAAGTTCACTGATTAGCTCTAGTATTTTTCTGGTAGCATCTTTAGGATTCTCTACGTATAGTATCATGCCATCTGCAAAAAGTGACAGTTTTACTTCTTCTTTTCCAATGTGTATTCCTTTTATTTCTTTTTCTTCTCTGATTGCTGTGGCTAGGACTTCCAAAACTATGTTGAATAATAGTGGCAAGAGTGGACAACCTTGTCTTGTTCCTGATCTTGGAAGAAATGCTTTCAGTTTATCACCAGTGAGAATGATGTTGGCTGTGGGTTTGTCATATATGGCCTTTATTATGTTGAGGTATATTCCCTCTATTCCCACTTTCTGGAGAGTTTTTATCACAAATTGGTGTTGAATTTTTCAAAAGCTTTTTCTGCATCTATTGAAAAGATCATATGGTTTTTATTCTTCAATTTGTTAATATAGTGTATTACATTGATTGATTTGTGTATTTTGAAGAATACTTGCATCCCTGAGGTGTGTGATCCTTTTAATGTGTTGTTGGATTCTGTTTGCTAGTATTTTGTTGAGGATTTTTGCATGTATATTCATCAGTGATATTAGTCTGTAATATTCTTTTTTTGTAGTATCTTTGTCTGGTTTTGGTATGGGGATGATTGTAGCCTCATAGAATGAATTTGGGAGTGTTCCTTCCTCTGCAAATTTTTGGAAGAGTTTGAGAAGGATGGGTGTTAGCTCTTCTCTAAATGTTTGATAGAATTCACCTGTGAAGCCATCTGGTCCTGGACTTTTGTTTGTTGGAAGATTTTTAATCATAGTTTCAATTTCATTACTTGTGTTTGGTCTGTTCTTATTTTCTATTTTTTCCTGGTTCAGTCTTGGAAGGTTATACCTTTCTAAGAATTTGAAAATATCTACCAGGTTGTCTTTTTTATTGTCATAGAATTGCTTGTAGTAGTCTCGTAGAATGCTTTGTATTTCTGTGGTGTCTGTTGTAATTTCTCCTTTTTCATTTCTAATTTTATTGATTTGAGTCCTCTCCCTCTTTTTCTTATAGCTAATGGTTTATCAATTTTGTTTATTTTCTCAAAGAACCTGCTTTTAATTTTACTGATCTTTCCCATTGCTTTCTTTGTTTCTTTTTCATTTATTTCTGCTCTAATCTTTATGATTTCTTTCCTTCTGGTAACTTTGTGAGTTTTTTTTTTCTTCTTTCTCTAGTTGCTTTATGTGTAAGGTTAGGTTGTTTATTTGAGATTTTTCTTGTTTCTTGAGTTAGGATTCTATTGCTATAAAATTCCCTCTTAGAACTGCTTTTGCTGCATCCCATACAGTTTGGATCATTGTGTTTTCATTGTAACTTGTCTGTAGGCATTTTTGATTTCCTCATTGATATCTTCAGTGATCTCTTGGTTATTTAGTAACGTACTGTTTAGCCTTCATGTGTTTGTGTTTTTTTATGTTTTTTTCCCTGTAATTGATTTCAAATCTCATAGCATTGTGGTCAGCAAAGATGCTTGATATGATTTCAATTTTCTTAACTTTACTGAGGCTTGATTTGTGACCTAAGATGTGATCTATCCTGGAGAATGTCCCATGTGCACTTGAGAAGAGAGTGTAATCTGCTGTTTTTGGATGGAATGCCTATAAATATCAATTAAATCTATTTGGTCTATTGTGTTATTTAAAGCTTGTGGTTCCTTATTAATTTTCTGTTTGGATGATCTGTCCATTGATGTAAGTGAGGTGTTAAAGTCCCCCACTATTATTGTGTTACTGTCAATTTCACCTTTTATAGCTGTTAGCAGTTTCCTTATGTATTGAAGTGCTCCTATGTTGGGTGCATATATATTTATAATTGTTATATCTTCTTCTTGGATTGATCCCTTGATCATTATGTAGTGTCCTTCTTTGTCTCTTGTAACATTCTTTAGTTTAAAGTCTAGTGTATTTGATATGAGAATTGCTACTCCAGCTTTCTTTTGATTCCCATTTGCATGGAATATTTTTTTCCATCCCCTCACTTTCAGTCTATATGTGTCCCTAGGTCTGAAGTGTGTCTCTTGCAGACAGTATATGTACAGATCTTGTTTTCGTATCCATTCAGTGAGCCTGCATCTTTTGGTTGGAGCATTTAATCCATTCACATTTAAGGTAATTATTGGTATGTATGTTCCTGTTACCAGTATTTATTTGTAATGTGTTTTTTTTTTTTTAGGTCCTTTTCTTCTGTTGTGCTACCCATTTAGAAAAGTTCCTTTAGTATTTGTTGTAGAGCTGGTTTGGTGGTGCTGAATTCTCTTAGCTGTTGCCTCTCTGTAAAGCTTTTGATTTCTCTGTCACATCTGAATGAGATTCTTGCCAGGTAGAGTAATCTTGTTTGCAGGTTCTTCCCTTTCATCACTTTAAATATATCATGCCACTCCCTTCTGGCTTGTAGAATTTCTACTGAAATTCTACTTTATGGGAGTTCCCTTGTATGTTATTTGTCATTTTCCCTTGTTGCTTTCAATAATTTTTCTTTGTCTTTAATTTTTTCAGTTTGATTACTATGTGTCTTGGCGTTATTCTCCTTCAGTTTATCCTGCTTGGGACTGTCTGCACTTCCTGGGGTTGGGTGGTTGGGTGGCTCTTTCCTTTCCCATGTTAGGGAAGTTTTCAACTATAATATCTTCAAATATTTTCTTGGGTCCTTTCTCTTTCTCTTCTCCTTCTGGGACCCTTATAATGCGAATGTTGTTGCATTTAATGTTGTCCCAGAGGTCTCTTATGCTGCCTTCATTTCTTTTCATTTTTTTTTCTTTATTCTGTTCTGCATCAATGAATTCCACCATTCTGTCTTCCAGTTCACTTATCCATTCTTCTGCCTCAGTTATTCTGCTATTGATTCCTTCTAGTGTAATTTTCATTTCAGTTATTGTATTGTTCATCTCTGTTTGTTTGTTCTTTAATTCTTCTAGTGTTTGTTCTTTAATTCTTCTAGGTCTTTGTTAAACATTTCTTGCATCTTCTAAATCTTTGACTCCATTCTTTTTTCTGGATTATCTTCACTATCATTATTCTGAATTCTTTTTCTGGAAGTTTTCCTATCTCCACTTCATTTATTTGTTTTTCTGGGGCTTCATCTTGTTCCTTCATCTGGTACATAGCCCTCTGCCTTTTCATCTTGTCTATCTTTCTGTGAATGTGGTTTTTGTTCCAAAGGCTGCAGGATTGTAGTTCATCTTGCTCCTGCTATCTGCCCTCTGGGGGATGAGGCTATCTAAGAGGTTTGTGTAAGTTTCCTGATGGGAGGGACTGGTGGTGGGTAGAGCTGGGTGTTGCTCTGGTGGGCCAAGCTCAGTAAAAGTTTAATCCTCCTGTCTGCTGATGGGTGAGGCTGGATTCGCTCCCTGTTGGTTGTTTGGCCTGAGGTGACCCAACAGTGGATCATGCCCAGCTCTTTGGTGTGGCTAATGGTGGACTCTGGGAGGGGTCATGCCAAGGATTACTTCCCACATCTTCTGCTGCCAGTGTCCTTGTCCTCATGGTGAAAGACAGCCACCCCCTGCCTCTTCAGGAGACTCTGCAACACTAGCAGGTAGTTCTGGTTCAGTCTCCTATGGGGTCACTGTTCCTTCCCCTGGGTCCGACACACACACTACTTTGTGTGTGCCCTCCAAGAGTAGAATCTCTGTTTTCCCCAGTCCTGTCGAAGTCCTGCAATCAAATCCTCCTAGCCTTCAAAGTCTGATTCTCTAGGAATTCCTTCTCCCATTGCTGGGCCTTTAGGTTGGGAAGCTTGATGTGGGGCTCAGAACCTTCACTCCAGTGGGTGGACTTCTGTGATATAAATGTTCTCCAGTTTGTGAGTCACCCAACCAGCAGTTATGGGATTTGATTTTATTGTGATTGCACCCCTCCTACCATCTCACTATGGCTTCTCCTTTTTCTCTGGATGTGGGGTATCTTTTTTGGTGTGTTCAGTATTTTCCTGTCGATGATGGTTCAGCAGTTAATTGTGATTCTGGTGCTCTCACCAGAGGGAGTCTTTTTACTTGCTTTAAAATGACACACAAAGAGAACCTTTGCCACTTCTATCATAATAGTTGGAATAATTCTAATAATTAGTTAAGCAACTGAATTCTAATAATTAGTTAAGTTTTGAAACATTAGTAGTTTAACAAATTGGTGAATGTGTAGTGTCTGACTGTACCTCAGTCTATTGGGAAACAATGATAATCTGAAAGCTTTATATAAATATGTCCAATGTTTTGTTAACTTGTGATGTCCCCAGATATCTTTATTTATGAAAGGTGATGATTACCATATTTAGAACCTCTCATGTAAATTATATTCCTTTTTTTTTGTTTTGGTTGAATTCAATCTTTATTTTCATTTTTATCTACATCTAATAGGGTTGAAGTTTATGAAATAAAAAGCTGTAGTCATTATATCTAAATTTTATTACTTCTACTTAGAAGGCTAAGTTTCTTTTCTTCAATTTTTTAAAATTAAAAAAAGTTTTATTTTATTTTTATTTAAAACTTTTTGTATATTACGGTTTTAAAGTAAGGTTTTTTTTTCTTTATATTTGTGTGAGAAAAACCAGGGAAAGGCAAGACAAATAGTACTTAAAATAAGGTTTTGTTAAAACAGAGTTTAAAATTCTCTATTTGTTTCACCTGAAAAGTATCAGACAACAGAATTTTAAGAGGAGAAGGTAGCTGTGTAAAAATAATTTAAAGTAATAGCCAAAATAAATATTATTCAAAGTTTAGAAAGTTCATTTTATTTTTCGGCAAGAAAAAAGGTGCGTTCTTATGTTTTACTTCAGAGGAGTCTATTTCTCAAAACTTTGAGTCAGTGTCAGCCTGTGAATTCAACTATATGGTGACAACAACATGGCTTTAGTATAGTTTTGTCTTTTATACTGTATGCCACACCTCTCCAAGGATATTGTCTACAATGATCTCCTCCATCCCCCTCTAAACAGATTCAATTCTACTACTTCCTTAACATAGTTTGGGGGCTAGTTATCAATAAGTGTACATAGGAAATGCAACCAAGGTGAGGGGTTTGTGGTATTCTTTTCTCTAATGAACATTTTCTTTGACCTATGAGAAATGGAATCTAGGTAGAATATATTTAGAGGAGGATGTAGTAAAAAACTGGATGTATTCTTTGAATATAAATGCTAAGATTGATGTGTTTAGAATAAATGTTATAATCTCTAACCATTGGAGAGATTGTTAGATATTTTAAAGTGTGGGTGAGATTAGGCCAGCTTTGCATGATGACAAATGTAAAGGTCACAGCAAGATATAGAAGTTTGAAGCTGAGTCATATGAAGAGACTTGGAAACTTTCTCTTCCTCACTGTGATCTAAGATAAAATAACTGTGAGTTTGTCATTTTGGCAGAGAAAACAATAAATCTAAATATGAAGAGCAATCAAGAGGGTGCATAGGACAGAATGAAACAGAGAGCTAAAACAAGTAAATAAACTATTTTTTAAGTTCCATTAAAGAAACCAAAGACAGCTTTAGAAGTCCAACCTGTGAAAACTGAAATCAGGTTAGTGAAGCAAGTGATTTAAAATAAATATATGGAAAAAAAAAAGCCAGGCTTAAAAATGTATTTTTCTTTATCTCAAAGGCTGTGTGAAAAGAACAATCTGTAGTAAATTTGTAAGTTCAAAACTGGTGATTCCTTTGAGATGGGAGAGCTGGTAGGATTTTAGAGTTTTTAAAAATAATGTTCTAACCTCCAAATCTAGACATCCTAAGTGAAATTTAATCTACTGTAGCCCAGCCATCCAAATACGAATTCGTTTTATGAACCTTTAGATCTTTAATATTTTTTACCCTACTTTTCCTTGAAAACAGAAAATGCATTTGGTAAGAAACAACTTGCCAGGAACCAGATTGTCAGTTATCTTTGTCCAGTAGAGCTGAGAGGCTTAGCATATTTTACCTGCTCAAGTAAAAGCAAGTATATATGATATTTATCCCATAGGCTAGGCTCAGAAAAATAGAGGTGTTTTTCTCAATCTGTGGCTTAATGGCTTTTGGGAAGTATTAGGCCCTCATGAATTGCATTTGATAGAAGGACTGGCCTTTTGCAGCATATTCTAAAGTCAGGTTAGTTTCACCTCACGTTTCAGAAACCACATTCATGCAAGATCTGATGCCCTTATTCATTATGATACATAATTGAACCAAAGGGAAATTAGGGCAGGTTGGTTTTTCAGAAAGAGCTCTGAAGTGTGTGTTCTAGTTGTGATTGTGTGGTTAACCAGTTCTACTCAGTGCATTTGTGAAATGAGAGAACCAGTGGTTCTCAACTGGCATGACTTTGTCCCAGACATTACTGTCATGACTGGGGTTGGATCTGCTGCTGGCACCCAGTGGGTAGAGGCCAGGGATGCTGCTAAACATCCTACAGTATCCAGGACAGTCCCCCACAGCAAAGACTTATCCTACCCCAAATGTCACTAATGCTGGGTTTGAGAGACCCTGGGCTAGCCCACCTCTTGACTTCCTTCCAGCTCCAAGAATTCTATGACTAATGATGCTCAAAGCTACCCCTGCCAGGGGCATTTCCTTTCAACTAACATTGATTAGGTGCCTTCTTTTGTGTTTGAACTAAGAACTTTTCCCTATTTGATTTACACAAAGGAGGTAAGTAAGCCTCCATTTATGAGAATTTCCACATTCCATGGAGCCACTACTCATAATGATAGCCCTGTTTGACAAGGGACATACATTTTCCTTGGCTCTATGTCAGCAAAATTATGGCTTTATCACTTTTCTAGACATTTCTCTTTCTTGTATTTCCCCAATTGTTAGGTGTCAGGACAATTAACTGAAAGAGAAAATTTAAAAGTCAGGCAGTCTGATGTTAACTCTTAAAATGCATGCTGTTGGACTAAGTCATTCCTGATCCTGGATTTAATTACACATCTGCAAAATGAGTGTGTTGTATGAAGTACTTTCAAAGGTACCTCCTTACCCTGAAATTTTGTGTTCATGCCCTTAAATATTACTGGAACCCTTCTGATATTTCACATCCTTAGATGATCCAAAAAAAAAAGCAAGTATTAATCAGGTCATAACTTTGGAGAGATGGAAAATCTTATAATCTACTGTCTAGGTCAAAATCATGACAAATAAGACTAGTTCTACCCCCATAGAGTTTACTTTGATTCTTTTCTTTTTGATTGAGAAATTTGGGGTAGGGAATATTTTCTTTTATTTTGATTTTTTCCTTAAAAAAAAATCATGTCCTCTTTACTTCCTATTTGTAGAGTAATAAGAAATCATCAATATGGTTCATTGTCATTATCTTTGAATAACTATACTTTGTTTTGCTTTTCCTTAAACTAAAATCCCTGGGAGAGAAATGATTTCTTTTCAAAATTAAATTTATATATACATATATAAATTTATATATATATGTGTGTGTGTGTGTGTGTTCATATAAAAGGCACACATACATAACAGCCTGTATCAGGGTCCTGGTATTTGCTACTTAAATTACTTTTTTCCTTTTTTTACATTGGCAGACTTGACAACTATTTCCGTTGCAAATATCCTGAATAGGAAGGCTAAGTAGGCAACCTAAAATTTAAACAAAGATGCTTTCTATAATGAAAGCAAAGTCTTGGCTGTGTCTGGATTTCTTGTTTCTGCATTCTTTAAGTGTAGAAGACACCATGCTTTGATTCCTTTGTTTCATAATCACAAAAGACTCTGGGATAATCCTTGTAATGAACTTTGGGGATAATTTTTGCCTTTCTAGATCTCTCTGAAAGGTGATTTTAGACTGGGTGACAGGCTGTATACAGGAAACACAATTTAGTTGCTGAACATCAACACTTTCACTTAAATTTCTTGGTAAAACAATAATAGATTAAAAGGAACAAAACCTCAGGATATTAAAAACCACAAGATCATTTTTCTTTAAAAATATAACACTTTGTTAACATGAACAATATGAAGGCTACATTTAATGTATCTTGTACATTAAATGTACTGACTTTCTCTTTGAAATTCAGTTTTAACAGTCACCACAAAAATCCTACTGTGAGATATGAAGATGGTATTAAGCCTTAGCTGCCCATGTTGGTGGAAGGACCACAGAGCACAGGAGTGTAGGGGAGAAGGGACAGGGAAGTATTCCCGGGCTTGTAGTCCTTGCTGTGGATGGTGTCCCTGATGGATGGTGTTGCTACTTCTCTCCACATTCACTTCCCTTCTGTCTCTTCTTAGCATCCAACCATTCATGTTTGTGCCAAAAAAGATATGGGTGCTTCCTCAGGAAACAGAGCAGACAATATCCTTGATCCCATGGAGCTTATATTCTAGTGGGTTCTAAATATCTGAACCTTGGTCTCTGTCTCCTTCCTGCTACTCTTAAGTTTCTCTGCAACCCTCTGTACTTTCTCGCTCTTACCTGTCTATTTCACACTTAGGTTACACACTCCATGGCCTGGCCCTCTGGTTGCCTAATCCATTAAGGGACCCTACCTTCACTATTGGTTACTGGAGCCTACTGCTCCAGCAGTAACTTTCCTGCTTCCTGCAAAGGAGAGAAACATTACGATAGAATGCAATGGAAAGAACATGAGCTTGGTGTGATCCTGGGAAGATCAGTCAACACTCTGAACTTCAGTTTCATCCTAGAAAAATGGGGGCTACTAATTTCATTTCTAATGGCACCCATACTCATACCCATTCATGATTAAATGAAACAGTCACTGTGAAAGAGCTCTGGACACTTTAAAGGGAATGCAAATTTTTAAATGTTTACTGTTGTTATCATTTCTTTTAGGAGCACTATAATTTTGGAAGAAAGGAGTTGACTTCCTACTAAAGGGCCGCCAAATACATTCTCTTCTTTCTTGCCACCATGATGAGAAATCAGAGAAGCCTCTTTTCTGTGTTACTTTCTAACTTCTTCAACTTAAATGGCGACTTTTTCCCCAAATGAATCCATGTCAGAATGTAGGATGAGAATTAAACTATATGTATAGAAAAACATAAAACTCAGCATTTTCATGCTCTAGTGCTCACTGTGATTGATTATAAAATACTTCCTCTTTCTTTTTCCTTGAGCATGTCTCAGTCAAATATCTTCACACTTTTTCTATGTTATCTGTTCTGTGAAACTTGCTTTCAGACAACCACAAACTTTCAGAACTAAATAATCCAAATCCTATCTTCACAATTATGTTTTAGTCCTTTAATTTTTTTTTAATAGGGAATTTGAAGTAGCTAAGCATATGCTAGCTTTTTCATATTTAACAAGTTCAATTTTTTTGGTTCAAGTCAGGATCTGAAATAGATGTGTTGCTTTAAGTATGTCTGTTTTTAAAATGCACACGGATGCTTTAAAATTAGGGTTGATAAGCAAGAAGTTATGCCATATGTTCAAAATTAAGAGACCTAACTTATCTTGGCTTGATCTTAGTGAAATGTAGACGATTAGAATCTCTTCTTAGTAATTTGGAGTTTCTGTGATCATTTCTGTAGAATGTTGATACCTCTTTGGCCGAAGGAGGCACTCTTTAAGAAATACATTGTAATCGTCCTTGACTTTATGAACGGGGTGTTTTAAATTAAAACTTTAGCAGAAATGCTAAAATTCTGATTTTGGATTACTATAGGCTCCAGGCAGGAAAGAAAAGCTGAATATAAGTGCTGCATTTAAAAATGTGTTGTTAAAAAAAAAAATCATTTTCCCAAAGCGGTGGGAAGAGGGAAGAAAGGATGGAGTTAAAGTCTCCAGTAATTTCATGCAGTGGTGCTCTGAGTTTCAAAAGGCACAGATAACTGTGTGTGGTGTGTAGAGGAGACAGTGAGAGCAAGGGGAAAATGGATTTTCATCTTTCACTACCAAACTACAGGAAAGGAGGTTTAAAAAAACAGATGAAAAAAAGAGCCTCAGATGTGTAGGCTTTAATGAAGAGCCCATATGCATTCCAATGCCCTTTGAGTGTTGCAATGGAAAGAGCTTTTATGGTTAAACAATTTGTCTTGATGGCTGAGTAGAAAGTGGGCTTCTTCTAGAGTGATGGATGAGTCAGATATTGCTATAGCATTACTTTTATGATGTCTCTGTCAATATCTAATTCTACTGGCTCTGTAGTTCTTTTAACAAATAAAGCTAAATGAATTTATTCTCTGCATGTTTTGGGTAATCTTTCTCTAATGAACAAAGATATTATTAGCTTCATAATTTCATGTGTTCTTGAAGTTTTGCAGGATATGATAATGAAGCCAAATTGTCAATTCTTTTTTCAAAACAAAGCTCTTAAATAAAGCTTCTTTTCTTTTGAAAAATTTGTTCTAAGTATTTTTATATTGAAAAAGACAATTCTCAAGTAAGTGAAAAGCACTGGAAAGATGTTATGGGAAATAACTATGTTACATACCTCACTGAAAAAAACACATACAAGAGAATTTTATGATTCCTGTACTTGCCTCAAAAACTAGAATCTTATGAGATTCATCTATTGAATACCAAAGCAGGGTAGAATGATGTTCATCTTCAAGAAGCATTTTGAATAGTGATCTCCAAAGAAAAATGTACCAACCTCAAGACAATTCATTGGAAGGGAGGTAAGGTGCAGGTCAAATGTAAAAAAGATTTTATTAATGTGTGTTGTTTTCAAACCATTAGGTTTAGAAGCTATAGCCTGTGGGTCAGATCTGATTCACCACCTCTTCCATAAAGCATTATTGGCACACAGTCATGCTTATTCACTTATATATTATCTGAGGCTGCTTTCACACTATCATAGCAGTAGTAATTGGGACAGAATATATGGTTTGCAAAGCCTACAAAATACAGTATCTGGGGTTTTTTTTTTGTTCTTCTTTCTCTAATTGTTTTAGGTGTAAGGTTAGGTTGTCTATTTGAGATGTTTCTTGTTTCCTGAGGTAGGATTGTATTGCTATAAACTTCCCTTTTAGAACTGCTTTTGCTGCATCCCATAGGTTTTGGGTCTTCGTGTTTTCATTGTCATTTGTTTCTAGGTATTTTTTGATTTCCTCTTTGATTTCTTCAGTGATCTCTTGGTTATTTAGTAGTGTATTGTTTAGCCTTCATGTGTTTGCATTTTTTACAGACTTTTTTCCTGTAATTGATATCTAGTCTCATAGCGTTGTGGTCAGAAAAGATACTTGATATGATTTCAATTTTCTTAAATTTACCAAGGCTTGATTTGTGACCCAAGATATGATCTATCCTGGAGAATGTTCCATGAGCACTTGAAAATAAAGTGTATTCTGTTGTTTTTGGATGGAATGTCCTATAAATATCAATTAAGTCCATCCTGTTTAATGTATCATTTAAAGCTTATGTTTCCCTATTTATTTTCATTTTGGATGACCTGTCCATTGGTGGGAATGTAAATTGATACAGCCACTATGGAGAACAGTATGGAGGTTCCTTAAAAAATTAAAAATAGAACTACCATACGACCCAGCAATCCCACTACTGGGCATATACCCTGAGAAAGCCATAATTCAAAAAGAGTCATGTACCACAATGTTCACTGCAGCTCTGTTTACAATAGCCAGGACATGCAAGCAACCTAAGTGTTCATTGCCAGATGAATGGATAAAGAAGATGTGGCACATATATACAATGGAATATTATTCAGCCATAAAAAGAAACAGAATTGAGTTATTTGTAGTAAGGTGGATGGACCTGGAGTCTCATACAGAGTGAAGTAAGTCAGAAAGAGAAAAACAAATACTGCATGCTAACACATATATATGAAATCTAAAAAAAGAAAAATAATGGTTCTGAAGAACCTAGGGGCAGGGCAGGAATAAAGACACAGACGTAGAGAATGGACTTGAGGACATGGGGATTGGGAAGGGTAAGCTGGGGCAAAGTGAGAGAGTGGCATGGACTATGTACACTACCAAATGTAAAATAGATAACTAATGGGAAGCAGCCACATAGCACAGGGAGATCAGCTCAGTGCTTTGTGACCACCTAGAGGGGTAGGATAGGGAGGATGGGAGGGAGATGCAAGAGGGAGGAGATATGGGGATATATGTATATGTATAGCTGATTCACTTTGTTATACAGCAGAAACTAACACACCATTGTAAAGCAATTATACTCCAATAAAGACGTTAAAAAAAATACAGTACCGAGGCCTTTACAGAAAAAGTTGACTAACTCTTAACCTAAAGCAGTAAAAAAGATTTTAAGCTTTCCTGAGGTATATGGCTTTACATTGGTCTCTTTTGTAGTTCTGGATGCTAGACACAGCTCATGTATATTCTAGGTGAAATTTCCTGAGTAAGGGTCTCTTGCCCCATCCCCTACTTTCCATCATCATTGAGATTCTTTCAACTACAAGAATCTAATAAATATAGTCCTGAGGGAGGGAAAAAGGGTCATGGCTCTCCAGCTTGGTGCAATGGACAGAGTCCTTAGTTGGCTATTCCTTAAGCCTGTTGCACCCTATTGCCGTTCATGTGCCCAACTGGGTATATGACTTATCATTTCAATTATTTTTGACTAAAAAAATCTTCAGAGAGTGAGAAGATAACTTTACTAAAAAAACTCCTGCAAAATAATCTAGATTGAATATTCCACTATTCATATAGACATAAACAATAAGAAATGACAGAAGTCATCACATAACACCTAGGTCTAGATAAGCATATTATCAGCCATAAATATAAGTTGTATATTTATCAGTGTTAACCTTCTGGAATTTGACAAGAAGTAGATTAATTTTTTGAAAAATTTGAAATTATTTGCAATAAGATTTTATATCTGCTTTCATTATTTTTTAAAATTTTATTGAAGTATAGTTGATTTATAATTTTGTGTTAATTTCTGTTCTACAGCAAAGTGATTCAGTTATACAGTATATTCTTTTTCATATTCTATTTCATTATGGTTTATCACAGGATACTGAATATAGTTCCCTGTTCTATATACAGTAGGACCTTGTTGTGTATCCATCCTACATATAATAATTTGCGTCTTCTAATCCCAAACTCCCAATCCATTCCTCTCCCCCGCCTCCCACCCTTGGCAAACACAAGTCTGTTCTCTTTGTCTGTGAGCCGGTTTCTGTCTCATAACTACTTTCATTATTAACATACTTAGCCCTAACCTTATATTTTTGCCTTGAATTTTAACTAAATATTGTATTATGACATCATAATTAGTAAGACACTTCCAAAGTAGGCATCTGGGGCTTGGAAATGATGTTCAATTTTCAGGAATGTTTGAAGACCAAGAGTACTCAATATTATAATTTTTAAAGTTTTGCTAAGTAAATGTTGAGAGTCTTTTATGAGGAATATTAATAAGGGAAAAATTGAAAACCCAATTATTTGGGGATACATGTGTTCTTCCTGCTACAGTAAACATCATAATATAATACATAGAAAACAAAAAAATGGTGAACTGAGATTCATTCCTTTGTATCAAATACCATTAGAAAATGCATAGAAAATGCCACTGAAGATTTGAAAAAGTAAGAATAAGCAAATTACATTATATTGGAATTTTATTATGCAGCTGGCTCAAAGTATAAATTTAAAAATATTCTCAATTTATAGCATTTGTGTTCTAAATATGAAATATATGAGTGACTTTTTTTTCAGACTTAAAGGAAAAATAAGTCAGCATGTATTTTATTTTCTAAAATAAGTGACTTTAATAAAAACATTTTTTCAGACTTAAAGGAAAAATAAGTCAGATATAAGTCAGAATATATTTTATTCTCTAAAATAAGTGAATTTAATGAAATCACTGTTCTTTGGGAAAATACTCATCTTGGATGTGTGGGATACATCTTAATATGCAAACCCCCAATCCCTTGTCTTTGCATGGGTGCATATGTTGGCAACAGAAGACCCCTGAACTGATTTTGTTCTAGGAAGCAGAGGAGGTAAGGCTATAGAGTGAATCACAGAGGAAGTCGTATTTGCAGGAGGCTCTCTCTTTCTTTGACAGCCTGGACACAGATAAGTTGCTATGTGAAATACTGTATAGTTGATAGTCTTCATTGTTTGAGGAAAATAAAGACTAAACAGACTCACACCACAAAGCCTGTACCTTTGGAGCACAAAGACAGTCTCAGGCAGTGATTCCTTCCTCATATGAACCTCTTGCAAAATTTTATGGTCTAGGAAAGATTCCTTTACTATTGAGATAAATAAATTTTTTAAAAAGGGAAAAGAAAAGCTTCCTAGATTAGATAACAAACAAAAGCAGTCTTTAAGCTGGGACTATTAAACCAAGTGATTGAGAACAGCTGAGGATAACAAAGTGTTCTAGGTGCTACAAACAAAAGGAAAGGAGAGGTTATAATGTTCAGAATGGGAAGGTTGAATTCAGGCCAAAAGTTCCTTAAACAAGAGAAACAAGACCCCCTTATATGCTAAAGGATAAACTTTACATGGAAAATACAATCATTAGTGTATCTAAACATTAAAATATAACATCAACGTTCATAAGGCAAAAGCAAGAGATAGATGAGAAAAAGTTAAAATATATTGGTGGTAAAATATTTTAAATCATTTTATAGTTTTTGATAGATTACATAGGACAGTAGGTAAAAATAGATCCTCTAAAGTAAATTGAATTAATATATATGTAGTTGGGCTCTGTATCCTGCAAAAAAGCCAAATCAAAACAAAAAATATCCTTCAGCATATCTGTGGATTCTTCACAAAACCCAACCATGTGTTGAGATTAGGCCCAAAAGGAAAAGCTTTTAGTTGTCATGATAAAAGTAATACAAGATAAGGGTAGGGGATTAAGAGTACAAACTACTATGTATAAAATAAATAAGCTACAAAGATACTTTGTAGAGCACAGGGAAAATAGCCAATATTTTATAATAACTATAAATGTAGTATAATCTTTAAAATTGTGAATCACAATGTTGTACACCTAAAATTTATATAATATTGTAAATCAACTCTACCTCAGTAAAAAAACTATTAACTGCCAAGATAAAAATAATACAGATAAATTTCTCTGATCACAAAAATTTTATAAATTAATAACAAATTTAGAAAACACATAAAGTCCCTGCCATCTGTATGTTGAAAAATTTGGTCTTTAACAAATTATTTTATTAAAGGGGAAATTCAAAATAAAATTTCTATGTGGAGAAAAAGACAATGAAAAAATCATCTATTATAACTTATAGAATATAGTTAAAATAGCCCTTGGAAGAAAATTTGTAACTCTAAATATGTTTAATGAATAAGAGAATAAAAATAAATCAATTAAATATTCAATTTGGAAAATTAAAGAACAGTAAGATGTTCTGCTCATAAGAAAAGTAAAAGAAAGGAACTGATGAGAATTGACAAAAATAACTGTAAAACAGCAAAGCTGTAGAAATCATACATAAAAAATATGTTTTTGGGGCTTCCCTGTTGGCGCAGTGGTTGAGAGTCCGCCTGCTGATGCAGGGGACACGGGTTCGTGCCCCGGTCCGGGAAGATCCCACATGCCGCGGAGTGGCTGGGCCTGTGAGCCATGGCCACTGAGCCTGCGCGTCCGGAGCCTGTGCTCCGCAACGGGAGAGGCCACAATAGTGAGAGGCCCGCGTACCGCAAAAAAAAAAAAAAAAAAAAAAAAAAAAAAATATATATATATATATATATATATATATGTTTTTGAAAAAAGTGTGTAAAATAGTAACAGTGTAGTAACACTATTACAGTGTAATAATACTTTCAAAATTCTGAAGGAAATTATTTTGCAACTTAGAATTTTAGATTTAATTTTAAAAATTAAATGATTTAATCCCCCAAAATTAAATGATTTAGTCCAAAAAATTATGCAAGGACAGAACAAAGTTTTCAACATGCAAGGTGTCAAAAATTGGCTTCCCAAATTCCATTTTCCCAGGAAGCTCCTTTAAGTCCCAGTGAATGAGAAGAAACATGGAAAAGAAAAAACATGGGCTACTGGAAACAGGAGATCAAACACAAGAGAAAAGCAAAGAAAATTCCCAGGACGACGGTAAAAAGAATCGCAGGATAACAACCTACACAAAGCATAGAAGACAAGCAGCACAGATTGGAAAACGTGCCTCCAGTGACATACCTGTAGAGGCTGTCACCACCAAGGGTCCTTTCTGCTTTGTACAGTCCTGACCACAGATAGTGCTCAAGTGAGCTTGTCCAAGATTCTTAGCTCTCTTTGGCCTGTGCAAATGCTGATAAAATTCTGCTCTCTCCTCCCTGCCCAGCTGCCTGGAATAGCTGATACCATCTGACCCTACAGAAGTGTTCAGGTTTGACTGACTCCTGAGAGATGGAGGTTAGCCCAGAGAGCTTAGAAGCGTAGAACACAGAGCAGCACACCCTCTTCAAACTTTTCCCTCTGAATTGGTTAGACCTTGGTTAGATTTATCCCTATAAGGAACTCTTGGATTTCCCTGGATCACTACAGGCTGCCTCCTGACATTCTCACAATGGATTCTTGAACCATCCGAGAAAAATGATACAAAGGAACTTATATACAAAAGAGAAACAGACCCACAGACATAGAAAACAAACTCATGGTTACCAAAAGGAAAAGGTGGGGGGAGGGATAAATTAGGAGTTTGACATTAACATATACACACTACTGTATATAAAGAGATAAACAGCTAGGACCTACTATATAGCACAGGGAAGTATATTCAGTATTTTGTAATAACCTATAAGGGAAAAGAATCTGAAAAAAATAGATATATGTATGTATAACTGAATCATTTTGCTGTCTACCCAAACTGACACAATATTGTAAATCAACTATACTTCAATAAAGATAAATAAATAAATTAAAAAAAAAACATTCAAGGAAAACAAAAAAAGCTGAAGCCAGACTATAAACCAGAGACTGTTCATCTCCTCTTCCTAGGCACTGTCAATATCAATAACAATGCTGTCTTTTTCTTACACAGCTAGTCTTTGTGCTTACTACTCAATTTTCATATTAATCCTTTTCCACACTGATTAATTAGTTGTTGATAAAATAATGAAATAATTGATTGAGAAATAAAACACAATTAGAATACATTTTAATCTAAAAGCCATCTTTAGTGGGCAAATACTACAACCCTTCCATTAAATTGCATATTAACATGACTATTATTTAATAATAATAATGTTAGAGACAATAGCCAATGGGATTAGACAAAAGAAAGTCCTTAAAAGTATAAAAACTGGCAAAGAAGAGATAAATTTATGACTGTGTTAGGTGGTTTAATATTTTAGGTGATATACCTGGGACTTCCAAGAGAATCACTGAATGATGATTATCATCAGTGAGATAACTCAGTAATATGTGTTATAGGGAATCCATAGCTTTCATGTACTGATATAGAAATGTTCCAAAACTGTAATCAAATGGAAAAAAAAAAACTCAAACAAATAAGATGCAGAACACTGTATATAGGATGCCATCTTTTTAATAAGTGTATGTTTGTAGTCTGTGTGTGTGAAATGAGAATGTATATTTGTAATTGCTTGATATATAAACTAAACACTTGAAGCACAAACAAGAAACTAATAAAATAAAACACTTTTAGTCACATTTTCAAGGTACATAATGTTAAAACCCCTCATTTTTACAAACTTAAAAACCCTAGAATTTAATTTTCTAACCTGCTTAAAATTTTCCAAGAGTTTTTTAAAGTATGTTTTGAAGTAAGTTTTTAAAGTAAGTTTGAACCCATTGTGGGGGCATCTACTGATACAGCAAACACATTCAGCATAAATTTTAGAAAACCAATTGGTGGCTTAAAAATACATGGCTTTGGCAAAATCAATTCAGCTTACATGAAAATAAATATTAATTGTATAGTCTTAAAAGTTGAATTTACCTGTTTAGCTGAATGTCATTTTGAGCAATGTCATTATTTTGAACTGAATTTCCATTTCACACAAAGCCAAACACATTCATTCATTACTAATGGCATTCTTGACCTCATTGAAAATATTATATTCTTTTGAAAATTCAATTGTTACTGCATTAAACGTCTGCTCTATTAGGCATTATGCTTGATGCTGAGGTCTCAAAGGTGAATAAAAAAAGTTTTATTTTAGACGTTTTATCCCCTAAGAGGTTTTACTGTAGGGTAATCACTGTCAATTTATTATCTTACATTAAAAATTTCAGGAATATAAGAGGTGCTTAAAAAAGATCTGCAAAATAGTAGCCCTTTTCTTTTATTAAATATATATATATATATATATATATATGCCTTTCTTGTGAGTTTTCTTTGTAGATTCAGGACTTCCCTCTTGTTGTTTCCTTTTTCTGTTCACATAATTCAAAGCCTCATCTAGTGGCTCTTACTTTCTCAAAGACTTCCTCAGTCAGGCATCCCTTTCCAGGGGATGGAAAGACCCTCTCTAGTTAAGACCTCATTACCTTTCCCCTCTGCATTTGAGCACGTCTGTTTGTTCTCCAGTTTCTTTCCAAAGTAACACCCTGCCTGAATGGACATCTTCGTTCATTCTTTCTAGACTCACCTCTTCCTGAGCGCTTCCCCATACTTAGCCCAACCGGAAACTCATGGCACCATGAATTATACAATGAGTTGATACCCTCTACGATGCCCTCCCCCTTTCTGTCCCCAATTTCTTCCAAACCAAATCACAATCACCTTTAAATTAATTTCCACTGTTACTACCTCTTCAATGAACATTCTTCTAGTCCCATCCTCCCCACTTTGGGATGAGCTCTCTCCTTCCTTAAACAAACATAGCCCTGTTGGGAGACTCTGTGGGCACTTGATCAGTTCTGCAGGAGAGGCTGGAGGTGGGCGACCAACGGGAATTACTGGAAGAGACAGACAATGCACTATCAAAGCAGGAGTCTTGTGAGGATCCAGAATATGATGGGAGGTTTTCTTCCAACTAGTAAAAGATTCTGATAAAGTCTATAATATTTAAACTTAATTCCAAGTGAGCTTGACCTTTGCCCCCTAACTTCTTCTTTATGCCTTTCTTCTTCCCAGGATATGCCTGTCCATCCCAAGCCTTTTTCTCTCCATCCTTTATATCAAACTAAACTCCATTCTCCTGCTAAGTCTCTGATGCATCCACAGACCCTCCCACAGGCTGACTGTCTTATCCCAGGACCCTTCAGTCACTTGTCCTCCTTCTCCCTGAGTGATGAACAGGAGAATTCTCACACCCTGTCTAGTCACAACGCATATAATAAGGTGAGAATACCCTGTGCTGTGAACCTTCTTCATGCTTAACTTTTGAAACTTATATGTGGAGGAAACATATATTAAGAATATTTAAATATATTAAGAATGTTAAATATTTGTGTGAAGACACATGTCCTTAAAAAAAGATAATAATTAACCTTGGGGAATTATGAAATATTTATGTTTCCTTTAAAAGTCATTTCCTAATTTTCATTGCTCATTATTTCACGTTCTAATCCCAAGGTGGAAATCCCAAGACACGCTTCAAAACCTTAAAAGATGCCATTATTAATTTATCTTCTAGTCTTAGTTCAACATTCTTAAAAAGCTTCTTAAAATGACAATGCCTTGATGAGGAAGCATTTATAATTGCAGTCAGTGGGCAAAGAAATATTTAGAATTTCTGCAGATATCTGCAATATAATATTAATATTTTATTTAAAAATGTATCTATCTGCCTCATAATGTATAGTGATGGGATATGTAACAAGTAATGAGGTGCTCAGTACCTAAAAAATATGTATATATATTTTTAAAAAAGCAAAGATACTTATATTGGCTTTGGAATGTAATCATAAATGTTCTATCAGAAGCAAGCAGTCAATAGCACATGAGGCTTATCTGTAAGCATCCTTTGCTGTTCTGAGCATCACCATAAAGACATTCTGGCCTAACACAGACTCTCAGACCTTGAAACTTTTCTAAAAGAATTGACTAGTCAAAATCAACCTGCAATTAAATCTTTTTTAAAATGCAAAATCTTGTTTTAAAACATTTGTTTTGAAAATTGTCTATATTTAATGAAATACACCTCTATACTTGGAAATCAGTCAAGGGCATATGTAGTTGAACAATATTCCTCGGGCCTTAAAGCATTAAAAAAAATGTTCACAGGGCTTCCCTGGTGGTGCAGTGGTTGAGAGTCCACCTGCTGATGCAGGGGACGCGGGTTCGTGCCCCGGTCCGGGAAGATCCCACATGCTGCGGAGCAGCTAGGCCTGTGAGCCATGGCCGGTGAGCCTGCACGTCCAGAGCCTGTGCTCTGTAATGGGAGAGGCCACAACAGTGAGAGGCCCACGTACTGCAAAAAAACCAACCAAACAAACAAACAAACGAACAAAAAAAAACTGTTCACAAACCCAGTCTAAACACAAAGAATCATCTAAAAAGTGAACATAATTATATGAGGAAAAATTATCTTTTTATATTTAATAACATTTATCATGACTGAGTTGTCAACCCTGAATTAAATTTTTAAAGCATCCGTTTTTTGCAAAACAAATGTTTTTTAGGCAAAGTTCAAGATGACATTTGTATGACCTTTGGTTGCTTCTCATTCTAGGTCTAGAAAAAAGAAGTATTTCAGGGAGAGTATGATATTTTTAAATGATTTTATATTATCTGTAATTCTCCCTCTTTTAGTACTAGCCAACATCTATGATTTCCATTTAGCTATTAAATAGAGTTAAAAATTCTGATAATAACAACCATTTTCTTATATAAATTACCATCTATGCTAGGATTATAATTGTATTTTATAGATATCAATTGCTTCAAATAGCTCTTCTTTTGACATTTTTAGTGGTGTTTTCTGGAGACATTCAGCAAAGGTAGAGTCAGTATTTCATTCATAATTTAGCCTTTGCTTGATCAGGCTGTGAAGAACAATATATGAAAGCCATTTGAGGCTAGACAACTATTTTCAGTCTACACAAGCATCATAATAGATTTCATCTCTCAGTATCTGAGATTTATTGATATTTTCACATCTGAAATAATGATAATGATGATGATGATGATGATGTTGTAGTTAGACAACAATTCTTGATGGAAGATTCAGTTGCTTAGTTTTGTATTTTAATTGCTCCTATTAAAATGTATGAATTTTACTCAATTTGATATCAATGTTTACAAACACTGTGTTGTAAATATTCAGCCAATGGCATACCAAGTTATCAAGACTTGTGTTTCTTTTTTACCGAAAATATCTTCTTGTCTGAAATTGTAAAACATAACTGTCATTTAAATTAACTTCTCTCCAATATCCTAACATCCTTCCCAGATCTCACTTGGCAGCTTTATCTGCTGGTCTCATCTCCAGACTCAAACCTTCCCTCCCCTCCCCTCCCCCAGAGGTTCACACTGAACTTGACCTTACATAACTGCCTCTGAGGCTCCCTTATCAACTGGGGCTACAGAAGATGTTTGACAAGTTTTGTTCTTCTGTTGCATCTGTAGTGTGTGCTCCTCTCTTGTCCTAAATACTTACACTAATCCCTGTTCTCTTCTCTTACTGTGATTAGTTCATATGTTGAACTTCATATGATGTCCTATCATATATGAAGATGCTCAGGTGCTTTCCCTGTTATTGTGGTTAAACCAGTATTTCCTCTCTTTCCCCTGTCTCATGAAGGGAGTCATTACTCTTATTTCCTTCTTTAACCCTTATAAACTAACATAGCCCAGTGAATAAGAGCCTGGTGTCTTTAGTCAGTCCATCTGAGTTCATTTCTTGAGCCCACTCCTTCCAGATGGTGATAGTGGGCAAGCGAGGATGATAATAGTACTGTCTTAATAGAATATTATGAGATTAAGATGGACTAATATGTATAAAGCACTTAGAATAGTGCCTGGGACATAACAAGAACCATATAAGAGTTAGGTCTTTGTATTAATAAGTCTTCCTGAATTGTAATTGCCATCACTCTCTTACATCTTCATTTATTCTTTTTCCATTGAACCCATCCTCTTTGTATGCAAAAACTTCAAAACACAAAATAAAATGAATACCTCCCCTTCCTTTTCCTTGCTGATGCTACAAACCTAGTAATTTCAAGACTTTCTCTTAAAGTGATCAGTAGGCATCCCTCTTCCATAAATTCACTCTTTAATTCATTCTTGAAGGCATTTTGTCTTTCACCTCAACCACTCTACTGAAATTTCTCTCTCAAGGGTAAACTGCTTGTCAGCAAACTCAGCTGAATTTTCTGAATCTTCTATCTCTTTTATGCCTTTTAGCAATTGACATTGTTGATCATTCACACTTGAATCTCTGTCATCATTCTGCTTTTGGGATAATATGTACATTTCAACTCCCTGACTGTTCTTTCTTTGTTTTCTTGGTGGACATGTCCTCCTCTACCTCTTCTCTCTAACTGCCTCACTTCAGATACTCACCTACTCACAGGCTTCTGGGATGATCTTACTTGTACTGATAATCCTCAAATCCACATGTCCAATTCTGCTTCTCCTCTGAGATCCAGTTTTATACCTTCAGATGCTTGCTTGTCAGTTCCCCCAGGGTGCCATGTTGTCACCTCAGACTTATCATTCATGTCGTCTCAAACCAACTCTGTTCTGGCTTCCTTGCTTCTGTCATTAATACCACGATACTCAGTCTCAGAGTCGAAACTCGATTCATCTATTATGTTTTTTCTGCTTTGGCCTGATAGCTAGTCACTCACCAAGTTGAATGGATTCTTCTTTTGTTAAGCCTGTCATGTTATCGCTTACTACTTTTTATTATTATTCCACTTTCCTTAACTAATCTACTTACTTTCCTCCAGGAATGCCTTGGGAACTTCTTAGTGTTCAACTTGCTCACTCATTCTCCTCATATAAAATACCTTCCTGCTTTTCACCTTACTTATGAAAACTGTTCTCATACTTTATGACCTAGTCCAATGATTCTTCCTCCTCTGTGAAGTTTCCTCCTGTATCAACACTCAAAGTGATATTTTTCTCCTTTCAATTTCTATAACCCTTGCCTGTGCCAAGGTATCTCATGCATATTAAAGGTTATCATGTATTTATTTGTTGTGATTGTTTTAGTGTCTATCTAGGACATGACGTGCTTAATATGGTATTTTTCACATTATAGGTAGAGCAACAAATATGTGTTAATGATGAACAGGTCCTAAAATGACCCAACTTATTCACTAAGAGCACAAGATGCTTGAATATTTTGTATTATTTCTATTTAAAGCAGAAACTGAATCTGAGTCAATTTATGGATTTATGAGTACATGCAGTACAATTTCAGTCAATTGAGGGTCTCCCTTTTTTGAGGGCTGCATCCAATTTCCTGCGAGATTATGGAGCTCCTTGGCATAGAAACATAGGTGGAGGCAGGAGGTCTCTGACCTTCTTCTGTTGTATGTGGATGCTGATATCCTTTGGGATGTCCTCAGTTCTGTCTGGTACATGACCATCAATCCTATAATACATCACTACATCCTTCTTTCTTCACCTGCATGACATGACTTCATTGGCTGTAGATCAGCTAATCCTGAACATCTATAGCACGTATGGGAGCATCTATAGCATGTATTGCTATTGTTACCTACATTCTGGGAGCAGATAGATTCTGAGGCCATCTCAGAACTATCAGCTTAGAGACTCTACATATTCTCTCCTCTTATGTTCCTGCCCCCTTTGCCATAGGGAACTCTACAAGATTCCATATTTGTGAATTTGCCTACTCACTAAAAAGTCAGTAGTCACTGCACTTCTGTGGTCATGTGTGGACATATGAGAACAGTGGAAAGCTTGATTGACCTGTGCACTTGTTCCCAGCTGGGGTGAACAAGGTGATGTGTTGTTTTGTTTTTCTTACGTTATAAGTAATGGTTCTTTTCACGGACCATATTGTCCCACGTGTTTGGAATTATAGTGTTTTTTTGTTGGTGATTTTGCTATTTTAAATGGCCCCTAAGCCTAGTGCTGCAGTGCTGTCTAGTGTTTCAAATGCAAGAATGTTGTGATGGATGTGCCTTACAGAGAAAATGTGCATGTCAGGTACGCTTCCTTCAGGCATGAGTTATGTTGCTGTTAGCTGTGAGTTCAGTGTTAATGAATCAATAATATGTATTAAATCAGATGTCTTTAAACAGAAGACAAGGTAAACAAGGTGATGTCTGATTGGCTGATGAAAATGTAATTAGAAGCTCACAGGAACCCAATCCTGTATTTCATCTCAGAGCCATGGTTCAGGATTTGCTAATTCCATGGTTGTAGTTACTTTATGGGACAGAACTACTGCAAATAATGAGAATAAGTCATATCTTGGTTTGGATTTCCCTGAGAAAAGGATTCATATATTAGTAGTTAATTTGGGAGGTTCCAAGGAATAGCAATTAAGGGAGTGGAGACTGAGACAAGGGTAAAATAAAGGGTGTATCACCAAGCAAGGTGTCACTGTAGGTAACTGGAGCTTGAGTTTCCCAAGGGATTCTGGGATCCAATGGAGAGCAGACAACTTAGAGTTGGACAACCTGAGGTGGGGGAGGGGAGCATTCCTCCTCAGAAAGAGCCCTCAGGCCAAGAGAAGCAGGGACAGGCTTTTTAAAGTTGAGAGGCTGGTATTAAAATGTCAGGGTCTGAGATGACACATGCGGTTCCATGATTTATAAAATATATATCCACACATACCATGTTTCTGATCTAAATTTGAAGTCCAGGATCCTGAAAATCAAAACTTTGGCTATCAAAAATAGAGAGAATTTTCTTTATTTTTGATAATTATGCTTTGCTACCTATAACTGCTGAAACAATAAAGGATACCAAGGAATTTGTGTCTGGGTGTGTGGGGTTACTATCTTAAAATTGTCTCTCATCTAGAGTCATTTTGCCAATTTTTCCTCCATTTTGCAATGCATTTAAAAATGTTTATTTTCAAAGCTAATAAAGTACCACCCACAACACATCTTTTGTGTTTAGGTCTAGTGCCATCCATTCTCTGTTTTTAAGAATTCAGTTCACTTAGAAAGACTCCTCTTCTCTGGCCCCATTTATACATCGCCGTGGGGTCTCAGCTACTTTCTTGACCCTCAGGTGAGAAAACCTACATGAATATAACGTGCATCTGTGGGAAGTTTATCCCTCTCCCAAATGTTTAACCTTTTCTCCAGCCTCTGCCTCATTTATTCTGTCTTCCAGTCTCAGTCTCTGAGGTAGCCCTGTCTTTTTAGTCTACCCCAAATTCTAACTCTTCTGGCCCACTTTTACATTCCAACTGAAGTACTCAGCTTTGTGCACCTTTTCCTCTTTTCTTATCCTACCTACATTTTTGACCTTTTATCTAGCACAACCATAGGCTATGGAGACAGGATGTTATTTCTTATATTTCCTGCACTTTCAGTTTGAATATTTCAGTGCTTATCTCTGGAGTAGCCTCTGAAAAATTCCTTCCACTCTAGCTTTCCCTTCAGAACAGGAGAGAGGTAGTTATTCATCTCCCACCTCTATTCTTCCTGTCCAGAACACTTCTCAGCCCTGTCTGAGGTAAGAGGTAGATGGGCTCTGGGGATGAGCAGCTGGAATTTGTCAAGCTGAGTAAATTGGGGCTTGTCTCCAACTGACACTTCAAGGAAAGAGTTAATGGCAGGAGCTGAGCTCTGCTAGAGTAAAGAGATAAGATGACTACATCTATCATTCTTGGGGTCAAGGGGACCTCCCTGACTGCACATGTGCAGAAAGGCTCCTTGGGGGTCAAAAAAGGAGGGGATGCTATCCCTCTGGGTGCTGTCAATCTCCCAGAGGACCCCCCAAACCTGCACTGGCATCCATCTTGGCTAAAAGATGCACACACGTATCAGAGAGGGCCCTGGGCCAGGGCAGATGTGGGAAACTAAGTGAGATGATTGGCCAGAGGAAAACAAAAACCCAGAAGAACTGCCCTACATAAGTGATTTAACTCACCTCCCTAGTGCACTCCTCATTCAGGAGGACACTTGCACTCTTCTCTGGATGTGTATTTCTGCCTTGCTTCTGTCTTAAATAAACTACTTCTTTGTGTGCTCTCCCACATGTTGTGCTATGCCTCTAATAATAAACTTTGTGCCCATTTTTACAGCTTCTGTCTCCTTGAAAAATTCTTGTTTTTAAGGGGGACAAGAGCCAGGGTGGCTCTAGTTCCAGCCACTGTCCCCTGGTGGACTAGAAGTTAGGATTCCTGGTTTTCACCCAGGCTGCCCAGATTCAATTCCTGGGCAGGGAGCTAAGATCTCACTTCAAGCCACTGCTCACTGCTGTCTCCCCAGGGTCATGACCACTCCTGCTCCCACTCCTAGTGCAGACCTCCAGGCTGCTGTCACCATTGTTAGATGTCAGGGCAAGACTTTAAGGTCTCCTACAGAGAGAGGAAAATGTATACTCCTACATAGGATAACCATTCATTTTGATCTTTCCCAGACATTTTTTTTATAGTATACCAATGTATTTTTCTATTTTTTGAAATAATTTTATTTAGAAAAAGCTTTTTTGTAAGCAAATATTTTATATGTGTATTAATGTAACAAACCATTTAAATCAATTAATAAATATTTTTAAATGATATGGTTTCAGTTATTTTTACTGAGCCTTCTCATTAGCAGGTGTCTTGATTTGATCAGTGGGTACACCTATAGTGAAATACAGCTTAAAGTTCATCTGCAGACATTATAATAAGACATCAGTTACTGACCATTTTGTTGAATAAATGAATTGTTTTATGCCTGTATTTGGAAAAGCAATTCAAACTCTTTCTTTAGTTTCCTTACCTATAAAATAGCAATAAAAATAGAATCTCTAGCATAGAATTGTTACCATGATCAACTGGTAAATGAAATTTTCACATTCCACCTTAAGTACCCAGTTTTATATATTTTTCAACATGCTTTCTATTATTTGTAGAATTTTGGTGCTGGAGTAAAGAAATAATCCATCAACATAGCTAGTAGGACAATACTCTCATCTAAAATTGCCTTTTTTTCTTTTATTAGGATCTATTCATTACTTTTAATCCCTCCATATTTATTCACATATGTATTCCTTTTCATTCTGATTTTTCACTTTGCTTTCCTTCTTCCCCTAGGCAACTATACTGAAGTTTTTTTTTTTCTGTTTTTATTTTTTTAGTATATTTTCTTTCAAAAGTTGCATTATTATTTTTGTGTCTATAATTAAATTCACATAAATGCTATTGTGTCACATACTTCACTCTTTTTCTGTGGGTTTCTTTTTTTTTAGCTCTATTTATTTATTTATTTGGTTAGTTTCTGCTTTATAACAAAGTGAATCAGTTATACATATACATATACTCCCATATCTCTACCCTCTTGCATCTCCCTCCGTCCCACCCTCCCTATCCCACCCTTCTAGCTGGTCACAAAGGACCAAGCTGATCTCCCTGTGCTATGCGACTGCTTCCCAGTAGTTATCTATTTTACATTTGGTTCGGTAGTGTATATATGTCCATATATACACTACCATTCTCTCACTTTGTCCCAGCTTACCCTTCCCCCTCCCTGTATCTTCAGTTCCATTCTCTAGTAGGTTTGCATCTTTATTCCCATCTTGCCCCTAGATTCTTCATGCCTTTTTTTTTTTTTTTTAGATTCCATATATATGTGTTAGCATACGGTATTTGTTTTTCTCTTTCTAACTTACTTCACTCTGTATGACAGACTCTCGGTCCATCCACTTCACTACAAATAACTCAATTTTGTTTCCTTTTACGGCTGAGTAATATTCCATTGTATATATGTGCCACATCTTCTTTATCCATTCATCTGTCAGTGGACACTTAGGTTGTTTCCATGTCTTGGCTACTGTAAATAGAGCTGCAGTGAACATTGTGGTACATGACTCTTTTTGAATTATGGTTTTCTCAGGGTATATGCCCAGTAGTGGGATTGCTGGGTCGTATGGTAGTTCTATTTTTAGTTTTTTAAGGAACCTCCATACTGTTCTCCATAGTGGCTGTATCAATTTACATTCCCACCAATGGACAGGTCATCCAAAATGAAAATAAATAGGGAAACATAAGCTTTAAATGATACATTAAACAAGATGGACTTAATTGATATTTATAGGACATTCCATCCAAAAACAACAGAATACACACTTTTCTCAAGTGCTCATGGAACATTCTCCAGGATAGATCATATCTTGGGTCACAAATCAAGCCTTGGTAAATTTAAGAAAATTGAAATCATATCAAGTATCTTTTCTGATCACAACGCTATGAGATTAGATATCAATTACAGGAAAAAAATCTGTAAAAAATACAAACACATGGAAGCTAAACAATACAATACTTAATAACCAAGAGATCACTGAAGAAATCAAAGAGGAAATCAAAAAATGCCTAGAAACAAATGACAATGAAAACACGACAACCCAAAACCTATGGTATGCAGTAAAAGCAGTTCTAAAAGGGAAGTTTTTAGCAATACAATCCTACCTTAACATACAAGAAACACCTCAAATAAACAACCTAACCTTCTGTGGGTTTCTTTTTTCTCATCATTAATAGTAGCGTATTAGGTTTGCTTCCAAAACTCTTGCTCTTGGAGATAAACTGGGCTGACTGCATCAGAATTACCTGGAGATCTTAGAAAAATGAAAATCAATGGGACTTAGTTGGAAATTCTAAACTCAGAACTTCCACTGACCTGAGTGATCTTAAAGTATTTACTCCATTGAAAAGTCTATGCTTCCTCCATGATAACAAAACCTTCCTCTTTTGCTTTTTAAATTCTGTAATGATTCAGCAAGAAAATGAACTTCATTATGAAAAATAACTTTACAAAGAAAAACTGTTTATACTGACATGTTTATAAGTGTTTGTTTATAATTGATTTTTTTCTCCTAAAACCCCTAGTAAGTACAGGGAAACACAACTGTTAAATAGTATATATACATACTTAGGTCACAGGATTTTTTTTTCCTTAGAGTAAGTTGTAAAATGTAAGGTTGAGTTCTTAATCAAAATTGTACCTATGTGCTTGTAGCATTTACAATTGGGTTGAGTGTTTATACATCCAGTATTCTTGGACTTATTGAATCAGAGGTACATATCTTATTTTCTGGTACACTACTTCAATCATTGAAAGTAATTTCTCTTTGAAAAAATACCACAGCTGCCAACATGCACTGTCTTATGATTTACTTTTTAAGAAATTAAAGTGCCTTTTTCATAAAAAGAGATTTTAAAATATAACAATCTTTTATATTAGAATTATGTTTTTGCTAAGAAAGATGAAGTATTTTACTTGAAATGTATTTTATCCTTTTGATATGTCAACAGAATATTTACTGGTCCATTTTATTAGGCTGTTTTCCAAGCAGCCTCTTTTGAGATTGTAGATTAAGAATAAAAAGGAAATATAACTTCTCTGTGATGAAAAAATGAGAGTTCAGTGAGCAAAATGGTGGTGTTTTCAGCCCAATTCCATCCATTATTTGTCTTTTCTAGATAAAGGATCACTACACGTATAATAAGCCAAGGGTGAGACATATTAGAATAGTGAGGAATCTACCTAGAAAATGTATTATGAATAAGAAGTACGCAGTTTCGGAAATAGGAGGTAAAAAAAAGAAGATTGTAATAGACAGTCACATCTTTGGGGGAATTGGGTCCTACTGACTTTCATTTTCACATAACAGAGTATTAGGGGGTAGGTGCACAGACTTTGAATGAGGTAGGAAGCCAAGGAAGGAAAGAAACTTTTATATCCAGGATGGTCAGAGGGACAGGTCTCTCCATAAATTTGCTTTAGCCTGCTTCCTAGGTCATGACCATCCTTTCTTTAAACGTTTTGGATATTTCATCCTTTAGTGTTGACTTTTCTCATTCTTTTTTCCCCTATTTTTATCTCCTACTTCTTAATTTTCAAATTTAATCCATTGTGAAGTTTATATTTTTACCATTATTGAGAATATCTTAACTGGTACAATCATTGCCTAGCTACTTGGAGAACTGACCCTATGAACCTATAGAAATTCAATAAATGAATTAAAATATTAATATTAAAGACATATTTCCAACATGAGTTAATTTTTTTAGTAGCTCCTCTGAAATGAGATTTCTTTTCTGAGGTTTATTTTGATATTTTAACAAAATCAATCAATAGAAGTTAAAGCAGATTATGACTCAGCTGGAGAAGGGAAAAATTTAAAGTAATTCTAACTTTCACCAACTGGTTCAAAGGCTGAAGGGGCTTTGAAATAAAAACTTGCTTTTCTAATGTAAGCTGTAAATGTTTAGATCTAAAGATGTGAAAAATCTTCTACAAATATATAAAAAATAAAGCAACACCTCTTTGAGCTAAGCAGTTTATAACTGGGCATAGCTTCAGAAGGAGAAAATGAACACTAAGTAATGTGACTGGGTTCAAGTTTACAAAATCCTTGTCCAACAAATAGCCTAGTTCCCCACCAATAACAAAGAGCATAGACCTTGCAACTTTTTAATTTCAACACAAAGTCTAGGAACCCTGGAGTCTGTCAGTTGACAAAGCACACTATATTCATTTCACAAAGATTTATTGAGTACCACTTATTTGCAAAGAGCTGTGCCTGTGACGGTCATGCATTGGAAAGCAAGGGCCTTTGCCAGATACCTCTTCTCTATTTGGGAAAAACAGATATAACAAATAAGCAAAAAAAAAAAATCATTATAAATGATCATTGTGACACCTGTTATGCAGAAAAAAAGTAGTTATGAGCACATAGAACAGAGGTCCTGATCTCATCTGATGAATCGGGGAAAGACTTAGTAAGGAAATGATGTCTCATCTGAGGTTTGGAAGGAAGAAAATGTTGGGGCCGGGCTGGGCATCCAGGCAGAGGGAACAGCATGGGTAAAGTTTTCCAGGCAGGAAAGAAAAGGAACAGGATGAGCTTGAGAAAATGAAAGCAAGCCAGAGTATTGAGGAAACCACTGGGATCGGGTAATACGGTTTAAAGTTAGCAAGAAGTAAGACTGCTGGACCGCTCTTCCTCACTGGCCTCATCTGAACTTGTGAGAAGAAAGCAGGGAGTGAGGTGAGGCGTCTCCAAGATTTTGTGCAAGGGGAATTGATATTTATAAAAAGTAGACCACAGGCCACTCCCTTTGTAGACATTATTTTATTTCAGTTTCAAAACAATTGTAAAGTAGGTTTTATCCCCTTTATTTTACATATGAAGAAACTGAGGTTCAGAAAGTGTAAATACTGTGTACAGGATTCCACAGAACGGGCTTAAAAGCTGGTACTTGACTAATTTTTCTTAAGAAACTGCCTCCCCTCCCCAAAAAAATCTATTGCTGAAGCTGCATCACCACCCTCTTGGACATCTCCTCTGTGGAATCACAGGCTTCCTTCTGGTTAAATGACAGTACAGGACAGAGATATCAGGACAGGAACTAAGTAACCACCGAGGCCACCTGACTTCCTTCAGTTTCCAGATGAGGAAACTGAAGACTAAAGATGCCAAGTGACACACCCAAGGGCCGGTGTGAGTGATTGCCAGGGCCTGGGTTTATTGTGAACCACCTGCTTTGGCAGCCACAGTTCCAAAGGTTAGTGACTAAGAGAGCCATTGTTTATCTAAAACTCTGACAAAAATATACTGAGGTAGTCACATTTATTGAAAAAAGTCATCTTGACTTTTGGAAGCAAAACCTCTTTTTATCCTCCTCATTAATAATGTCTGTTTGTGTTCTGTCTACATAATTAGAAATCCTTCTGTGTAAATAAACCAAGGTAATTTATTTTCTATCATCATGGAGATAAACTGTCTTGCTCCTAATTCTAAAACATCTCTGACAACTTTTGGAGTTAATGGGAATTGGATAACTATTAAGATGCTTTAGAAGAGAACATTTGAGGTGGGTGGAATAGGAGAAGAAGCTCTATAAACTCAAAATTGGTTCTTAATGTTTGAGATTTTTCAGGAAACAAAAACCTGAGCCCTGTTGGCCTATGCTAAATTGTTTTCTAAATGGATGAATTTGTATAATATGTTCAGGAAAAACATTCTGTTTAAAATGGCTAAATGCAAATTAATTGGACATTTAACATTAAAATAAAGAATGCCAGTGAGCAGGTATTTTAATAGAAGCAGTTCTGAAAAATTAAGTATTAATTATATTTTGTTAGGTTCTCCACTAGAGGGCAAAAAGAACATATCAACACAATAGGTGCCTTAATGACAGGCTGGCATTTGAAACCAGGCATGTTTTGGGTTATCTCATTGTCAGTTATCATTTAAAAATGTACTTAATATAATCACAAGCAGTTGACTTGTATATTTATTCCAGGAAAGAAGAACAATCCATTTTTTACGTATCTGTCCCTAAACTCACATATTGCCATCTAGTTGAAAGTTTTCATTGTAACACTTTTAATAAAATCACCTTAAAAATTAAGAATTTGCTAATTTGAAAGAGATGTGCAGTAGGATGCAGGCTGGATGGCATTTTTAGCAAGGAAAAGTATATTTGGAGAAAGATTCATTTTAAAACTCTTGTAAAATAACATGCTGGCCCCTTAGAATTGATAGACCATGCTTGTGTTTTGTAGACAGTGTTTGTACCTAGTTCAGGTGGAGGCACTAAGAAAAAATGAGCCCCTGGTGTCTCACAGCACTCAGCTGCCACCTGTCCCATCCCCACTGCCTGGTGTCTTAAACCAGGTTCCTTAGAAGCTGAGCTTGAGACAGGGTTTCCAGTATTTGTGATTTGCTGAGGGCATGACTCTCCAGAAAAACGTCTTGTAAGGGGGGGGGGTTGTACATCATGATTGGGAAGGGCAAGGAGAAGAGGAAGAGTGATCTCAGACAGGCTAGCCATTGCCTAATTCACAGGGAGAGGGCTCTGGAGCATAAATTGCAAGGTCACCCACTCTTGAGGCAAAGGAGCTGCCCTTGGATACACCTTACCAGTCATCATCAGCTGTGGGTCTTGAGGTGGGTAGAGGGTCAAGGAACTCAGCGTTGGGATGCTCTTCTCAGCTGAGGGAGATGGTCTGTAAAAGGAGGCAGCTGCGGGCTCTGAAATAAATGAAATCTCTGATGGAGGCGTTTATCTTTGCAAACTGAGTCTTTAAAATATATGTATTTTGTATGTATGTATTTTGTGCTCACTTTGGCACATACATATATACAAAATACATACATATATTTAAAAGATATTTAAATATGTATTTCTTAAAAGATATTTAAGAAAAGGAATAGCATTAAAAGAAGGTTAGATAAGCAACTATCTTTTATATGAGGTTGATCCCTATGAAATTGCCTTATTCAATAGTTCTTAATGTAGGAAAACATCAGTTTTATCAGTTTCACATAGTTCAACCTAATTGTTGGTCTCATTGCTTTCATTTCTTTTACCTTTCTACTTACTCCATGCAACAAAAGCCATATGTGATATGTGGCATTTACATAGTTAAGGAGTCTCTTATTTTGAAACTTAATGGCAAAATTTTCCTATGTTGCTTCCTTTTGCTTAATGTGACTACTGTTTTACTTCTTTTACTAAAATATGACCATAAAATTGTTTCTGACTGCTAAATTTGTTGAAGTTTACCCATGTGTGACTGATCAAAGTACAACTAGACACTTGATTAACAGCCATCAAATAATGATACCCATTTGTCCACATATAAGCCATATGGTCCATATGTCCTGTGAATCAAATAGAAATCTCTATTGCACAAGAAGGATATCACAGTGGGATTGGACCTTTCCTCGGGTTGTATAAAAGTGTTCACGTAGCTCCCATTGGACACTGAAGTGCTTCCTTAGTTCTTGAAACATTCAAACGATGTGTAAGATCCCTCCTCAAAGAATTACAGCTCAATCATTGGGACATCTTAAAATTTTGGGACTATATTATTAGGAATGCATGTTTATGATGGTCACATCTTCCTGTTCAGTAATTTTTTTTACCAGTATATAATTATTTTTGGTCCCTTATAAAGTTTTTTCTTGAATTCCATTTTAAAGAAAATAAGGCTGCACTTCTAGTTTTATTTTGGCTTATATTGGACAGATACATCTTTTCCTCTTTTTTTTCAATTTTTATATGTCTTCTTGTTTGTGTGTGTCTCTTATTGAGCATATACTCTCCCATCTTGATTTTTTTATTTTATCACAAGAGACTTCTCTTCATGTCTGAGATTATCTTATTACACGATGTTAATTCTGCCATATTATTTTACATTTTTCATTACTAAAATTTCTTATCTCTTCTTTCCAGTTTTCCATCCAAGAGATATGGGTTTATTAGCATAGAATTTATTCATCCTATTTTGTTGTTATGATTGCCCTTAGCCTAGGGTTCATATTCACTTTTATACACCCCATCAATATCTATGTTTTCTCCCATAAAGACAAGTTAATTTGGTCCCTTCCATTATCTTTCGTCATGTTGATATTGTCCAATTCTAGATTTTTATTTCTGGGATATTATGGTTATAATTTCTCTCTTTCTTTTCCATAGCTTTTTGTGGCTTTTTTTATGGCAATGATACACATGCTCAGGGTGTTTTATTACCTTAACTTCCTATATTTCTTGCTGCCGCCTTCTGTGTTTATTTATCTTCTTATTTGAGTCCTTGGTCCAAGAAAGTTTTAAGGTGAGTCTTTATTTGGCAAATATTCTCAGGCCCTGTATGACTGAGAACATATTTTATGCTTCTGTATTTATATGATATTTTAACAGTGCATCAAATTTTAGGTGATAATAATCTTAGACAAATATGGTAGCATTTTTACCCTGATTTTCAAAAGATCTCACTCACTCTTTTGAATGGCTGAAACCTACTAACATAACATAACTAAACATAGAGTTTTTCCATGGGTTTTTAGCAACCAGTAAATACCCCACCTATTTCATGATTTTTAATTTGGATAAAGAGATACCTTGAGGTTAGGATGTGGTTCTAGAAGGAACGTAGCAAGGAGTGGAAGAAGGCAGTCTCCAGAGGGGAGATCTTAGATTACAACAAGGCTCCAGAAAGCAAGGCTGTCAGAATCCCTCAGTAATAGCTGCCATCTAAGACCAAGTTGCAGTGCCTGGAAGGACAATATAGTTGGGGCAGGGGCTGGTAGTGGGGCAGAGAACATGCGTGTACTGAAAGCTCAAAGGCATATAACTGACATGATAAGAGTGTTAGGAGGTGCTTACATCGTTACTGAAATGTGGCTTGGAATAATGCAGAGGGAGATGTGGGGATGGAGGAACAGGGTCCAAGTCCAGGGAGGCAGAACTGGCAGGCACCATACAGGAGGTGAGCCTTCCACTTGACCTGTAGGCTTACCGTCCTCAGCTCATCTGCCTACCAACGATTCACATATCTTCTCCCTCAAAGATGCTGCTGGGGGTGTAGTTTTAGGACAGAGCAGAGTGGGGTCTGGTCCAGGGTCTCTGGAGGTGATGGGGGCACATACTGACCCCATCACAGTCATGCCTGTTCTTCATCTTCAGAAACACTTCCAAATTTTTATGATACACCAGTTGACATCTCTTGACATACTCCTGGGTTCTAGCGTAAGTTTCTTGCAACTAGTTACAAAGTAGGAATAGCTGGGGTGGGGCTAAGGCAGGGCAGGGATTGTATGTCATATTGGAATAAAATGGCTAATACCCATTCTGTTCTATAGAAGAGAGAGAACAGAGGGAGAAAAATTCTGCCAACATCATCTTTTGTGAAGGAGACATTTGGTTTATGATTGTATAAGAGTTAGTACTAGATTCTGAGAACAACTGAAAAGGATGTTTTGCCCGTAGTACTAAGCAACTAATTGTGCCCTTAAACGATAGAAGAAAGAAAGAGAACAGCAAATATACTTCCTTGTCAATTCAAACTTCAGGTTCTGGAATTTATTTTGAGTCCTAAAATGTTGTTAGAAGGTAGATTTTGCTTCATTTCCATTCCAACCCGTGAGCTGTGCAATGAAGAAAGTGAATGAGGTGGTTAATCCCCCAGGGGATTAAGATTTTTCAATTAAGAAAGAAGCAACTTTAGATGAAAAATGTGAGTAAACACAGGGAGGTGGTGTTTGCCTTCAAAACAGGATGAACACATAGAAGAAAAAATTCCATCCTGCTGCCCTTTTGAAGGTGGTCTTTTGAGGAATAGGGAATTCAAATGTGTCCCGAGTCTGGGCCTCCTAGGGCAGAAAGAAAAGGCCAAGAATAAAAAATAGTATAATTGGGGAATTTACAGCCATATCTCAAAAGACCTATTACAATGTTCAGAGCAGAAAATTCCTGTTTTCTTACTGGTATAAGACTCAACTGGTCCTTAGACACCCATATAATGATATTAATGATCAGAACTTAACAGGGAGTTGCCTGTGGGTTTTTAAAACAATTAACATGTACCAAATTCCAGCTCAGCATTTGAGAATACTCAGGGAATACACAAAGGAATGCTGTGAAACTTCATAGTGTTTATAAAACTTCACACACAGAGCAAGTGGTACAGCTAAGAACTGATATTAAATATCCCAGGTAAGATTCCATGGAGAGGTCATTTTTACTATCCCTGTAGGTGTAACTTCTGCTTCAGCTGTGGCTCAGTGCAGGAGATTCCAAAAAGGAAGAACTCTTTTTTTCGGAGATAGCGTCATTTATCAATGAAGAGATTTTTGCTTCATCCAAGGACAGAAGGAACTGGTAATCACCTATTTAGCACCCAGAATTTAAAGATGAGAACACTGAGGTCCAGAGACAAAGTGGTTTTTCCCAGTTTACATCAGAAGGTAGTGACACAGACAAATGTGTAAACCTTTGGGCATCACCCAAAATAGGTGCTGTACTTTTAACTCCAAAAATAAATATTCAAGCTACTGAAGTTGTTTTGTAATTTAAAAAATTATCCCAGGCTAATGCAGATGAAATCTTTAAGACATATGGATAGGAGTGGCATGTTTCTGATCATCATGAAAGCAGGTGTGTCCTCATAGCACATATCGTGAACTGCCCTCATTAAGGACAAACTCAGAGCACTGCCCATGTTTTGTTCCAGGAATAGAATCTTTTTTTTTTTAATGCACATAGTCTAATCTCCTGACTTTTTAAAAAAATTAAAGTATAATTGATTTAATACAATGTTGTGTTAGTTTCAGGTGTACAGTAAAGTGATTCAGTTATATACATATGTGTGTGTATATATATATATTCTTTTTCAGATTCTTTTCCCTTATAGGTTATTACAAGACATTGAGTATAGTCCCCTGTGCTATACAGTAGGTCCCTGTCCCTGTTGTTTATCTATTTTATATATAGTAGATGGATATGTAAATCCCAAACTCCAAATTTATCCCTCCCCTACCCCCTTTCCCCTTTGGTAACTATAAGTTTGTTTTCTATGTCTGTGGATCCATTTCTGTTTTGTATATAAATTCATTTGTATCATTTTTTTAGATTCCACATATAAGTGATATGATATGATATATGTCTTTCTCTGGCTTACTTAGTATGATAATCTCTAGGTCCATCCATGTTGTTGCAACCAGGTATAGAATCTTGAGCAGTAAAATCAACCAACTAGTGCTAGCATATTATGGACTCTGTCCTCTAGCAGCTTTCAGTCTTTCTGGGAAATGAGATGGGCTCATATTAAACAGCCTTGGTTCATTTAATGAGCATTTTCAAGGGCTTAATCCTTGACTTCCAAAGTGGAACTGATGCAGGCAAAATCCCTGCACAGTAATTCTCTAGCCTGGGTTTCTGATTTTCTCACTTGTTTGGTCCATTCATTCTGAATTTTCTCCTTATTTTCCCATCAGTGCAATGGTGAGTAACTTCTTTTCAGCTACTTACACCACATGAACTGTGTCCCTCTTATCTCTATGACGAGAATTTCCCTCTTATCTCTATGACGAGAATTATCCTGCAGATTTCAGCCTCTTGGGAAGAGATTCCTTCCTATTTCTAGACCAGGTCTGATTTATCTGTGATGAACCCTCCTAGCACTCTGAACTTGTCCTTCAGAACACATTTAATTGTGTTTGTTTGTGTATATTCCTGATTATATATTTAATATCTTCCTCTCCCACTGCACTGCGGTCTCCAAGAGCAGGGAGGATGCCTGTTCGCTGGCTGTCATATCTCTAACATTCAGTAAAGTGTCTGGTACATGAGCAAGTACTCAATAAAAAAACGCTGTGGTAAAGTATTTAATTACACAAGCACAGTGTAACTTAATTGATGAGGACATTTTGAATGCAGTTAATTTCAGTTGTGAATAAATAAATATTTGAAAAACATCAATTCCATCAGTTCATACAAAAATCTTGGCTGTGGTCTCACTCCTCAATTTATGGTATTGTTGGTCTCAGCTGAGACCCATTAGAAATGCAGATGCTCAGGACCCTCCCCAGACCAGCTGCATCAGAATCTGAGATTTACAGGACTTGCCAGGTGCTTTCTATGGGCTGGGATGTGTTGTAAATCAGGGCTTAAAAACTCAAGTGTTTTATTTGGCCAGGCAGATTCCCCTAGGGGAGTGAAGTAAACCAGACATTTATGTATAAGCATGATCATAGGTGACTTCTGACCCTTGACCTCCCTCACTGGGAGTGGTGGGCACTGTGTTGACCTGGAGATTAGCTTCATCTAACAGGGGTAGCCATGTGCATATCAAGACGATTGCAGGCCTAGGGTTGCAGGACACTTGAGCAGTTCAAAAGAAAGAGCCACAAACCTGCAAGTAGAATCTGTGGACTCAAATACTGACAACTAAATTCAGCTCTTTTTATTTATTATTTTTTCTTTTTTTTTAAATTAAAGTATAATTAATATACAACGTGTTAGTTTCAGGTGTGCAGCAAAGTGATTCAGTTATACATACACACATATATATATATATATTCTTCTTCAGATTCTTTTCCATTATAGGCTAGTAAAAGATATTAAATATAGTTCCCTGTGCTATACAGTAGGTCCTTGTTGTTTATCTATTTTATATAGAGTAGTGTGTATCTCTTAATCCCAAATTCCCAATTTATCCTCCCCCCTTTCCTCTGGTAACCATAAGTTTGTTTTCTATGTCTGTGGGTCTGTTTCTGTTTTGTATATAAGTTCATTTATATTACTTTTTTAGATTCCACATATAAGGGATATTATATGATATTTGTCTTCCTCTGTCTGACTTTAAGCAGAAGAATCGTGAGGGACTTGAGCAGAACACACACATGCCGTAGTGCTGGTTGAAACGTCTCTAGTTTGCAAAATTTCTTACCAATGAAGAGACTTCGGGGAATGCAGTAAACAATTCTAAGTCTTCACTAATGCAGATTTCTCTTTTCTCTATTTCATTCCTTCTCCCTTTCATTATTAATTTATTTATTCAATACACATCCCGTGTCTCCTGTGCTGAGTGGTCCCTGTGCCAGGTACAATCGACCTAAAAGTGAATAGCATCGAATGTACATGATGTGCAGTGGCTCGCAGTCCCACGATGACAACACTGTACTCAGGAAACAGTGCTTTACGTAGGTATTGCTGCAGTAATTGTCACGTCTATTTCTGAGAGATGTTCTTAAGAAGGTTACACTCTAGCTTGAGTGGTTCACAAATCTCAGTGGGAGATAGAATGGGGGGACAGCTTCCTGAAGACAAATGGAGCAAAGGAGGTTTACAAGAGGATGTGGTTCAGCTAAAAAGCAATCCCGAGGAGTGAATTCTGAATAGCAGGTGTAGCACCCTCAGTGATTTAAATATGGGAACGTTTCTTGTAACACTTCATCATTTTTGGCAGGCAAGAAAATCTACTTCATCTCTGCACAGGAGGGAGAGCTGTTTCACAAAGTTACAGCTCTGAATGCCATTCCTCGGGTACATTAAGACTTAACTGATTTCACCACATTCGGCATATTTTCTTTTTTTCTAGTTGTAGGGTTCTCTCCAATTGGTTGGAGGTAATTTTATTTGTCTTTGTCAGAGAAGTTAGCTCTGGAGATGCAGTGACATTTATGAGAAAGCCCCACGCTGGTAACAAACACTCCACAAGCCTTTATATTTGTGTGGTGGCAGCTGTGATAAAGAATGTAATAAAACTCAACTGAAGATTTCATTCAAATACGGCTTGTTGATTGGCCCACAGTGGTGAGTGAGCAAAGGTCTGATGAATGTTATACAATATCTGGGACTGGAGTTTCCATCCAGGATGAAAGGATGTTTTGTCTCATTTCACTCATGCTTTCCATTTCATCAATCCATCTATGTTGAATAATGGTCTGATGATAAAATTTGTAACTTTTCAGGGTTTTTTTTTTTTTTTGAGACAAAATAGTAATTTGTCCTCTAGAGCACTCACCACCAAGTAAACAGGCTTGGAGGCCTCTCTCTGTCTTCCTGTATTCACTGACCCTGGATAATTAGCCATCCACCTATATGGAATTTATTTCAATGTTTTAGTGTCATCATTCTCATTCTGACCGTGAGAGGATGTTCCTGCCATATTTGTTCTCCCCATGTGACATCTCCAGACCTCATGTTTTACAAAACCTCTGCATTCTGCGTATGTACCAACTTCAACAGTATTCCTCTGGAACATTTCATAATTTTTCTTCCCTAATCAACAAAATATCAATGTGTCTGCCTGACACTCCTTCACTCACCCTAGAGAGTAGGGGGGCCTATAGTCACCCAGGAAAACTTGAGTTTATGCTATTCTCTAAGGCAAAACTTTCATTTAGACCTTCTTCTTTATTCTCTGTCTCTCTGATTACTTACATATCTTCCAAACCCCGTCCCCTATCTATATTCTGCACATCAGCCAAGGTGACATTATTTGACATGAAAATCTGATCGCACGTGTCCCCTTCTTGCCTGGAGATTCAGTGGTTTCTCACTGCCTAGAGAATGAATCCCAGACTCCTCTTCTGACATACGAGCTTCATTGTCTGTGTCTCCTGAATGGAGACACCAGCTACACCAACCACTCCAAACTGCTTCTGACTCTGACACTCTTGCACATGGCTTTCCCTTTTGCAAAATGGCACACACACCACTCCCTCCCTCTGTCTCCCTGCTCTTGTCTCCCGAGCATCTTCCCAGTGACGTGTTACCATTTCCTACTGCTTTGAAAGAACAGTCTCCAGAGACTGTCACTCTGGATTCCAATCATGACTCTGCCACTCACTAGCTCTGGACCTTGAGGAAGTTATCCTGCCTCTTGGTGCTTTTGCTTCCTCATTTGTGAATCAGGGTAAAATTAGTGCTCACCTCACTAGGTTGCTGTTAACACTAAATAAATAAATACATATAACGAATTTATCATGTGAGTACACAATAAATTACTATGACTAACTCCCTTAACAGTATCACATTTTATGTAATGTTTTTGGTCACCTTGAGGATAATAAGAAAGCAAACCTATTGGGACCCAAGATCATAAATAGAGGAAAGCATTCCAAAGCCAAATATAAATGATTTGGGGATTACCAATTAATTAGGATCAGTCATTTGCTGTTCTCTTTTGTTGGTTAGCATAGTTAATACATAGTTTTTGAAATTGAAGATTAGAATAAAATGGATTTAAGTGAATGAATACCTATATTGGAAAGATGGGATAGAATGTAAAATAGATATCACATAATTACTCAATTGCTTTTCCAATCTCAGTTGAATATTTTATTGGGGCAACAACATTTTCAAATTTTAGGATGTTTATTCTACTCTATTTTAGGAGACTAGGAGAATGGGGATTTGCCATGGTACAAACTTCAATGATTCATAGAATTATCATACCATTTAGCCTAGGTATGCTAACGATTTTGCTGTCTCTAGGACCAATTGTCTTGGTCTGAAGTTTGAAGGGGTACATAGCATCTGATCCTAATCCAGGTTTACAATCTCAGGGGACCCTGATGAATGGAGAAAGTAGGTGCTTTCAGCTGATTTTTGGAAAACTATTTGAATCTCTAGTTGGCTTGGGGACAGATCATGCTTCTATTTAAAGTAATGGTCTCAGGAAGCTGGGATCCCTGATGTTATGACACTCAGAGAATTTCATAGCTGGGACAGAGTTTAATGGTTAGCATTTAATGAAGTTGTAGCTTTAAATAAAAGCAGGCTCCTTTCTTGAAAATCAGCTAGAACAGAGGGAAAGTGAGATGGGACCTCGTTGGCCTCCCCAGCAGCCTTTGGTGATGTCATCCTAGGGCCAAGGGTGCATTGCTGGGATCCCCTGAATCGCCCTGGAGCATCAGGGGCAGATCACTGATCCAATGATTTATTGATCAAATCAGGACAAGGTTGAGAGTAAAAGGGGGTCAATTATTCCCACAGCCCGGATTTGCCAAGGATAGTTGTAGAAACTGGGGATGCTCCAGTAAAATCAGGTATTGTGGTTACTCTAATGTTGTAGTGAGGAGAGAGAGTTAAAAAATAAAGGGGGTAAGCAGATTTATTATAAATGATTGTTTTCTCCTTGTCTGTGTCTCTCATTCTGTCTCTTTTGCTTGCATATCTATGACTTTTCTTCTGTCTGAATAGGTTTAAGTGTATGTTTAGTGCTCAGAAGACCCATGCAATAATAAAAAATCCCTATATAAGCAAAAGAACCTCTCTCTGTTAAAGTGTCACTGTGTTGTAAACTGCATGATAATAGTGTCATCTGGTAAGATTACAACGTTTATGAAGTCCTTGTGTTTTGATGTTCTTAATGTTTACAATAATGCACAATGTTTTACATTTCACTTAAGTATTCACTACAGATGCATCTACATTGCAGGTCTAAGCGTGATTTGTCTCTTTTGCTTTGGAGCTTTTCGCTTTGAGAGCTACTGTGAGAGTGGCAACATAAATTTAACTTTGTTTCCTCTCTCTGATAACTGTGTGTTTTAAGAATACATTCATTCAATAAACATTTAATAACTGTCTATGCTGTGTGCTAAACACTGTTAGAGTTTATGTGGGACACAGAGATAAATAAGATGTGGTCTTAGGCTCCAAGGATTCACCATCTGCTAAATTTTTTTTTCTATGTTAAGAATATCTTCCTTTGTTTTTAATAACAATCAAATCTTAATGTTTACATTGGTAGAATATGATCAGCAATAATATACTTACATCATCATTTAACTGTCAACTTAAATGAAATTTAAACATTTATCTCTCCTTACTTCTATCCCTGTTCACTTCCTGGGCGTCTTTTCTGTGAAGTTGAGTCATCCAATGATGGCTATTCCGGAACACGAAACTCTTGATTCTGAAGAGGTAAATGGAAGATACAATTAGAGATCTGGTTATCTGTTTCCATGTGTTATTAGGTTGTAGAAATAAGCCAATCTTATTTTTTAAAAATATTAATAAAATCAGGGTTGTTTTTTTTAAAAGAAAGAATGAACTGGTCTACTCTGATAGTCACATGAGTAAATTCTTGCTGCTTCTCAATGTGGAAGTTGTACTAGAGGTCCCCATGTGTGTAGTACCTTGGTCACAAACTAACTTCTATCCCCTCTGTCTTCTTGATTTTCTCTTTGGATTCATATGTGAAAACACTGTTGTCTTCTTTTTCTAGAGGGTCAATGGATATCCAATAATCCTTATATGTGTCTTCTGAGTCAGAGGTCTCAGGACCTCGTGGTAGCTCAGTTTCCCATCCCCCAAGTGAATTTTGCATATGGCAGGTAGCATACAGGCCAGAGTGTGCCATCTCAAACATACCTCTGAATTTCATGCAAATGTTTAACCACTTTCACATTTTGAGCTAACAGACAAAAATAAATGCAAAAATCCTTTTTTTATTTTTATAAATGCTATGTCAAAGAGACAAGAAAAAGTTTTGTACAAAATTTTAAATTTTGTGTTAAGAGCAAGAATAACTGAACAATGTTTTCTTCTTCTATATCCCTTCAGACAAAGTGGTAAATGTGGGGGAAAAATGCTTTTTAAAGGACTTATCTTTAAGATGGTAAAAAATGAGCTCATTCATTCATTCCAGATACCCTCACAAATGAGGCTTGCTCAGTTTTGTAGCCTCTAAGTTTCGAAAAAAAAAAAAATACAAAAGAGCAATAAGAATAATAAAGTTCCAAATAAGATTCTAAATGAAATCTGAATTTTTTCCCAAGCATATTTTCCACAATTTAGAGTATATTTCATAAAGTGACATCCCTATTTGTGCAAATTTTGAAACGTATCATACAGGAATGATGTGTCTCTCTGCTATAACTTTAGTCATTAAAATATAAAGGCATGTTATGAATAAGGGTGAATTTGTATCCTTGACCATAGCTCTGATTTTTTTTTTTTAAACCAGGATTATTGGTGTAATGAGTATGGACATATGGGAAACTTTTGATACATGTAGCCAAGTTGCATTGCTGAACAACTGTAGTAATTCACCTTACCAGAAACTTGTTATAATACTTGTTTCTGTGTACTATATATCTGTCAGCATTAAGAATTGTTATAATTGCCAATTTATTGAGAGTTTATTATATATTACTGTGTTATGCACTTTAGATGCATTATTTTACTTAATCTTCACAAAACATTGTAAATTAAGTATTATTGTTCCCATTTTACAGATGAGGAAACTGGGGCCAAGAGAAATCCATTTATTGCCTAGAGTCAAATAGCTGACAAGTGTCTGTACAGTCAGGAATGGAATCCAGATATGACTGCCTGAGGCCTATGCTCTTAAACAATCTACTTTCCTCTATCCAGCTATCTTTATCTAAATCTCTACCTATTCTATTTAAATCTTTTTCCCCTTTAAAATCATGCTATAAAACATTCGCAGTTTAAAAGAGGAAATTATTTTTCATTTTTATTTGCATGTAAAAGTTCTGTCTTTTTCTGTTATTCTTGTCTCTTTTGCTTTTGCATCATGTTAAGCATTTATGTACTGGTCTAGTAATATTTTTATTATTGAGTTGTAAACGCCCTTTATATATTAAGGAGATTAACTCTGTCAAATGTTCCAGCTCTTTCACTGTGAGGGTGGCAAAATTTTGTAATAGTAAAACAATTGGACAAATATGTAGTTCCAAAAAAAGGAGAAAGTTTGAATAAATTTTGTACATTTTTGATGAATGTTAAAAAATAATCAAATGTTCTCCTTCAAACATCATAATTTTGGCTCAAGCTTACAGAGACTACAGATAGAAATAAGAATGTTTCTACACAATAACAGAAAGTAGGTTGATTGTTTAAATAACAAAAGCATCTGGTTCAGATAATAAATGCTGAATTAAGAGAATCTTAGGTAATGTGAAAGATTCCACTGCTGAGAAGAACAGGGTAGATGTAGTATTTACATTTTTGGGGCACCAGTTATCACAATCCTAGAGGTAAAACTTAACATTAAGCTAGTGGATAAGATTGTGAAAAAATGATTTCAATTCTCATATTTAGAATATATAAAGAAACGCCATAAAACCCCCTACAGTTTGAAGTTTAACAATTGTGAGAGTGAGTTAGTCTTAGAATTAAAAGAAACGTATACACACACACACACACACACACATATCACAAAATGGAATATTACTCAGCCATAAAAAAGAACTAAATAATGCCATTTTCAGCAACATGGATGGACCTAGAGATTGTCATACTGAGTGAAGTAAGTCATACAGAGAAAGTCAAATATCATATGATGTCACTCATATGTGGAATCTAAAATTTGACACAAATGAACTTATTTGCAAAACAGAGACAGACTCATAGGTATAGAAAACCAACAAGGTTACCAAAGGGGAAAGAGGGGGGATAAATTGGGAGTTTGGGATTAACAGATACACATTACTATGTGTAAAATAGATAAACAACAAGGTCCTACTGTATAGCACAGGGAACTATATTCAATATCTTGTCATAACCTCTAATGGAAAAGAATCTGAAAAAGAATATATATATATATATATATATATATATATATATATAACTGAATCACTTTGCTATACACCTGAAACTAACACAACATTGTAAATCAGCTATACTTCAATAAAAATAAATATATATCAAACTAAAAAAAATAAAAGAAACATAAATAATTAAAACACAATTTTATCCACCTAGTATGCTGGGTTTTACTTCTTAGTTACACTGGCATATTTGGGAACAATTTAACAACTTTTTACAATTCCTTATGATATGTGATCAGACTGTAATATTTACCCATGTTTTTTTCCCAAAGCCTCTTTTTGATATGTATTTACCCACAAAATAAGAAAACTACCTGTTTTTATAAAGCACCAAACAAGAAAACTACCTGTTTTTATAAAGCAATTCTCATCTTATGACCATATGAACTAAGGAGTAAAGCTAGTTACAAATCCAGTGCAAATAAACACTATGGAAGAACGTTGATCAGATCTGAGAATTTCCCTCTTGGTTTTCTCTCATTTCCTAAAGATAGCAGTCTCCCTTTCTTACTGACAGACTCCTGTTTCTTGCATTTGATCCTGCTATTTGTAGAAACTAGTTTTTCAAATAGCTCAGTAATTCATTTAAAAACAGAGACCTCAGATTTATGTGATTTAATATGATCTTCATTTTAACAAGTCCTATGATTTATGAAGTCCATTTAAAGGCAACTAACTCAAAATGACAATTTGACTTCTCATCTAGGTCAGTGGTTCTCAGTTTCGGCTCAACATTAGAATCTCCCGGGACTTTTTTTTTTTTTTTTTTTTTTTTTGCGGTACACGGGCCTCTCACTGTTGTGGCCTCTCCCGTTGCGGAGCACAGGCTCCGGACGCGCAGGCTCAGCGGCCATGGCTCACGGGCCTAGCCGCTCCGCGGCATGTGGGATCTTCCCTGACCGGGGCACAAACCCGTGTCCCCTGCATCGGCAGGCGGACTCTCAACCACTGTGCCACCAGGGAAGCCCTCCCGGGACTTTTTAAAAGCCCCAAGAGCAGGGTTCCACTCTAGGAAAGTGAAATAAAAAAACCTTAAAATAGAACCACCATATGACTCAGCAATTCCACTACTGGGCATATACCCATAGAAAACCTTAATTCAAAAAGACACATGCACCCCAATGTTCATTGCAGCACTATTTACAACTGCCAGGACATGGAAGCAACCTAAATGTCCATCAACAAAGGAATGGATAAAGAAGATGTGGTACATATATACAATGGAATACTACTCAGCCATAAAAAGGAACGAAATTGGATCATTTGTAGAGATATAGATAGACCTAGAGACTGTCATAGAGAATGAAGTAAGTCAGAAAGAAAAACAAATATCATATATTAATGTGTATATGTGGAATCTGAAAAAATTGGTATAGATGATCTTATTTACAAAGCAGAAATAGAGACACAGACATAGAGAACAAATGTATAGATGCCAAGGGGAAGGTGGTGCTGGAATGAACTGGGAGATTGGGGTTGACATATATACACTGTTAATACTACGTAAAAAATAGATACCTAGTGAGAACCTACTGTATAGCTCAGGGAACTCTACTCACTGCTCTGTGGTGACCTAAATGAGAAGGAAATCCAAAAAAGAGGGGATATATGTATACGTATAGCGAATTCACTTTGCTCTACAGTATAAACTAACACAATACTGTAAAGCAACTGTACTCCAATAAAACAAAAAACTATCAATCAAAAAAACAAACAAACAAAAAAATGTCTCCACTGCTCCCTTGATAACTTTTAGATTCTCTTTAGAAATCAGAGAAAATGAAATGGAAAAAAAAATCTCATTATTGCTCTGTTGCTCTTAAAAGCACGTTTTTTTTTTTTTTAAGCAATGCTTAAAAATATTTTTTGAGTCAAAATCAAAATAAACTGTTAAGCTCAAAAAAAAAAAAAGTGTAAAAAGAAAAACCCCAAATCTCTGGAGGTGGGCAAATGCTGGTTTAAAATCTCCACCAGTGATTTACATGTACAACAGGAATTGAGATCCTCAAATTCTAGCTCCTTCATTGGCAGTCTAGAAAAGCCAATCAAATCAACCTTGGAAACAAAAATTTGAAAGTAAAAGCAGGAGGATCATAAGAAATGGTGTTTCAGGGAATGCTTTGAATTAATAAAAATTTGGGTCACAAATTCTTCCTGTCTAATGTCATAAAAGTTTAACCTGTACATTAATTTATGATAGATTACTTCTGAGAGATCTGTTCTATGCTGAGATTCACTGTAATTGAGTTAGTAAAACCTAATGCTTTATGTTTCCTTTGACATTCTACACAGGTTTGGAAAATACTTAGGCTGGGACCAGGCATAGCATTTGTTGCGAGTTGAGTCTGGGGGCTAGTACTTCCAAAGAATGTTTTATTTAGCATTTTATTTGGCACTTTAAAAAATACTTGGCCACTGATTAACACTCATAGAAGAAAGAGAGACCCCTAAACAATGGACTTAACCATTGTGATCAGCTGGTTGATCGATTTTCAAAGAAAGATCACTTTCACATATTTCTTTTCTTTTGAGTGTGCTTGCATTTATTTTTTAAATTTTATTGAAGTATAGTTAATTTAAAATGTGTTAATTTCTGCTGTACAGCAAAGTGATTCAGCTAAACATATATATATATGCATATATATATATATATATATATATTTCATATTCTTTTCCATTTCATCTTCTTTATCCATTCCTCTGTTGATGGACATTTAGGTTGTTTCCATGTCTTGGCTATTGTGAATAGTGCTGCTATGAGCATAGGGGCATAGGTATCTTTTTGAATTAGTTTTGTCCAGATATATGTCCTGGGATGGGATTGCTGGATTGCATGGTAACTCTATTTTTAGTTTCTTGAGGACCCTCCGTACTGTTTGCCATAGTGGCTGCACCAATTTACATTCCCACCAACAAATGTTGACACCAATGCAGTAATCTCCAAGTAGGTGTACATATAACACAATCTAATTTAAAGCAGACTCTCTGTCTGAGATAAATGCTTTCTGATTATAGTTACTTAGAAAAAATTAAATTCCACTACCAACCATCATTTCTGACTGTATTCATCACATCTTGGATCCACAACCAGTCTCTATACCCACTTCTGTCTCTACAGGTTTAAATGTGAAAGTCATACTGGGGATGAGATATAAACCGACCTGCCACTCTTCACATCACCTGCTACACTCAGTCCTAGGCCTATTTTATTTTTAACTGAGGGTCAGTTGATTTTCAAAAACGTGATTGAATGCATTTGGTTCTGACCTTTCATATCCACTTGTTATTAACACAACTGGAGAGCTAATCATTCACTACCTGCCCATAGAACACATACTAGGCAAGTTCTTCTCCTGTTTTCTTATTCCTTCTCTTTGCAGATTTTTAATAAACACTTAAGGGTTCCCAAGATAACATTTCTGCTGGCAAGGTGACCATCTAGGATTGATTTGCTCCTGCAGTGTATATAAACTGCAAAACAAAAACAAAAATATAAGTTTTTGTGTTCATTTTATTTTGAATTCTAGAACCTCCATTGGTGATCCGAGTTCTAATTTTATGGGACAGATGTCTCATTCCTTTATCTTTATTCTCCAGATTAGAACACAGAAAAGAGAAAAATAAGTTATTTGTCCATGGAAGCAACTCTCATTTTCTGGTTTGATTTAAGGGTAAAAATGAAATTACCAAGAGGAATGGGCCCTCTCTATTCTCTTCAGGCAATTTCCCATAAATATTATTTACCAAAATCAAGCTTTGGTAAATCTTGGATTGCGACATTCAAGGTTATAACCCTAGGGAAGAACTTGGTATCTGGATATTTTTAACTGCTGATGAAAAAAAAATTCATATGTTTTGATGGACAACTTGCTAGAGGGCCAGGGTAAATCTGTCTTATAAAGAAACCTCATATGAATACCTGAATGAGTAGCTACCTTGCCCAGCCTTCCAGGTGGGCAAGGAAACAACAAAGAGAAGGACATTCTGACAACCAGATTTGACAATAGTGGACCCCATCATGATGACCTTCCCATGTTGTAAGCCCACAGCCTGTGTTGAGCAAATAAAATTTTAAAAAATATATTTTTGCCAACCCAGAAGTCCTCTTCACAAAGGTGGTAGAGAAAGAAAACACTTATATTATTGACTAAGCATTCAAACCAGAATGTGATGTCTATCACAAACACTAAGAGACTGCAAAGAGAGAAGAAATCTCACCTTTCATATAGCCGAGTAGGTGTAACCCATTATATATATGTTCTCAAGATAAACAAACAATAATTCAATTTATCCTCAAGTAAGAGGACTTTACAAGTACCATTTATTACACACAGTTCATCCTAAATCACCTGTTAATTGGGGGGACCATCTGTGTTAGTTCATTGGCTTTACCCAAAGGAAAAATAAACTTCTCATATCTTTATGACAGGAGGCAGTTTTATAGCTTAGAGCCAGGTGTCGGCTAAAGTTAGGCTCCCACCCTCCCTCAGAAACTAGGAGAAACTCGGAGATAAGGCTGCTATCTCCCTTGGATGTTTACCTTCAAAGGAGATGGTTCTCAAGTCCTTGAGACTTTCCTGAGTCTTAAAGCTGACAAAATGCCCATCTAGTTTTCACAAGGATTTATCACCATTTCAAAGAGAGGAGAATGTACTTATAAAGACAAGTTTTCTAAAATAAATTGCTCTAGGAACAAGGGAGGGAAATCTCTTCACTTATTTTCAACAAGGGGAATTAAGCCTCTTTTTGAACATTTCTCTTTGTCCTTACACCTGGCTGACATGGGGCAGAACTGAAAGCTCAGAGTCTAACCCTGAAATAGCCACTAAAAAGAAAGAAGTCTCACTGATTTTTCTTTGCTAGGGACTCCCTTGAGAATACTATAGGAGAAGTTGGGGTTTGACAGTTTGGGTGTTTCTCCTTCAAATTCTTTTCAAGAGCTTAATGTTGATTTTTACATTGTAGTGAATCACGGTAAAAAGCTGAGCAGAAGTCAGAAAGTAGAAGGACAGACATTCCTGTGTGTGCTATTTTTCAAGATAAACAAACAAAGTAATAGAATCAGGGTTAGTAAGTATGTGGAGGTCAGGTAACCCAGATATTAAATGTTTTGACCCCAGATTCAATACTGTTTTTCCTAGAGTTAATTATATCCACATTCTCCACCTACCATCCTACCTTCGCAGGACCTTAGCTAATGAACGTCTTATCACTTCTGGCTTATGGATAATAAATTCTGATACTAGATCTTGTATTTTTACACCATAGTTAGTAGTTATGTAAATGTCCAAAATATATTTAAAATTTTTCAGAAAAAAATGAACATGTAGCTGTCAATAAGTTATGATAGACATTTTCTGGAAATGAAAATTTGCTCTGGTTTCATCTTTACAAAAACATATATGTAGATTATTCTGCTTTCATTTGGCAGATAAGAATATTCAGAGTTGGTTATGTATTAAAAGGGAAGAAAAAATCAATTTACACAGCACATTCTTTAAGAACGTTCTTTCGGTAATATTGGATTAAAGTTTCACAACTACATCACTTATTACCCAAAGTTAACTCTAAGCAAAACAAATTTTGGAATGTGACACCCTTCAAAATTTTGATTTTGTAAATGTCTTAAGGTCTTTCTTATTTATATTTTCTTATCCAAAATAACTCTGTTGTTCAGCTGGTGATAGGATAAAATACTGAGCCTTCACGGCCTGTGGTCTAGTCTGAAAATAATGATTTATTTATTGTGTTAATGATCTCCATCTTTCTTAAATGTAGACATTTGATTTTCCCAAGTTATTCAGCCCTTTACCTATACTCAGATTGGCAAAGGAAAGTAGAAACATCACAAAAGGTCCAAAATCATGACTCTATCTGTCATAACATCATGCCATTTCAAACCAGCTGCTGAATCATGGTGGCAAACATTACTTTGACTTCCATCGCATTCAGGAAGAGCTGAGAAATAGTGCTCAGTTTGCCAGCCTGGTGTCAGAGGATGAGATATTTATTCCTCTTCAATCTCATTTAATTATTCCTATAATTATAACATCTTACATTTGAAAGATAATTGAGAGTGCATTTAGTCCAATATTTTATTGAATGTTATAATCCTGTTTAGCCTTATAAATCTTCTGTTGAAGCTCTTCTGGTGACAGAAAGTTTACCATTTATAAGCCAGACGTGATATATGTTTTAATATGGATGAAACAAACTAATGACTGCATGAACAACAACAAAAAAAAACAAGAAACATTGAACAAATGAGAGTTTAGTTTCAAATATTGTGGCCTTGGGCATGATATTTAATCTTTGGAGCCTCAATTTCATTCTCTGTAATATGAGATCAAAGGATTATGGTGAAGATTTGCATTCATGCCTGTAAAGTGCTTAGTACTGATATGTAAAATAAATAGCCCTTCATAAAGGTTAGCCAAAGAAGATGATTTCTTTAAATCTTTTGTGAGAGTAACTACCAAATGTTGCTACTCTCAGGAAAATAAAAAACATGCTAGTTTTTATTTGTCAGAAAGAAAAGGAGGAATTGAGGCTTTTTCTCCTTTCATTCGAAACCTGCAGAGAATTACAGATGATGAAAGCTACAACTCACTTATTTCATGACTGTTGATTTTCTGTGGCTAGAACAAATCAGTGCAGGAGTGAAGCTACTTCTTGTTTTAGCAACTTTTCCTCCATCTCCTCCTTCTAATCTAACAAATGCAGCTCCTCTTCCATGATGCAGGCCGTGTCCTGTTTCACCATCCTGCTCAGACACTTGGCTATGCCACATACAGTTTTCCTGTCTGCTTTCCTTACGCCTTGCACATACCCCATGTCCACCTTGGAGCCAACTTTGAGCCACAGCTTTCTCAGACGATTGCTTCTTCACCCTGTGATACAGCCCAGGATAAAACAACCAACCAAACAACCAACAACAAACCAAACAAACAAAAAACAACTTACTTACAAAACAGAAATAGAGTCTCAGATGTGGAAAACAAACCTATGGTTACCGGGGGGAAATGGGAGGGGGGAGGGATAAATTGGGAGTTGGAGATTGACATATACACACTACTATATATAAAATAGATAATGAATAAGGACCCACTGTATAGCACAGGGAACTTTACCTAATACTCTGTAATGACCTATATGTGAAAAGAATCTAAAAAAGCGTGGATATATGTATATGTATAGCTGATTCACTTTGCTGTACACCTGAAACCAACACACCATTGTAAATCAACTGTACACCAATAAAAATTTAAAAAAAAACAAACAAAACAACAACAGAGAGAGTTGCCCAAAGAAGAGAAACTGACCTCCCTCAGTTTCCACCAGCTATTTTGGGATGAAATGCTCCTTTGACAACCATGCACTGGCACCTGGAAATAAAAAGTTATGGTAGTTTCCTTCCACTGGTGTCATTTCATCACATTGTTCTATTAGAGTACAGTTTTAGAACTAAATTTCTCTTTTGCCCTCTTCTCTGATATTTTCTTTTATACTTCTTTCTCAACTGGTATGATCTGCTAATACCAATCTCCACTCAGTTAAGTTTATCTTGTCTGCTCCAAACAGTGTAACCCTATCAAATAGAGATTGATGGATAAAGAAATCAGTGCAACCACTCCACTCCGTACTCCGTAGCAAGAGGTTCATTTGCTGTCTCTCACTTTTGTAATGATCCCTTTTGCAAAAGCTGCGACTTAATCCAATCCCAGTTCACTTTACCTCCTCCGTGTTTTAGAGGTTACATTTTATGGAACGATGCACTCAGTGCTAAAGGAAAAGGTAACCAAGCGATTGAAGGGTGAGGAGGTGTGGGTGGGTTATGGCAAGGCTGTTCCTTAAGGTGGCATCAGCCCCTCAAAGCCATGGTCACCCCTCTCAGGAGGCCAGAACTTTTCTGCTGAGCTCTCGAGAGATCAGGGTCTGAATTGAAGGTACAGCTGTGTGTCTTTATCCTGCCATTAACTGTAGAACAAGAAAACAGCTACTGAGGAAAAAAATAAACAAAAACTTCCTATTCCAAACCATTTTTTATATGAGATGCTACACCTGAATATGAATGGGGCATATTTTAAAAGTTATATATCTCCATTAACCTGACTACTATTTTCTCTTATTTTTCAGGAATGAAGATGGAGAAGTGAAAACCCAGACTGGGCTGAAGTTTTTTGGAGTGCTGGTGCTAATCACTTGCTAGATTTAACTTTTATTACTATTTTTTTTTGCAGTCTTAGTGTTTCCTTTATGAACTGTAGTGGAACAAAAAAAAAAGTTTCCTGCAGGCATATAAAAAGGAAGTACTCACTAATACCTGGCATAGGAGATATTTACCTACAGTTTCTCCCACCACTGTTAGAGCCTTGAATGCCTTCTATTAAGCTGACAGCAATACTAACATGCCCCTCTGTCTAGCAGCCAAAGAAAGAAGAATCACAGGGAAATAGAAGGATGGGTGTGACGATTTTTCAACACCAGTTTTATTTAATGCACACATTACTCTCTGAATCAAGATTTATTCCCCTTCTGCTTAATTTCTTTTTCATGTAAAAAAAAAAAGAACAGCAACTTTTTAAAAAGGAGCCCCTGAAAAACAATTAATAAATTAAAAAAAAAATAAATAAATAAAAAGGAGCCCCTGCCTTCTTTCAGGAGTTCATTGGGGGAGCTCTTGAATGTGAGAAAGTTGGTATTTTCACAAAATGCGTGCTATTTTCCTGTTCTGTTTGGGTTCTGTGCTTGATGGGACAGCACATGCCATTAACTGTATAACATGTTGAGGTGGTGTTGCTGGAATGTTTCTAACATCACTGTCTCTCTGACCATCACCACATGATTCTTGCAAAGGCTACTTCAGAGTTAGTTTGTACCCATAATCTTGGGAGCAGCCAAGACCATAGAGCAAACCACACTGTTGGTGACAATCCCAGAGCCAACCTACAGAAGGCCCAATGCCCACCATATTGGCTGTGGTCTCTTTCTTTCCCAGCTGCCATCCTCAGTATCCTGTGTTCACCTTCTCTAAGTGGCTTCCTTTTTCTAGCCTTCTACTGGGGCAACAAACTAAGGAAGAGTCCACAATAGTTCTGGACAGTGAGCTCCTGGTAGCAGAGGACTCTCAGTAGAGACTATACCCTTGCACACAACCCATGCTCCCCTGGGAGCCAGCTCTGTCTGAGCCATGGCTCCCTCAGACCACTGCTCCATCACCCCCATCATCCTGCCACAGGCCATTTTGGAAGGCTCCATTGCCAGTCATCACGTGGCACCTGGAAATACAAAGTTCTCATCATCTCCTCCATTAGTGCGTGAGAAGCAGTGGAGCCTTAGTAAAGCTTTCTGCTCTCTCTCCTCCCCAAAACAAAAATCTCTACCTGCTAAATTGTGTGAGGCATCACTTTAGATTATTGATAACCATCTCTAGTATTCAGTGTGCTCTGATCATGTGTCAGGCACCATGAATTTGATTTAACCTTCACAATGAGCCTGTGAGACAGGTAATAGTATTTTTCATATTTTATGTTTGTAAGAATGGGCTCCAAAAGGTTAAATCAAGCTAGTAAGTAGTAGAGACAGAATTAACATCCAGATAATCAGATTCTAACACCAAGTTATTTATTCAATCATTTGTCCATTCATTTTTGACTTTAAGAATAAAAGGTTGAGTTGATCACACTCCCCAGTTCATTGCTGTTAAGTTTGGACAAGACCCCCTCTTCTGTGTACTTGTTGATTGGATAATTGATTGATTAACTTTTATAACAATTTCTATCTTCCCTTCTGCTATAAGCACACATTCTTGTGTTTGATAAATATTCTTTGCCTATATATGTTTTGAGGATGTGCATTGTTTTTCTCTGCATATATATTTAATAAAAGTAAATGACATTATAGTTTATATTTTGTTTCTTTTCTTTTTCCACTTAGCACATGGTTTTTAAGCTCTATCCACATTGTCTATAAATAGCTAGTGGATTGTTTCCTCACAGCTACCTGGGGTGCGGTCTTCACATCTCACCTGCCCACCTGCCCCACGGTGAGCTCTCAGGATGCAACCCTCTACCAGGAACAGCTGTGATGTGTATTGTTGCATGTAACCTCCTGTGGACCTTTGTGAGAATTTCTCTGGAATATATACCCAGGTTTAGAATCATTTAAGTCTGTATGTGCTTAATTTGATGAAATGCTCCCAGACTGCTATTCTCTAGAATGCATGTCCTCATTTTTATTCCCACCAGCAATGTGTTAGGGCTCTTATGTCCCTGAGTATCTCTCTACTTGGAGATATGAGCTTTGAAACCTCAGGCTTTACCATCTTTGAAGGCAACTTATAAGACAGGAAATTTGTTTGAATATGGTGTCCTATTCACCTTAAGTTTTCCAATTCTCAGAGACTTCTAGGCCCTCTAGCTCAGTGCAGTTGTCACTTAGGTGTTATTGTTTTCATATCATCGATGAAAGCCTTGAATCTGAAGGATTATTTGACTGAGGTCAAATAAGGTAGTGATGGATAAACCTAGCACAAGGCCTTTTGGCTCTCCTACTATGTTATTTCTACCAAAACAACCTGCATCCAAACATTATAGTCCAATCTGTTCAGCTTCTCAGCAAAGATCAGAGTGTTGAGACCATGAAAACAGGATGGACAAGTTCCTGAACATTTCAATACAAACCAATGAGTACCAATATGATGGTTTATGTAAGCTTTTATAGAGATCCAAGGTGTAAGGGGTTGAGACAACTCTTCTCAGCCAGAGTGGAAAACATCTGACATCAGTTTCCCCCACCCCCATCCAGTACTCATAAAGAATCCTTTCATGATCATGGTCTTGAGCTACGGAGCCTAGGTTTGGGTTCAGAATCTCCCACACAGAGGTCCAGGCAGCCATAATTCAATGGCTGTAGTTCACGTTCAAGAGGAAACCTGTTATGACTCCTGCCCTGATGTATTGCAAGTTAGCTCTTGGACAACACTTTCCTCTGTGGTCTTATTCCTCCTCCCCAAGGACAGTTCTCTCTGATTGTCTAAATCAACCCAGATCCCCTGTACTCCCCTTATCACTGGGCAACTGGGGCTGATGCTCTGGAATCTCCAGTTTAGGGGTGGCTGAGCTTTGAAGTGTTTTCTTCAAAAATGTCTGGACCCCTCTTTAATTGCTGGAATGAGTACAGGTCAACACCACCACCCAAATGGGGCATCCTGAGTTTGGGTAGGAAACATCATAGGCTCTAGCTAGACCCTGTATCTCCCATTCAGGATATCTCAATCATCTACATCATACTTGGGGCAGCTAGGTCCTCTAAGATGCATAGAGATTTATGCCTAGAGTGTTGTCCCATGGTTCTGCAGCCAGGCCTCAGTTTTAGGAAATTGGTCGGGTGAATGGATCATTCTGGCTGCCCTATGTGTTATTTCTTTCCCAGAATCATGCAAGATTGGACCTCTACAGGGTGCTGACAGGCTGATTTCTGCTGACTCAAATTGCTTATATAGGTACAGGCTTCACAAAGCATAGTCTTCCTGAAATGTTGACACCTTTTGTGTTCTACTGCATCTTTCCTTCCTCTCAATTTCTAAAAACCACTATTTTTTTTTTTTTATGCAGAACAGTTCTCCCAATATTTTGCTTCTAAAACTAAAACTCACTTGTTCTAGTTCCTAGTGCCATTGGAACCCACTGTCATTGATGGTGTAAGAAGAGACATAATTCTGGTCCATGAAATTTAAGAGGAAATCTGCTCAGGGTCTTCTAGTAAGAATTACTTAGCTCTTAGAAAGAGACACAATGGGGTCGGGGGGAAGTCAGCAAGATGGCAGAGTGGCGATATCAAAACCCAGCCTCTGTGCACCTACACCAAATAGAATCTTGGAGACAGAGTTTTGGGTGAATTAGAAAAGAATAGCTTTATTGCAGGCACCAAGCAGAGTCCAGGCAGCTAGTGCTTAAAAGACCCAAACTCTCTGAAGGCTTTCAGGGAAAGATTTATAAAGACAGGATGAGCCAGGGGATTTGTGAGTGTGTGATCAGCTCCTGGACATTCTTCTGATTGGTTGGTGGTGAGGTAATTGGGAGTCAGCAGAAATCAGCCTTCTGGTTCCAACCAGTCTGGGGTCTACGTGCTTGTGAGCAGCACACAGTTAACTTCTTCCACCTGGTGAGGGTTTCAGCATCTGCAAAACAACTCAAAAGACGTGGCTCAGAATATTATCTATAGTCCTGGAGGAGGAACTGAAGGTCTGTGACTTTGTCTAATGGCTAAAGTGTTATTATTTTGTCTTGCTTGACTGCTTTCTTTTCTTTCTGCCTTTTCTCACTTCTCTGATTAAATTTATTCTTTGACTAAAGTTTTTCTACAGACAAAAGGCAGGCGGAGGACATGGGGGTCTACTTTGGAAGGCCTCATATGGTCTCTCTCCATTACAGTAGGAAGCCCTATTTCCTCCTTCCTGCCATGGAGACACCAATTCAATAACAATACAAGGACCATTTCTCTTTGTGAAAGATCGAGAAGCTGGTTAAGAGGCTCCCACACTCCGGACAAGCACAAAACCGGGTGCATCAAAGCCAGTAGGAAAATTCATGGCTCTTAACAGTCCCTACCCTTGGGGTAGTGCCACGTGGTTGAGAGGAAAACTCTCAACTCCTGACTTCTCCCTCGAGATGAAAAGAGAATACTGGACCTATAGCTGACATTCTGACTTTTGTGGGGCTACTCAAAGGACTGATTTCTGTTTCAAGTCTCTTGGAGAATGTATGGGAACTGGAATAATCTAGATGTCTGGGGCCTGCTGAGAATGAAAAAAAGAGCTGGGTGGTGTGCTGCTGTTTCACAATCCATAATCCACCTACCCTAAGTATATCACCCATATAATCATCCATCGATATACTACTACGCTCACAATAATAAGAATAGTTCAAATTAAACGAGTTCTTATTATACCCCAAGAATTACTGTAACTTATTTATTTGTATTATGTCAACATTTACTATTGTTATTTTCATTTTACAGATGAGAAAACTGAGGCACAAAGATGTTAAGTAACATGACTGAACTCACATCATTACTAGACCTACTTGGGGTCAAATATTCTTCACCTAAGGAAAGATTTCTGGCTAACTCAGGGAGCAAAAGCAGCTTTCAAGGAGGATGGGTTTGGGGTTTATTAATCAATTGATTCATTCCATTATTTTACAAATTTTTGTTGTTGTTGTCGAGCATCTGCTCTGTGTCAAGCAGTGTGCCGAGCTGGGCTGCAGCTCCCTCCAGACTCTCCAGTTGCTTGCAGACTCGCAGAAAGACAGAAGTTACCATGGAGTTCTTAGCAGTGGAATGGGGTGTGGTTTCATTGAGGAATGGAGGTGAGGCTGAGACTGAAGGATGAAGTACAGTCGACCAAGGCCAAGGAGGATGGATGGATTAACAGAGAGGGCACTGCAGGTGTAAAGGCATTGGGGGCACAGATGAGAATGGTGCATTCTAGGAACCATGGAAAGGGTTTCTGTGTCTTCCTGGTATTTAAACTTCAGCCCTTTCTTTGCAGAACGTATTTAAGGATGAGTGACATTAGAAAAGCAAAACCAAACCAAAGCTAAGACCAAACATTTGCATCCAAAGTGAACCTGGAATGATCTGAACTTGCAACAAATGACAATCTCTCATTCTGCCTCTCTGTCTCTCATTATAACTGAATTACATATCGAGTCAAAAAATTTGGGAGAATGAGCTGAAGGCTATGAATCAAGCTGAATTGAAACTAAACTACATTCTGGCTTACTCATTGTGGAACTGGAGGGCTGAGTTAGTGCCAGTGCAAGGGCATTCATGGTTTCATGTATCATTGTATTATTAAAAGTTTCAAAGCAGCACTATTCACAATAGCCAAGACATGGAAGCAACCTAAGTGTCCACTGACAGATGAATGGATAAAGAAGATGTGGTACATACACACAGTGGAATACTACTCAGCCATAAAAAGAATGAAATAATGCCATTTGCAGCAACAAGGATGGACTTAGAAATTATCATACTAAGTGAAGTAAGCCAGACAAAGACAAATATCATATGATATCACTTATATGTGGAATCTAAAAAACTGATACAAATGAACTTATGTACAAAACAGAAACATACTCACAGGCATAGAAAACAAACTTATGGTTACCAAAGGGGAAAGGTCGGGGGAGGAGAGATAAATTAGGGGATTGGGATTAACGGATACACTCTACTATATATAAAATGGATAGTCAACAAAGTCCTATTGTAAAGCACAGGGAGCTACATTCAATATCTTGTAGTAACCTATAATGGAAAATAAACTGAAAAAAATGTATATGTATACTTTGCTGTACATCTGAAACATTGTAAATCGAGTATACTTCAATTAAAAAAAAAGGTTAAACATTTTAATAAAAAATGTTTCAGAAAAGAGGGGTAAAAATGCTCCATCAAAGGAGGGATTGAAAGACTAGATCAGCATATGGCCACAGTCCCTGTGTTGGGGAGGAGATCAGCCTTGGTGAACTGAAATCTTCTGTCCAATTGTTTTTCCTAAAATAAGAACATTAGACTATTCTCAGAACTGAACAACAGTTGAACATGACTAATTCATTAAGGATGAGGACCTCTGGAGGCTCAGAGCTGTGTTTTGATAACTGGCTTTATTTTTGAAGTGGCTGGTTTGAGGACCGTGTCCTCTGACCTCAGATCCAGGGCCCTTCCCCTGCCAGCATGAACTCGTGCTCTATTTGGGGACACACTGGCCCTGCCTTAGGCTCAGGCTTTTCCCTTCTTGGTGTGCTGGTAGGAAGTAGGACAGTGGCTCTACCCCTGATGCTTGGTGTGAGTGTGGCTGAGTAGTGTTTCTGTTTGGGCCTCAGTTTCTTCATCTGTGAAGTGAGGATTCTACCACTTCCCTCACTGAGTGATAGCTCAGAATCTTCCTGGAATTTATACTCAGAGATTTTCTGATTAATATGTACCAGATAATGTTTCACTAAGCAAAAATGATTGAATGAGGTTGTTAACCCTGGCCACTAGGCCCAGGGAACTGTGGTCAGAGATTCAGAGTTCACTAGTAGACTATTCATTAACGAGGCTGGCTGTCCAAGTCCTGACTTATATGACATGATTTTCCTAGGCAATGGTCAGTGGAAATCCTGAACTAGTTACCAAGCATGTTTTACAGATTCCATCACTACACGGTCAGTCTTGCCTTTATACTCCCAGATCCTGAGCTTTTTCATTAACTAAGGCTTTTCTCCTTTCCTTCTTTCCCTGATGTTTTCTCCATCTATATGATTTACCATATTATTTGTATTTTATATGTTGCTACCCCAATTCTTCAGAGCTTGAATTTTTGTTTCCTTTCTTATTCTAAAATGCATTTCTGTGTACATTTCTCTGAACCTGTGCTCTAGAGCCCGTGAGCCACAACTACTGAGCCCATGAATCACAGCTACTGAAGCCTGCATGCCCAGAGCCAGTGCTCCACAAGAGAAGCCACTGCAATGAGAAGCCCATGCACCATAACGAAGAGTAGCTCCCGCTTGCCACAACTAGAGAAAGCTGGTGCACAGCAACGAAGACCCAACACAGCCTAAAATAAATAAATAAATAAATAAATAAATAAATAAATAAATAAATAAATAAATAAATAAGTTTATAATAAAAAAAGTTGATTTTAGGAAAGTTATTACCTCTTTTAGGTAATTTCACATCTGCTAAATTGAGAAACTATAAACCACTTTATACATAAAGATATTGCTGTGAGGATTAAATGAGATAATAAGTGAAAAGAGCTGATATTGTACCCTACACAATAAAGATTAGTTTTCTTGTGCCTTCCTTTGGATTACCAAGAACAAGTCCCATTAAGCGTCTTTGTCCTTTATTTTTCCTTTAGCGTCACTCATACTCAGCCAATCTCTGCATCAGATACAGGAAGGTATACACCATGTATACGCTCATTCATGGGTGTTTGAGGTTGTGATTCTTTTATTCTTCAAAGTCTATGACATACACAAACAAGTTTGAGAATTATAGCTATGCTTTCTACCTTTCTTGTTTGAGGTGAACATCTATTAATTTACCCAACACATACTCTTTTTTTCTAGGAATTCCCAGACTCCTACCTACACAGTTCTTGCATGGGCATTGGTGCACATACAACTGTGATGACACCCCCAGCTCCCAGTTCAATTGTACAGAAACAAAATCCCAGTTCAAGAATATAGCTCAATCCACATTCAGTTGGTCATAATGAGCACATGTTTCAGGCTGGACTAATACGTTTCTTCCCCATAAATTTGGATTTTGACCCGAGAGAATTAATTTCACCTCCTATGTAGGTGGCTGGATGTTGAATTGTCTCAGAAGCTTTCAGGGTCCTTTTCCACACTGGATACAGATAAACACAGAAATGTGATTTGCAATGAGAGTCAAAAGAAGGAAAGGCATGGAGGGAAATATGATGAGAGGGACTCATCTGAATTCCCTCTGGCTTTGCAGCCACTGGTACCACTGACTCCTAAGGGGCACCTGCCTCCCTGCTTACATTAGCTCTCCATGTGCCCTTCCAATGACGTTCTTATTTTTACCTTCATTAGTTCAAGTTGCATTCTGTTACATGTAACCAAAAGAAGTTTAACTGACTGATAGTGATATTAAAACTCACAGCTGCAGCTGCTTGGGTGGCTGCAGCAGCGCTTAGAGACAAAAGATCTCTTTTCAAAGATTTCCTTGTACATATGTTTCCTGCAGCAGCCTTTACTCCTAATAAGTATGTCCATGTTCTAATTATATTCAGATATAGGTTTTCCAGGTTACTTTTAGCTTAGCTTAGACTTATTAAGAAGGGTGGTTTGTTAGAATAAATTGGAACATTTGGGGGGAACTTTCATTAAAACACACCCTAAGAAGAGATTGCCTGGGTTTAAAGCAGAGGACTGAAACTGGGGTTCCAGCACCATACTCTTAGAGTCCATTTAAATTGCCTTACTGCATAACAACCCTTTCATCACATTAGAAAACTAGTGTGTAAAGTAGAAAGTGTGTTCCATAGAAATAACAGAAAGATTCCTCAGATATGCAGAAAGTAGCCAGTGTTGTACTGTAATATTTAAAATCATGGATTATGGACTAAAATGTATTAATCTGAATTATGATTTTGACACTTAGCAACTGTGTGACTTTGAACAAGTTATTTAACCTCACCTGTAAAATAGTAACCTTTCCAGTAGTAACGTTCTAAGGTGCTGTGAAGTAGTACATGTAAAATTATTAATACATGGTCTGGTTTAGAGTAATAGTTCAAAAAATGTTATCTATTATTTTGATTGTTACAGCTATGTAGCCTTAGCCAGGTTTAGAAATTCATGTGTGCCTCAACCCCTAATTGGAATCAATATCTTGAAGTTATTTACGATTCTAAAGTCTAACTTCTTTACTTATATATTTCTGTGTGCTGGTTAACATTATTTTTATTGTATGCAGAAAAAGTTTATACCAGTCAAAGACAAGTGATATAAAAAATAATTTTCTGTCTTTAAGAGATTAGAGTCTGGGCAATAGTTAAAGAAGATTAAAAAATAAATTATTAATAAACAAAAAATAAATACATTGAATGTATGCAACAAGTGCAAATATTTACTATATGTACAAGGATCTAGCCTGTTTTACTTATTAATCCATATGTGTGGATTACTGGTGAAAATGGAAGAGACCAGTGTCTCAGAGTATACATTTTAACTGAAATTAAAAGAGAAGAGGCAATATTTGTAGCAATATGGATGGACCTGGAGATTATTATACTAAATGAAGGTAAGTCAGACAAAGACAAATATTGCTTATATGCAGAATCTGAAAAAAATTATACAAATTAACTTATTTACTAAACAAAAAATGTCTCATAGACTTAGAGAATGAACTGAAGGTTACAGGGGGGGAAAATGGGGGGGAGGGATAGACTGGGAGTTTGGGGTTGACATATACACACTGCTATATTTAAAATAGATAACTAACAAGGACCTAATGTATAGCACAGGGAATGGGAAAAGAATTTGAAAAAGCATAGATACAAGTGTATGTATAACTGAATCACTTTGCTGTACACCTTAACCTAACACAACACTGTTAATCAACTATACTCCAACACAAAATAAAATTATAAGCAGTTCCTAACTTTCAAAAAAATTAAATAAAAGAGAAGAAGCAAGAGTTTAAAGAGATAGAAGATGGAACTCTTCAGAACAGGAGAAATATTGTAATAGACCTGAAGTCAGAGGTGGAGATATTCTGAATGCCTTTCAACAAATAATGTTTGCATACCTGCCATGTACTATGCACTTTATTAGTCACTGAATTTGCAAAGACAAATAAAAATACTTACTGTTGACAGGACACTTATACTCTGGAGCAGCAGACACATGAATAGATGTGACGTAGGACATTTTTTTTTGCAAATATGAAACCCACATTTTCATATCTTTCCTGAACGTGTTTCCTTGCAGCTCTTCTGCAGCTCAAGCTGAGCCTTCAGGCTTCTTGTTTCAAGGAAGAAGGGAAGAAATTGCATAAAAAAGAGGTCACTGATTGGTCTTAAATTTTAAAGCTGGCTTTCTTGACTTTTGTAGGTAGTCGGTAGCTCTGCAAGAGAGAGAGAAAATGATTTTCTAAATTACTTTATTTTCCTTTGTTGCCAAACCAAACTTTCATCCATTCACCCATGCACAGTAAAGCCAATCTACTGACACTGGTTGACATGAAGGAAAGTGTAGTGTTTACTGCAGGTGCCAAGCAAGGAGTCCAGGGCAGCTAAATGCTCAAAACATATGAACTCCCTGATGGGTTTCAGCAAGAATTTTTAAAGGCCAGGTGAGGGAAGGGCATCCTATGGTAAGAGGTCAGCTAGTGCACCGTTCTCTGATTGGTTCATGGTGAGGTAACAAGGGTTAGCATTATCAATCCTCAAGCTCCAGTAGGTCTAGCAGCTACGTGCTCATGATCATCAAGTAGTTAATTGCTGGGGTTTTGGCATCTGTAAAACAACTCAGGAAATGTGCATCAGATACTATTATCTGGGTACCTCAGAGAGGAGCTAAAGCAGAGGATATGGGGGAAGGGTCTGTCCCGGAAGACTCCCTAGGTCCTGCTCTATGCCCTTAGCCTATCCAAAGATAAGTGGAAGACTTCACTGAAGAAGCAGAGAAAATCTCAGGGTATTGGGGGGAGATGGAGAAAGCCAGCTGCTACCCCTGAGGCTGGTGAGAGAAGAGAAAGGAAAGATGTAACATGGGAGAGGCTGAAGATGTCTGGATGAACCCTAGCCTTCAGCTTGCTGCCACATCCACATGTCCTATAAGTGACGGGGTGGAGGTGCAATAGGAGGAATCCAGGGAGATCTCTGTCTCCCCAAGGCATCCATGCAAAGTTCTGAGGATTCAGAGGTTCCTAGGTCAGAAGAAGGTGCTAAGGGCCCAGGGTGCTAGCAAGGGCTATGTTCAGAATAAAAAAAAAAAAAAAACAATGTATTTGAGCTTCAAGCCCAGAGCCAATAGCTGGGATCACAGATTTTATGGTAGGTCCATCCTGTCACTCCAAATTGTTTTCACTGTATATCTGAGAGTACTCAGGACCCCACTTCACAGGGGACTACAATGCAATTTGATAAGATTGCATTGCTCAGAGTCTGGGTAAGTTCATTTTTTTAAAAATTAATTTTATTGGAGTATAGTTGATTTGCAATGTTATGTTAGTTTCAGGTGTATACATATGCATACATTCATTCTTTTTCAGATTCTTTTCCCACATAGGTTATTACAGAATATTGAGTAAAGTTCCCTGTGCTATACAGTAGGTAGGATTTTGAGGGCAGAAGGAAATATATATATCCCCTAACTCAGTATGGACTTGATGAGAGGGCTTCTTTAGATTGTGATGTTCTTTGTTGACTTGATGTGATCTGATCTTCACGTCCTTGAGGATGAGTAGATCAGGCAAAATCAGGGAGGTGGGATTGGCGTTCCAGGCCTCAGACATCACATGAGCAAAGGTCTAGAAGGACTTTTCTAGGTGCTGTGAGTATTTCAAGTGGCTGCAGCACAGAGTTTGAGACACGTTTTAGGTTCCCCCAGAAATGGAGTCGAGGACAGAGACGTCAGTGTAGGAGGATATTGGAAAGTGTGTTCAGTTGACAGCACCTGTCAGTGGGGGTGGGAGGCAGGACTGGGCAGTGGGAGAAGTTGGGATGTGATGAAGTTACAACAGGGATCTCGGGCTCCCACATAGTGTGTTCTAGAATCACTATGGCTCTTTAAATGTATCACAGATTGAAGCAAGGAGAGGGCCTTTGTATCTTCCACTGACCTTGGATAATGTTGCCCGGGGAGTGGGGTGGCAAGTGAAGGAGTAAACTAGGGTGAGGCAGCTTCCTTTGGTAGAAGGCAATTCTGGAAAAGGGTTTCATCCATGAGCCGTTAGCTGACCACCTTCTAGTGACTCTAGAGAAGGGCCTGGGACTTGAAGGGGCTCTGTGCAGCACAGCACCGCATCTACTACAAAGAGTGAATTTATAAAAGGTGCAGTTAGAGAGGTAACACATACCAAGTAATACAGGGTCTTATAAATCATATTTGCAGGTTTGGACATTTTGTTTTAAAGAAACGGGGAGCTACTGAAGGATTTTAAGCTGGAGGTTAAGTCAACATGATCATGTTGGTATTTGTAAAGGATCACCATGGTTGCTGTATAGAGAATTAAATGGAGAGAATACTGTGGGCAGGGAGCCCTGTGAGACAGTGGCTGTGGTCATCAAATACAGAGGTGATATGAGTTTGAATTTACTAAGTGGGGGAATAAAGAAAAGTGGACTGACTAAGGAGATATAGAGAAAACAAAATTAATGGTATCCACTTATGCATGGATGGAGTGTGGGGGTGATGGAGAAAAAGGGATGAAGTCATAGGTTCTAGCCTGGGAATCTGCAATTGGACATTTAGTTAAAGACAATGCTCTGTGGTTTTTATTTCCTGTTCCTTCTTTCTGCCATGTGGACAACTAGACTTGGTAACACCCTTCCAGTGAGGAGAGATCGTGTAACCATCACCAGCTAATGAGATGGCAGTGGAGGTGATGACTGCTACTTCTGGGATGAAGCCATAGAAACCTTGGTGCCATCCTCTCCTCTCTTTCTTCCTCTTTGGCAAGAAGCAGGGAGGCCATATGTGGAGATGGTAGAGCCACAGAATCAAAGCAGCTGAGAACCCTGAGTCAGGCCATGGAGGGCAGCTGCTCTGGATTGTTGCCCAGTCAAGAGAGGACTTTGTGTGAGCTGGAAATAAACTTCATATGTTATGCTTTGAGATTTTGGGACTGTTTGTTTATACAGAATAAGGCTAGCCTATTCTGACAAATATTGGAACATAGAAAGGGTGTGTGTGTGTGTGTGTGTGTATGTGTATGTGTGTGTGTGTTGTGGGTGGGAATGGAAGCAAAAAGAGAGTGGAATGGAAAAGGCAGAAGGTAAATTTAGTTTTACAAATGTTGCGTTTAAGATCACTGAGAGATATTTAAGTGGACATATCCAGTATACAGTTAAAATGTGAATGAGGAATTTGAAGCAAAATCTAGATGGAGATATAGATTTCAAAAGGCATCATAGCCAATAAATGAAGCTATGTGAGGAATGAGATTCCTAAATAATCTGATCTAAAATCATCTGAGTATATCATTTTCCTGGGAATGGTCTCTGTTTGTTGGTTGGTCCTTTAGAGAAAGCAATAGAATTCCAGAAAACTTTACCCTTTACTTTTAAAATTGCATAAGTCAATCTCAATATTGTCATACAGTATAAAGCAATTTTCTCATTTTCCCTTCTTCATGATACTGTAGGCATCTGGGTACCTGAATGTAAGTGGAAGAACAAACTTCCACCTCATAGAAGGGCAGGCAAGCCAAAAAAATTACTATTAAAAATCTGCAACTAGTTTTTATCTAAGTGATGTCTCAAACTCAAACTAGGAGTTGTTTTGAAAAATTATCTAAAAGGAATCTTTTAACATAAGTACCAATATATTTTTGTGGACAGCTATAAAATAAGCTGTGTCATTATTTTAGACACAGAAGCTAGGAGAGCTATTTGGTGATGTAAATTTTACACAACTGAACTAGGCTTTATAATGCTGAAGATTTTGTTGCTTTGGGGGTATAAAAATATAAGACAGAATCTGATACAAATTCATTAGATGTGATACCGAGCAGGACCCTGTTCGGCTCCTGGTCACAAAAGCCATTCTGTGTCCTCTGTTTCTTGATTACAGGAAATAGGCTTCATTCAGCCTCCATGACCTTCCCTGAGTTCCAATGGGCAGGTTCAAGCATTTATTAATCAGGGAAGGGAAGGGATGCAGAGACAAGGGAGGAGCAGTCAAGAAACAATAGTGCAGCCTTGGGGCAGGGTCCAGGTTCCCCCTCAAGGGATACACATAACAATACCTTTGCACTGTTTTGAAGATACTGAAACCCCCACCAGGTGGGAGAAATTAACTGTATGCTGCCCACAAGCACGTAGACCCCAGACTGGTTGGAACCAGAAGGTTGATGATTCTGACTCCCACTTACCTCACCATCAACCAATCAGAACAATGTCCAGGAGTGGATCATGCCTTCTTTGAACCATTACTATAAGACTCCTCACTACCCCCTCCAGGTTGGGACACACTGTTTTGAGGACATTAGTCTGCTGTGGCCCTCTTTGCCTGGCAAAGCAATAAAGCTATTCTTTTCTACTTCACTCCAAATTCTGTCTCCAAGATTTAATTCAGTATTGGAGTACAGAGGCCGATACAGCTTCAGATGGTCATTAGATGCCTAGACTGACTCTGAGCCCAGCAGCAAAAATGTATGGGCATGAGATTTGCACCATGTTGCAGGAGGGTCAGAAACATGGAAGAAGGTTCAGCTTGGCTCATGGTCTTTACTGTTGATGTCCTTCACACAGACAGCCTGCACGGGAGAAAAATATGCTGAACTGGTCTATTTATTGTCATTTCACTTAGAAACTGATTCACAGAAGTATTAAGTGACTTCTAAAAAAAATACACCAAAATTTGAGGGCTAAAGTCGAAACCCAAGTTTGGTCCTCTTTAATTCCAAACCCAACACTTTCTTTTCTTGAACACAGTGCTTTGAATGAGATATTTTAGGTGTGTTATTTCTATCCCTCTGTATTGTGGAAGAGATGTGTTCCTGTTTCTTTCTTTCTTTCTTTTTTTTTTTTTTTTGTTCTTGGAGCTTTGAAATATTTTAGAGGTAGTCCTTCATCTCCAATCTCCCTTTTGTTTGTTTGTGGTAATGGAAACACTTCCCTTTCTTTCTCCTGGTTTTCACTAGAGCAGCTGCTCAAAATGACTCAGGTTTTCCAATGAGCTGTGGTTCCTGCCTCACGCTGGGGAGGGAAGGACCCACAACATACGATTTCTGTAAAACACACAAAAATGTGCCTATTTATGATGAGAAACGGGGAGCCCCATCCTTTTCTGGAACTGTCATCCTTCCCTCAACCCACACACAACCATCTCACACAGTGTTTTATCTCATTTGCCTCATTCTGGTCTGATTGAACATCATTTTCAAATGGGTTGTTACCATTGTCTCTGTGAGTAAATGGGAAGTGAATGCCCTCAGGATTCCCACTTATAAATACAAACTCCCTTCTATTCTAAGAAAAGAAGAAATAGATTGCCAAATATTAATAGCCCACAAGAGCTTAGAATTTAAGGTTAGACAATTTAAGGTCTGCCTAATGCATATTTTTATCCAAAGGTGAATGATAGGAAAGGGAGGGGTGGAGCAAGGGCATAATCTAGAGAAGAAACTAATATATATTGAGTGGCTATTATATATCTGGTACAGAAGCTTTTATTTTTTTTAAATTGAAGTATAGTTGATTTAGAATGTTGTGTTAATTTCTGCTGTACAGCAAAGTGATTCAGTTTTACATATATACATATACATACATACATATATATATATATATATATATATACATTCTTTTTTTTTTTTTTTTTTTTTTTCTTTTTGCGGTATGCGGGCCTCTCACTGTTGTGGCCTCTCCCGTTGCGGAGCACAGGCTCCGGATGCGCAGGCCCAGCGGCCATGGCTCATGGGCCCAGCCGCTCCACGGCATATGGGATCCTCCCAGACCGGGGCACGAACCCGTATCCCCTGCATCGGCAGGCAGACTCTCAACCACTGCGCCACCAGGGAGGCCCTACATTCTTTTTTTATATTCTTTTCCATTATAGTTGTCACAGGATATTGAATATAGTTCCCAGTGCTATACAGTAGGACCTTGTTGTTTATTCATTCTATATCTAAAAGCTTATATCTGCTAACCCCAGCCTCCCAATCCATCCCTCCCCCAACCCCCTTGGCAACGACAAATCTGTTCTGTATGTCTGAGTCTGTTTCTGTTTTATAGATAGGTTCATTTATATCATATTTTAGATTCCACATATAAGTGATATATATGGTATTCTTCTTTCTCTTTCTGACTTACTTTAGTTAGTATGATCATCTCTAGTTACATCCATGTTGCTGAAAATGGTATTATTTCACAGAAGCGTTTCCACTTATAAATTTTCAATTCATGGACTCTCACTCTGTGAATGAAATTACCCTGCAATTAAAAGCACCCATCACCAATAGATGGGGTTAGTAGTAATGTTAGGTCATTTTTGGTCATTGTGTTTCTTGAGTCATAGACAGGAAATCTGCCACTCATGTGTTAGTTTTTTTTTTTTTTTTTTTTGGTACGCGGGCCTCTCACTGTTGTGGCCTCTCCCCTTGCGGAGCACAGGCTCCGGATGCGCAGGCTCAGCGGCCATGGCTCACGGGCCCAGCCGCTCCGCGGCATATGGGATCCTCCCGGACCGGGGCACGAACCCGTATCCCCTGCATCGGCAGGCGGACTCTCAACCACTGCGCCACCAGGGAGGCCCCATGTGTTAGTTTTGAGATAATTTATCATCATGATAAACCCCATTCTGGTAGATAGTACAAAATAAGTGCCAAACTGAAAAAGACATGATGGGATGGAAAGTAGAGATAATTTTTTTTTTTTTTTTTTTTTTGCGGTATGCAGGCCTCTCACTGTTGTGGCCTCTCCCGTCGCGGAGCACAGGCTCCAGATCCGCAGGCTCAGCGGCCATGGCTCATGGGCCCAGCCGCTCCGCGGCATGTGGGTTCTTCCTGGACTGGGGCACGAACCCATGTCCCCTGCATTGGCAGGCGGACTCTCAACCACTGCACCACCAGGGAAGCCCAGAGATAATTTTTATAAATTAAAAGTGATAAAGAAATGGATGAGTATTGCACAAGTAAATGGAATGACTCATTTTTCAATGAATCCAGAGGACATATCACAAATCATGAAATACTTGAAGGAAGGCCCTGGGTCTGGAACATTGAAATTAATAGACAAGAGATGAGAAAAAGTGATTGAAAAAATGAAACAGCTTTTGAGTGTGTGGTTCCAGCAGCTGTTTTTTAGTCTTACCATATTTCATACTGTACTGATGAGATCATCATTTCTTGGGATAAGACCTGGAGACTGGTTTAATTTTATTTTTTATAATTTTTACTTCCCTGGTGATTCTATTCTGCAGCCGGTGTGCACACCACTGGGTTAGGAGTTCAGAGGGAGGTGATGGGTTTGTAAATGAAAGGGCTTTTAAACATTAGGTGTACTGGAATTGTACATTTAGGATGATTGCCTCAAGCTAGTGGACATTCCACATGCTCAAAGCTTTTCCACATTTTGCAAATTAAAAGTAGTGATGAGGCAGTAAACTCTATTGCTATATTCTAGGAACACCCTTTTCACTTGTGCAGAGATCATTGAGAAAGTGGCTGGCTTTATTCACACATTTTCATATAGATGAAACAGTTAGGTTTTGAAAGATATTACTAAATAAATACAAATCAACAAAGAAGATAAGATTAGGTTTAGTTTTAAGTCATTTTAGGAGAATGCATTAGGACCACAAGCTGAAACAGTGGAGTCCCTTTGGATTTTAAATACATTGGCTTAAGATCAGCATTTTGTGAACTAATCCTTTGCAAGGAAAGGAGCTTCTGCATGTTTCCAGTACTTTCTCATAGATTATTTTATTTAATCCTCAAAACAACTCTATAATATTGGTATTATGCTTCCTATTTTGATATGTGAGTTAACCAAGCCCATAAGAAGATAAAATAACTTGACTCGTGTCACATGGCTGGTAAGGAATTTCAGTCTACTTTTGACTTGAATCCAAAGCTAAGAATCATTCTGATATATCGTGATGTCTCTCATAAAACAAATATCTGAGGAATATTTGGAATTTTCATATAGTTTATGAAAAAAATTACAAAAAATCTTTCAGTATAGCCCATGAGGTTCTAAAATAAAATTCCTTGCAAACACATCTACAAACACATTTAGACTATTCAAATAGCTTCCTTCCAGAGTCCTGCCTTAGCCCTGGCTGACCATGGGCACTGCCATTCATGTTCATGGCTCTTACTACTATATGTTGATGACTTGCAAATCTACACTCTAGCAAAGATGGAAGTCAGTTTCTCATTAGACATCCCCATCTGGAGAAGCCACCAGAAAATCAAACAATAGATTCCAAACTGAGCTAACTTTTGCCCCAAACTTCTTCTTCTGTAGCTAGTGCTACTAGCTAGTCATAAGTGCAAGAACCCTGGAACTCATCCTGGGTGACCCCTATCCCTTTATCTCCACATTCAGTGAAACATTTTACAAGTATTACCTGCTTCATATCTCTCTTATTTTACTCTATTTCAGAACCACTTTTCAAGGCCAAGTTCTCATCATCCTTGCTGAGACTCCTGCAATAGTTTTCCAGTTTCCAGTCTCACCCTCATCTGATCCATCCTCTGTTCTGCTAGCATGATGATCTATCAAAAAATGCCATCCTGACCATATCCTTGTCTTGTTATGAATTTGGAATAACTTCCTGTCCCAAGGATTCATTAGTTAAAAATGACAGATACTGACTATGGTTAATCGAAGGTCTCCCCAAAAGAATTTTTTGAAGGATATTGGTAGTCACAGAAATTAAAGAAAAGCTGACTGACCAAGGATCTTGGTCAGTACCTCCTGGCCAGTTGTGGGGGTGTCAGTATCTGAATAAATCATAAATCACTCCACTCAAGATTCAATTCTCAAGAGAGAGTGATGGGCTCAGCTTATGTCACATGAGATCTCTAGAAGTGATGAGAAGTGATGAGATGAAGACCTATGATGGTCACCTTCACCAAGACTTCATGGCTTGCAGGAAGAGCAGATCCCTAAAGGAAAATGTATGTTGTTAGTTAAACAAGTTTGGGGGTGAGAGAAAACAACTGACTAATATTCCTTCTTATTTTTAACATGAAGTCTGTACTTGGTGTGTCCTTGTCATTCAAGATCCAAAAGTATCTGGCCCCTACTAATTTTTCAGATGTGTCCTGTGTTATGTTCTGTTTCTCAGTCTAGAATTATATCTACTTTACATGACAAATATCCTACTTACTTACTTTAAGCCTCAAATGAAATGTCATTTCCTTAGTAACATCCTTCCTAATTCCACCAGGAAGGGTTGGCCACTGCATCTTTTGTGCTCTTATTAAACCCTCTGACGGTCTCTGTAATAACACTTATCAAGGCTCCATGCAAAGATGTTTTTACAATCTGGCTTCCCTGGCTATACTGGGTTGTTCTGTAAGGATTAGGATTAGGTTTTATTAATCTGTACATCCCCCAAATATAGTAGTGCCTGGAGTACATTAGAAGTTTTATATATATATATATTTTTTTTTGAATAAAATAATGAGTGACTAAAACTGCTTTTTCTCAAAGCGTTGCTCTGCTAAAAGCATGCTAAGAGAATTAGATGGCAGGCCTATTTCTTATTTTCAACTGCCTCATGTGAAATAAAGCATTAATTTAAAAAATTTTATTAGCTCTAGAGGATAACTGTTTGCATCCCCTATTGTTTCCTGTTTAAATATATTGAAATTAGAATTTTGATGTGAAAGAAAATTTTGTTCTCACTCATATGCATGCCTTTTCCTCTAATAACTTTTTTTCTGTTAGCTTTTTCTCTGTTGTAGTCTTTTATGATCTCCTTTGCCTTCCTGCATTTTCTTTCATTTTCTTTGATTTTTTTTTCTATCTTTTTGGGTCTTATCATTATGAGATTTCATAGGCTCCTCCCCTATTTGCATCAAGACAAAGAATGGGCAGCATATCTCTGTAGGAGGTCTTTGAACCAGAGTGGAGACCAGGTGGGAGGTAAAATGCAGCCTCGGTCAGGGCCTCTTTTCCTGCCAGGCCCAAATTGGGTGCATTCTCTTGGCCCATTAGAGGTTTGCTTTGGTGCCTATTGGTCTAAACCAAATATTCCCACTAGACTCTCTTAATCTGCAAATGAATGCTACATAAATAGCTGTGCATGCAATTCTATGTTGGAAAACATTTTTTTTAAATGGAAAAGGATGTTGACCTTGTTATTTCAAAAAAAAAAAAAAGACAAAGGGAACATAAAACCAAAGTATCTGTTTAATTACTGTGAGAGGTGAGAAGATTTTGAGACAAATTGCTACATGCCTAGACCTGGCCCCAGCATCCTGAACTATTACTTGTTAGGGAGCTATTGTAAGATTCTCTTTTCCATTTCATGGATCTATTTTTTTTTTCAATTTTCTCGATAATGTATAATTAGAGACCAAGTCTGCATTAACTGGTAAACTTCCACAGAGGAGTAGGGTTTCACTTGAGTGTTTTTACAATGTAGAACCAGTCAGTGAAAAACCTCATGATCCTTTGCTAGATCTCCACCCCCTCTCATATTCTCCTCACCTCAGGATTCACTGCGTTGGAAAGAATCTGGATAGATTATCCGTGTCATAGGCCAAGGGCAGGGTTATTCAAGATGACCAGGTGAATACTTAAACAGAAAGGCTGGATGGGGGCAGGGATGTGTGCCCTGATCTTGGGGTCAACAGCTTCATCATTGGCTGTGAACTTGCATAGTCACTTGAGTCTTAGTTCTTCATCTGTAAAAATGAAAATAGGGATAATAATTATAATTTCTACCATCATGGACTACTGCAAGATCCAAAGAGATTATGTGCACTCTCTAACACACAATGTGTATTGTTTATTAAATAGACATATATATGTACATATACAGACATATATTGTAATTACAATGTATAAAATCTTCCAGTCCCTCTTAGCAACCTAATCCAAAGACAACTACATCTTGTAGGCAAAAGTTTTCTTTATGTCTCATTGAAATTCTTTACTCTAAAATTTGAGTTCTCTCTCTTTCTCTCCATCTCTTCCCATTTTTGCCTATTTAAATATATCTAAAAACTTCCAATTATGGTACTACCCTCTTATCCACAGGGCATACATTCTAAAAGCCCCAGTGAATGTCTGAAACCTTGGATAGTACCAACCTGTATGTATAATACTATGTTTTTCCTATACATACATACCTATGGTAAAGTTCAATTTATAAATTAGTCACAGTAAGAGAATATCTGAATTGCCAGTATCACTACTCTTGTGCTTTGGGGCCATTATAAGTAAGATAGGGGTTCCTGGAACACAAGGACTGGGATATCCCAACAGTTGATCTGATAACCGAGATGGCCACTAAGTGATGAATGGGTGGGTAGCACATACAACCTGGGCATGACAGAAAGAGTGATGATTCATATGCTGGGTGGGATGGAGCTTGTCGGTGTGAGATTTCATTACACTACTCAGAACAGTGCACAATTTAAAACTTACGAATTGTTTATTTCTGGAATTTTCCATTTAATTTTTTCAGACCACGATTGACTGTGGGGAACTGAAACCACGGAAAGGGAAACTGTGGATAAGAGGGGACGATTGGATAAATGTGACTAAAATCTCCAGTGTCCAGTCCTTTTTCGTAACATCTAGCTAAAATATAGTGTTAAGACAACTTATTTGACTGACTTCATTCTTTCCTAGGACACATCCAAAGGTGCTGATTTCCTCCATTGTTCCTTTGTAATGAAGGTAGTAAAAATCACAAGAAGAGGAAATGCAGCATTTTCTTCTCATCAGAAATGAAGCTCATCCAAGGAGAATGGTCATGTTGAAAGAGGGTGTGACATGGTGGACTCTCACCTTTCTAGTTATGCATATGTTACACCTCCAGTTTTTGGAAATCCACCCCAGTATTTATGTATTACAGTTATTGATTATTATGTCAAAGAATCATTTATTGGAAATTCATCTGATCAACCTTCTTGTAAATCCAAATTGCAAGTAAATACGAGCATTTTATTTTTTTCTGATTTCTTGTTAGTTGTTTTAAAATGTTTATAATGTGTCAATCAGCATTAATTGCCAGTGTCATTATGGACAATTTTGGCCAGATAATTCTTTGTTGTGTATTCTGTCCTGTGCATTCTAGGAAGCTCTGAAGCTTCCCTAGCCTCCATCCACCAGATGCTTGTGGTCCAGACAATCAAAACAGTCTCCAGACATTGCTAAACTTCTCTTGGGAGGCAAAGTCATCCCCTATTGAAAACTTCTAGGCTACAGGAATATATTAGTAGTAGAACTGGTGTCAAATATGTCACTTTCAATGTGAAGTTTTTTGCAGGGATATTTGAAAGCTTTCGTAAATTTTGAGACAGTGAAATGATTGAAGTGAGATAGTATAATCAGTAGATACACTTAAACTGTAATATTTAACCATGTGCTGTAAACAAATAAGTTAGGTCACCACTGTTAATCCCTTCTGACTGTGGGGCTCCCACTCTTACCTCAGGGTGAGAGTTATGTGTATGTGGGTATCAGAGATAACCCATCAAAGAATAAGGAGAGTGGGGTACTTATACATCAACTCTTCCATGAGTTATTTAAAGGGCTTCTTCTGGGTTACAGGAAGGGTGTTAATTCTTAGCACTTCTGGATTGTTATGCAGTGGGGCTGGGGAAGAAGGGAGCTCTGATCACTAACTCATAGGGATGCAATTTCAGCCAGCTTGTCCTAAAATGGTATGGATGATGGGAATACGGACAGAGTGTCAACAGCGTCTGCTGAATCCTACTCAGGGGCTGAAGTCATGGGGTGAGAAAAAGGTTGAAGATGTATATGAACCAAGTGATAAGTGAAGGACTAAGAGAAATGGTGGAAGACTAAAAATCATAGATGGAAGAATTCCCCGGGAACAGGATAACACCTCATCTTCTGAGTCTGGAAGGAAGATGGGGAGGATGGTTGCAAATGTAGATTGGTTTATGAGTTTGATGACAGGAAGGCATGAGATTAACATTTGCTGTCTTTGTTTTCTTGGTAACCTCTGAGAGAATGTCTTCCCTAGAAAGTGACGCTCTCTAGGAAGTTAGGAAATCAAGGTTTGTAATGGCTCCAAAGGGAACAAGTTAAAGAAATATGAGCAGCACTTAAGAGCTTATCTGAGACCAAAGTCAAAAAATTTGTTGTGGTAGCAATTCTATGAGCTGGTGGATCATCTCCAGCAGTACCCGATAGACATGGTACAGGGGTAGAAAATGCAAATTCTAGGATTCATATATTTAATGAATAAATGCTTTTTGAGTGCCTAATATGTGTCAGGAACTAAGTGATGAAGATAAAATGGTCAACAGACAAATTATACATAGACAAAATTCTATGATTTTGTAGAGCTTTCTGGAGAGGAAATACAGAAAATAAATAAGATTGATGAATATAATGTTAATATATTAGTAATAGGCACAGAGAATGGAGATAAAGTGAGCTGGGGCTGGAGATGGGGTGTCATTTTAGGTAGGAAATGTAGGCAAGGTCTCTCTGAGAAGGTGTCATTTGAAAAAAAGTCTTGAAAGAGATGAGAGATTGATCCATGTGTATATCAGGGAAGCATGGTTCAGGCAGAAGGAACAGCAAGTGCAAGGGTCTTAAGATGGGAGTGTGTGAGGAAGGGCAAGGTTAGTGTGATGACCAGACCAATAAGATTGAGGGGTAAAATGGTTTAAATTGAGGCCAGAGAGATACCAGGTTAGGAGGTCCACCTCATACAGAGTCTTGTAACCCATGGCTTTTAGGTTGATTCAATGCTGGGTGTTTTGAGGAAAGATGATATGTGAGGACCAGAGAAGGAAAGGATTGAGGATATTGATGAGAACACTTTAAATGACCACAGAGAAGAGAAGGAAGTGAGTCCAAGAGTAAGCAGATAAATTGTGAGCCTTATGAAAAATGGTACATGAAGCAGGAGAGCAGGAAAGCGTCGGATTAAAAGGAGGAAAGAGTTTTTAGTTGGAGATTGTACTTTTGAATGATAACTAACATTTATTGAGCATGAATGATGTGCTAAGTACTTTATGTATTATCTAATTTAAGTTTCCCACCTACCTGATATGAAAATAAATATTGTTATCTAAATGTTGCAGACGATGAAATTAAAGTATAGAGAGACTAAGCCACTTTCTCAAAGACGTGCTGCTAGTCAGTGGTGAAACTAGGATTTGAACTTCATTAGTCTAACTCTTTGGCTCCTGTTCTTGACTAGTTCACTACATAGGGTTAAATGCTGTAAAAGGTTCAGGTGTGATCGAGATGGACACAGGTCAATGGGAATCGATGTTAGCGATGGTCGGTGGGACTGGAGAGAGTACTTTGCAGTAGTTTAGTGACTCAGCTGGTGGCAAGGAAGTGGAGCCAGCAGTTTTGGGATTGGAGAGACAGTGAGATTATGGAAATTGACACCATGATGATGTAAAAGTAAAACAACAAAAGATAAAGAGACTTGCACTGGTTTATAGCCTGAGAGGAAGGTGCCAGAAGAAAGGGAAACAATGAAGATAAAAGTGTGAGTCAAATAATTTACAGAGCAAAGTCGGGCAACAAGTTTGAATGGTTGGCAATATGGATTAACCTTGGAGAGGAAGACACTCATTTTATAGGAAAATAACTGAGGACCAGAAAAGAAAATTGTGAGCCCAAGATCATACAGCCAATTCAGCAGTAAGCTCAGGGACAAGAGTCCAGGTTTTCTGATCATCAAGACAAGTCCTTTCCTCTAGGCAACCTGACCAGTCTTGCTGAATCATCATCTGCTAGTTATTTATCCCCAATCCAAAGGGAGTTATTATAGTTAATGAATAAATACGGTATAGCAAACTGCACAGCTTTACAGAAACATGAAAGACATTTTGACATTTGAGTTTCCTTCACAAACACCCCCTACCCACTCCCCCCTCCTAAGCTCTTTAGCACACAGGATTGACTTTTCTTGACTATAAACTGCCTTTCAGGTACTGCAGATTCCTGCACTGATGTCAAGTAGAGATTCAGGTAAAGAAAACTAAGGTCACCATCAGGGAATTTCTAGCTGAATTAGGCTCCACTAAGCCTCGAAATCAAAATGCTTCTGGTAGGTGACTGGGATACACATGGAAAATCAAGCCAGTGTGTGACTGGACGTGTGTTATTGTTATGACAGATCCTAGCAGACAACCTCAGGACAGACTGGATTTTAGTTGCGGTGTACGTAGGTGATGAAAAATTGTTTTTGACTTTTGAATTCCCTACACCTTGCCAATAGTTATTACAGCCATAATTTGGGCCATGTGTATTCCAGAGAGGTTTTTGATTTAAGAATCTAGATTATTTTGGAAGCAAGCAATATTCAATATGTCATCTATATGTAAGATTTTTAGGTATTTATTTTTATGGTGATGGACATTTTTCCCATTATATTAAATATAAAATTTAAACGTTGGAGGAATGAAAATGGTCTATTTCTAACACTTACCTTATCTTGAGCAAACATTGACATTCTTGATTAATGTTTAACTACAAGAAATACACTCAGTTCAAGTAAAGGATCAGTTTCAGGATTCAGGCTGAGTTGTCTTGATGATTAGAATTCAGACTCCAAGGAGAAGCCCCAAGGCCAAGGTTATTGGATATAATAGCAAGTGGGAGTCACACCTGACATCTGGAGAATGTGGACTGGATATAAGATTTTAATCCTTGCTTATCTCACCACAGAAATTTGGATGGAGAGACAGTATTTATCTCAAAGAGAAGTGGACCCAGGAGCTAATTTCACTTGGAATCACACCATTTTGGAGGGTACTCGATTCAAAAGAGCCATTTTCAAAGGGCAACACTGTAGAAGTTTTGGTTGTTGTGAAGACAGAGATGATGCCTGTGTGACTCAGTTCTATGAGACAAATGCACTCTGTTACTGTGATAAATTCTGTGAAAGGGAGAATTCTGATTGCTGTCCTGATTACAAGTCATTTTGCCGTGAAAAGGAATGGCCTCCTCACACAAAGCCTTGGTATCCAGAAGGTAGGCTTTGGGAATGTGTTCAAGAATTATTCTAGTTCATAACAAGATCTGTCCAACTTTCTTTTTCTTTCTCTTTCTCTTTCCTCCCTCCCTCCCTCCCTTCCTTCCTCCCTTCCTTTCTTAAGTTGAAATGAAAAATGAATATTTCGACCACCAGAATAAATTTCTTAGGATTGTTAATGTGCTTTGGTTTAGATGCCGGGTACACACATCAGACTAGTGCCTTCAGGAAAGTTCTGCTGTGACAGCCACGAAGGCTGGTCTAGATTCTGTTTTGAATACTCACTCAACTTATATAAAAGTTACTTAAAATTCTTTATTTCTTTTTTTGTAAAATGTATTGACAAGAAAAAAATCGCTCACACTTTTTTTAAAATTTTTTTATTAGTTTCTGCTTTATAACAAAGTGAATCAGTCATACATATACATCTGTTCCCACATCCTTTCCCTCATGCATCTCCCTCCCTCCCACCCTCCCCATCCCACCCCTCCAGGTGGTCACAAAGCACCGAGCTGATCTCCCTGTGCTCTGCGGCTGCTTCCCACTATCTATCTACCTTATGTTTGGTAGTGTATATATGTCCATGCCTCTCTTTCGTTTTGTCACAGCTTACCCTTCCCCCTCCCCATATCCTCAAGTCCATTCTCAAGTAGGTCTGTGTCTTTATTCCCGTTTTACCCCTAGGTTCTTCATGATATTTTTTTTTAAATTCCATATATATGTGTTAGCATACGGTATTTGTCTTTCTCTTTCTGACTTACTTCACTCTGTATGACAGACTCTAGGTCTATCCACCTCATTACAAATAGCTCAGTTTCGTTTCTTTTTATGGCTGAGTAATATTCCATTGTATATATGTGCCACATCTTCTTTATCCATTCATCCGATGATGGACACATAGGTTGTTTCCAGCTCCGGGCTATTGTGAATAGAGCTGCAATGAACATTTTGGTAGATGTCTCTTTTTGAATTATGGTTTCCTCAGGGTATATGCCTAGTAGTGGGATTGCTGGATCATATGGTAGTGCTATTTTTAGTTTTTTAAGGAACCTCCATACTGTTCTCCATAGTGGCTGTACCAATTCACATTCCCACCAGCAGTGCAAGAGTGTTCCCTTTTCTCCACACCCTCTCCAGCATTTATTGTTTCTAGATTTCTTGATGATGGCCATTCTGACTGGTGTGAGATGATATCTCATTGTAGTTTTGATTTGCATTTCTCTAATGATTTATGATGTTGAACATTCTTTCATGTGTTTGTTGGCAGTCTGTATATCTTCTTTGGAGAAATGCCTATTGAAGTATTCTGCCCATTTTTGGATTGGGTTGTTTGTTTTTTTGCTCTTGAGCTGCATGAGCTGTTTATAAATTTTGGAGATTAATCCTTTGTCAGTTGTTTCATTTGCAAATATTTTCTCCCATTCTGAGGGTTGTCTTTTGGTCTTGTTTATGGTTTCCTTTGCTGTGCCAAAGCTTTGAAGTTTCATTAGGTCCCATTTGTTTATCTTACTCACACTTTTTTGAGTGTAACCTCTTAGAGAATCTCATCAAGTTCACAAGCCTGATCCTCTGCAGATTTATGTAGCAGTTTACTTACTATTTCATGAGACTATTGGACCTCGTAGCATTAGAACCTATGTTATAGCAATGTCATTTAGACCAGTGCAAAGCAAAATAAAGCTGGCCACCCTCTCTGCCTAAATAATACCAAATAGAGTCACCATGTGTGTTTTTGTTTTGTTTCATTTTGCCAATCTTGGGTTTTAAACTATTAAAAACAAAAGAGTGCTCCATATAGGGTAGTTTTAAAAGTCTAAGACTGAGTGAATAAATACAAATAATTCATAAGGAGAATGGTGGTATTTCCTGTATTGGTCTAATTTTAGTAAAATGGCTATAGAATCTGAGCAATCGATATATCCAAAATTTGCCAAAAACACAAAATAAAATTCTATTGCTCCATTTATACAGGCAGCAGTGCAGGTTTCCTCGGAGCTACGTCACATGACTGTAAATGGGTGATAGTGAGTGGAGATTACAATTAGAAGATAACATAGGATAAGCTAGGATTTGGTATCCTTCTAGCAAGATCCAGATGCTGACTGTTGCCTTCATTCTCAGTAATGTCATCTTGTTTGTAAAATTGAGGAAGTACTCCTTAAAACACACACGTATTATAAGCTTTTAGGTATAGGGTGGATAAACAAGGTCCTACTGTATAGTACAGGAAATTATATTCATTGTCCTGTGATAAACCATATGGAAAAGAATATGAAAAAGAATATATATATATATATATATATATATATATATATATATGTATAACTGAATCACTATGCTGCACAGCAGAAATTAACACAACATTGTAAATCAACTAATTTCAATAAAAAATAAATTAATGCCGGGCCTTTGTCTTTACCAGTAAACAGTTCAGCAAACATTTATTTCACCCTAAAAAGTGGCAGATAGTCTCTTAGAAATGACAGCCCTAACCATTCATCAAAAAAAAAATTAATTGACTACCTCCACCATGCCAGTCATTGTGCTTTTGCTGGGCACACCATGGGGAAGAAAAAAGACAAGATATTATCCTCATGGAAGTAACAGTCAAGTTATATGTGGGGGTTATAAGATATTTAACAAATTCACTGCACAATTGCAAATTGTGTTAGATTCTCTGAAGGAAACGCTTAGAGTGCGGTCAGAAAGTATACCAGAATATAACATTAACATATAAAATAATGCATAACATTAGCTTGGGTGGGAGACTTGAGGAGTTAGGAGTGAGGTGACCTGAAGAAGGGCCAACAGAAAGGGATCTGGGAGCCAGGAGCTTGGTGCTGCCCAGGAATTGGATGGAGGCCACCACTTCTGGAGAGTCATGATCAGTGGAGGGTTGGGGGTGACATAAGATGTGGTTTGAGAAGTGAGTAGAGGTCAGATTTTGCCAGGATTTATAGGCCACATCAAGAGTTTAGGATTTTGTCCTGTTATGAGAACTCATTGAGAGATGTTAAGTACGAATAGGGTCAGCTTCCTGGAAGTTGAGGATAAATATTATGGATCAGCTGTGGTGCTTTTGATGTGCTAAAACGTATTTGAGCTTTTCTTATTTGAATCATGTAACTCATTTGGAAAAGAAATTGCTGCTTCTTCAATGTCCATTTTTGCTTGAAAGCTAGGATTTTCTAAGACTTTAATTTAGGGAAATGTTTTAGGTAGAACTTATGTTCCCAGCATAGTTTTTATTCCATTCATGATGGAGGGAAGCAATTCATCAGTTTATTTAGTAGTAAATGTTCACAGTAAACTATATTTGCACTCATGAAGGTGATTTTTTTCTTTTGTTTTATCTTCCTTATGAAAGTAGCTGGTTAAAAGAAAATAGCACTGCACAATATTTAAAAATTGTACAAAATTAACTAAAATAAATAGAAAATGATATACTAATTTTTTTGCCATATAAAGAGACTTTCCTCTGAGATGCTAGTAAAGCATCACTGATTTGTTAAATATTTTTCAGTTATTCACTGATTTATTAAATGTTTTTCAGTTATCTACTTACATGGTATTGTCTAGTTCATTCACTGATTTATTAAATATTTTTCAAGTATCTAGTTACATGTTATTGTCTAGTCTCTTATATTGCATTTCTTTTTCAACCTGGGACTTAAAACTATGTATATTATCTTAAGGTTTAAAAATATAAATATGGGGCTTCCCTGGTGGTGCAGTGGTTGAGAGTCCACCTGCCAATACAGGGGACATGGGTTCGTGCCCTGGTCTGGGAAGATCCCACATGCCGCGGAATGGCTGGGCCCATGAGCCATGGACGCTGAGCCTGCGCGTCCGGAGCCTGTGCCCCGCAATGGGAGAGGCCACAACAGTGAGAGGCCCGCGTAACGCAAATAAAATAAAATAAATAAATAAATAAATAAATATGTCAATAAATAAATAAATAAATATGTACCTTTTGTGTAAATTGGTTTGGACATATGACTAAACATCTTCCTTCTGGGTTTTGTCTCATCTCTGCTGGTTACTTCCAGTCATTGGAGGATTTCAAATGTCAGATACAGAAAACAAGTGATAGAGTTTGAAACAGAACCAGAGTGCTTTTTCCAGACAGAATCTCTTGGTGTAGTAGATCTTAAGAAAAGAGTCTAGTGGACCATGTGCTGTGAGCAGACCTAAGCTAATTTGATTACACACAACTCTTATGCTCACATTGGTAAAAAATGGATGTATACCACCGACACATTTGAATTGAATGAGGATTATTTATCCTTTCATGACCTCCTTAACCATATTACAATGAAGAGAAATCACAGTCTGAATCCTGCCATGCATACTGTTACAAAAATATACACTGGTAAGGAAATATACACTAATCCATAAACTTCTTAAGCTCCATGAAGTCTCAGGTACCCATCCTGTTAGATGTTCCCTCATCTACCTTGCTTGAAAAATTTACTGGAATTTTCCCATGTGATAATATTACAGAGGGTGTCAGGTTATGATAAATCCTCTTACCCAGTGGCTGGACACAGGACCTTGTAGAGATCCATCCTAGGGCATCAGGTCTAAGAGTGAAGGCTTTTGACCTTAAGAGATACATAAAAACTGTGGAGTGTGAGAGTGGGATGTGATTTTTAAGTGTTTTAGCTAATCTACATCAATTTATTGCTGTTAATTTAACTGATAAGAGCTGATTACTTATATCCATTATGCTGATTAACAAGCCACTAATTTTGCCAGTGAAAGCCCATTTCTGATACCCATCATACTGCTACTCTAGTGTTCATTAAAAGATGGATAATGTAACCCCTTGTAGCAGCTTACCTGGAGTCTGGCCTTTCAGGATCAGTGCTACTGACCGCCCCTACGATGCAGACTCCTGATTAGAGCAGGCAATTGCCTTCCCTGAAGTGACATTGAGACCAGCACATTTATTAGAACACTTTATAATGAAGTTATTTTAAAATAAGTTATATCATATTGTCATATTTTCTCAAATCAAAAGACGGATTTCACTTTCCACATATCTGATTTGCCTCATTTTTGTATTAATGGCTGTTAAAGTTGCAAAACTCCTTTAATTTCAACAACCATTACTATCATCTATCTATCTATCTATCTATCTATCTATCTATCTATCTATCTATCATCTATGTCAAGGTGTAATCAGTTTGATTAACTCACTCTGAAGTACTTTATACATTTTTCCTTGAGGAAATAAAGCCACCAGGAATTTTCTCATCTCTCCATCATCATAATTTTCAAAGTACACCCATATTGGTTACTGTTTCCATGGAGTAGATTCCTTCTCTTGAGCTCTAAATCCCACTGTGTCTTTTGTGTGTGTGTGTGTGTGTGTGTGTGTGTGTGTGTGTGAATATATCATTTATTCAAATGACTTATGGACACTGTATTAGTTTCCTATTGCTATGACGAATTATCACAACACAAAATAATTATTTTACAGTTCTGGAAGCTAGAAGTTTGAAATGGGTCTCACTGGAAGAAAGTCAAGTTATCAGCAGGGCTGCATTCCTTCTGGAAGGTCTAGGGGAGAATCCCTCTCCTTGCCTTTTCCAGTTTCTAGAGGCTGTCTGAATTTCTTGGCTCATGTCTCCTTCCTTACTCTTTTTTTTTTTTTCTTTTAACATCTTTATTGGAGTATAATTGCTTTACAATGGTGCGTTAGTTTCTACTTTATAACAAAGTGAATCAGTTATACATATACATATGTTCCCATATCTCTTCCCTCTTGCATCTCCCTCCCTCCCACCCTCCATATCCCACCCCTCTAGGTGGTCACAAAGCACAGAGCTGATCTCCCTGTGCTCTGCGGCTGCTTCCCACTAGCTATCTATTTTACATTTGGTAGTGTATATATGTCCATGCCACTCTCTCACTTTGTCACAGCTTACCCTTCCCCCTCCCCCTCCCTATATCCTCAAGTTCATTCTCTAGTAGGTGTGTGTCTTTATTCCCACTGTCTCTTATCTTTTCAAAATCTCCACCCTTACAATTGTCCCTCCCTTCCTCCTTTTCTCTCCTTTTCTTTCCTCTCTCCTCTCCCTCTTTCTTTCCTAAAACATCGTTTCTCCCTTTCTCCCCTGGATCAATCAATTTACAAGACTATTGATTTACAAAAATGTTTTTTTTAACTCCCCCAATTTTTCTGCTACCTATAAACGTCAATCATGTTCTCAAATTAACATTATAAAAGAAATATTTTTCATTTAAAACTAGTAGAATCCAAAAGAGGATTCAGGCATTGCTTGGGAGATGGAGCTAGACAATATCAAAGGTTAATTTCTAACCCTAACTCTGTTCCCATGATGAAGTGGTACCTAACATGGGAACCAAAGTTACAGTCTATGCATTAGGGTGACACAGAAAAACTCATTCACTCAACTGCTGGTGAATGTAAATTGGTAAAATCATTCTGAAAAGAAAAAAAAATGACAATGTGAATTAAATGCCTTAAAGATGTCCAAACATCAATTTGGACCCAGAATTTCCACTTCTAGGAACTTTACTCAAGGAACTAACTAAGAAAGTGAGCAAACATCATTTACAAGATATTCTCTTGCAGGAGGTTAGTAGGTAGTTGTAACTCCCAACTTTGAAAAATCCCTCCCTCAACTCCATGTCCTTAACCAACTATTATCCCACTTCCTTCTTTCCTTTAATGGCAAAAATATCTGAAGGAAACATTTCACTTCCTGACTTCCAAGTCTCTCATCAGCTCATTCCTACAAGACCTTGTTTCCTGATACTTTACCGAGCTCTGTCCTGGGAGGGTTATTGAAGACTTTTATGTTTCCAAATGCAATATTAAAATGTCAGTTCTTTTCTTGATCCCTCAGTCGTACTCTGTGTAGGTGACCACTTTTGCTTGTATGGAATTCTTTCTTCTCTTAGTTTTCAAGACTCTACCTTCACCTGAATTCCCTTCTTCCTCATGGGTCACTCCTTCCCTGTTTCCTCTTCTGAATGTCTGTTAGCTACAGAGTTTGAGCTCAGTCCTGGACATCTTTCTCTTACCTACAAACCCTCTCTCAAGCAGCCTCTTATGTAGTCTCAAGGCTTTAAAGATATGTATGTTGCTGGCTCTCAAATTCATGCTCCAGTCATGACTTAACTCTGAATTTCCATTACTACTCTACTTGATATTCTCCATTAGGATGACTAACCTAGGCTTAATCTAAATCTAAAATATGCAAAACAGAACTCTTGATTTCTTGCCATAAGCCTGTTCCTTATTTCAATATTAGCTTCACTGCCTCTCTATGGCTCAGGCCAAAATCCTAGTGAGACACCCTTGATTCCTCTTTTTCCTCATTCTCCAAACTCAATCCAAGAGCTAGTCCCATTTGCTTTGCCTCCAAATTATGTTCATCCACTTCTCTCCATCCTCATCAGTATTATGGAAACCCTTTAGCCAGCACAACAGGAGTGATGAGGACAAAGGTTATGGAAGAGAGATTTTGGATAAGGTCTTATAGGTCATTGTAAGAAGTTTGGTTTTATTTTAAATTTGATGGGGAATAACTTGAGGATTTTAAGCAAGGAGTGACACAATGTAGATTTTAAAAGATCTCTCTAAATGCTGTTCAGGGGATGAGGGATACACTGGAGTTGGGAAGAGTGGAGGAAGGGAGTGGGCTGTGTTTCTGTATTGTGTAGAAGTTGATGCTTTGTTAGCACCTTGGCCAGACTCAGATGAACAGATTACGGTTTTTGTCCAAGAGGCCAACTCTCAAGTTGAGATTACAGCGAACGTTGTTTCTTATAGTCAGCTCTGACTTGATATTAAGGAGGGAAGACCAAGAAATGGAACTTTTGCTAACACTAGACCTAGTACTAATGATCTTGGCGGGGGGGCACAGTGATAACATTCTCTTTACTTCAAAATTAATAGCTGGGGTACAAGTTAGAGAAGGGACAGCCTTTTTTTCCTTAGGACCTTTGTGATTTCTTATGCTTTTATCTATATAACTGGTATGCTGGACAAGCAACATTCATTGGTTTTGATTAGGAGCCAGGTTTGAGAACATATATATGTATAACTGAATCACTTTGCTGTACAGCAGAAATTAACCCAACATTGTAAATCAACTATACTTCAGTATAAATTTTTAAAAATTAGCTTTGATTTTGCCCCTCCTCTCCTTTAGAACTAGTCAAGGAAGTACTTCCCTTGATTTTGAATAAAACTTGAATTGTTGCATGAATTTTCTGTTGCTTTCCTAGGTAGTAAAAATTCCGGGGTCTTTGTAAGTTACAAACATAGAAATTCATTTACAAAAAGTGTTTAATCCTGGGTAATAATTAAAACTCTGAACATGATTTAAAATTAAATCTTTCCCCTCCCCTTTGGTCCAGGAGAGAGGTAGTTTCCTTTTCTCTTCTCGTGAGAGTGGAATGCCGAAAATCCATGGAAAAGAGGTGGATAGATGCAAATACAAGGAAATTTTTAGATTTATTAAGCAAAAGATTGAACTGTGAGAACACAGTGCATGCTGAAGAAGGGCAGTTGTAAAATATTTCCTGTGAAACAATTTTTGGAAAAATTGGAGGATAGCTAATTTGTAAGTGGCTTTTGTGACATTGTGGCTGGTGGTTAAGCCAGGTCCCTTGGAATGCTTTCTAAACATGTAGATTTCCTCCTATGATTGTATGAAAAAGAAGTTAGAATTCATTTTATTTAACTAGGGGCCATTGTTGTGATCTATCAGTGACATGTCTCCGTCAAAAAAGTTTTCACATGACAAAGGAGCAAATTTTGCTACTTTTGCTAATTAAGCATGAACTTAAATTTGTGTAAGTTATATTTTCAAAAGGGATTTAATTTGTAGCCAGGGTATTATTTTCACCATAACTTACTGATTGGTTTTCATATAATGATAATTCACCATTCATCTCTTTGAAGTAGTTTATAGAGTTTGGTAAAATAGCAACGAGTTTTGGTTAATGGTTGAGAAACATTTGGACTTGAAACACAAAGGACTACAACTGTATAAATTTTTCTCCTCATCTAAATTTTGAAGAAAAAATAGAGTTTATCTTTGTAAGGTGAATTCACTGAAATAGCATTATATTTTGGTCCAACACTTTGAGCTCCTTCCTCTAAGCATATGTATTAATCATATTTACATATGAGAGTTGATTAGATTTTTAAGATAAGAAATGCCATAGATTAATTCAAACACTGTTTTACTGCTTACCTACTTTAATACATTAATTATTTTTTTTTGAGTGCGTTTAGTGATTAATACCTCAGTAATCTAGTTTTTATGCTTTACAAATCCTCTCAGTTGAAACAAATACACAATGTAAAGATAGAAGCTTATGGAACAAGCCCATAAGAATTCGATATACAAACCTTGACACAAACCTTATATGGATTTCCTTCAGATGGGCACCAAATTTTTTTGCATATTTAAAAAAACTAAATACAATTTTAATTTACTTATTACTCAATTTAGAATTTTGATTTGTTTATGTGGTATGTTGACAGGTTGCCACAGAGATGGTCAACGTTATGAAGAAGGATCAGTAATTAGAGAAAACTGCAATTCCTGGTAATGAATTTAAGTGGCACAGAACTGAATTCTACTGTCTGTGTATGTTTTCTTCAAATAAAAGGAACATTTGTGAAACAAAGCATATATTTAAATACAGATAGAATCATAAGTCATAAGATATCACATACCCATAGTTTTTTATAAGCATATTTAATTTTAATAAATGTTTAAAAGCTAATCATGAATATTTCATTTAACGTTTGAGTTTGGTATTTGTGACAGTTGCCTGCTTTCACAAACCTCTTAATCTTAAATATTCTGATATACTACAGGAAAATCACGTGTTCTCGAACACAGTAACTATATATAAAACAAAGCTGCCTTGAAATTGATTATCCTGCAGAAAATTTACAATTACAAATGTGTTGAATCTATTGTCTCCATTGTCTTATGTTTTCAAACTCCAATGACTCTGTGATCATTTCATTTATTAATTGCCTGAAGTGGAAGATATTGAGTGGTAGCTAATGCATGTGTTGTGATTTATTTTTGCCAAGAATTAAATGGTCATATGGTTAACAGTAGTCAAAAATATATTTTATGCCTTAACAAGGTGCAACTCTGGTTACTAATTTTATAAGTACACTCCCTAAAGACCAGGCCACTTTCATAATTTTTGTATCTTTACAGCACATGCTCAGGACAACAATGGAAATGTTCCCAGCATGTATGCCTTGTTCAACCAGGATTAATTGAACATGTCAATAAAGGAGACTATGGGTGAGAGAAATCTTGCTTTCTAGGCTTTTTGGTGCCTCCCCACCCCCATTACCCCTCAGGTTTCAAACAATATATTTCCTATCATTTCCTTCTAAAAATGATCATTCTTTCAAAAACAAACAAAAAAAAGTGTGGGTGAGAAATGGGGAGGGTGGTAGAAAGACATGTGAAATTGGAATGAACAGAGGTGAACATTAAATGATTAAACATTAAAATGCACAAAGAGGAAATATAGAGCATGGTCTTAAATTGTTTAGGAAGGAGCAGTGTCAAGGTGTGAGTGAGGCTAGTAGGGGGAGCTTTAGTTTAAATAAGTATTCAGGCAAAATCAGGAAGTAGGCAAACAGGTTCATTCATGTTTATCATCTTTCCTTCCGCTGCTGCCCTGACCCAGCCAATCATATGCTCATCTAACCTGGGTAGATTCCGACCTTCGGAAAGCAGTATTTTATCTCGATGATCCCCCAAACGACCAGTCCATCTAGACAGCATCATCGACATGACTGATATCTAGTCAATTTCACTCACGGTTGAGTCAAAACACTGGTTGAGCCATTTTACTTCGCTAATAAACGGAAGCTTGAGCTGATTGACACTTAAAGGAAATAACTGTTTGATGCTCTCTGATAGATTAATAAATTAAGTCACTTTTCCACTTACATAGAGGGAATTAGGTGTAGGTGCTGACACTGGCTTTCTTTAGTGAACTGAAAGGAGAAAGGATGGGCCAGCTGTTTTCTGCTTCAGGATTTCTCCACTGTCACTGATCAAATCTCTATACACCCTCGAAAACATTTTCCACCTTCAGGAAAAGATTTCACGTGAGAAGACCTATTGTCAAGCAACTATAAAAGTGAAGTCATCCTGAGATGCATTTTTTTTTTTTGTGCTACGCGGGCCTCTCACTGTTGTGGCTTCTCCCGTTGCGGAGCACAGGCTCCGGACGCGCAGTCTCAGTGGCCATGGCTCACGGGCCCAGCCGCTCCACGGCATGTGGGATCTTCCCAGACCGGGGCACGAACCCGTGTCCCTTGCATCGGCAGGCAGACTCTCAACCACTGCGCCACCAGGGAAGCCCCCTGAAATGCGTTTTTTAAACGTAGAAATATCACTTCTTGCTACACCTAAGACATATGTTTCCCAGGACAGTGGGGACACTAATTTTCGAGGCTCCCAGAGTATTTGCTTGGAAGACACGAAAGACACTTGGAAGTCACATTTGTTGATATTAATATTCTTAAACCATTCTCAACTCCTCTGTGTGTGTGTGTATGTGTTTTGACAATATTTTAGGTGATAATATGGTGACATTTCAAGTATTTCTAGGGAAAAACAATTATTTTCTATGGCTAAGTGATATTTAAATCATTAAAAGGACATAAGAGTATGTGTCATCATGAGAGATTATCTGAATCAGGTTCCTAAAAGGATTCAAATGCTTGAGCTAACAAGCACACACTTCCAAGAAGGCAAGATAAGCAGCCAAGCTTTCCACTGTCACAGAACCCAGGAGAAACCGCAGTCTAAAGCAATGTGGAAAGAAAGTCATATAAAAGTACAGATCTGTTGGGAATGCTGCCTTCTTTGGGAGGAAGAATTTTCTTTCCATCATTTGTTTATTTTGAGAGTACTCTAGGACAATTTAAGAGGCACGAGATTTGCCTTTTAGTAGCAAAGATAGATGACTTGAAAAAAAAAGGTGAAGTAAAATTGCAGCAAAAGAAAATATACACAGATCAAAGAAAAAAGTTAAGTAAAAGAGACAAAGTATGAAGAAAAGGAGTAAAACTAAAATTATTTACCAGGGAACAACAGGAGGGAGTGTAGAAAGTCCTTGAAATTAAAAGAAAGTTCTAATTCTCAGATATTTACTGTTCCTGATGTTCAAGTTGTTTTCATGTATGAAAGCAGAGTCATATTATAGCATTCAATGTCTATTTTAAGTGCTTTTTAAAATAGCCTACATACAAATATATACAGCCTTTGCTTTAAAACATTTCTTTCTGTCATCTTGGTAGTATTTAGATACAAACCTTTATTCTTTCGGCATAGCCCACTTCAGTGCTTATTTATTCCCTGTATTATGTTGTAATGCAATTAATATTAACAAAACATGTGTTTCCCTTTTGGCACTGCTGAGGATACAAATAAATAATTTCTTAGAGGAATTTACAATCTAGCTGAGGAATCCACATATCATAACTCTGTAAAAGGATTTCTAGTGATAGGGCAGTTATAAGTGGCAAATTAGTAGCACAAATAATAATCAGCAAGTTAGTGGAACAAAGGGAGAGAGAGAACAGTCTCAGTTTATCTGATGCTGTCAAACAAACCACTTCAGAATTTAATGCCCTGAAAGCAGAAGCTTTTTATTTGTTCATACCGGCAATTTGGGATGGACTTAGCTGAGGCTCTTTTCCTGGTCTCTCTTGGGGTTACTCATGTGTCCACAGACATCTAGGGCCTCAGCTGGGGCTGCATTGTCCAGGTGGCCCCCTGCCTATGTCTGGTGGTTGGTGCTGGTTGTTGGGGGGTCCATGTGTCTCCAGCAGGACAGCCTTGGTTTCTTCACATAATGACAGTGTTCAAGCAGGACATGAGTGGAGGGTGGAAATGGCCTCAGGTGAGGCCAAAGCTTGAAATTTGCACATTGTCAGTTTCATTGCTTTCTACAGGGCAAAGCAAGTTACCAGGCCAGTTCACATTCAACGGTTGGAAAAATGGACTCCATCTCTCTCTCTCTCTCTCTCTTTTTTTTTTTTTTGGTACGCGAGCCTCTCACTGCTGTGGCCTCTCCTGTTGCGGAGCACAGGCTCCGGATGCACAGGCTCAGCGGCCATGGCTCAAGGGCCCAGCCACTCTGCGGCATGTGAGATCTTCCTGGACCAGGGCACGAACCCGTGTCCCCTGCATCGGCAGGCGGACTCTCAACCACTGCGCCACCAGGGAAGCCCCCTGGACTCCATCTCTTGATGGAAAGAGCTACAAAGAATTTGTACCCATTTTTAATCCATCGTATCTCTAACCCTGATTTTTCTTATGAACTCAAAGTCTATAGACTATCCATTGAATAAGTTGACTTTGATTTCTTATTGATTTCTCAAAGTCAAAAATACTCCAAATCAAAAAGATTAACCTTTTGACTTGTCCTTGCTTACTGGCATCCCCCGCTACCATGTCAACTAAGCCAGAAAATCTGAAGTTAGTTTGAGGCTTCTTTCCTCTTCACTCTCATTCACTAGACTCTTGTAATCCCCACAAAGTTTATTTTAGAAATTTACTTCCTTTATTCTTATGCTATATTCTAGTCCATTTCTTTATCAGCCCTAGTTTGAAATGACCTGACTTTTCTCTCTGACCAAATTCCAACCAATCCTTTGTACTTTCATGGTTATCCTTCTAAAACAAAGCTTTGATTCTGTCACTCAGGTTCTTAAAATGTCTTCAGTGACATTCCATTGTTTTAGAATATAATTATACTCCTCAGCATAAATAACAATCTGTCCCAAATGCTTTACTGCCTCATCTTTTACACTCTTTCCAGCCCCTGTCTCTCTGGTCACTCTCATAGTTTAAGTGTTCTACTTATCTGCTATTCCCTAAATGTTATTCCCAATTTCAAACCTGCTTTGCTCCAGAGTTGCCTTTATTTAGAATAAATTCTCTCTTCTCTCACATCTGGCTGTCTAACTCATTCTCATCCTTCCAGGCTGAGCACTAAAAAATCACTTTCTGTAAAAAATTCTTCTAACTCCTTCAGGAAGAGTCATGTTTCAGTCCTCTACTCTGATCAGATTTTGACCTACCACTAATAAATTACACATACTGAAGTCATTTCTCTCTTTGTAGGCTTTTTAGAGTATGAGCTTTTTGAAGGTAGAAAAATTTATTTCTATGTTACCAGTGTTTACTGAAGAATGTGATAGATAAATTAAGAATGTTCAGTAAATGCTAACGGGTTAAAAGGAAAGTGATGACAGACATAGAGGACAGACTGGTTGTTGCCAAGGGAGAGGTGGGGTAGGAGAAGGATGGATTGGGAGTTTGGGACTAGCAGATGCAAACTAGTATATATAGGATGGATAAACAACAAGATCCTACTATATAGCACAGGAACTATATTCAATATCCTTTGATAAAGCATAATGGAAAAGAATATGAAAGAGTATATATGTATATATATATATATGTATATATATATGTATATATATATATACATATATATATATATATATATATATATACATATATATATATATATAACTGAAGCACTTTGCTGTACAGCAGAAATTAACACAACATTGTAAATCAACTATACTTCAATTTAAAAAAAAAATGATGAGCCTAGGTCAAAAAGGATGATACAGAGCAGTGGTGTTTTTCATGCTTTTTTGAGCATAAATTATAGTAAATCATACATTTAACTTTATGACCTAGTACACACACACTCACACACGTGCACTTTTACATATACTTAAATGTATATAAATAGTACTTACCCTCACTCTGTCCTATAAACTCTAATATTTCCTATTGTTTCTCTTATATTCTATTTTATCTTTTAAAATACAGATCCCGGGCTTCCCTGGTGACGCAGTGGTTGGGAGTCCGCCTGCCGATGCAGGGCAGGGGACACGGGTTCGTGCCCCGGTCTGGGAGGATCCCACGTGCCGTGGAGCGGCTGGGCCCGTGAGCCATGGCCGCTGAGCCTGTGCGTCCGGAGCCTGTGCTCCACAACGGGAGAGGCCACAACAGTGAGAGGCCCACGTACCGCAAAAAAAAAAAAAAAAAAAAAAAAAAATACAGATCCCTATTCACTAAATTGAATGATTAATTAAATGGCCCCAAAATGTCTCAGTGTTTAAAAACTACTAGTGTAAGGCACCAAAAACATAGTTTACTGTTGCCTGAATTTGCCTAAGGCTGATCCTGGTGGTCTCTTAAATAAACCTGCAATGTCTAATATATTCAAAAGCTTCTTTATTGAAATTCCCTGGATGATGGAGATTACATTTAAAAATTGTGGCTCAAAGTTGCTTAAAGTTTTATGAACTAACAGATCTTGTAAAAGAAAAGAATTAACTTGCCAGGCATATTATTGAAAATTGAGTCATATCTTTAATCATTCATAAGAACCTTTCACACTGTAAACAATTTTGGTGATAAACAAAACAGGATAGAGTTTAGATTTGCCTTAAGTACTGAAAATATATTGCCCTTAAGTTGTAGCTAATTCAAACAAACAATGATTAAAGTACTTTCATCTTTCTCATTTTTCATATCTTATCATCTCTTAAGGAATTGTTGCCTTGAAATCTCAACATTAGATTGTGAAAATGAAGCTTACTTTTTTTATGTAAGGGCACAAAATATGTCTCTAAAAAAAAGGTACTTTTAAATCTAATTTTACATCAATTGAATTTATATTATATTAATAATGACTAATATTATTGAGCATTTACCACAAATTAACTCATTTAATATATAATAGAATATTTCAATAAAATATTTCAATAAAATTAATTAGCGTTGCTGTAATCTTTTTAAGTATAACTATTTTATCCTCAATTTTTCATGGATACTTGTTTTTACATGGTCAGCTTCTTTTCAAATCTAAATTATAAATAAAATAGATGACCCTATTTAACCTATAAGTACATTTCTGAAGATTCAAGCTTCTTTCTAAAATACATTTAATGACATTTAGAAGAAACTGCATATATTGGCCTTATTATCACTAAAATCCCTTTACTGTATGTGGAGATTCAATATTCTTAAATTTAGTCTGTATTAATACAGCCTTAGGTTCCTCATTTGAGATATTAAAATAATTGACATAGACCTACTTTAAGAAGAGTGATATGCTTCCCTATTAGAGTAATCAATAATGCATCATTAATGTAATGAATATCTAGCTTTCAGTAACTGTTCCAATTTTGTCAGATTTGCTTCTATATACTTTCAGAAATATAAATGAACATGTAATGATAAAAGTGACATCATGTAACCTGTACCTATTTTTCTCTTTCATTTGTAAGGCAGATGGACAGCCCAGAACTACAGCCAATTCTGGGGAATGACTTTGGAGGAGGGTTTCAAATATCGCCTTGGCACCCTGCCACCCAGCCCCTTGCTTCTGAGTATGAATGAAGTGGCAGTAAGTATCCTCTTTGTTTGACTCATGTATGTGTGTGTTTCTATAAGTGTGTTCATAGGTGCATATAAAGCAATTTTAAATAACTAAAATAGTGAGTTTTGTGCTTTCTGAGATAATTTTGTCATATAAATTAAAAAAACCTTTCCCCAAAATGGTTGCTACATCCCCCCAAATTTTCATGTGGACTTTGAAAGTTCACTAATATTAATTAGATATAGTTTCCTCTCTTCAGGAATGATTGTGTTCATTTACATTGCTAACCATTGCAGAGAAATTCATGTTTCTGATGATTGGCTTTCAGGTGACCAAATGCTTAAGCAAGTCATTAGTTGTCCTTATTTTTCATTTTCTAAGTAAACTTAGTTATTTAGTGAATTCATCAAAACAGTTTTGATAACTCTTGGGTACTCCATTATGAAATGAAGATAAAATAAATGCCAGTAACTGCAGACAGGTATTCTATGATGACTAGCAGAAGTTTATCCTCAAAAATCCTCACATTTTCCATTTAAAGAACACCTTCAAATTTCCCTGATGAGCTGGAAAACTCCTTCATGAAATTGCCATGTTTCATAACACCCTCATGTTTCTAATACTATTGTATTGGTTTTCCCTTTCATTTTCAAGAGGAGTTATCTTCTGATAATAGGTACCTTGCATAAAGAATCTTCCACCTGTCTAGTTATCACAGATGTCTAACTTAGAGCTGCAGTTTTACCATACCATTTGTGGTGTCTCTCAGTTGAGATTTTGATTACATTCAAGGCCTGCTACAAATGCCCAAGGCATTTGTATCATTTTTTTTTTTTAGATTCCACATATAAGTGATATCATATGATGTTTGTATTTCTCTGTCTGACTTACTTCAGAAACAAACTTTTGGTTACCAAAGGGGAAGGGTGGGAGGGAGGAATAAATTAGGAGTTTGGGATTAACATATACACACTACTATATACAAAATAGATTATCAACAAAGACCTACTCTATAGCACAGGGAACTATACTCAGTATTCTGTAATAACCTATATAGGAAAGAATCTGAAAAAGAATGGATATATGTATATGGATAAGTGAATCACTTTGCTGTATACCTGAAACTAACACAGCACTGTAAATTAACTATACTCCAATATAAAATAAAAATTAAATTAAAAAAATGTCCAGGGCAGAGAGGGGTTCCCTGGCTGCTGGAGAACTGGCTCTTCCCTCTACAATGAATATTCCCGGAAGCTCTCAGAATCTCAGAGCAAGCAGGGCTGTTGTTTATGCTGTTGGATGAGTTGTAGATCCATAAGTTCCTCATTAAATGTTCAATGCACTTTGCTTTCGAAAGATGTAACCCCCTGACTTATTATTCTAGTTCAAATTCCAGTAGCAGGACCTGCTAAATTATAACTAGTATCATAAAAGATCATAACAGCTGCCATGTATTGCGTAGTTGTGTGCCAAACACTCTTATCAGCACTTTCATACATTATCTCATCTAATTCCCAGCTTGATGTAGTGGGCACTGTAATTCTCCACATTTTAAAGACAAGAACATTGACACAGAGAGAGGCCAAGTCACATGGAGATGGAGAGGAGAGAAAAACCACCATAGAATTACTTAAATGGTAGAGCCAGGACTTTAAAAGATCTGCCCCCAAATGGTTCCTAGACCTCCGGTATAATCAGTTAGCTTTGGCCAGTTCAGGTTCAAAACAGCAAAAAGTCTTGGAGCCAGAACTAACTTTATGAAATGATCAGCTTAGATATATTTTTGGATTTTTTCCACAATCAGTAAGACATAACATCTTTAGAGGTGTGGCTTAGATTCATGACTTACTTATAAGATCAACTGGAAAAGAGTTATTTTTTCTGGCTGTTTTCTTTTTCAATTTTGTCCTTATCTATCTGGAAAAAAAGAGACAGAAGTGTTTAGGAAAATAATAAATTCAGCCTGTTTATAAGGATTACTCTTTCTCTTGATTTTAGTGAGGGTCCCAGTTAGCCAAATACAGATTTGGGTGTCAATATACATTTTTTCTTGATTCTTTCTAACATTTTCTTTTGAAACTTTATTTTTTGCAATTTAGTGTATTTTATATTATAGAGAAAACGAGGTATGTTTCTTTCCCAAATTGCCACTCACTGTAGCATAGAAAAAGGCAATTTAATTCTAAATCATTTATTGGCTCCTAGGGATTTGTTTGCATAAAAGTAACTATGGTGATATTTAAATGAAAAATCTTAATGATTAGTACTGTGGGAGAATTTAAATTACCTAGTGCTATGAATTAATGTAATAAAGTAGCTAAGTAATTCCAGGAAAGCAATAAGGAAAATTTGGCTGATCTATAAGAGTTCTGTTACCCACAAGGACATAGCTTCCCATTTCTAGGCCACAGTAGCTTGAGGGCTGAGGTCCTTTCAAAAAGTTTCTGAGGACTTCCCTGGTGGTGCAGTGGTTGAGAGTCTGCCTGCTGATGCAGGGGATGCGGGTCCGCGCCCCGGTCCGGGAAGATCCCACGTGCCGCGGAGCGGCTGGGCCCATGAACCATGGCCGCTGAGCCTGCGCGTCCGGAGCCTGTGCTCCACAACGGGAGAGGCCACAACAGTGAGAGGCCTGCGTACCGCAAAAAAAAAAAAAAAAAAAAATTCTGAGCGTTGGAGTTGTCCTAATACCTGGTCAGATATCAGAAAATCAGAAACACAACAAGAACTTCAATGAAGAATGTGGGGTCTATATGAACTAAGTTAAACTGGTAGCCACAGGAAGAGCTTAAAAAATAGATTAATCCTTTGCCTGTTGACTACATAGAAAATACCCTCAATACATCAAATTGCCTCTGAATAGTGAAAATGAATTCTTTTGTGTGGGTATGTCTCTGGATAACTCCCCTTCCCCCCAACTTTTTCCCAATTTTTTAAAATACCATTTTCAACATAGGATGGTATATACATACACTTAGGGTAGGCAGTTGCCAACAGTGGGAATGATTTTTCTGAGAAAATTCATTGCATCCCCAGCCTAAAACATCTCCCTTTCCTTGAGCACATTACCTGGATGAGAACTGAGATTCACCAAATTCTTTATCTTGGGTAGGAAAGATGAGCCATGAGTCATTCCCAGTTCCTGGGAAAGCTCTCCTCTAGCTGGTTTCCTGGCTACATTGCTTGACTTCAGTCACTAGTCCCATAATGTGTCTGCTGAACATACATTAGAAGAATATCAACAGGTCTTATACAAAGAGTTCCATGATTATATAAATATGAAAAAATCTATTTAATCTGGATGAATTAGTTCAATTCAAATGATTTTTTTGTGGAGTGTGATTCATAAAAATGAGGAATAGAAATATGTTGATCATGGGGCTTCCCTGGTGGCACAGTGGTTGGGAGTCCGCCTGCCGATGCAGGGGACACGGGTTCGTGCCCCGGTCCGGGAAGGTCCCACATGCCGCAGAGCGGCTGGGACTGTGAGCCATGGCCACTGAGCCTGTGCGTCTGGTGCCTGTGCTCCTCAAGGGGAGAGGCCATAACAGTGAGAGGCCCGCGTACCAAAAAAAAAAAAAAAAGTTGATCATGGGAGATTAGAAAAAAACTAACAAGGATTTTGGGAGCCTTTCCTGGATGGCAGTCCTATGTGAGGGCGGACAAAAGGAAATGAAAACTTACTGTTTTCTCTGGGTACAAGCAGACTGGATGAGAGGAAGTGAGAAAAAGGGAAAGAAAGGAGGCCAAGAGGGTCCTGCTTAGACCATGCAGATCCTTGTTTTGTATGAAGATTCGCTTCACCCACTTTAAAATTATGTCTAGTGTCAGGTCAAAAATGTCAGCTGATCAATCTTTGCCTAACTTTTTCCTAAAAGTGTTTTCTTGAGATTGTTCAAAGCAATGCCTTGATTGGACAGCTTTGTTCCAAATTGTTGTACACTAAAAACGTTAAGAATGATTAGACGATTCTCAGTCAGTCCATTGAGACTGTGTATTTGCTTGCATAGATTCACCACGGGACTAATGTAGCTCCCTACAGGAACTTTAAATTCTGCCACTTGAGCTTCTTGTCTCCTTATGGTACAAAACAGGTGATTACACGGTTAAAATCTTATTTCAATATTTCTCAACATTTGTGCCATGGGCCACCAATCCTGCAAGATTTGGAATAAAGTTGTCCCATCTGTGGTCAAACACATTTGTGAAGTGGTGTATTGTATCTTTCTTCCGAAGAAGCACACTATTCATTAGTACATTGAGGACACTGAGAACTCTTCCTCCATTGTCCTTTTTTTCCACCCAGTGTTTCCTAAACTCATGGCATCAGAGAACTTTTTCTTCTTTGTTTGTTTATAATGACTGTTAATACTTCCCAAGATTTAGATTCCACAGAACACACTTTAGTTGCTGTTAACATAAGCTAAAATATTGAAAGAAAAGTGCTGGAGAAAGTATATTCAGGGGTAAAACAGAACTTAATGTCTCAGAAAGAAAACAATTATTATGACTGTATGCAAAATTGGCATGGGCTGAGGTCCTTTGGAGCCAGCAGAAGCATCACAGTTGAAGTTTGTTAATAGGCACATGTAGGCAGTGCGTTTAGTCATGTGGCCCCGTTTCACATACCGAGATGGACATGAGCTCTGCATCCTGTGTGCTTGGCTCTTAATCTGGCTGAAATGATGGTAGCAGTGGCACCCACTTCACAGGGCTGTAAGAAGTCCATGAAATGATGAATAAGGAGTGTTTTAGCACACACACTATATAGTAGAGCATTAATGAAATGTTATATAATATACAAAGTGGTTCTTTCTCCCTTGGATTAAGCGTGGGAGACTAGCAAGTTTCTGAAACAGGTAAATTTTGTAAGAGCTAAATTACCCAGGACTTCATCATTTGGAGCATTTTCTTTCATGAAGAAAGGTGTAACTCTGGGTTTATTGGCCCTGACGGAGATTATATATTTTTGGTAACCTGAAAGTTCTTCTACTATGTACCTAAATCAAATCAAATCAAATCAAATCATGTCAAATCAAATCTAATCAAAGCAACAATTCTGTACCTGATTGTTTTTCCAGGCATTTAAATTTGGGGGGTAACTTCAAGAGGCTTCCCTGTGTTATATTATAAATATTGCAAATGTTTTGAATAAAACATACTATTTTCAAACAGAGATAGGGAAATTCAGAGTTCATTTTTCTACTTGGCTTAGTTAAAAGATATGTTTTTAATAGTTTTGCTGTTCATTTCTCAGGGAAAACAGTAAATTTAACAAAGCTATTACAGATAAATATCACATCTTAGGTGGAGCTATCAATATTTAGAAATTATTAAAACATTAAGAAGGCTTGTATAGCATTTAAAACCTGTAGCTTTATTATATTATACAGTGTCAGATTGATGTATGTAAAAATGTTCTAAATTTTTTTTTGTCAGCCTCACATTTACTAGTACATCTTTTCCCAGTCACCAGTACAGATGCTTTTAGTGTGTCTAAGTTGGCATTACCAACAAAGAAAAAATAACATCTTTTTCTATTGTTTGCTGGAAGTTCAAGTAAAATTGTATTTTATGTATTATGTAATAACTTTTTTTTTTTTTTTTTTTTTTTTTTTTTTTTTTTTTGCTGTACGCGGGCCTCTCACTGCTGTGGCCTCTCCCGTTGCGGAGCACAGGCTCCGGACACACAGGCTCCGCGGCCATGGCTCGCGGGCCCAGCCGCTCCGCGGCATGTGGGATTTTCCGGGATAGGGGCACGAACCCGTGTCCCCTGCATCGGCAGGCGGACTCTCAACCACTGCGCCACCAGGGAAGCCCTGTAATAACTTTTAAAACCACTGATTATTGAGATGAGAAAGGGAAATTTATTTCATCATCTGGATACTTTATCATTATCTAGATAAGACACAGTATTTGATTGACTGGATCTATTTCTCTAGGAAGAATATTTTTTTCCTCTCTGAAATATATTTTAGTGATAGTAAGTACTGTGGGATGAAAGGTACCTTTGGAAAAAATCAGAGTGACTACTACCAATTTTTGTTTTTACTTGTCATAGGTTATTGAAATTTTTGATTTAATTAGTTTTTATTTAATTATTTAATTAAAGTTTAATTTAATTAACTAACCTATCTGAACAAACATCTACTTAATATCAATAATGTGTGTCACCCGTGTAAAGCATCTTGTAGAAACCAAAACACTGATTAGAAAAGTTTAAAAATACAGTTCTATACTTATATTCTTAATATAATATTGAACAAAAATGACTATTCTTTTCCATAAAATTGATGCTTAGCTCCACACATATGAACATGAGGCAAATGGCGTCAGGCTTTTATAATAATTGTATAGCATACAGTAGGCACCAGGGATGCTGCAAAAGAGCATCACAGCCAGATGTTATGGTGGATTCTGTTTAAGTACATCCTTCCCTCAGCTCATTTCAGAATCTCCTCTGCTCAGGGGGTAAAGAACCAGGGACAGAATCATTTGTCTCTGAATTAAGAGTCTTAAAATTCAAATAGCATTGAAGCATTTCCTCATGTCTCCTCCAGGCTCTCTCCTTTCTTTCTCTCCTTCTCCAAATAGAACCTCAAACCCTTCAGCAAACTTTAGGAAATATGCACTGGCCTCACTCCTTATCCAGTTGAACTTGTGGCAGAATGAATGTCTCATCTGTCAAATCGGTTTCTGAGTTGTCAGTTTATTTTCTTTACTAAAGTCTGATGCATAACACTGTGATGTAATTGAGCATGCCTTGACCAATGCCATGGGGCTGAATTGATCACTACAGGACATATCTTCAAAAAGAATTGTGAAAATTCACTTTTTCCCTTCTCTGGGAACAAAAATGTGGGGCTGTTAAAAGGTAGATTCCTGAGGTGATTTGGTGTGTTGATATAAGGAGCCTGTGTGTTGATATCTGTTCACCAGTGCCGAATCGAAATGCAGAGACAGAGTTCTGGGTGAAGTAGAAAAGAATAGCTTCATTGCTTTGCCAGGCAAAGGGGGCCACAGCAGGTTAATGCCCTCAGAACCATGTGTCCCGCCCTGGAGGGGGTAGTGAGGAGTCTTACAGTGTTCAAGGAGCAGGGCATGGTCAGCTTGTAGACATTCTTCTGATTGGTTGGTGGTGAGGTAATTGGGAGTCAGCATCATCAACCTTCTGGCTCCAACCGGTCTGGAGTCTAAGTGCTTGTGGGCAGCATACAGTTAACTTCTTCCACTTGGTAAGGGTTTCAGTATCTGCAAAACAGCTCAAAAGACATGGCTCAGAATATTATCTATAGTCCTTGAGAAAGAACTAAAGGTCCTTGACTTAGTTTAATGGTTAAAGTATTCTTATTTTGTCTTACTTGACTGTTTCCCTTTCTTTCTGCATTTTCTCACTTCTCTGATTAAATTTATTCTTTGAGTAAAGTTTTTCTACAGACAAAAGGCAGGCAGAGGACATGGGTGTGGGTCTGTTTTGGAAGGCCTCATATGGTCTGGCTTGGTTACATGGACTCCCCAAATTTGGGTCTATCTAGTCCATACTATGGTTCTTGCCAAAATGCATTCCATGAAACACTAGTTCTCTGATCTGCTTCACAATAAAACTGATTTGAAATCAAAGGAACGTAAGAAAAATACTTTGCATTGGGTCATGCACATTAAAAATCACAAACATTACCTTCATTTCTTAGAGACTCTCAGCAGCACTTAGGTAGTTTACAAAAACTACTGCATTGAGGACAAAAATCTATTTAATTGTTAAATCCAGTTTCTCAGAACTGTTTGATTAATCAGCTCCTCTTTTTGTAATTATCTATTACAATTTCTCAGAACTAGTGTTCTAAGGAAGTCGTTTTAGGAAATACCAGTTCATCAATCTCCAGAGGCACATTTCTTCACTTTTTTAAAACTCTGAAATTGGGAGGCTTCTTACATTTGATGATGTCCTGGGTTCAGTGAAATGTGGTATTACCCTAACATAGCATCTTTTTTTTTTTTTTCCCTTTGGGGATTTTTTTTAACATCTTTATTGGAGTATAATTGCTTTAAAATGGTGTGCTAGTTTCTGCTTTATAACAAAGTGAATCAGTTATACATATACATATGTTCCCATATCACTTCCCTCTTGCAGCTCCCTCCCTCCCACCCTCCCTATCCCACCCCTCTAGGTGGTCACAAAGCACCGAGCTGATCTCCCTGTGCTATGCCGCTGCTTCCCACTAGCCATCCATTTTACATTTAGTAGTGTATATATAAGTCCATGCCACTCTCTCACTCTGTCACAGCTTACCTTTCCCCCTCCCCATATCCTCAAGTCCATTCTCTAGTAGGTCTGTGTCTTTATTCCTGTCTTACCCCTAAGTTCTTCATGACATTTTTTCTTAAATTCCATATATGTGTTTTAGCATATGGTATTTGTCTTTCTCTTTCTGACTTACTTCACTCTGTATGACAGACTCTAGGTCCATCCACCTCATTACAAATAGCTTAATTTCATTTCTTTTTATGGCTGAGTAATATTCCATTGTACATATGTGCCACATCTTCTTTATCCATTCATCTGATGATGGACACTTAGGTTGTTTCCATCTCTGGGCTATTGTAAATAGAGCTGCAGTGAACATTCTGGTACATGACTCTTTTTGAATTATGGTTTTCTCAGGGTATATGCCCAGTAGTGGGATTTATGGGTCATATGGTAGTTCTATTTGTAGTTTTTTAAGGAACCTCCATACCGTTCTCCATAGTGGCTGTACCAATTCACATTCCCACGAGCAGTGAAAGAGTGTTCCCTGTTCTCCACACACTCTCCAGCATTTATTGTTTCTAGATTTTTTGATGATGGCCATTCTGACCAGTGTGAGCTGATATCTCATTGTAGTTTTGATTTGCATTTCCCTAATGATTAATGATGTTGAGCATTCTTTCATGTGTTTGTTGGCAGTCTGTATATCTTCTTTGGAGAAATGTCTATTTGGGTCTTCGGCCCATTTTTGGATTGGGTTGTTTGTTTCTTTGTTATTGAGCTGCATGTGCTGCTTGTAAATTTTGGAGATGAATCCTTTGTCAGTTGCTTCATTTGCAAATATTTTCTCCCATTCTGAGGGTTGTCTTTTGGTCTAGTTTATGGTTTCCTTTGCCATGCAAAAGCTTTGCAGTTTCATTAGGTCCCATTTGTTTATTTTTGTTTTTATTTCCATTTCTCTAGGAGGTGGGTCAAAAAGGATCTTGCTGTGATTATGTCATAGAGTGTTCTGCCTATGTTTTCCTCTAAGAGTTTGATAGTTTCTGGCCTTACATTTAGGTCTTTAATCCATTTTGAGCTTATTTTTGTGTATGGTGTTAGGCAGTGATCTAATCTCATACTTTTACATGTACCTGTCCAGTTTTCCCAGCATCACATATTGAAGAGGCTGTCCTTGCTCCACTGTACATTCCTGCCTCCTTTATTAAAGATAAGGCGACCACATATGCGTGGGTTTAACTCTGGGCTTTCTATCCTGTTCCATTGATCTATATTTCTGTTTTTGTTCCGGTACCATACTGTCTTGATTACTGTAGCTTTGTAGTATAGTCTGAAGTCAGGGAGCCTGATTACTCCAGCTCCGTTTTTCATTCTCAAGATTGCTTTGGCTATTCTGGGTCTTTGGTGTTTCCATACAAATTGTGAAAATTTTTGTTCTAGTTCTGTGAAAAATGCCAGTGGTAGTTTGATAGAGATTGCATTGAATTGGTAGATTGCTTTGGGTAGTAGAGTCATTTTCACAATGTTGATTCTTCCAATCCAAGAATATGGTATATCTCTCCATGTGTTTGTATCATTTTTAATTTCTTTCATCAGTGTCTTATAATTTTCTGCATATAGGTCTTTTGTCACCTTAGGTAGGTTTATTCCTAGATATTTTATTCTTTTTGTTGCAATGGTAAATGGGAGTGTTTTCTTGATTTCACTTTCAGATTTTTCATCATTAGTGTATAGGAATGCCAGAGATTTCTGTGCAATAATTTTGTATGCTGATATTTTACCAAATTCATTGATTAGCTCTAGTAGTTTTCTGGTAGCATCTTTAGGATTCTCTATGTATAGTATCATGTCACCTGCAAACAGTGACAGCTTTACTTCTTTTCCAATTTGGATTCCTTTTATTTCTTTTTCTTCTCTGATTGCTGTGGCTAAAACTTCAAAAACTAGGTTGAATAAGAGTGGTGAGAGTGGGCAACATTGTCTTCTTCCTGATCTTAGTGGAAATGGTTTCAGCTTTTCACAATGGAGGATGATGTTGGCTGTGGGTTTGTCATATAAGTCCTTTATTATGTTGAAGAAAGTTCCCTCTATGCCTACTTTCTGGAGGGTTTTTATAATAAATTGGTGTTGAATTTTGTGGAAAGCTTTCTCTGCATCTATCGAGATGACCATATGGTTTTTCTCCTTCAATTTGTTAATATGGTGTATCATATTAATTGATTTGCATATATTGAAGAATTCTTGTATTCCTGGAATAAACCCCATTTGATTATGGTGTATGATCCTTTTAATATGCAGTTGGATTCTGTTTGGTAGTATTTTGTTGAGGATTTTTGCATCTATGTTCATCAGTGATATTGGCATGTAGTTTTCTTTCTTTGTGACATCCTTGTCTGGTTTTGGTATCAGGGTGATGGTGTCTCATAGAATGAGTTTGGGGGTGCTCCTCCTTCTGCTATATTTTGGAAGAGTTTGAGAAGAATAGGTGTTAGCTCTTTCCTAATGTTTGATAGAATTCTCCTGTGAAGACATCTGGTCCTGGGCTTTTGTTTGTTTGAAGATTTTTAATCACAGTTTCAATATCAGTGCTTGTGACTGGTCTCTTCGCATTTTCTATTTCTTCCTGATTCAGACTTTGCAACTTTCGCAGTTCTAAGAATTTTTCCATTTCTTCCAGGTTGTCCATTTTATTGGCATAGGGTTGCTTGTAGTAATCTCTCATGATCTTTTGTATTTCTGTAGTGTCAGTTGTTACTTCTCCTTTTTCATTTCTAATTCTCTTGATTTGAGTCGTCTCCCTTTTTTTTCTTGATGAGTCTGGCTAATGGTTTATCAATTTTGTTTATCTTCTCAAAGAACCAGCTTTTCATTTTATTGATCTTTGCTTTCCTTTCCTTCATTTCTTTTTCATTTATTTCTGATCTTATCTTTATGATTTCTTTCCTTCTGCTAACTTTGCGGTTTTTCTGTTCTTCTTTCTCTAATTGCTTTAGGTGCAAGGTTAGGTTGTTTATTCAAGATGTTTCCTGTTTCTTAAGGTAGGATTGTATTGCTATAAACTTCCTTCTTAGAACTGCTTTTGCTGCATCCCATAGGTTTTGGGTCGCCGTGTCTCCATTGTCATTCGTTTCTATGTATTTTTTGATTTCCTCTTTGATTTCTTCAGTGATCACTTCGTTATTGAGTAGTGTATTGTTTAGCCTCCATGTGTTTGTATTTTTTACAGTTCTTTTCCCATAATTGATATCTAGTCTCATAGCATTGTGGTCAGAAAAGATTCTTGATACAATTTCAATTTTTTAAAATTTACCAAGGCTTGATTTGTGACCCAAGATATGATCTATCCTGGAGAATGTTCCATGAGCACTTGAGAAGAATGTGTATTCTGTTGTTTTTGGATGGAATGTCCTATAAATATCAATTAAGTCCATCTTGTTTAATGTATCATTTAAAGCTTGTGTTTCCTAATTTATCTTCATTTTGGATGATCTGTCCATTGTTGAAAGTGGGGTGTTAAAGTCCCCTACTATGAATGTGTTACTGTCGATTTCCCCTTTTATGGCTGTTAGTATTTGCCTCATGTATTGAGGTGCTCCTATGTTGGGTGCATAAATATTTACAATTGTTATATCTTCTTCTTGGATCAGTCGCTTGATCATTATGTGGTGTTCTTCTTTGTCTCTTCTAATACTCTTTATTTTAAAGTCTATTTTGTCTGATTGAGAATTCCTACTCCAGCTTTCTTTCGGTTTCCATTTGCATGGAATATCTTTTTCCATCCCCTCACTTTCAGTCTGTATGTTTCTCTAGGTCTGAAGTGGGTGTCTTGTAGACAACATATATATGGATCTTGTTTTTGTATCCATTCAACCAGTATGTGTCTTTTAGTGAGAGCATTTATTCCATTTACATTAAGGTATTTATTGATATGTGTGTTCCTATTCCCATTTTCTTAATTGTTTTGGGTTTGTTATTATAGGTCTTTTCCTTCTGTTGTGTTTCTTGCCTAGAGAAGATCCTTTAGCATTTGTTGTAAATCTGGTTTGGTGGTGCTGAACTCTCTCAGCTTTTGCTTGTCTGTAAAGTTTTTAATTTTTCCATCAATTCTGAATGAGATCCTTGCTGTGTGGAGTAATCTTGGTTGTAGGTTTTTCTCCTTCATCACTTTAAATATGTCCTGCCAGTCCCTTCTGGCTTGCAGAGTTTCTGCTGAAAGATCAGCTGTTAACCTTACGGGGATTCCATTGTGTGTTATTTGTTGTTTTTCTCTTGTTGCTTTTAATATGTTTTCTTTGTGTTTAATATTTGACAGTTTGATTAATATGTGTCTTGGCATTTTTTCTCCTTGGTTTTATCCTGTATGGGACTTTCTGTGCTTCCTGGCCTTGATTAACCATTTCCTTTTCCATATTAGGGAAGTTTTCAACTATAATCTCTTCAAATATTTTCTCAGTCCCTTTCTTTTTCTCTTTTTCTTCTGGAACCCCTATAATTCGAATGTTGGTGCATTTAATGTTGTCCCAGAGGTCTCTGAGAATGTCCTCAGTTCTTTTCATTCTTTTTTTCTTTATTCTGCTCTGCAGTATTTATTTCCACTATTTTATCTTCCAGGTCACTTATCCGTTCTTCTGCCTCAGTTATTCTGCTATTGATCCCTTCTAGAATATTTTTATTTTCATTTATTGTGTTGTTCATCATTGCTTGTTTCATCTTAGTTCTTCTGTTCCTTGTTAAATGTTTCTTGCATTTTCTTTATTCTATTTCCAAGATTTTGGATCATCTTTACTATCATTATTCTGAATTCTTTTTCAGGTAGACTGCCTATTTCCTCTTCACTTGTTAGGTCTGGTGGGTTTTTATCTTGCTCCTTCTTCTGCTGTGTGTTTTTCTGCCTTCTCATTTTGCTTATCTCACTGTGTTTGGGGCCTCCTTTTTTCAGGCTGCAGGTTCGTAGTTCCCGCTGTTTTTGGTGTCTATCCCCTGTTGGTAAAGTTGGTTCACTGGGTTGTGTAGGCTTCCTGGTGGAGGGAATTAGTGCCTGTGTTCTGGTGGATGAGGCTGGATCTTGTCTTTCTGGTGGGCAGATCCACATCTGGTGGTGTGTTTTGGAGTGCCTGTGGCCTTATTATGTTTTTAGGCAGCCTCTCTGCTAATGGGTGGGGCTGTGTTCCTGTCTTGCTAGTTGTTTGGCATAGGGTGTCCAGCACTGTAGCTTGCTGGTTGTTGAGTGAAGCTGGGTGTTGGTGTTGAGATGGAGATCTGTGGGAGATTTTCACCGTTTGATATTATGTGGAGCTGGGAGGTCTCTTGTGGATCAGTGTCCTGAATTTGGCTCTCCCACCTCAGAGGCACAGCACTGACTCCTGGCTGCAGCACCAAGAGCCTTTCATCCACACGGCTCAGAATAAAAGGGAGAAAAAGTAGAAAGAAAGAAAGAAACAGGATAAAAGAAAAGAAAATAAAGTAAGGTAAAATAAAATAAAGTTATTAAAATAAAAATATAATTATTAAGAAAAAAATTTTTTTAAAGTAAAAAAAAAAAAAAATGAAGAAAGAAAAAAACCCCGGACGGATAGAATCCTAGGACAAATGGTGAAAGCAAAGCTATACAGACAAAATCTCACACAGAGGCATACACATACACACTCACAAGAAGAGGAAAAGGGGAAAAAATCATAAATCTTGCTCTCAATGTCCACTTCCTCAATTTGGGATGATTTGTTGTCTATTCATGTATTCCACAGATGCAGGGTACATCAAGTTGATTGTGGAGCTTTAATCTGCTGCTTCTGAGACTGCTGGGAGAGATTTCCCTTTCTCTTCTTTGTTCTCACAGCTCCCGGGGCTCAGCTTTGGATTTGGCCTCGCCTCTGCGTGTAGGTTGCCGGAGGGGTCTGTTCTTCGCTGAGACAGGACAGGGTTAAAGGAGCTGCTGCTTTGTGTGCTCTGGCTTACTCAGGCCAGTGGGAGGGAGGGGTACGGAGTGCAGGACGAGCCTGCGGCAGCAGAGGCCGGCATGACGTTGCACCAGCCTGAGGCACACTGTGCATTCTCCCAGGGATGTTGTCCCTGGATCCCGGGACCCTGGTAGTGGCGGGCTGCACAGGCTCCCCGGAAGGGGGGGTTTGAAGAGTGACCTCTGCTCTCACACAGGCTTCTTGGTGGCGGCAGCAGCAGCCTTAGCGTCTCATGCCCGTCTCTGGGTTCCGAGCTCTTAGCCGCAGCTCGCGCCCGTCTCTGGAGCTCCTTTAAGCAGTGCTCTTAATCCCCTCTCCTCACGCACCAGGAAACAAAGAGGGAAGAAAAAGTCTCTTGCCTCTTCCGCAGGTCCCGACTTTTTCCTGGACTCCCTCCCGACTAGCCGTGGTGCACTAACCCCTTCAGGCTGTGTTCACGCCGCCAGTCCTCTCACTGCGCTCTGACCGAAGCCCGAGCCTCAGCTCCCAGCCCCGGCTGCCCAGGCGGGTGAGCAGACAAGCCTCTCGGGCTGGTGAGTGCTGGTCGGCACCGATCCTCTGTGCGGGAATCTCTCCACTTTGGCCTCTGCACCCCTGTTGCTGTGCTCTCCTCCATGGCTCCGAAGCTTCCCCCCTCCGCCTCCCGCAGTCTCCGCCCGTGAAGGGGCTTCTAGTGTGTGGAAACCTTTCCTCCTTCACAGATCCCTCCCACTGGTGCAGGTCCCGTCTCTATTCTTTTGTCTCTGTTTATTCTTTTTTCTTTTGCCCTACCCAGGTACGTGGGGGAGTTTCTTGCCTTTTGGGGGGTCTGAGGTCTTCTGCCAGCATTCAGTAGGTGTTCTGTAGGAGTTTTTCCATGTGTAGATGTATTTTTGATGCATCTGTGGGGAGGAAGGTGACCTCTGCGTCTTACTCTTCCGCCATCTTCCCCCTCTTCCTACCACAGCGTCTTTTTTTTTTTTTATAAGAAGATGTTGCAGGTAGGAGTTTATTAATTAATTATTATTATTTTTTTTGCTGTCTTGCGTCTTTGTTTCTGTGCAAGGGCTTTCTCTAGTTGTGGCAAGTGGGGGCCACTCTTCATCGCGGTGCGTGGGCCTCTCCCTATCACGGCCTCTCTTGTTGCAGAGCACAGGTTCCAGACGCGCAGGCTTAGTAGTTGTGGCTCACGAGCCCAATTGCTCCACGCCATGTGGGTTCCTCCCAGACCAGGGTTCGAACCCACATGCCCTGCATTAGCAGGCAGACTCCCAACCACTGCGCCACCAGGGAAGCCCTATCATAGCATCTTTAATGTCAGTTCTGCGTGCTGTTTTCCCTTTCATTGGGCTCATCAGAGAGTGACAAAAGTCCAAAATGATAGTGACTTAAATAGAAATTGATTTCTTACCAACAAAACTGGAGGTGGGTGGTAGAATTGCACTCCTTGGTGTTGGATACCCAGGCTTCTTCCTCCTTGTTCTATTTTCCAGAGCCTTTATATCCGAGGTCATATAACAGTTCAAGAAGCTGTTGCATGTCCATCTATACCCAAATTCCTGCCAGCAGGAAAATTTTTTAAAAAAGAGTAAAATCAAGTGCCAAACGTCTCTTAAGGAAAAGTTCTCAGAAGCTGCCAGTGACACTTCTGCTTACACTCCATGGGCCAGAATTTAGTAATGTGGCCACACCTGGGAGCCAAGGGGGACCAGGAAATATAGTCATTTTTTCTGAGCTTGCAGGTACTGAGCTAAATTTATCACCATGAATAAAAGGAAAGCTTATTCAAACCAGGAGTTCTGGAGAACTGGCACCACCTGCCATAGCTTGGTCACTGATTATTGATATGTACAAGAAATTAGATTGTTTAAAAAAAACAGTAACTGGCAAATTATCAAAGCATAACTCTTTCAGAGTTAAGACATCAAGGCAAATATTATTGAAGATGAAAAATTCATTTTGCCATTAGCAACCAAAAAGTTAGCCTTTTCCCCGCCAATATCAAGTATCTTAGAAGAAATTTCTTGGTATGCATGGCCACTGACCTTGGATTGTGAAGGTCAGAAGAGAATGATGTTCTCTGTTGCCTTCTTCTGATTCTCAGGTCACTCATTATCCAAGTTTAAGTGGGAGTAAATGCAACTAGGGATGAAGGGAGTGATTCACTGAGTGGATATTGTGTAGATATGGGCTTTTAATAAGAATGTCCTGAATGTCCAGAATTTGATTGGTTTGTTCTCAAGCTGCTCTGTGACTAGGTTTCCAGTACTTTTAGAGATTTTGATTCCATTAAAATGCAGGAATTATTGTAAAAAATTCTCCAGTGTTCACCATTGCATTTAATTCTTACATTTTGTTCACAGTATCTTTAATATCTAAATTGAAATATTAAATCAGGGAGACTATTCAAATTTGACTAATATTAATTTTGAAATAGAATTAGATTATGACTGAAAATTTTCAACATTACAATGGAAATCATTAAAAATGCCCATATGTAATAGTGTAAAACTTTTTAAAATTAAATTTCTATCTTAAGCCACTGTCATTTTGGAATTTTTGTCTCTGTCAGATGACTTGTTTGACTTTTTTACTTTATGAAGCTATCCTTTGACCAAAAAAAAAAAATAATAATAATTTATTGAAGCCAGACTTCTATTACCAATTCCTAAAATCTGTTATTCTGTGGTGTTTACTTTTACTTATAAGCCCTTAAAAACACTCTTACTTTATAGGGGAATGAAATAATTATGGAGTAATGAGATGTAAACTTTGCCCTCAGTTTATTATATCAGATCATCTGGTATCATAACGTAAATAAAAGTGCAAGGTAATATGCGCTTACTGGGCCTCAAATACTATGGGTTTATTTTTAGGAAGCACAATATTAATTAATTGGTAAAAATCATGACAGAGCCAACAGATAAGCTTCATGAATTGATCTTGCTTAGTGGGTTGGTAAATATATTTTCAATGAATACGGCATTTTGCCTGTTGTTTTTCTATTGCCTTATCTTATGGAGAAGGATTATCCATTCATAGATTTTTATTTTTAAGCAATAAATCATAAGAAAACAAATGCGTGCTGTCATTATAATTTAATTTAATGTGCCTTTGTGGGGAAAATGATATTTTAAAGTGATGAAATCTAACAGCTAGATATGTATCTCCTCATTATTATCAGATATTTATGGAATACCTCCATGTGCAAAGTTCTCTGGTCAACTTTGGAATGGGGACATCAGATTCTGAATAGCTTAATCCTGATGAGATCAGTCTGAAGTCATAGTTATATCTTTACTGCTTCCACAGAGCAGAAGGGAAATATCCTAGTTCTGCTATTAAATTAGAATTATAAAGTGATAAATTAAAATAACAGTGACACTCTAGCTATTTTTCTGGAACATGAGGCAACTTAATACTATAAATTCCTAAAAGCACACTGATTAGCCAATAATAATACAATTGGAAAATATGAGTAATGTATAGGGTATGTGTATCTCTGTCCCAGGTAGAAAGGCTCCTTTGGAGAATTAGTCTATGTTTCTGAAGCTATCTACTCAGAGCAGTAAATTTATTCTGCTCCAATTCTATGGCCAATCTGATGGCACAGGAATCTAAAATCACCTGAATTTCTAGGATTTCTGTGATACTGTTCTTTAAGTTATCATGTAGATACTCTACCATGATCTACTTAAAGATCTGGCACTTTTCTTCCATCACCTAAATAGCAGTGTTTTTAGTAATGAAACTCAGGGTTTAATCACTTTCTTATCAGATGATAATAGTTTTTTTAATCAAAACTGAACTCTTTCATTGAAATTCGAATTTATAAATATTTTGGATGAATATCTTTTCAAGCAGAAGTGTACATTTTAAATTTTCCTTTATTCTCTCAAGCTGTTTTTTTTTTTTTTTTTTTTTGCTGTACGCGGGCCTCTCACTGCTGTGGCCTCTCCCGTTGCGGAGCACAGGCTCCGGACACACAGGCTCCGCGGCCATGGCTCGCGGGCCCAGCCGCTCCGCGGCATGTGGGATCTTCCAGGATAGGGGCACGAACCCGTGTCCCCTGCATCGGCAGGCGGACTCTCAACCACTGCGCCACCAGGGAAGCCCTCAAGCTGTTTTATACTTGTCAGAAGTAATTTTGCAGGGCAAGATATTGGATCAGTAGCCTGACTTGTTCAATGAACAATCATAAAAATTTTCAGTAGACATTTTACTTCTGTTGCAAAGTGTCCATTTATTTCTGATAAAGTGGCTAAATGATGAATGAAACACAGTGTTAAGAAATCTAATATCTGGGTCTGGTCTCAGGGGTATTTCTTATTTAAGTGAGAGGACTTAGTAGGTCATTTAACTTTTAGAGGTTTGTTTCCTCATTCGTAAAATAGATTAAATAATATTTGCCCTGATTATATCACATAAAGCTATTGAGAAAATAAAACACTTTTAAAACTTTAAAGCACTCTCATAAATTATGTGTGTGTGAATGAATGTGTATGCATAAGTGATAGAAAATTAATAAACACATCCTTATTTTGTTGGAATACTGATTATTTATGGAAGTGAAACTTATTACTCTTTAGGAGTTTGAAAGAAAAAAAACAGGGTATAGGGCTTTAGACTTTCTTTTAGTGACATGAACAGAGCAAGGTCCATAGGTTTAATTTGCCTTATTGGAAAGAGAGCAGTTGAAACTGTCAGCACCTAACATAGACTCTGAAGACATCTTGGCATTCATTGTATGTTTGACATTACATGCTTTCTGAAGTTCTTTTTATTCTTCAAGGATTTTATAGCTATCCATCAATTTATCCCAGTTTTGTTTCCCAATAGCTGGTACAAAATTGGTGTTTCTTGGGGCTCCAAGTAAGTTAATGCATATTTGTCACAAATGCATTGTTTCCAAATTAATTTCACATCCGAAGTGTACACACTCTCCAATGTAGGAAGGATATAAAAGTAAACATTGTTTATGAGGTCAAATTTAAATAACATCATGTGGTCTTCCACAGAGATGACCAAAACTCTGATTCAAGATGACAGAAACAATGGCCGAAATTATTGCACCATACGCTACCACATTCTATGTTTGTTCTTACGATTTTGTACTATATATATTATGATTCCACACATTGAATTGCCATTTTTAAACATAGAGTGAAATAGATATCTTACACAAATAACTCTTTTCAGGGATGCCATTCAGAAAATTGAATGTACAAAATAAAAAACAGTGACAAACATTTTAAAAGGGCATGGTGTTTTCTCATAATGGTTTTTGGAATATATTTGAAAAACGCTGACACCTCTGCCTCTACTTCTTCTTTAGGCTTCTTTACCTGAAACAACTGATCTTCCAGAATTCTTTATTGCTTCTTATAAATGGCCTGGATGGACCCATGGCCCACTGGATCAAAAAAATTGTGCTGCATCCTGGGCTTTTTCCACTGCAAGTAATACAGTCATTTTAATTACTTTCTTATAAATCTCCCTTTGACTCTAGATCTTGGCATAGTAATTAAAAGGGTTTTTAATTTAGAACAGTTAAATATTAACATTTGGTCAATTTAAAATCTTACTCTGGCCAGAGAAAGCAGCCTTAAAATGATATAAAAATGTTTTTACTCTGAAAATTGGCCTTTATTTTTAGCATCTGATTTTAAATAGAGTAGATCAAAAGAGCAACAAAGAAGTTACCAAAATTTATTTGTTCTTTGAGAGTTAAGGCCAGATAATAAGAAAAGTATAAAGCTCCTCTTTACCTATAGTACTATCTGTAATCTTAATATGCATATCACACAGACATATAATTCTTATATTCTTTTTTCTTGATAAGATCTGCAAGAATATATTTAATTATTAAACTAGTAGATTTGATGTAAGGTAAGAATTCAGAACTAATAATAATGGACTAAATGGGTTTTATCTCATTTTAGATAAAAGCAACTATGTAGATTCTGACTCTAAAGTGATATAATTGATCTTCTAATAAGAGTAGTTTCCAAAGTAGGGTTGCTGTTGCTTCAACTGTGTGAGGCATACATACCTCTGTTGCAGCAACTTTCATATATTTTCACAAGTCCAGTAAATCGATATTAAGGTTAATCCCAAGATTTGGTCTCCAAATTATCCTCAAAAGCGTGTTTGTTGTATTACAGCAATTAAGCCTAATATGACATTGATTGTCTACTATCAAAGATCAGTTTCATATAACTGTGGTCTAGGCTTAAAAATAATTCCAAAAGAGTGCTCAAAAACAGACTAAGACTAAGGACTGAAAGCATCAGTAAATAAGTTCATAAGCTCTGAAGGGTGGCAGTCCTTGGCACAGAGGAGTGCTGATCCTTTGTCTAAATATCATCACTTCATAGTATAAGCTAGTTCATTCTAGAAAAGATGCATTTGGCTGAACTCACCTCTAGAGCATCTCCATCTGTTACCTCTATACTAATGCCTACTCCCCCAGTATAAACGTTCTCTTGACCTCTTTGAGCCCTATTCTAGTTGGGTGGAGACAGATTTAATCAGATAAATCATTTGTCATTTTATGTTCATGTGCTTAATGTATTACACCTCCTAGGGTATATATAAGAATTTTACTTTAAGTTAGACTAGTATTTCTGAACATGTCTTAGGAAAGACATTGGTGGTAAAATACTGAAAGTAATTTACTAGGCTGATTTGGCCTGTGTACTCTGGTATCCCCAGGTCATAGCCCCATAGATGACCTCAGCACAGGGCTAAGTCTGGATTTGTCCCTCTACCTAACAGATGACACAGTTTTGTATCCTGTGTATTCAATACATCAAATCAGGCTGATACTATTTATTTATTTATTTTTAGTGTGTTAAGTAAAGAAGAGAATATTCTAGGGTCTCTTAAAGACCTAGAAAATTGTCAGGAAGTTGTAGTTAAAATAAGAAAAGTCTGTCAAAGAAGCTAAAAACTATAAAATGGGATAAATACAATTAAAAATATACACACATATAAAAATATTGTTATGCAGCCAAATAAAATTCAAGCAAGACATCAGAAGTTAAGAGGTGAAGGAGTTTGAAATGGTGAAGGCAATAGATACTGCAGAGCAAACTTGGAGACAGAATAAAATAAGCAGGGAAAATAATAGTGTGAGTCTCAGAGGTAAAGCCCGATGAAAGTTTTCAGAGAGAGAGTGGAAAGCAATTTGCTGAACTGAGTCATTCTTAAATCTTCTGACCTTTTCCAAGTATTTCAAGTGAATTTGGATTAAACCTTCACTGAGATTCAGAAATGTCTGTAAAAAAGCAACGTATTGAAGATCATCAGAATTTAAACCCTCATCCTTTAGTTGAAATCTACAGATTCATGGGGCTGGAAAGGATGTTAGAGGTCCACTGTTTCAAGCCTTTGGTTTTGTAAAAGAGGCACAAAGAGGGGAAGTGACCTGACTAAAGTGAAAGGCAAGAAGTCTCGGAAGTGATCTCAGAAGCCAGGCTTCTGACTCCTTCAGTATTATTTGTGAAAGTCTTTTCTGAACCAAGAATAGTTACACTAACATTTAAAAAATATACTTGATTCTGAAAGCTTGTACTGAAAGTTGAAGCATCAAAGAATTTCTATTTTCTTTTATGAAACAGGGAACTATTTTCTTGAGACTAAGAGAGATGGTGGTATAATGGCATTTGTTCCTATGAAATGTACCTAGCACAAAATAGATGGGAATTGAGAAGGAAGTAGGAGGATATAGATTCAACACACACTGAGTGTCTAAAATGTGCCAGCAATTACACTACAGAATTGTACATATGCTGTAGTTACATAAAAACCATGTATATGCAGAAATACATATGTAAAGGAATTATTTTAAAATGAATTATTTTAGAATAATTCTAAACTAGCATCTTGAGGGGTTTCAGTACACAGATAATTTTGATGAATGAAAACATTAACTTCTGAGAAAAGTGCATAGATAGAAGGAAGGTTATGACTTTGTTGCCTTTCATCAAAAGTAAGAAATTAAGAACAAGACTATATCAGGTCCCCAACAACAACAAAATATCTGTACCAGAATATCACTGACTCCAATTTTCTTGTGATCTCAACACACATATTATCATGGTAGCATGATCAAAATGCTCACATAGTAGTTTTCTGCTATTGGTTGATTAGTTTCCCTAGTCTATTATTCTATGAGGACAGTATGATGACTCTTGGTTTTTGTTCATTGTTGCAATTTCTACTGCTTAGTCCTGTGCCTGTCACCTAGTAGGTGGTCAACAAACGTGTGTTGGGGAAAGTAACAAACTGATTAACAACAACCATGCTAGGGAATTATGTAAACAAATAGAAGGTTCAATCACAAAAGGTATATATATACATATATATATGTATATATATATATAAAACAAGGTGAATTCCACATCCACTAAGATAAGATTAGGATCATAATGTTCAAGAAAATTGTAAGCATAAAAATGTGCTTTGTAGCTTTTTGATAGTTTATAATGTAGATTCATGTTAGTCTCAATTAGTTTAAAAACCAAAGATTTAATTTATTCCAATACATCAGATTAACGTGGATGAATTTCCAATTAATATTTCTATGATCAGTTTTTCTGATTTCCTGAGTTTAGTTATATTCACTTCAAAAATATATTTTAAGCCATGATTATATATATATAACACTCTTTTAGGTACAGGAGACATAAATGTAAGATATGGCTCTTGTCCTCAAGGAGTTTCACTTGGCAAATTTCTTAATGAAAAATTCAGAAGTATATAGAACATGAAAGGAACAAAGAACTAGAGAAGTCTTTGAAGTTGGTAAGACAATGAAACAATGCCAAAACTGGACAAAAACTGTAACTGGAATGATGACACAGTTGAATTTGTTGGAATACACAGATATATTCATCACATTTGGCCTTGATTTTTAGTTACATTAAGTTTCCAAAACTAGTTTAAGATTCAAACAAAAAGCGCTATGTAAATTCTTGGCAATACCATGTGTCCCTTGACTATTTAATCAATATTCTCTTTGAAACAGGTGTAGCAGCTGACCGCATAGCGATTCAGTCCAAAGGTCGATACACAGCCAACTTATCCCCTCAGAATTTGATGTCTTGCTGTGCCAAGAACCGCCATGGATGCAACAGTGGAAACATCGATAGGGCTTGGTGGTACCTGAGAAAACGTGGGTAAATAGTTGCCCAACACACGTCCCTAGGACTCTTAAGTGTGTGGCTTAGGTTAGAATAAGAAAACATATATATTAAGAGTTTTCCAAAAAATTTACAAATATATATGCTACATCTATATAAACACATGGATTATATTTAAATATATGCTATATTTGGTATCTATTGAGATTATAAGCTATTGGAAACAATTGTTTGAAGAATGTATATATTTCTAGCTAAATTAATGAAGAGTCAAGTAAGCATGGTCTTCTTGTGGCTCTGACCCAGATGGTTCTACTGAGTCACCACGGAGGGAGGAGAGTAGTTGATATTGTTGATACCTCTCTTGAGAACTTTAGTTCCCCAGGTAGATGAATAGATAACCCCAGGTAAAAATTAGGTTAAGAATCAGAGGAATAACATAAAACCGTCCTGTATAGTTGCCACAACTCATGAACATCATTGTCACCATCCATCCCATCTGATGAGAAGGGGCAGGTTGCATTTCTTTATGCTCATGTAATCTGATACCCACACAGCATCCTCGTGTCACCTATAAGAACTAGTCTACTTAAAAGCTGAGTTATCTGTCTAAGGAAACTGCAGCTGATAACTAGTAGTAGATGTATGTGCTGCCCCTGTGTTCTTTCCTCCTCCACTGAGTGATCTGGGTCTGCTACAGAGAAGTTAGGTGCTATGAGAGAGTGGGTTTTAGGAATTTTATATAAAGTTCTTAAAATTTTTTTCTTATGTTTTGCCTAATAAGATGGTGCTTAGAATGGACAACTTGGGCTAATACCTTCCTGGTGTAGTAGTGCTTGGTTGGCCTCTATTTTGTACTATAATAAAAATTAAAGCCTTTTAGGAGCTTAAAAATATAACTTAACATGAGAGTCAATGAAATCTTATTCTATTAGTCTGCTCAGGTTAACATAACAAAATGTCATAGACTGTGTGACCTGAACAACAGGCATTTGTTTCCCACAGTTCTGGAGACTGAGAAGTCCAAGACTGGGGTGTTAGTCAGTTCAGTTCCTGTTGAGAACCCTCCTCCTGGCTTGTCTTCTCGTTGTGTCCTCACCTGGCAGAGAGAGAGCTCTAGTGTCTTTTCCTGTTATAAGGGCACTGTCTTTTCCTGTTATAAGGGCACTGATCCCAGCATGAGGGCCCCACCCTCATGACTTCATTTAAAGCTAATTTTCTCCCTAAGACCCCTGTCTCCTGATACCATCACATGGCTTAGGGCTTCAACACATGAATTTGGGCTGACACACTTCAATCCATAGTCCTTATTATCCCCAAGTTGAAACCTTTTTTGGAAATGACCTTGTTTTCATCATGCTCCTTTGCTCAGATTCTCTTACTTTGTTGAACACTATTGAATTTTCTTGAGGCAATTCTACCAGATAATTCCATGGCCAGCTCAACATTGACTATCCATAAAATCAATTCTGTTGTTTTATTTTCCTTACTACCTGCTTCTATATTCCATGAATTATGTTAGATTTGGATCCAAATAATTTGTACTTTTCAATGTTCAATTTCAAAATCAGAAATCAAAATTATTTTATTGTTTGTATAATGTATATATCTGATAACTTTCTACCTTATTAACTTAATACTATATTAGTATATACAATTCCTTCCAAAGTATCATGAACTACAGACACATAATAATTGAAGTCTTATGAGAAGGTATCTATAACTTAATAAAAATGTAAAAAAAAACCCTTAATTCTAAAACTTACATAATTTATCAGAATATTCCATCTGAGTATGATAAAGTTCATTCTCTTTCACATTAAATTTGGCTCTTCTACATTATAATTATAGATGCAGACTTAAGGAGTCCTTCCCCTATTAATATTACCACAGACTTAATTGATGAACAATTTTCATCTTTGGAAAATTCTATTCAGTAGATAAATTTATTTATTAGAATGGATTTGAGGAAGATTTTAAAATATTAAAAAATGATATAAATGAACTTATTTATAAAACAGAAACAGACTTAGAGAAGGAACTTATGGTTACTGGGGGAAAGGGGTACAGGGGAGGGATAGATTGGGAGTTTGGGATTGACATGTACACACTGCTATATTTAAAATAAAATGCCTTTCCATGAAAAAAAAATTATAATGAAGAAATAGGAATGGGTGGAATAGTTAATATGATTGAACGACTATGTTCAATGTTATTAAACTTACATGTATGTAGCCAAAATAATTTACAAATGTTTTATTCAGTAAAATTTCATATAGATAGGTAATTATGGCATTTTCCTAAGTAGTAATTTTACATCTTTGCTTATTCCTCACAGACTGGTATCCCATGCATGCTATCCACTTTTCAAGGATCAAAATGCTACCAATAATGGCTGTGCCATGACAAGTAGGTCTGATGGGCGGGGAAAGCGACATGCCACCAAGCCCTGTCCCAACAACATCGAGAAATCCAATAGGATCTACCAATGTTCTCCTCCATACAGGGTCTCTTCCAATGTAAGTCTGAATTGCAAGAATTAGAAAGGGTTAACTTTCTCAAAAATATATACTACTGTTATTAAAACTATTTAAAAACTAGTATATTCTAAAATAATGCTATGCTTTCAGGTATAATTTTTGATATTCTTAAGATGTCTATTAAAGACCTCCAATTTGGGTATAATTTTTGATCTTTGTAATATTAGCAGTCCAAATGATTGCCTTAAATTCAAAAATGCCCATGGAAATAGAGTTTTATAATTATATATATATATATATATACATATATATATACATATATGTATATATATATATACATATATATGTATATATATACATATATATATGTATATATATATACATATATATATATATATATAAATACCTGACAGATAAAAGCTACAGCAAAACCCTTTTCACTGACTTTTTTGTGATAGTAGCTCATTTTATCAATCCTTTGCCTTACTCCACAGAATAGTTAAAATGGACACAGTCATAATGGATAAAAGATTCTCTTGGATTTCAGTTTGTCATGTTAAAAGCCTAGGAAAATTGTACTCCATTGTATCAGTGTCACCCAGACATTCTCATTTTCAGAATATTTGAAACTTCAATGGCTTCCAGATACCTATAGAATACAGTTTGGCATTCTTACCATGACATACAGGGCTTCATGATTTGGTTCTGACCTACTGCTTTCACAGATTCATTTCCGACCATGTTCTAACCCGACCCCCCACCTGCCCATAATGCTCCTGATAAGTTGACCTGCTGTCTGCTTCCCAGATGCACCATGACCTTCATGCTTCTCTACTTAGCCAGGTGATGATTCCTCTCACCCAAATGGTTATCCCACCTACTTCCATATCAAGGAAATAGGTCAAAACTTCATCTTCTTTGAGAAGTTTTTTCTTGACTCCTAGGCAGAACAAATGTCCCTTTCTTGTTTGCATCCATGGCACTTTGTGCTTGTCTCTGTAATAAAACTTAGTATCTCATTATTCATTTAGTTTTGTTAGTGCCTGTCTATTCCACCAAAATGCAAATATCTTCAGGACAGATGCAAGGTCAGTATTTGTTTCTGTCCTAGTTTCTTGTCTTTACTCTGATCAATATATTCACATTTATATGAATAAATGAATGAATGACCTGCCTCTTTCCTAAGGGTTGCATTACACAGGGGACAACAACAGAGAAATATTTGTATGCTAAAACTGAGGAACCTCACTAAACAATCTTTTGGGATCGCTTTTGTGATCCTAAGAATGGGGATGATACTAATCTCTACTGATAAAACAGAGTTTTAACTGAATTATTTTTCCTTTGTGACCATAAAAATCTTTGTATTTTTCTTCATTCCAAAATTATTGTCAGTGGTAAGAGACAATGAAACGTGTGTGTGTCTTGTCTTTAGTGACTTCATCAATGTGGCAATTCACATGTGAGTGTTTCAAAAGATGATTAAGAGTAAATTGCAAGTGGTCAAGGCACACTGGGTTGCATAATTCCTAAACAGATTGTACAGCACCTAACATTACACACCAAACAATAGGTTTAGTGTGCTCTGATAACAGAAATGGTGCTCACTGATATTTTTCCTTCCAGGAAACTGAGATAATGAAAGAAATCATGCAAAATGGACCAGTTCAAGGTAAGCTTGGATGAAACATGATTGTGTCTTATTTATTCCTCTAATAAACAACATTATTACATTTTAGCTCCTGTATAAACAGCTTAATAAATGATAGAAATTTTTTACTTTTAGATTTTTCTTAAGGATTCAGTGGTTGTAAGACCAAGGTAAGTATAGGAGATACACTCACATAATAACCTAATTAGCTGACCTTTTATTTGAAGAAGATAGACTCATTCATACACTGAATTCTTAAACAAATGTTAATGACACATTGGATGAAAGTCTGCTAAGTGTATCCAAAGTGATCATGGATCCAAAAGACATTTGAACAGGAAATACTAACTGATAGAGTTCATTTAATTGTTTACTTATATTTAGGACTCATACATAGTGTTAGAAATTTTCTCACTTCTGTTTAAATGGATTAGGTAATGGATTGAAAACAAAATCAAGGTTTAACAGTAGAAACAAAGTGGACACTTTACTTTTTCTATAAACTCAAAATAAATCAAATAAGCCAGTATAATTTTTGTGTTTTATAACATGCATTCCATTTTGATCAATTTTGTAAATGTGTTATGTATAGTATACTAACAGTAAATAGGAAAATAATATACTGACTTTCTGTCCATTGATTTTGATATGAAGATATTATTTCTGATACATAGTTCCTCTGCTTACCTATTTGATTTGATTATGCACCAAAGGCATGAATAAAAATAGGTTCACAATGTATATTTTCTATGCTAAACATTGCCTTGAAATGCTTGGAAAAACAAAACCAGTGAGGCCTAAAATAGAAATTCAGGGTGTGAATACTGAAAGGACCATAATATAGTCTCAATGCAGTGGAATTGATAAATAAATAAATTAAAGAATTTGGTTAAACATAACAAAATTAAATTGAAAACATCTGATATATATCCAAGGAACTATTGGCCAGAGTGTATTTTTGTTTTTCTGAATGCTGGCCTAATTAGTATTGGTTCAACATTTGCAGGAACCACAGATTTTAAAACTGTGCTGGAAGGATTTTTATTGATCTTTATCATCACTTAACATTTACTGGGAAACCAAAGCTTACTCTAATCATGCCCTGAATTTAACTTTTAAAATCCTGGGACAATACACAAAAACTGAAACAAAGAGAAATTTTTTTCCTCCTTACAGTTGTGTAATTTTTGAAGGCTGGTAAAATAGCAGGGGAATTCATGTGTAATTTAAATATATGCTTCGTTAAGTAGAGTTTGTGTGACAAATTTAAAGGAACACAGGCATTTGAAGTCAAGGCTGAATTTGAAATTCCAGTTTTGATGTTTGCAACTTAAATGACTTTGGTCAAGTTATTTAAACCTCTCTGAATCTACAATCATTATATTACTGTTTCAAGTTTCTCTCTCTCTCTTTCTTTTAATCAGTCAAAAGAAACTTGCATCATAATGGTTTAAAATTGAGAACACCTTAGGATTATTTTATGGTCAAATATATAAGTGTTCATGAATTTTACATAATGAATCAAAAATAAAGAAATAAAATTTGTAAATAATAATGTTGAAATTCAAATTATTCAACATCTATGTAACAAATGTTTGTTGAGAACCTTCCTCCTGCCAGCCTGAGCCAGAAGCATGAGATAGAGCTCACCATCCTACCCTCACGTGTGTCATAATTCTGTGTAATAAGTTTGCTGTTATTCTCCAGAAGTATAATTGCACTACAGTAGTTTATGTACTTATATGTTGATGGGTTCATCAAGTCTATTTTGGTGTCAGAAACTCAAGGAAGGATCCATCTTCAAGTTAATAGTCATGGTGTCTCACTCATGTTTCTTTCATTGACAGTGGTATTTTTCTGCATTGAAGAGTATATTTTATTCACAGTGCTTAGAATTGAGAAAAGCTAATCGAGTCAATGATTCTATGGAAGAGAAAACCACTAGCAATATTTCACACTTTTATAACTGCAGGTTGCCTCGTCTTGCTGTCAATGCAACATGGTTGTCTACATATTGTTGCCTGGGCTAATGTACAGGGCTTTCTCCTGCTTGGTACAAAATAATGTAGAAGGCAATAGAATTCTGAATAAATAATATCATGTGCCTTCTTCTGAAATCTATAGAATTAAAAATAAGTTTATGTGTTGGAAAGAGAACAAAAGAAAAGATCTGCATAGCATACAGTTATATAAATTCTTGAAATCCTATGGGAAGGTGTTTTAAAGTAAATAAAGAAGAGTTAACCTCTTTTGAGAATATTTAGACAGCAACAGAAAAGGCATGAAACATTAAAAAATGAAATAAAGGGGCTTCCCTGGTGGCGCAGTGGTTGAGAGTCCGCCTGCCGATGCAGGGGACACGGGTTCGTGCCCCTATCCTGGAAGATCCCACATGCCGCGGAGCGGCTGGGCCCGCGAGCCATGGCCGCGGAGCCTGTGTGTCCGGAGCCTGTGCTCCGCAACGGGAGAGGCCACAGCAGTGAGAGGCCCGCGTACAGCAAAAAAAAAAAAAAAAAAAAAAAAAAAAAATGAAATAAAAAGTGGAATCAAAGTAATATTTGACTTTGGAAGAGAAGCTTCATTTTAGGATCTATCAAAAATTGTTTCTTATTTTATTTAAAAGGCGCATCAAACTAAGACAAGCATTGTGCACAGTTGTCAAGGTATACTTAACTAGCCCAACTAAAAATATTTTCAATTCAAGTCTTCGAAAGGAGAAGTTTAAAGTGTTCACCCTGAATTGCCCAAGACCTTCAATAAAACAGCACACAATACAGAAAAGAAATAATCTAGGTGAGGGTAGGAAGGAGAGTTTTATAAAGTATAAGCTCTTCCTTTCTAAACAATACAATATTGGCTTTGTTCTTCAGAGCTGGAGGGATGCAATCTTGTCAGAGTATTCTTTTGCCAAGGGTTTGCTTTTTATTCAAACTCACCAAGGAAAGTTTTGTATTGACTTCCAAGGATGAAGGACAATTACTTTAAACCCTGTTTGCTAGGTTCACCCTTTGCTGTTAGCTTAATTGGAACTTAAAGAGACTTGTGGAGAAGCCCAAGAAACCCAAGAAACAGTGATCATCAATCAAGTGTAGTGGGCTTCCTGCAAGGTCTCAGTTCCTGGTAATTGTGCTTCTGTCAATTAAAAATAGATTGTGGGTGGTTCAAGATGGCAGAGTAGAAGGACGTGCTCTCACTCCCTCTTGTGAGAACACCAGAATCACAACTAACTGCTGAACAATCATCAACAGGAAGACACTGGAACTCACCAAAAAAGATACCCCACATCCAAAGACAAAGAAGAAGACACAATGAGATGATAGGAGGGGCACAATCACAATAAAATCAAATCCCATAACTGCTGGGTGGGTGACTCACAAAGTTGAGAACACTTATACTACAGAAGTGAACCCACTGGAGTGAAGGTTTTGAGCCCCACATCAGGCTTCCCAACCTGGGGGTCCAGAAACAGGAATTCCTAGAGAATCAGACTATGAAGCCTAGTGGGATTTGATTGCAGGACTTTGACAGGACAGGGGGAAACAGAGACTCTACTCTTGGAGGACACACATAAAGTAGTATGTGCATTGGGACCAAGGGGAAGGGGCAGTGTCCCCAGGGGAGACTGAACCAGAACTACCTGCTAGTGTTGGAGGGTCTCCTGCAGAGGCGGGGGTGGCTCTGTCACAACGTGAGGGCAAGGACAATGGCAGCAGAAGTTCTGGGACGTAGTCCTCGGCATGAGCCCTCACAGAGTCTGCCATTAGCACCACAAAAGAGCCCGGGTAGGCTTCAGTATTGGGTTGCCTCAAGCCAAACAACCAACAGGGAGGGAAACCATCCCCACCCATCAGCAGTCAAGTGGATTAAGGTTTTACTAAGCTCTGCCCAACAGAGAAACAGCCAGCTCTACCCACCACCAGTCCCTCCCATCAGGAAACATGCACAAGCCTCTTAGATAACCTCATCCAACAGAGGGCAGACAGCAGAAGCAAGAAAAACTACAATTCTGCAGCCTGTGGAGCAAAAACCACATTCAAAGAAAGATAGACAAGATGTAAAGGCAGAGGGCTATGTACCAGATGAAGAAACAAGATAAAACCCTAGAAAACAACTAAATGAAGTGGAGAGAAGCAATCTTCCTGAAAAAGCACTCAGAATAATGATAGTGAAGATGATCCAGGACCTCAGAAAAAGAATAGAGGCAAAGATGGAGAAGATGCAAGAAATGTTAAACAAAGATCTAGAAGAATTAAAGAACAAACAAACAAAGATGGACAATACAATAAATGAAATGAAAAATACACTAGAAGGAATCAATGGCAGAATAACTGAGGCAGAAGAACGGATAAGTGACCTGGAAGACAGAATGGTGGAATTCACTGCTGTGGAATAGAATAAAGAAAAAAGAATGAAAAGAAATGAAGACAGCTTAAGAGACCTCTGAGACAACATTAAATGCAACAACATTGGCATTATAAGGGTCCCAGAAAGAGGAGAGATAGAAAGCACCCGAGAAAATATTTGAAGAGATTATAGTTTAAAATTTCCCTAACATGGGAAAGAAAAGAGCCACCCAATTCTGGGAAGTGCAACAAAGAAAAAGAGGGAGAGGTTTCAAATCAATAAAATTAGAAATGGAAAAGGAGAAGTTACAACAGACACCGCAGAAATACAAAGCATTCTAAGAGACTACTACAAGCAACTCTATGCCAATAAAATGGACAAACAGGAAGAAGTGGACAAATTCTAGAAAGGTATAAACTTCGAAGACTGAATCAGGAAGAAATAGAAAATATGAACAGACCAATCACAAGTAATGAAATTGAAACAATGATTAAAAATCTTCCAACAAACAAAAGTCCAGGACCAGATGACTTCACAGGTGAATTCTATCAGACATTTAGAGAAGAGATAACACCTCCTAAAACTCTTCCAAAAAATTGCAGATGAAGGAACACTCCCAAACTTATTCTATGAGGTCGCCATCACCCTGATACCAAAACCAGACAAAGATACTATAAAAAAAGAAAATTGCAGATCAATGTCACTGATGAATATAGATGCAAAAATCTTCAACAAAATACTTGCAAACAGAATCCAACAACATATTAAAAGGATCATACACCATGATCAAGTGGGATTTATCCCAGGGAGGCAAGGATTCTTCAATATATGCAAATCAATCAATGTGATATGCATATTAACAAATTGAAGAATAAAAACCATATGATCATCTCAGTAGATGCAGAAAAAGCTTTTGACAAAGTTCAACAACATTTATGATAAAAACTCTCCAGAAAGTGGGCATAGAGGACACCTACCTCAATATAATAAAGTCCATATGAGACTAACTCACAGAAAGCATCATTCTCAATGGTGAACAATTGAAAGTGTTTCCTCTAAGATCAGCAACAAGACAAGGATGTCCACTGTCACCACTATTATACAACATAGATTTGGAAGTCCTAGCCATGGCAATCAGAGAAGAAAAAGAACCGAAAAGAATACAAATTGGAAAAGAAGAAATAAAGTGTCACCGTTTGCAGATGACATGGTAGTATACATAGAGAGTCCTAAAGATGCCACCAGAAAACTACTAGAGCTAATCAATGAATTTGGTAGTTGCAGGATACAAAATTAATGCACAGAAATCTCTTGCAATCCTATATACTAATGATGAAAAATCTGAAAGAGAAATTAAGGAACACTCCCATTTACCATTGCAACAAAAGAATAAAATACATAGGAATAAACCACCTAGGGAGACAAAATACCTGTATGCAGAAAACTATAAGACACTGCCTAAAGAATTTAAAGATGATACCAGCAGATGGAGAGATATATGATGTTCTTGGTTTGGAAGAGTGAATATTGTGAAAATGAATCTACTACCCAAAGCAATCTACAGATTCAATGCAATCCCTATCAAATTACTAATGGCATTTTTTACAGAACTAGAACAGAAAATTTAAAATTTGTATGGAGACACAAAAGACCCCAGATAGCCAATGCAGTCTTAAGGGAAAAAAGCAGAGCTGGAAGAATCAGACTCCCTGACTTCAGACTATAGTACAAACTACAGTAATCAAGACAATATGGTACTGGCACAAAAACAGAACATAGATCAATGGAACAGGATAAAAAGACCAGAGATAAACCCATACACCAAGGTCAACTAATCTATTACAAAGGAGGCAAAGATATACAATAGAGAAAGGACAGTCTCTTCAATAAGTGGTGCTGGGAAAACTGGACAGCTACATGTAAAAGAATGAAATTAGAACACTCTTTAACACCATACACAAAAATAAACTCAAAATGGATTCAAGACCTAAATGTAAGATGAGACACTCTAAAACTCTTAGAGGAAAACATAGGAAGAACACTCTTTGACATAAGTCACAGTAAGATATTTTTTGATCCACATCCTAGAGTAATGGAAATAAAAACAAAAATAAACAAATGGGACCTAATGAAACTTCAAAGATTTTGCACAGCAAAGGAAACCATAAACAAAATGAAAAGACAACCCTCAGAATGGGAGAGAATATTTGCAAATGAATCAATCGACAAAGGATTAATATCCAAAATATATAAACAGCACATGCACCTCAATATTAAAAAAACAAACAACCTAATCCAAAAATGGACCGAAGACCTAAACAGACATTTTCTCCAAAGAAGACATACAGATGACTCAGAAGCACATGAAAAGCTGCTCAACATCACTAATTATTAGAGAAATGCAAATCAAAATCACAATGAGGTCTCACCTCACACCAGTTAGAAAGGGCATCATCAGAAAATCTACAAACAACAAATGCTGGAGAGGGTGTGGAGAAAAAGGAACCCTCTTGCACTGTTGGTGGGAATGTAAATTAATACAGCCACTATGGAGAACAGTATGGAGGTTCCTTAAAAAACTAAAAATAGAATTACCATATGACCCAGCACCCAGAGAAAACCATAGTTCAAAAAGACACATGCATCCCAATGTTCATTGTAGCACTATTTACAATAGCCAGGTCATGGAAGCAACCTAAATGCCCATTGACAGATGAATGGATAAAGAAGATGTTGTAAATATATAGAATGGAATATTACTCAGCCATAAAAAGGAACAAAATTGGGTCATTTGTTTAGACGTGGATGGATCTGGAGACTGTCATACAGAATGAAGTATGTCAGAAAGAGAAAACCAAGTATTGTATATTAATGCATATATGTGAAACTTAGAATAATTCTACAGATGAACTGGTTTGCAGGGCAGAAATTGAGACAGAGATGTAGAGAACAAATGTATGGACACCAAGGAAGAAAGCAGTAGAGGGTGAGGTGTGTGTGATGAATTGGGCGATTGGGATTGAGATGTATACACTGATGTGTATAAAATTGATGACTAATAAGAACCTGCTGTATAAAAAAATAAATCAAGTAAAATTCAAAAATTAAAAATAAAATAAAATAAAATAAAAAATAAAATGTGTGCAAGAGGGAAAAAAATGATGGTGGGGTGAGGAGTCAATGTGGTGGTGTGGGAAGATGCAGAGTTAGTGTCTCCTCACAACTAGTGTCTCCTCACAACTAGTCTGCCGGTCACTGGTCAGAGACTCTGACCCCCAGGGAGATGGGAGGAACTCCACAATGAACCAGTAGGATGTAGGACGACCATAGGCGGAGGAGAAGTAGAGGCCAGACAAGATCAGCATACCTGAGGCCAGGGAGATCAGGAGAAGCAGGTGGGAGGGATTCTCCGGGAAGAGCAGGAGAGGAGCTGAGGGCGATCACCTGGCCCACTTGGGCAGTGAAGCCTGCTGAGTTCTGAAGCTGCTCTCCACCCCTGCCCATCCAAAGCCCCATCAAAGCCTCTTGGGTCCTGGGGGCTTAGGAGGGAGGCTGGGGAGATCAGGAGAGACTGGTGAGAGAGGCCCTGCAGGAGAAGCAGAGGGCAATTGCCTGGCCCACTCGGGCATGGAGAGCCTGCTGAGCTCCCTGCCCAGTCCCCTGCCCTCGAAACCCCCTTTCCCCCACCCTCCCCCCACCAGATGCATTGGTCCTGGGGGCATAGGAGGGCGACTGGGGAGATCAGGAGAGGCAGGCAGGAGGGGCCCTCCCAGACCCCAGATCAGAGGAGCAGGAGAGGAGAGGAGGGCATTTGCCCTGCCCTCTTGAGCCCAGGAAGCCTGTTAGCCTCCCAGGTCAGGTCCCCTCCCTCTGAGACTGGGCTGGGTGGCACGCCTGGGCCCATTTTGTTCCTTGAACTTAAGCCCCACCCCCCACAGCCCCTAGGGCCTTTTCCAGCCCTGTGGGTCCTGAGCATTGGCCCCGCCCAATACCCAAACCTGATCCTTGCTTAGGCCACACTCTCCACAGCCAAGGCCTTTCTCCCCACACTTGTTTTTGTTTTTCCATTCCCTCCTCTGCTTTTTTACTATTGTGATACTGATGTAACTTCCAGTTATTGATTCATCTATATTTTTATTTTACAGTCTTTCAAACATATCTGTTGTTTCCAAGTGTAATTTTATTTTTTACTTTGTTATTTTCTCTCTCTTTCTCTCTTTTTTTTGTTTTTTTGCCACACCACACAACTTGAAGGATCTTGATTTGTGAGCCTGTGGTTGGGGAGAAGCTCCTGTGGTGGGAGCTCCAAGTCTGAACCACTGGACTAACTAGAACCTCCAACTCCAGGGAATATTCTTTGGAGAGAGGTCTCACAGAGTACCTCATCTCAGCACCAAGACCCAGCTCTACCCAACAACCTAGAAACTCCAGTGCTGGAAGCTTCAGATCAAACAGCCAGTAAGACAGGAACACAATCCCACTCATTAAAAAAAAAAAAAAATTAGACAGCAAAAAATTATGTCACAGATGAAGGAGCAAGGTAAAAATCTATAAGACCATGTAAATGAAGGGAAATAGGCAATTTACCTGAAAAAGAATTCAAAGTAATGATAGTAAAGATGATCCAGAATCTCAGAAATAGAATGGAAGCATGGATTGAGAAAATACAAGAAATGTTTATCAAAGATCTAGAAGACCGAAAGAACAAACAAACAGAGGTGAACAACACAATAACTGAAATGAAGAATACACCAGAAGGAATCAATAACAGAATAATGTAAGCAGAAGAACAAATAAGTGAGCTGGAAGACAAAATGGTGGAAATAACTGCCAAGGAGCAGAATAAAGTAAAAAGAATGAAAAGATGGCTTCCCTGTTGGTGCAGAGGTTGAGAGTCCGCCTGCCAATGTGGGGGACATGGGTTCGTGTCCCAGTCCGGGAAGATACTACATGTCACGGAGTGGCTGGGCCTGTGAGCCATGGCCGCTGAGCCTGTGTGTCCCAAGCCTGTGCTCCGCAATGGGAGAGGCCACAACAGTGAGAGGCCCGCATACCGCAAAAAAAAAAAAAAAAAAAAAAGAATAAAAAGAATTGAAGACAAGCTCAGAGACATCTGGGACAACACTAAATGCACCGATATTTGAATTATAGGGGTCGCAGAAGAAGATGAGAAAAAGAAAGTGTCTGAGAAAATATTTGAAGAGATTATACTGGAAAATTTCCTTAACATGAGAAAGGAAATAGTCACCCAAGTCCAGGAAGCACAGAGTTACATAAAGGATAAACCCTAGGAAAAACACAAAAAGACACACATTAATCAAACTAGCAAAAATTAAATTCCAAGAAAAAATATTAAAAGCAGCAAGGGAAAAACAAAAAATAACATACAAAGGAATCCCCATAAGGATAACAGCTGATTTTTCAGTGGAAACTCTGCAGGCCAGAAGGGAGTGGCAATATATACTTAAAGTGATGAAAGAGAAATATATACAACCAAGATTACTCTACCCAGAAAGGATCTCCTTCAGATCTGATAGAGAAGTCAAATCTTTTCAGACAAACAAAAGTTAAGAGAATTCAGCACCACCAAAGCAGCTTTACAACAAATGATAAAGAAACTTCTCTAAGTGGGAAACACAAGAGAAGAAAAAGACCCACAAAAACAAACGCCAAACAGTTAAGAAAATTGTAATAGGAGCATACATACCGACAATAACCTTGAATGTAAATGGATTAAATGCCCCAACTAAAAGACACAGATTGGCTGAAGGGATACAAAAACAAAACCCATATATATGCTGTCTACAAGAGACCCACTGCAGACCTAGGGACATATACAGACTGAACATGAAGGGATGGAAAAAGATATTCCATGCAAATGGAAACAAAAGAAAGCTGGAGTAGCAACACTCATATCAGATAAAGTAGACTTTAAAATAAAGACTGTTACAAGAGATAAGGAGGGACACTACATAATGATCATAGGATCAATCCAAGAAGAAGATATAACAACTATAAATATTTATGCACCCAACATAGGAGCACCCCAATACATAAGGCAAATGCTAACAACCATGAAAGAAGAAATTGACAGTAATACAATAATAGTAGGGGACATTAACACCACACTTACACTAATGGACAGATCATCCAAACAGAAAATAAATAAGGAAAAACAAGCTTTAAATGATACAATAGACCAGATAGAACTAATAGCTATTTATAGAACATTCCACCCAAAAGTGTCAGAATACACTTTCTTCTCAAGTGCACATGGATCATTCTCCAAGATAAATCACATCTTGGGTCAAAAATCGAGCCTCAGAAAATTTAAGAAAATTGAAATCATATCAAGCATCTTTTCTGATCACAACTTTATGAGATTGGAAATCAATTGCAGGAAAAAACTGTAAAAAACACAAATACATGCAGGCTAAGTAGTGCACTAGTAAATAACCAAGAGATCACCGAAGAAATCAAAGAAGAAAATTTAAAAATACATAGAAACAAATGACAATGAAAACATGATGACCCAAAACCTATGGGATGCAGCAAAAGCAGTTCTATGAGGGAAGTTGACAGCAATTCAATCTCACCTCAAGAAACAAGAAAAATCACAAATAAACAATGTAACCCTACACTTAAAACAACTAGGGAAAGAAGAACAAAGAAAACCCAAAGTCAATAGAAGGAAGAATAAAGATCAGAGCAAAAATAAATGAAATAGAAACAAAGAAAACAATAGCAAAGATCAATAAAACTAAAAGCTGGTTCTTCGAGAAGATAAACAAAATTGATAGACCCTTAGCCAGACTCATTAAGAAAAAAAAGGAGAGGATGCAAATCAATAAAATTAGAAATGCAAAAGGGGAAATCACTACTGACACTGTAGAAATAAAGAGGATTTCAAGAGACTACTATAAACAACTATATGCCAATAAGATGGACAACCATGGAGATATGGACAAGTTCTTAGAAAGGTACAATTTTCCAAGACTGAACCAGGAAGAATTAGAAAATATAAACAGACCAATAACAAGTAATGAAATTGAAATCATAATTAAAAATCTTCCAGCAAACAAAAGTCCAGGACCAGATGGCTTCACAGGCAAATTCTATCAAACATTTAGAGACGAGCTAACAATGACACTTCTCAAACTCTTCCAAAAAATTACAGAGGGAGAAACACTCCCAAATTCATTCAATGAAGCCACCATCACCCTGACACCAAAACCAGAAGAAGATATCACAAAAAAGAAAATTATAGACCAATATCACTGATGAACATAGATGCAAAAGTCCTCAACAAAATACTAGCAAACAGAATCCAACAGCACATTAAAAGGATCATATACCATGATCAAGTGAGATTTATCCCAGGGATGCAAGGATTCTTCAATATACACAAGTCAATCACTGTGATACACCACATTAACAAATTAAGGGATAAAAACCATATGATCATCCCAATAGATGCAGAAAAAGCTTTTGACAAAATTCAATACTATTTACGACAAAAACTCTCTAGAAAATGAGCATAGAGGGAACCTACCTCAACATAATAAAGGCTATATATGGCAAACCACAGCGAGCATCATACTCAATGGTGAAAAACTGAAAGTATTTCCACTAGGATCAGGAAAAAGATGAGGATGTCCACTTTCACCACTATTATTCAACATAGTTTTGGAAGTCCTAGCCACAGCAATCAGAGAAGAAAAAGAAATAAAAGGACTAGAAGTTGGAAAAGAGGAAGTAAAACTGTTACTATTTGCTGATGGCATGATGCTATACATAGAGAATCCTAAAGATGTCCCAGAAAACTACTGGAACTAATTAATGAATTTGGTAAGGTTGCAGGATACAAAATTAATGCCCAGAAATCTCTGCCATTCCTATACACCAACAATGAAAAATCAGAAAGAGAAATTAAGGAAACACTCCCATTTACCATTGCAACAGAAAGAATAAAATACCTAGGAATAAACCTGCCTAAGGACGTGAAAGACTTGTACTCAGAAAACTATAAAACACTGATGAAAGAAATCAAAGATGACATAAACAGATGGAGAAATATACCATGTTCTTGGATTGGAGGAATCAATATTGTGAAAATGACTATACTACACAAAGCAATCTACATATTCAGTGCAATCCCTATCAAACTACCAATGACATTCTTCACAGAATTAGAACAAAAAATCTTATAATTCGTATGGAAACAGGAAAGACCCCGAATTGTCAAAGCAATCTTGACAAAGGAAAACGGAGCTGGAGGAATCAGGCTCCCTGACTTCAAACTATACCACAAAGCTACAGTAATCAAGACAATATGGTACTGGCCCCAAAACAGAAATATAGATCAATGGTACAGGATAGACTGCCCAGAGATAAACCAACGCACATATGGACACCTAATTTACGACAAAGGAGGCAAGAACATACAATGGAGAAAAGACAGCCTCTTCAATAAGTGGTGCTGGGAAAACTGGACAGCTACATGTAAAAGAATGAAAGTAGAACACTCCCTAACACCATACACAAAAATAAACTCCAAATGGATTAAAGACTTAAATGTAAGACTGGACACTATAAAACTTTTAGAGGAAAACATAGGAAAAATGCTCTTTGACATAAACCACAGCAAGATCTTTTTGGACCCACCTCCTAGAGTAATGGAAATAAAAACAAAAATAAACAATGGAACTTCATTAAACTTAAAAGCTTTTGCACAGCAAAGGAAACCATAAATAAGACAAAAAGACAACCCACAGAATGGGAGAAAATATTTGAAAATGAGGCAACTGACAAAAGATTAATCTCCAAAATATACAAACAGCTCCGGGAGCTCAATATCAAAAAACGAAACAATCCAGTTAAAAAGTGGGCAGAAGACTTACATAGACATTTCACCAAGGAAGACATACAGATGGCCATGAGGCACATGAAAAATGCTCAACATCACAAATTATTAGAGAAATGCAAATCAAAACTACAATGAGGTATCATCTCACACCAGTCAGAATGGCCATTATCAAAAAAGCTAGAAAGAATAAATGCTAGAATGAGTGTGGTGAAAAGGGAACCCTCCTACACCGTTGGTGGGAATGTAAATTGATACAACCACTATAGTAAACAGTATGGGGGTTCCTTAAAAAATTAAAAATAGAACTACCATATTCACAGCAATCTCACTGCTGGGTATATACCCTGAGAAAACCATAATTCAAAAGGAGACATGCATCACAATGTTCATTGCAACACTATTTACAATGGCCAAGACATGGAGCCAACCTAGATATCCATCAGCAGATGAATGGATGAAGAAGATGAGGCACATATATACAAAGGAATATTACTCAGCCATAAAAAGAAATGAAATTGAGTTATTTGTAGCGAGGTGGATGGACCTAGAGTCTGTCATACAAAGTGAAGTAAGTCAGAAAGAGAAAAATGAATACCGTATGGTAATGCATATATATGGAATCTAACAAATAAAAATGGTACTGATGAACCTAGTTGCAGGACAGGGACAAAGAGGTAGACATAGAGAGTGGACTTGATGACATGAGGTAGGAGGGCAAAGCTGGGGTGAAGTGAGAGTAGCATCGACATATATACACTACCGATTATAAAATAGTTGGCTGGTGGGAAGTAGCAGCATAGCACAGGGAGATCAGCTCAGTGCTTTGCCATGACTTAGAGGGATGGGATAGGGAGGGTGGGAGGGAGGGTCAAGAGTGAGGGCATATGGAGACATGTGTATGTATATGGCTGATACACTTTTTTGTGCAACAGAAACTAACATGGTATTGTGAAGCAATTATACTCCAATAAAGATCTATTAAAAAAATAGATGGCATTCTAAATGTATAATGTGACCTTAAGTCACATTCTAAGTAGCTGAAAGTTATTTTTATAAGAGAACAGGAAACTATTGCAGCCAATTAAGTAGGAAAGAAAATTAGGCAGAACTGCAAAATTCCTTCTTAAGATTCTACCCCTAGCAATTTTCTCATTGACTGTTCTGTGAGAATTTCTGGAAGTGTTTAAAGATAATGGTTTAAAATTGTGTCATTTATCCTGTTGTGTTGTATTTTAGCCATAATGCAAGTCCATGAGGATTTCTTCAATTATAAGACAGGGATATATAGACATGTTACCGGCACAAATGAAGAATCAGAAAAATATCGAAAGCTTCGTACACATGCAGTCAAACTCACTGGGTAAGTCACTTTCTTAAATTCTTCATTGAATGCTTTTGGAAAATAAAACTGAAAATAAGAGTATGTAGTGTGCATTTAGGTGCTGGAATTCCTCTTGGTATGAGAGATTCTTATACAAATTAAAAATTATAAAAGCATTGACATTAGTTAATCAGTATTTTAAAGTCTGGTGAAAAAATAACAATATTTTGGGAAAGGAAATTCTGTCTCTCACTTGGGAATCCATCCTAAGAATCTGTTCTATGGGTAAGGGACATTGATTACTGGAATAGTTTCTGCATATGGAATAATCGAGGAAAGGGTACAAAACCACGGTGTATCAGGATTTGGGGAGAAGGTTTTGGATGGAATAACAAATGGTAGAAATTAAGCAAGAAGAGAGGGGAGGGTCACATTTCATTCGATGTAAGATTATTTTTTATTTTTATGTGAGAAATGAAGTTTATCAAACTTGTGAGTCAAATACATTCATCTCTGCAAGAGCAAGAAAGAGGTTCAAAATTTGGTTGCATTTCAAGAGTAAGTCATCTCACAAATAGACCCTATTCAGAGAGTGTAGCCCTTGGGGACCACTTTTTCAATCTCATTCTGACTCTGCCCAGTCTCCAAGCTCTTTCTCATATCTCATTCCACTTCAGATGAAATGCTTACTGTCCCAGTCATCAGGTGATGATATCAAAATTTTTCCTTTTATCTTGAATCACCAATAATGTGACCTTGTGCTCTTACCTTGCATTGTATTTCACCAAAGAAATTCAAGCAATCAGAAAACAGCTCCCAGCATCACACAGTCTTCCCATAAGTACTCCTCCCTTTCTTCCAACTTTTCATGGAGTTGAACCTTCTCTGATCCTATCTAAACCCTTCTTGCTATAGTGTAGACCTCAACCTCTCTCCATATTCAAGAATATTCAGAGGCAATTTTCCCGTTTTCTTCTCTGTAATAAATTTTATTTTTCCCACCATAGGAACGTGCCATTATTTCTCAGACATTATGAAAAACAAACAAAACAACAAAAACACTTTCTCTCATCTTCACTTCCTCTACATTCCTTTTATGTTCTTTCCATACAGTAAATTCTTAGCGAGACTCGTCTGTACTCACTTTCTTCACTTCTTCTCTGCCCATTTTTTCTTAAACATCTCCAATCATTTTTTTTTACTTCCTTCCTCCTCTTCACAAAAATATCTGGGTCAGGGTTCTCAGCACCGTCCCCATTGTTATATTCATCTGTCAGAATACAGACCTACCTGTCCCCTCCTTCTGGATTTTCCTTACTGCCATGACTTTTCAAGGTTCTTTGCTCTCCTTTTTCCTTTTTCTGTACTTCCATACTTCATTTTGGAGAGCCCCAGACTGAGGTCTTAGTCCCTTCTCCCCTCACTTATTCCCTGGTGAAGTCATCGGTCTCTGAGCTCATCCTGGCTTTGAGTCCCATCAAACCCTGACACTGGCTGAATTTATATCTCCATCCCAGATCTGATCCTGACCTCCAGACTCATCCATTTCACAGCCTCCTGGACACCTCCACCTGGGTACCTAATGGATGGTTCACATTCAGTGCTTCCAAAACAGACCCCATGATCTCCCCCTTTACACTTGCTACACAGTATCTACCATCTCCTTCTTAGCTGATGACCATACCATCCTTCCATGTGCTCTCACTGGAAACCTTAGAATCATCCTTTATTCTCCTCACCACTCACTCTTAAGATGTTGGAAACTCCGTTGGTTCTTTTAACTTATATCCAGAATCCAACAACTTTTCACCATCTAAATTATCTCCACCCTTGCCTGAACCACCATTACCCATCATTTTGTACATGGGTTACTGGAGAAGCCTTCTAACAGTTCCTCTTGCATTTAAGTTTGCCCTGGATAGTCTATTCTCAACAGAGAAATCAGTGTGTTCTTTTAGAACATTAGTCAGATTTCATCACTCCTTTGCTCAGAACCCTACAATAAAAAGTTAGAAAGTGATCTGATCTCAATTTCTGTTCACCTGTACCTTGTTCTTCCTGATCTCCTGCTCCATTATGTTTCAGACACCCACACCCAGAGTCTTTCCCTGTGCCTACACTGTTCCTTTATCAGACATCTGATTCCTTAGTGTCTGTGTCTCCATTTAGTCTTCGCACAGATCTCATCTTCTCAACGTGGCATCCCTGACTGTCCTATTTAATACTGCCACCTGCCCTCTGCTTCAGCACCTCTGATCTCCCTCACCTGATCTATTTTAAATTGTTTCCATAACAATGATCATTTTCTAACATACTAAGTTAATAAGCTTTTGATGATTGTGTATTGTCTGTCTCCCTTACTAGAATGAAGCTCTGTGAGAGCAGGTGTCTATCTTATTGGCTGAAGTAGCCAAAGCATACAATCCTGGTCCTTCATACACCTCAGGATTTTTCTATTCAAATAATGAATTTTTTTTTTAGCATGCTCTATACTAGTTCTAGTCTGATACTCATCTTTCAATGAGGCAGCTGCTCAGCTTCGATTGGTTTGTAATTCTTGGACCCACGCTCATCTGATTAACTCTGCCCCTATTTCTCAGCCCAGAGAGCTTTGTGGGACTCACAATAAATGCCCTCCAGTGATCTTTGCTGTCATGTGCTACCCTTTGCCTTTCCTTTTTGCTTCACCTTCATCTTTCAACCATTGCCCCTGGTGGCTTGGCCAGGACTTGGACAGCCCAGTGGGCTCCCAGTGTGACTTCTTCTTCAGCTGATCCCCACAGGGTGGGATGGGGAGGGACTGACAGTCTGATCACCTACCCTTGCTCATGACCCTTGCTATAAACAGCTTGAGGGAATAGTTCTGGATTGTCGCACATACTTTTAAAGGGAAAAAATTCCTATTCAGGTCTGGGGGGCAGGGGGAGAGGGTTGCGGTGAGTCTTGTTCTCAGAATCTACTTTTGCTTTGATACAGAACAAAATGTGTTTTTTTCCATTATTCCTCAAAGTTGTTTTTTTTTGGGGGGGGGGTGGATTGTGGCTGTTTGCCTGGTTTACTAAATATAGAAGGAAGGTACTACTGAGATTTTAAAACTTGTTTTGTTTTATTTTGTTTTCCCCTTCTTAGCTGTTCAGTGACTTTTCAGGAAGGCAAATGGAATAAAAATGCCTTTATACTGCCACTGGAACTGGGAATTCAGTGCCACCTGAGTTCTGTTTCCCTTCAGTTTGAAAGTCATATATCTTCTAAACCTCTCCTTCCTATGTATGTTTCATTATCAATTTTTGTTTTCTCTAGTAATATCCATGATTTGGAAAAAAATTTTCCCATACACTTGGTGATTGAAATAATTTTTCCTATCATTCAGAGAACTCTGGAAATGGCAACATTGATGTGGTGCCTTCCTTGATTTATCAGAACTGATCCTTTATCATCTCTATCATGTATTTAAACATGCTGGTCATGTTTTCTTCATTCTACTTCTAAATTTATTCATGCTGAGGTTGAACAAGTTATGAATATGTTTCTATTTAATCACTCTGCACTGTTTGTATATTTTCTGTGTTCAGTGTGTCAGTTGCAGTAATGTGTTCACTTTTATAAACTCCTAGCAGATTGAGACATTTATAAACCTCACGTGTGACAATTAACAAGGTTAATTCTGCTAGTAGGCAAGCAACTTCTGGAGAATTTGTTTATTTTTCAGAAATATTTTAGGTCCCCTAGGCATTGTTAAATGCCCTGGAGCAGTAGATTTTAATTCATTTCTCTATTAGTAATTCCTGATTGGGTAATTACTGTATTCAGAAAATTAATGCATCAGTGAATTAGAGAGGAATCAAATAGCCCAAGTAAGTTAATGTTCCTTACCAGAGAGCTTAATGTACTTCATAGAAGTACTTTACAAATTTATCGCAACAAATTCTATTTGCTGTCCATTCTGTTAAAGACAAAGTTATTAGACTTAACTTCCTTGAACAAATAAATTTAAACTTATATTGAATGCTCATCACTGAGGAATACAAGGAGGATTAATACATAGTCCTGCTCTTAAGGAGCTTAGGGAATAAGGTAGAGACTTTCACAACTGCTTCTGGCATATATTTCCATACATATAGGGTTTTACATATATAAAACACAGAATAGTAATAGGTAGATAAACATTTGTAATGCCTTTCTTTGTTCCTCATAATTTTAGTTCACTCCTCTCTCTTCTCTTTCCACAACCTCTGTCTACCCCCGTTATGGATACTGAAGTCATAAAAGCATTTAATTGAATTAGAAATGCCAGATGTTTTGAAACATGGCATTATTTTATATACCAATAATAAGAATAAAATATTACCAATTATACTAAACAACTCCATTGATTGTTAGATTGATTTCAATTTTCGAGATGCTAAAATGTGGGGAAAAAAGAGTGTCATATAATAAAAAAAATATGATATATAAAATTTTCATCATGGCCAATGTTCTTAATGTTATGGTTCTATTCCACATCTCTTTATACATTGCAGTTCATCTTGTGTCCCTGTCCACCAAAGGTTCTGAGCTTTCTTGAAATCCTCACTTGGAAGTTTATAAAGCAGTGCATTAAAGCCATTTACATTTGCATATGATTCCAGGAATCACCACTATGACTTAAATGAAAACAAAAACAAAAAAACTAGCAGTCAGACATTTTAGAAAATTAAGGGAAATAATGGGGATAAATCACCGTCAATCCTGCTTGTCTGACAGAATTTTATTGAGGATTGAGTCTATCTTTACAGATGAGAACAATAAAATCATTTTAGGACATATTTTTGCCATCATTCAATAACGTTTTATGTGAAAGTTTATTTATTCAGCAAACATTTATTGAGTACCTCTATCTTCCAGATGTTGTTTTAGATGTAGGGATACATCAGGAAACAAAATAGATACAGATCCTGGTCTTCATCAAATTTATATTCTACAAATTGATATATAGCTGTTAGGCATATACAATTGTATTTTATAAAAGGCCAGAGTTTTGGTGCTAAAGTTTGGGTATGTGTGTCTGGTGTCAACAATATCAGATTTTTAATGCATAAATATTGAGTAGTGACTCAGAGAGAGAGAAGACAAACAATTGGGAAATGGAGGCCAAAAGGAAAGTAAACATTAAAACAGTCTGAGAAGAACAGAGGAAAGAAGAACAAAAATGTTTTCAAGTAGATTGTGAATGAGAATTGCACTTTTTAAAATTAAACTGAACACCCTAAAATAAATTTAAAATGTTGCAAAGTGATAGAAACTGGGCATGTTTCCAATAAATGACTGTGAAGGCATTTATTTGGTTTGAGTAAATCATTAAGAATTCAAGTCAGAGATTTCTGTAAACTGTGATGCAAACCCATAATGTGACTTAAAATTGGGCACAGATAGAATGAATTATGTATTTCTCTTTTCTATATATTCAACAAAAATTAAAAGAAAACCCATGTTGTACCTGGTGCTGTGCTGAATAGTAGGCATGATGAGAAAAAAAAAGTCCTTGCCATCACAGTGCAACTAGATGTTAACCCAAAACACACAAGAATGTAAAGTTATGTCACATTTCATAAAGGCAGGGTAGAAAGTGGTAAGAGGATGTTTAATACTTGATCTAGTGACTTCCCTGGTGATACAGTGGGTAAGACCCTGCACTCCCAATACAGGGGGCCCAGGTTTGGTCCCTAGTCAGGGAACTAGATCCCACATGCATGCTGCAACTGAGTTCACATGACACAACCAAGAAGCCCACGTGCCACAACTAAGGAGACTGCCTAATGCAACTAAGAACTAGTACAACCAAATAAATATAAATAAATAAATAAAAGAAAAAAGTACTTGATCTGGACTTGAGGATCCACCAAATGCCCTTGAGGAAGAAAAGTATGAGCTGAGATTTATAGGTTGTTTAGCAGCAGGCAAAGGGAGCAGCTTATGTAAAGGCCCTGTGGACAGAAGGATACAAAACACTATATGAATGCAAAGAGTGCTGTGTTTGCTGAATCTTGGAAGGCAAGGACTTGTAGACCAGTTTACAGAATTTAGTCAAGGATGTTAAGTATTTCATTAAGGATCTTAAGAGCAAAGGGAAGTCACTGAAGAGATTTAAATAGGAAAGTGGCATGATCTTTCTTTGTATTTTTTAAAATGTTGCTTTAACTATAAAGAATGTGATATAAAAGGCAAATCTTGGTAATTCTAGTAGAAGACAACAGCCTGGACCTGGTAAGATAGTGAAAGAGTTGGGGAGATATAGGTTGGTGGATCAAGAAATATTTAAAGAGAAAAGCTGGAAGAAGGGATGTGGATTTGGAATCGATGTGGACAACAAAGTGGGGAAGGCATTCACTACTGGGTCTGGTAATTTCAAGATGTCTTTGAGACATAAAAATGCAGATAGATGTCAGAGAAGACAGGTAGATATACTGATCTCAAGGTCATAGTAGAGACAGGGGTTGAAGATGGAGGGTACTGAACAGAGTAAGAAAAAAAAGAAAGACTGATTGAGGTTAAGCCATGGGAAAATCCAGTATTTCAATGACTGGCTAGAAAATGATGAGTCTACAAAACGAAGGAGAGGCCAGTGAGGTTTTTTTTTTTTTTTAATTTTTATTTATTTTTAAATTTTATTTATTTATTTATTTATTTATACAGCAGGTTCTTATTAGTTATCTATTTTATACATATTAGTGTATATATGTCAATCCCAATCTCCCAATTCATCCCAAAAGTGGCTAGTGTAATATTTCGAGAAAACTGGGAAACTGTAAGGTTGGGATCCAGAGTCTGTGAAGACATGGGTCTTAGAGAAAGACTGAGTTACAAGTCTATTTTATCAGGAGAGAAGGAAGAGAGGAAGTTAAATGAAACTTTTAACATTTAAGATAATGGTAGGTTGAGGAAAATTCCTATCAGATTTCTTCTTTTTTTTAATCTCCAGGAAGCAGGAGGTAAAGTTATCTGTAGAGGGAAGAGGTGGTGGGAAGATACATGATCAGAAATTTGAGAATAGAGGTGGTTTGCAATCGTCCTCTGGATGTTTAGGTGAGGGAGTTGCCCCAGGAACGAACCTACAGGAATTGCCTCGTGTTGCTAATGGTACCATTCTGCCCTCTTGTATGTGTTTTCTGCAGTTGTAGTCAGCCATTTGGGTGGATGCAAAGAGAAGTGGGTAGTTGAGTTCATCCAAGACGGACAGTTTTCCAGATGGGTGCAATGAGGAGTCAGAAAAACAAGGGGTTTAGGGTATGAGTATTGACCTAAGTGTTGCTGAGATGGTGAAAGCTTAATAATCCTGATGAAAAGAGAGGGTTGATGGATTCAAAGAAAATAGAAAAATCATTAGACTAGAGACCATGGTAATTCTAATCGCTGTGATTTTTATGATTGTCTAACTTATTTTTCCTTACCTTTTAGATTTTTAATCTTTTTATTGCTTGTGAGAGAAAAGTAATCATGTAATAATGAGGTAATATTTTACAGATTATGAATACAGTGGTAGAGAGTGACTAAGTCATAATTTTATATGTTAGTGCCTAATTATCTTGTAGTATTCATTGTCTGCTTTTAGATCCTAAATGTTTGATACCTGTCTGTCTATCTATCATCTATGTATCTATGTATCTATCATCTATCTATCTATCCATTTAAAGATAGTTGCCCCCAAGAGACTATAAAAATAATGCTTTGTCTTGTAATAACCTATGATGGAAGAGAATTAAAAAAATAATATATATAAGTGGCCATCAACAGAGGAATGGATAAAGATGATGTAGTACATATATACAAAGGAATATTAGCCATAAAAAAAGAACAAAATAATGTCATCTGCAGCAACAAATGAACTTAGAGATTGCCATACTGAGTGAAGTAAGTCAGACACAGACAAATATCATATGATATTGCTTATATGTGGAATCTAAAAAAAGGGTACACATGAACTTATTTACAAAATAGAAGTAGAGTTACAAATTCAGAAAACAAACTTATGGTTAACAGAGGATGGGAGGGAAGGATAAATTGGGAGATTGGGACTGACCTATACACACTATCATATATAAAATAGATAACTAATAAGAACCTGCTGTATATGTACAGCATTCTCTGTAATGGCCTATGTGGGAAAAGAATCTAAAAAAAAAAGGAGTGGATATATGTATATGTATAACTGATTCACTTTGCTGTACACCTGAAACTAACACAACAAGGTAAATCAATACACCAATAAAATTTTTTAAAAATATTTTAGGCTTGGCAAGGCATACATTCCTGCTGCAAATAAACTTTGTCATTAGAACTCCAGAGAAGCCACAGATAATAAGTAAATGAATTAGATGTGGCCAAGTCCCAGTAAAACTTTATTTACAAAAATAAGTGGCCACTCTAGGCTCATAGTTTGTCAAAAACTGATACAAAATCATTCATAGCTCTTCTTATTTACTAGTAAGTAGCATAAAATCAGGAAAATGACTTACAGCTGTGAATATTGTACTTTTTTTCATAAATATTCTCTGATTTTGTTTGCTTGTAGGTTTTTTATTTCTCTTGTTTGCTTTTGTTCTTCACGTATTGCAGTGAAAGAATGCTAAACAAAAACAAGTTAGAATAAGTTTAACATTCTGGTTTTTCTACTTATTAAATTTAGGTTGAATAACATAAAAAAAAGAATTTATATATTTATATATATGTGTGTGTAACTGATTCACTTTACTGTACTAATGCAACATTGTAAATCAACTATATTTCAATAAAAATTTAAAAAATAATGCTTCAGAGTTAAATTTCTCATATATTTTCCCCATATTGTCTAAACATATAAACAGCAAGGACTCCAGGAGCATAAATCATTATTTAGTGAGATTACAAATTACTTAACATAGCTTTATTGGGGCCATCCCTTGTTTTTCCCCATTCATCTTTTTTTCCTTCTTCTTTTCTGAATAACCACTGAATGGTAAGCCTGAACTTTCATGCTCTGTTATGTTTAACCCTTGGTAAATTGATAAGTTCTAAGCAGAAGTTTTAATTAGAGGTTTTTAATGCATGGTGAAGTCCACGACAGTAGAATGAACCTTTCAACTACACTTATTTAGAAAATGAAAATAAATATGTGATAATTAGTATAGACAATGCAAAAACATTTAATTTGGGTCTTGAGGTGCACTGCTTTGAATAACACTAACTGCTGCAATAAATAAACACAAAATATTTAATAATTCAAATATCTTAATAAAAGTTTATTTCTTATTCATATACTAGTTCAAGATGGGAGATCCTAGATTTGGGGTCGCTTTCTTCCATATGATTTCAGGGACTCCAAGCTCTTTCTACATTGTGGCTCTGCCATCTCTTAGGGTCACATGTTTTGATTTAATTCTGCCTCTGGAAAATGAAGAAGAGCATGAGGAGGGATTCTTAAATTCACTTCTTTTAAAGCCTTGACTCAGAAATGACACTTACCAGTCCATTCACATTCATTTGGCTAAAACTCATTCACATGCCTCTACCCAGCTGCAAATGAGGCTGGGAAGTGTAAAAGATTTGGCAGTGACATTATAACACGAGAACAAATAGAGCTATAGTTTGGAACAGAATTCCAAATTTGCATAAATTTTAAAGATAAAAAAAAAACAACAGAGACACAAATTTGAGTTTGTGGAGAGCTGACTTGATCTACATCTCCCAGGCCCTCTGTGATTGTGTTCAGTTTTTAGAGAATCTTCATTGGGAAATTCTAAGAATTACTGCTTTACAAGATTGAATCAATTAATAAATGCATTTGGTACCAACTATATCCATAATCACTGAAGTAGTATTGTCACACAATCCTCCTGTTCAAAAAACCTCATAAGATGGGAATTATTATTCCATTTTACTAGAAATAAGAGACAGAGTGTTTTAGAAAACTTTTTAAGTTCTTCTGACTTCAAAATAACTATTTAAACCATACTACAATTCCTTTTTTTTTTTTTTTTTTTTTTTTTGCGGTACGCAGGCCTCTCACTGTTGTGGCCTCTCCCATTGTGGAGCACAGGCTCCGGACGCGCAGGCTCAGTGGCCATGGCTCACGGGCCTAGCCGCTCCGCGGCATGTGGGATCTTCCCGGAGCGGGGCACAAACCTGTGTCCCCTGCATCGGCAGGCGGACTCTCAACCACTGCACCACTAGGGAAGCCCAACCATACTACATTTCTATATAAATATTACACACACACACACACACACACACACATACATATATATATATATAGGAACAAGGAAAGTCCAGTGTCAAGATTCACTCAATGTTTATTTATCACCTAGGTTTTCTCAAGAAACTGCTATAGTTTTTCTTTTAGTAAAAGTGTCCTTAGGGTAAAAATAAATATATCCTTTCTTTCTTATTTAAAAATTATATTCTCACTTGGTTTGACCACACATCTTTAATCTGCACATAAAGACCTCTGCCTAATTTTTCAATAAGAAACTTTTTTTAGTATGTAATATGTGTCAGTCATGTAGTGTGCTAGACATTAAGAATACCAATAGCAAAAGTATCCTGCTCCTGTTTTCAAGCAAGTGGGAGAGATAGAAAGGGAGGGAGAGAGAGAGAGAGAGAGAAGGGAGGCAGAGAAGGAGACAGAGCGGGACACAGAGAGGAATAAGCAATGCTGATGCACAATGTCTTAAGCGTGGAGATGGAAATAGGATAGGAATTTAAATTGAGTAGTGAGGGTGTGAGTCATATAGAAAGACACATAACTCCAATTCTGGGGCCAGAGAAGACTTGTGGGAAGAGGTAGCACCTGCTGTGGAGGTGAGTGAAGCAGGTAGGAATTATTAAAAGTACACGGCAAGAGAAGAGCATGTCCCAGGAAAAGTGAGCAGCAAATAGACAATCTCACAGTGAGAGAGAATATGACCTACTTAAGAAATTGGAAAGGGTAAATAGGTTGAGTGTAGAGTGAGGAGGAATCTAGTGAAAAATGAGACTAAAAGGTAGCCCAGTCTAGGGGTATTCTGCTATTAATGATAATTTACTAACCTGTCCTGGGGCCTCACCTGGTCTTACTGCTTCAGCGTCTCTGGGTTTGCCCTCGCCCCCTGTCCTCCATCATCTCTGTATGAATTTATATGCCTTCACAACAACATTGTGTGGTTTACAGTGAAAGTTCCAAGTGTCCAGGTGGCATTTCTCTACCCCCTATTCTGTGATGTTCAGTTCAGTTCAGTCTCCTAGTTCTGGGTCATTCTACTTTGAGATGTGGGTAAATCTGAGAGCAGAAACTGTCACCAAAGAATAGAAATGGGATTTCAATAGACTAGATCCACTGTACAGTTTCTGCTATAAAGCAAGTAGCAAAAACTGAATACCATTCAAAAAGGAAAAGTCATCTTTCTTCCCCTGACACATTGTGGCAGACCTGAGCTCTGGGAAACCATGTTCATACACTGGCCTGGCCTGGAAGTGTTTTCGATCTAGTAGTGAGAACAGCCCTGTAAACATACAATGTGAGAGGAGGTGAGCTCAGGGTCTCTCTCCTCTGCCATCTTGACTGATCTACAAGAATTACAACAAACAAAAACAAACAAACAAAAAACCCATATAATGTAAGTGCATTGGTTTTGCACAGATGGAATCAAAGTGTTAGAGAGCATAGAGGAGGGGAACCTCACCTAAGAGCTTGCAGGTGCATTAGAGAATGTACAAGTCAGGACTAGAGTAGGAAATGACCCTGGAGTAAAGGTTACTAGGATGTTAATTAAGCCTTTGCACTTCCTCTACTATGAACTCATTATTCTTGCCCTTTATTTGCTTTTCTAACAGAGTCTTCGTTTTTAAGACTAAACCCCAGTTTATTGTTGGCTTCATAAATTTATTTTTAATGGTTTTGACCTGGGCAATACTTTAACTTTTATTCTAAATTTTATAGTTGTATTTCTAAAGTAATTAAGTCAAAGATCTACCTGGAAGATATTTGGGTGATGATGTGTGGTGATGATCTAATTTTTTCCTCCAAACTCTGAGCTAAAAGCACCAAGACCACATAATAAATAATCCATTCCTTCCTTACTCTTTGAAATACATTTTTTATAGCTTATTAAATTCTTACATAAATTTATTATGGTTTGATTCTGAGGTGCCCTGTTCAAAATACACACTGTCTATCATTCAATTTCTACCACTTTATTTTAATATTACATGGTATTAACATTGCTGCATTGCTCTCATTTTTTCAATATTTATCTAGTTATTTTCCTAATGAGATTAAAACAAACTCAGAACAACTTAATTGGAACTTGAATGTTTTATTTATAAAGAAGATAACATAAATTTTCTTATTTTTTAAAGACTATTGTTAAGTACCCTGCACTTATTTTTCTTTAGAGAAATGCTATTTTTCAAGAATTTCATTTTTATAAAACTTTTTTTCTCTTCCCTATATCCTAAGGTTTCTATATCTTTCTTAAATGCAACTTTTAAATATGAAACTGTTTGACTGCTAAACTGTTGTTTTATTTCACTTTCATTACCAGGTTGAGGTATTTTAGTAGTAAATACTATTAAAAATAAAAGAAGTATTAAAAGGATAATTTAATTAAATTGATTAAAGAATATACTACTTTTCAAACTTAAAATATCTTATCCATCTAAGATCTGTAAAGGACCCGGATTTTATCTACCCAATAACCTAATGTAAAAGAAGAGGGTATAGGGCTTCCCTGGTGGCGCAGTGGTTGAGAGTCCGCCTGCCGATGCAGGGGACGCGGGTTCGTGCCCCTATCCCGGAAGATCCCACATGCCGCGCAGCGGCTGGGCCCGCGAGCCATGGCCGCGGAGCCTGTGTGTCCGGAGCCTGTGCTCCGCAACGGGAGAGGCCACAGCAGTGAGAGGCCCGCGTACAGCAAAAAAAAAAAAAAAAAAAAAAAGAAGAGGGTATAGTGATAGAGATTTTCCAGAGATTCCCATGCTGTCTAGTTGCAGAATCGATGCTGAGCTCAAGCCACTTCAATACTAATCTTGTTTAGTAGACCCCTGGGACACAACACAGTGTTAGGAGTATGTGTGTTGAAGTCAGACAATCTATATCAAAAATCTTCTGCTGCCATCTACTGAGATGCGTTTAGCCTTTTGTAACCTGGGGATAAAATGATGCTTGTGAGGAATAAATGGGATCATGCATACACAGTACTTGTATGCTTGATATATGGAAGCATTCAATAAATATTTACTGTTATTAGTAATAATATCAAAAAGTATGGCTTTCAGTTATTGGGAAAGTATACTTTACTTTCTTGCTAAGATGAGTTTTAATGTCTGTAGATACTTAAGATTTGGGGGGCCTGTGTGATGCAGCGTCATTGGTCCCTGGTACAGGGTTATCTTCGAAATTCAGCTTAATACATTACTTTTGGTGATTCTGTTTTAAAAGCGAATACCTTCTGTGGTAGGTGTTGTCCTTAAAATTTCAAATATGATAAAATTCACAATGGAGGTTAGGTAAACTGTACGCTTGTAAATTTCCTGACGTGTGGTGGTGTTGGAGGAATATTGGGAATCTGAAGTAGAGTGGCTTCTGACTTCTTTTGTCAGGAAGAAGTGTGGATTGGTTGTCCCTTGAAAGAGAGAGCACTTTCAGGATAATCACAGCACATTTTTAGAAAGTATATGATACAAGCTTACCATGTTGGAATCTAGGATCAGGATTTTATCTTATGCTCCAGAAAACATAATCTACAGGACAATTCTGATGAATGAATGAACTGGGAGATTTTCTTAAAAGGCGTGTGTTGCTGTGGTGATTTATAATGTCTTCTCTGAATAGAAACATGTAGGATATGATGGACTCCTTCAATATGACCAAAGAGAAGGTAGGGCCAAGTCTATGTTACACTAAAAGGGGAAACGTTGCAAAAAAAATGAATTTCACAGATGATGAATGAGTACTATTTTTGATACTAAGTGACAAATTTGATTTACTTTGATCCTCAAAATAAATGTATCAAATATTATTCTTTTCCATCCCCATGATTCTAATCATTAGGGTCATTACATTTTTGGATATAAATGAGTTGGTTGGATGTGATGAATGCAATCCTGATTGGAATATTGTTATCATGACCAAGCTGTTCTGCCTCCCCCACACACTTTTTCATTTTAGTCCATCTTGTTCACCATCACCAGCTTTATCTTTCTATGGTTGCCTACAATCCTTCTCCTACCAAACCTTTCATGACTCCTCTATGAAGATACAAAAGGTAAACCCTGGCATTATCTCTTTCTCTTCTCTCAGGTGTGACCCTTTCTTCTTGGTATCTTCTGCAAATTAATCAAGGCTGGTCATGCCCTTCATCTTCACAGCTGGAAATGACTCCATCCATTTCTTTCTTCTCCTGGTCCTACTTTTTGTTGCTAATGTTATAGGTTGCTCCTTAGATACTAGTGACAATTTAGTCATTTACCATATAATTTTGAACTGTTACTTAACCTCTTAGGGCTTTAGTTGCCTTATCTATGAAGCAAAGAAATTGGATTAGAGTCAGATTAATTTGGGGAACTGTATGGTCTTAACTATTCAACTCTGTCATTTGTAGGTATAGATAATATGTAGAAGAATGAGCTTGACTGTTCCATAACTGAGTCACTTTGCTGTACATCTTAAACTAACACAGCATTGTAAATCAACTATACATCAATAAAAAAAATAACTAAAAAACAAACAGACTGTGGGCCAGATTTAGCCTGTGAGTCATACACTCCAACCCCTGAAGTCTCCTTTCAGTGCTAAGATTTTATAAGAAAATACAAAGCCATTTCTATTCCTAACATCAAAGGGCTGAAGTTTTCCCTCATGGGGTGTCATCACTTGATATTACCCTAGTTCTTTGTCATTGATGATGATGGATAGTTTTGGTCCTGCAATCTCTCCCCAGTATATTGCACATGGTGTGGACATCTTAACGCATATTCTGGGATGTTTCTCCAAGTTTCACAGCAGATCATTCTGACCAGAGCGTAAACTGGGTACAACCTTGTCATCAATTTCGTCCATAATCCCTTTTATAGGTCAAATTAAATGTGATAGTATACTCAGCAATCTTTTTGCTTCTTGAAATATTAGGAGAGGGTAGTGTAAGCAATATGTCAGCAGTTCAATAAACAGTGTTGTTTGGATGATTAATAAGTGAGGAGCACACAATACACACAATCTTCTCTGACATTTTCATACAAAATAATTATCTTTCAGAAATCTCCATCTACTTCTTCAATCAATGATAAAGTTTGTAGCTCCTTGGCAGAATGCATCAATAAAAGTACCCAGTCTTAGATTCAGTGCACCCTGGCTTAATGTACATTTTGTTTCAGTAGAAAGTGAAGGGGAATGGGTAAGATCCTCATTTTATTTTGCTTTCCCATGCTGTCTATTTTCATTCATCTCTGATCTAGCATTAATTAGCACTTTGTGATGGCTCTCATCGTATTCAACACTGCCATGCTCAGCAAGCCTGAGTATTTTTTTGAATAAAGTTACTAAGTGTCTCTGCTAGAACATTCATAAGACAAAAAATCCTGTGTATCTCTGCTTCATTATTACTGTGGTTATCTTTCAAATCTTTGTGTTAAAGGGACCTAATCATCTATCTGCTGTCTCACCTTTAGAAGTAAAATCCTATATCCAGAGTAGTCGTATCACTGTTATTGACTTGAAACTCATCTGGTGGTTTCTTTATACTTGTATCCTATCTGACTTTCATTTCCTTAATAAAAAGGGTTGGAGTTTCATATCAGGCTCTCTTATGTATCTGTTCCCTGTTTTCCTCCAAAATTTCCTGTTCTAGTTGTCTGTACTGCATCAAGTTTCTTTACATGTCCACTATTTAGAAACTTTGCTTTTTATCTGTCTGGATCTATATTCACTAATACGGAATTGGTCTGCCCAGAAAACATGAGTTTGAATTCCTCTTGTCAGTCTATTGGGTACATGATGCGACCCCAGAAGTAACAGATCACCAGAAGCATTACAACATTTTGATCTAGATGATTGGGCTATGGTGTAATATACCTACCATCAATATAAAGTATTTTTTTTTTCTTCTTGTAACTCCGAATTCTTAGCTGGAGGTGAGATCTGCTTTAAAGAAGTTGATTCCTAAGCAAATATGATCTTGACATGTGAGTTAGAAATAATTGTTCTTGTCACAGAAGAATTCCTCACTCTGCATAAAGCCTCTTTCACAATTATTTCTAATTATCAGCTTTCCTTGTTTCCTTCAGTGGTTTTCCTGTCAGAAACCCTGAAAATCCATGAATTTAAAGGTTTATATGCAGAACCACTCAAAAGAAGATGAAGCAACTCTGTAATTACAGTCTTGGCAATGATCAATCAACCTGGTCATCAGGAACACATCTCTCTATAGTGAGAAGTGTACCCCAAGATTTGCCACATTTGATGTACCTCCCTACTCATTCAACCTTGAAATCCTGCAGTCAAACTTAACTCCTTCTTCTTCCTTTCAGTCATAATAAATTAGCCAATAAATTCCTCCCTTTTATCTTCAAAATAGCTCTCAAATCTGTGCCCTCCTTTTCATTCCCACTGCCAGTGTACTTGCTCAAAAAATATCTATGGAGGGTTGCCTGTGTGATAGTCACTATCCCAGATGTTGGAGACACAGTTGTTAAAAGAATCAACATTTGCTTGAGAGAGCTTACATTCTTATTCAGCATTTCATTATGTCTTGCTTTAAGGAAAATATTCATCTTAAGCTTTCAATCTCCCCCCCGCCTTGGAATCTATCCCCATGCTAACACCAGAGTTGTCTCTGTGAAAAACTATCTGGATCATGTCACATCCCATATGTGGATGACTCTTTACCACCACTTTATAAATGCCAAGCTCGGTAGCCTTGAGTGCTCTTTACGGGCTGAGCCAAATCTCCTTTTCTAACTTTATTTCCAGCCACTCCCACCTTTGTTCTTCAGTCACACTGAACCAAGTGCTGCTCTAAAAATAGGCTGAGATGAGGTTTTCATGGCTCTCTTGTGACTTTGCACTTACGGTACCTACAATTCTACACTCCCATTTCCACCTGAAGAATTTCTACTCCACTCTGTGAAGGCAGTTGTCTTTGCCCTCCACAGTTAATTTCCTCACCTGGAACTCATAGAAAAATTGTGAAACATGCTTTTATAAAGGTAGCAATTATAGAATTCAAATTATTTTTATACTTGTGTTTTTATTTCCCAACGTCATTCCCATTAGATTATCAGCTTCTTGAAGGCAGAAGATACATTTTCTTTGTACTAAAGAGCAGTTTGCTGAATAAAGGCAGAAATAAATGGATGAAGTACACAAGAGATGCTGTACTTTCATTATTAAAAGAGATATTTATAGGAATATCAATATTACTTTAAGAAAATTGTATATTCACTTTTCTCTTATTTACCATGTCTAATACGACCACATTGTATAAATTGACCTCAATGGCAAAATCAAACAAAACCAAGGAAGAGAAAAAAAATTACCCTTTAAAGTCTTATACAAAGGACTTATTCAGTTCCAATGATTTTACTATCTAGGCAGAGCTTAAAATAGGGTTTTAAGAGGTCTAGTATTGTTTAGCACTGTTGCCTGAAAAGAACATCCTTTTCAAAGGGAATAACCTTAGCCATACAAAATCTTACATCATTCTTCAATGTTTACTTTGCAGAATTTATGGTATCTCCAAGAAAAACTTTTAATATTATGCAAAGGAGTAGTGTTTCCAGAACTACCTAAAAAATGAGCATATAAGAATAATTCAGAAGGAAGAGCTTAGGTGATCATGTGCTTGAAGTGAGAGATGTAGCAATAGACTCAGTGTAGGAACCGTCACTCCTCAGGCATCATCAGGTAATATGGTAATGAGCTGCAAGCTGCCTGAAGTTTCCCAATACCAGCATTTCCCCAGGAGTCACTAAATTGTAAGGAAAAGGAGCATTAATGTGTCTTAACAAATAGTGGAAATGATTTAATTTAATGAGGTAGAAAAAAATGAATAGTATAAGTTCATAGACAGTTGAATCCCTCAAGGCAAGAACAGCTGCTCTTAAGGTCTCTCCAGCTGGTGAACTTATGGTACAGTCGTTTTATTTTTTTTTAATTAATTTATTTTTGGCTGTGTTGGGTCTTTGTTGCTGTGTGTGGGTTTTTTCTAGTTGTGGCGAACAGGGTCTACTCTTCCTTGTGCTGGCTTCTCTTTTGCAGAGCACACGCTCTAGAGCACAGGCTCAGTAGCTGTGACACATGGGATTAGTTGCTCTGCGGCATGTGGGATCTTCCCGGAACCAGGGATTGGACCCATGTCCCCTGCATTGGCAGACGGATTCTTAACCACTGCACCACCAGGGGGTCCCTGTACAGTTGTTTTAGATGAACAAGTTTAAGGAAACAATCTTGGCAGAAGACGGCTAAGGTTCTGGTTCATCTAAACAAATGTTTTTGAATAGTCCTAAATGAAGAGGTATAATGGAAGTAAAGAAGTGTGTACATAGGCTTAGAGCAAGTATGACTGTAATGAAAATCCTCATGTCCTTAAAGACACCCACTGCCTGACAAGAAGATATTTGTGAAAATATATACATATTTCTAAAATTTTCAACCTGTTAGTACAATGGGTACCACAATTCAGGAAAGTATATATATGGGAAAAATGCCCTTCATAGGTCAAAAATAGAAGGACTCTCTCTGTAACTGAATAATAGTAGTCCTCTTGTTTTGTACTAGTTAACATTTATCTTTGTTTGGATAAAGGTTTTAATTACATGAATTCACTCTTAAACCAATGAAAAATTACCTGTGGTCAAGTGATTTTTCCCAGTCGTTCAGAACCTGGGGTATTTAAAAAATAACCCACTCACCTATTTTTCTACAACACCCCTTTGCGACTTTCTGGGATATTTGATTACCATCTAAGGAAAAGTCTACATAAGATAGAGGAAACAAAAGATAGCTGAAGGTCTCAGTGCAAACATTAGACCCTCTGATGGATGAAACTTGCTTGTCATTTGTCACAGTGGTTGTAACATAGGGGAACTGAACATTAGCTTCTATGATGAGCTGTGGTATTTTCTTTCTAACTGAATTTTGCATAAAGGTCAACATCCTTTGTTTATAATTTTTTTCACAAGCATCCAAGTCCCTGAAACTATCAGCTTCAGCAGACTTATTTTCCTTTTCCTCCCTCACATTTATTTGAAGCCTTGATTAACTTTTTCTGTCCATTTTGGGAATGTTTATATTAATTTTAATGCTGGCATTCTCCCTGGGTTAAAAATGGTGCTCAAAATAATGCATCTTAAGGTTATAATAAACAGCAGTACTTCTTGAAAAGAAACTTAAAGCAACTCCAAAGAGTTGATAGATTTGCAAGATAGTAATGCTATTATATCATTAAAATATTATTTAGATAATCATAACAAAATATATAGGAACATATGAAAAATATGGTCATTTGAACAAAAGTGATAGTTTGTATTTCCTAGATATCTCCAAAATAAAGTAGTTTAGTCCACTTTTAACTTATTTGATAATACTACAATAAGAAAAATTATACAACTACATTCTGAAGTGCCTCTCCTCCTTTGTGAGGAAATGTTTCCTTAGAATTACAATTGACCCTTAAACAACACTGGGGTTAGGGCCATCGACCCACACATTTGGAATCCTGCATGTAACTTTTTAACTTTTTTAACTCCATAGTCCTCATCCATGGATTCAACCAACTGCAGACCCTATAGTACTGTAGTATGTATTTAGTTAAAGAAACCCCTGTATAAGTGGACCCACACAGTTCAAACCCATATTGTTCAAGGGTCCAGTGTAGTTAGTCTTTGATCTGCTGTTAATGGAATTATGTGTAGTCATCATTTTGGTAAATCTTAACCCCATATGCAGTTGTGGATCTTCATGACCCAAAACAATGTCTCAGTATTTCTGAGAGTGCCTAGAGGTATCTAAAATGGACTTAATAATAAATGCAATACTTACTTCACAGTGTATTTTGCCTGTATGTCTTCCAATTCCCTCTGTTATACTACTTTGTCTTCCCATGCACCATTCTCAATGCAGTGGAGCCCAGGAAGTTAGAAATATCTTACAAAGTGGGAAAGAAACCTTTATCCACTTTTGGTATTACCCTCTATTTGATTATCATTAAAGTGTTTTATGGAATATACAGTTTTTAGTGAAATAGCTCTATCAGGTTTTAATAACAAGTCTGGCTTGCTTCTTCCCCAACTCCAAACTTAGCTGAATTCAGTGTGGAGCTAAGTTTGGATATACCTGAGTGGCTGGGAACAAATCATACTCTCAATGGCTCTTCCTTGCTTTTGATGAGGGCTTAATTACTGGATCGAGCTTGTCATGTCTGAATACCTTTTTCTTGATTGGGAGTTCTTTCTTATGAGACTCCTTAGTGCCTCAAGCAAGACGGATCTCAAATTCTTACCATGTCTGGTGGGATCTCAGATATGAGGATCCTCTCCTGCCTGTATTGTTTTGGAGTCATACAATTCCTTAAATTTTTCTGATTTAGTCTTGTATTGATATTTTGTATTTCATGTAAATAGCTAAAGTAACTAGTGTTCAGACTGCCTGAAAGGAAGTTTGCTTGAGTGGTACAGGCTTCCTGAAATCGTCATAAAAGCCATGAGTAAAAAATGAGCAACTCAAGGTTTCAGATATGATCACTGCTTGAAGTACATAATGACCTTAGAAGATTTGGGGGCACATAGTATGACTGGTAAATTTTTTCAATGGTGATAGCTTTTTTAGAAAAGTTACAAGGAGGTAGGTACAATTACAAAACTACAAAATGATTTTGAAAACTGAACCAGTTTGAACTTACATGTTAAAGCACCTAGAATATTTGAAACCCTAAAAGTGTTTCAGTCCACTGCTCTGTGCATAGATAACTAAAAAAGACATGGCAGTCAGTGCAATTACCAGTCCTAGTCTCCATCAGGAGCAAAATAAAGAAAAAGTGTTCTTTAGTGTTTTCCTATTTCCCAAATCACTTTTTTCTTCCCTCACTCTCGTACCAAAGGATCCAAATGCATTATTGCATACTCTCTTGAATGCCCCGAGATCCTTACAATAAATCTGTCATCTTTAAGCAATACTTCTATGCTGTGGTGCCATCATTCTATTTTATACCCTATGAAAAACAGCTTTCTGGCAAATGGACATGTTGAAAATATTTGAACAACAAATTTGTACCTCTTCCAGAATGTTCTTTTATACAATGGCATACCATTCTGACATTGAGATTTGGGATATTAGGAATGAATTGATGTGGGCAGGATTATTTTCTCATAATCCACCAAAGAGCATGAAAGTTGTGGTCAATATACTTTGTCCACATAAAACTGATGTCATTCAGAACACACTGTAGTTGGGGACTGTATATTTACAAGAGAAGCAATATGGCATATTAAGAACACGAAATTTGGAGTGCTGGCTCAACAACATTCTGTGATCTTGGACAGGTCTTGATATTTCGTTAGTAAATAGAACATGTTAGTAACATCTATGTCACTGGGTTTAGTCAAGAGAAAAAAAACGAGGTATTGTAGGCCTGTATATTTTATGAACTGTTACCTGCTACATTGAGATTGGCTCAGTACTGAGAATATAGAATTTGATTTCCATATGTACATGTATATATAGAAATGTCACATTAGGCATACAGCCATTTTCTAGAATAATATATGCATATGAACATTTTTACATAAATGCTCTTTTCTACAACAGTTATCTTTATTTACATTATGATTTTTACCAGTAGTCTTGGAGATTTTTAGCAGAGTTTCAGACGGTGAGATACGAAGAGGGGAGGCACCTTTAAGTACTTTAAAACCCCTGCATCCCAGCTGCCCTAAGACTTATATCCTTTGGTCAGAGTTTGATTTCAAACCATTTGGACATAGATGAGTATATTCTGATGAAGTTTTGGTTAAAAAGAAAATGATACATGCACATTTCTGTAGGCAATGATGACAGTTCCATAATAAAACACAGTGAGACAAAGAGAAAAGAAAAGGTATACTTCTGATAATAATTTGAATTTTATCAAGATGTAACTCAAACATTTTTAACCATATCAATATTTTTTATTGTTATTTTTAGATGGGGCACACTGAGAGGAGCAAAGGGGCGGAAAGAAAAATTTTGGGTATGTAATGCTTTCCAATTAAATTTCTACTGTGAAGTGAGTATTTTAGAATCATCTGTGTCTGTATTCCCAGCTTTGTGTTATTTAGTCATATCCTAAGTCACTGTAATATCATTTGTAATACTGGTATTTTCTCCAACAGAAAATCCATTATAATCATTTATATTATAGTAACATTTTTCAACTCCTCTTATTTCAAATTATAACAGATGAATCAGTATTATTTTTCAAAATGAGAATCAACAGAATAACTTTTGTTCTATTATCACCTATATTAAAATTAAAGAAATGATTAGAGTTCTCTTATATGTGTCAATCAACTTTGTATTCTTACATTATTTTTGCTATGGGTGATGCTTTTGTAATGTTAGTATCAAATATACATACATACATATATATATATATATATATATATATATATATAGTTTTGTTTTTGCCAACTATAACATACACATGATTCTTTACTGAGAAAAAACTAATATATAGTCTAAAAAATAATAGAAAGTTATATGTAAGAAAGTTTGAAGAATATTGGAATATATTACCTCAAATATTCAGTTGATTACAATAAAGAAAATTATCCCAGGTCCTTATATTATATACCTTTTTTCCCCCAGAAATAAAGTTTAGGTAATGATATTCATCATAGAATTTGAACTTGAATGTATGCATTAGAGGGCATATTATAACTTATAAAACACTAAATTTTAGGGCATGTGCTCACTCAACTGACTCTTGTTAATTAGATTTCTCCACAAGGCACTCACAAAAATTAATCACCCAAGTATGTGGTCACCAGTCGTATTTGTCTTGTTGACATGTGGAGGTGTTATGTTTTTGAGTAGAATGATGTTTCTTTGTATTTGAACTGAGCTTTCTTAAATATCATTTTCCTTATTAAAATAGCTTGAGATAGTCAATAAAATTAGTGTTCAATAGTTAACATTTATGATATGTGAAAGAGAATATATTATTTGAACTTCCTGGAATATTTCTGAATGCAGAATAATGTGAGTAGTTAAGGGTGGGGGGACAGCAGAGTGAAATCATTTACAGCATTGTGAAACCCAGGGTAGGAGAAGCCTGAAAAGAGCCTGAAACACACACATGGTAGGTACAGCCCTAAAATATTTGAAACCAGGTGCAATTAAGTTTAACCAAAACTTTTCTCTAGCCCTGATCCTACTCAGTTTTTTACTAAATTGAGGGGATTATTCCCTTACCGTATCGCTCTAGGAGAAGAAAAGGCTAACCGTCTTTAGAAAATAATCTCAGTGTCAATGTTTATGTAGTCTGCCCTCCATATCTGAGGGTTCTGCATCCACAGATTCAACCAACTGTGGTTCAAAAATATTTTTAAAATTCCAGAAACTTCCAAAAAACAAAACTTGTATTTGCTGTACACAGGCAACTATTTACATATCACTTACATTGCATTTACAACTATTTACATAACATTTACATTGCATTAGGTATTATAAGTACCCCAGAGATGGTTTAAAGCATACAAGAGGATGTGTGTAGGTTATATTCAAATATTATGCCATTTTATATAAGGGACTTGTCAACTAAAGAAATTGCACAATGTGAGTTAAGTTTTATTTGGGGCAAAATAGGGACTGTAGCTCAGGAGACAGTATCTCAGATAACTCTGAAGAACTGCTCAGAAGAGATAGGGAAGAGGTCTGTATATATATGATTTTGGTGATGGTGGAATACATGTAATCAAGCACACATTTTGCAGAAGCTTGCTGCTAGTTTCATGAAGGTTACTGCTAGTCACAAGGAGCAGGTGTCTCTGTTCAGGATTTTCGTGCTTTTCTAGATATGAGAAGATGCAAGAATTTGGGATCATAAAATCTTCCTCTGGGGCTTCCCTGCAGGTGCAGTGGTTGCGAGTCCGCCTGCCAATGCAGGGGACATGCGTTCGTGCCCCAGTCCGGGAAGATCCCACATGTCGCAGAGTGGCTAGGCCCGTGAGCCATGGCCACTGAGCCTGAGCGTCTGGAGCCTGTGCTCCGCAACGGGAGAGGCCACAACAGTGAGAGGCCCGCATACCGCAAAAAAAAAAAAAAAAAAAAAAAAAACTCTTCCTCTGAAAATATCTAATTATCTGAAGGCCTGTTCTGCCAGTTTTTCCCAGAGCACAGGGTGCCTCATTCCTGATCTCCACCCTGAGCTCCTTTCAGGTGTGTTGAAGCTCAGAGACTGAAGTGGCTAATGACTTTATCCTTGTAGAGGCAGATGTCAAGTGTCAGTTTTTAGTTGGCAGACTTGAGCATCCGTGGATTTTGGTGCAGGGAGAGAGGGGTCCCCTGGAACCAATCCCCCACCGATACCAAGGGACAACTGTAATTATTATGGCAAAGTATCCAGCATGCATTTAAACATTTTGAGATATGTAGCAGAAAAATGTGACCAATAACCAAGGGAAAAAACTATCAATAGAAGCAATAGATGTAATAACAATTGTAAGTTTTTAAAAATATGAGTGAAAAGATAGAGAATTTCAACAAATGATTTCAATATACAAAAAGAAAAGATTTATTGTAAGTGTGAGTGCAATGTCTGAAATTAAGAACTCAATGTATGGGTTAAATAGCAGGCAGAATTAGATATTTTAAATAAATGCAATAAAATATATCCAACTTGCAGTACACAGAGGAAAATATAATGAAAAATCCAGAATACTGGGAAGAGGTGGGTGGGACACAATCAAATGTTTTAACATACATGTAACTGTATTCTCAGAAGGATGAGAGAGAGAATGAAGCAGAACCAATATTTGAAGAACTGACGACCAAAAGTTTTCCAAAATAGAAAGAAATCAACCTAAATTCGGAAGCTCAATAAACTCTAAGTAGGAGAAACTAGAATTTTATATCCAGCAGCAACTTTCTTCAAGGAAGGCAAATCAGAAACATTTTCATTCAAACAAAAGCTAAGATAACACAGCATCAAAAATATAAAGCAAAAGTTACAGAAGAAAAGAGAAAGACGAATTCACAATTTGGTTGTATATTTCAACACATCCCACTTATTATTTCATAGAGTAAGCAGCTAAAATATAGGTAAAGATATAAAACATTAAAAAAAAAAACTATTAGCTAGCTTTATGTAATTAAAATTCATAGAATACTAGATACAACTATTAATGAATATACATTCTTTTAGTGCATATGGAATAGTTGCCAAAGTTGACCATATGCTGGGTCATAAGGTAAGTTCAAAAAACTGAAAGAATTGAAATTTTACAGAGTATGCTATGTCAAAACTTGTGTTACTTAGCTAAAGCAGTACTTAATGTAATAGAAGATGCATGTATTTGAAAAAAAGAAAGGTTAAAATCAATGCATATATTAAGAAAGGAAAAGTTGAAAGTAGTAATCCAGTAAGCTAGATAAAGAACTCAAACCTCCAAAAAATAGAATGAAGGGAATGAAAAGGAGAAGGGCAGAAATCAATGAAAAAAGTGGACATACAATAGAGAATACCAAGAGGGCAAGATCTGATTCTTTGAAAAGATTAAATTCCTAGGAAGACTCATAAAGAAACCGAGAGAAAAAAAATTAACATAGAAATGAAAAAAGAGGACTTTCTTCCGTTTCAATAGATATTAAGTAGGTAATATAAGATGCTATGCAAGCATTATGCCAGTATATTTGAAAATATAGATGAAATGAATAAACTCCTTGGAAAGCAAAGCATCCAAACTCACACAAGGTGAAAATAGAAAGTCTAGTTATAATACTATTTGAAAAGCTGATTTTGTATTAAAAATAAACTATTATAGAAAACACCAGCCCCTAATTGCTTCACTGGTAAATTCTTCCAAACATTTAAAGTACAAATGAAATCAATTTTATGTCAATATCTTTCAGGAAATAAAGAAAAAAAACAGTTCCCAAAACACTTCATGAACCAGCATAACACCAATACCAAAACTTGACACGGACAACACAAGAAAGGAAAACTACTGGGCAATATGTCTTATGAACACAAAATTGTACACAAAATATCACATCTGTAAAATATATTAAAAGGACAATATATTATGATCAAGTGAGGTTCATCGCAGGAGTGCAAAGTTGGTTTTACATGTAAAAGCAATGAATATAGTTCATCACATGCTAGACTAAAGGTGGAAAAATAAACATGATTATCTTAATTGGTACAGAAGATGCAATAATAACAGTTTTTTTTGCCACCTGCCCCCTCATAGGGGGCATAATAAATCCTTTCCAAACACAGTAACTTCAAGATCATTAGGAAAAAATAATTTCTGATTTCTAGACTCTCTCCTACAGGGCTCACAAGATTAGCTTAGGCAGAATAATCTCCCTTTTAATTAACTCACAGTCAGTTGATTGGGAATTTGAATCACATCTTCAAAATCTGCTCAACTTTGTGACCTAATCACACAAGTGATATCCCATTATATTCTCAGATCCTTCCCACACTCAAATGGAAAAGATTATATGGGGAAACTACACCAGGCAGGAGAAATTTTGGGGGATTTTAGAATTCTGGGGACCAAAGAAGTCATTTATGATCTAAAACCTTAGCAAATTAGGAATAGAACCTAACTTCCTTCACCTTATAAACCTTATCCACAAAAACCCTATAGCTAACATCATAACTAATGGTAAAATACTGAATGCTTTTCCCTTATCACTGAAAAATAAAACATTCATTGTCAACATTTTTACCAACATTTTACTGAAGATTCCACCTAGTGCAGTAAAACAAACAAACAAACAAAAATAAAAGGGGGTAAGGAAAGAGATATAACTGATGTTATTTGCAGATGACATGATTATGAATATGGAAAATCAAAAAAAATATATAAATAAACTATTAGAAACAGTAAGCATATTTAACCAGCTTTCTTGATATTAGAAAAATATAAAAACAAATTATAGTTCTATATGGTAACAAGAAACAATGGGAAATTAAAAATAAACATGACCTAAAATGATGTAACTAGACCAGTCCCTCCCAACAGGAAACTTCCACAAGCCTCTTAGATAGCCTCATCCACCAGAGGGCAGACAGCAGAAGCAAGAAGAACTACAATCCTGCAGCCTGTGGAACAAAAACCACATTCACATAAAGATAGAAATGATGTAAAGGCAGAGAGCTATGTACCAAATGAAGGAACAAGATAAAACCCCAGAAAAACAATTAGATGAAATGGAGATAGGAAATCTTCCAGAAAAAGAATTCAGAATAATGATAGGGAAGATGATCCAGGACTTCAGAAAAATAATGGAGGCAAAGATCGAGAAGATGCAAGGAATATTTAACAAAGACCTAGAAGAATTAAAGAACAAACAAACAGAGATGAACAATACAATAACTGAAACAAAAAATACACTAGAAGGAATCAATAGCAGAATAACTGAGGCAGAAGAATGGATAAGTGACCTGGAAGACAGAATGGTAGAATTAACTGCTGTGGAACAGAATAAAGAAAAAGAATGAAAAGAGATGAAGACAACCTAAGAGACCTCTGGGACAACATTAAATGTAACAATATTCGCATTACAGGGGTCCCAGAGGAGAAGAGAGAGAGAAAGGACCTGAGAAAATATTTGAAGAAATTATAGTCAAAAACTTCCCTAACATGGGAAAAGAAATAACCAACCAAGTCCAGGAAACACAGAGAGTCCCATACAGGATAAACCCAAGAAGAAACATGCTGAGACACATAGTAATCAAAATGGCAAAAATTAAAGACAAAGAAAAATTATTGAAAGCAACAAGGGAAAAATGACAAATAACATACAAGGAAACTCCCATAAGGTTAACAGCTGATTTCTCAACAGAAACTCTACAAGCCAGAAGGGAGTGGTATGATATATTTCAAGTGATGAAAGGGAAGAAACTACAACCAATATTACTCTACCCGGCAAGGATCACATTCAGATTTGATGGAGAATTCAAAGCTTTATAGACAAGCAAAAGCTAAGAGAATTCAGCACCACCAAACCAGCTCTACAACAAATTCTAATGGAACTTCTCTAAGTGGGAAACACAAGAGAAGAAAAGGACCTACAAAAACAAACCCAAAACAATTAAGAAAATGGTAATAGGAACATACATATGGATAATTACCTTAAATGTAAATGAATTAAATTCTCCAACCAAAAGACACAGACTCGCTGAATGGATACAAAAACAAGACCCATATATACGCTGTCTACAAGAGGCCCACTTCAGACCTAGGGACACATACAGACTGAAGGTGAGAGGATGGAAAATGATATTCCATGCAAATGGAAATCAAAAGAAAGCTGGAGTAGCAATTCTCATGTCAGACAAAATAGACTTTAAAATAAAGACTATTAGAAGAGACAAAGAAGGGCACTACATAATGATCAAGGGATCAATCCAAGAAGAAGATATAAAAACTATAAATATATATGCAGCCAACATAGGAGCACCTCAATACATAAGGCAACTGCTAACAGCTCTGAAAGAGGAAATTGACAAAACATAATAATAGTGGGGGATTTTAACACCTAACTTACACCAATGGACAGATCATCCAAACAGAAAATTAATAAGGAAACACAAGCTTTAAATGACACAATAGACCAGATGGATTTAATTGATATTTATAGGACATTCCATCCAAAAACAGCAGGTTACACTTTCTTCTCAAGTGCACACAGAACATTCTCCAGGATAGATCACATCTTGCGTCACAAGTCAAGCCTCAATAAATTGAAGACAACTGAAATCATATCAAGCATCTTTTCTGAAAATAATGCTATGAGATTAGAAATCAATTACAGGGAAAAAAAACATAAAAAACACAAACACATGGAGACTAAACAATACGTTACTAAATAGCCAAGAGATCACTGAAGAAATCAAAGAGGAAATCAAAAAATACCTAGAGGTAAATGATAATAAAAACACAGCAATCCAAAACCTATGGGATGCAGCAAAAGCAGTTCTGAGAGGGAAGGTTATAGCTATACAAGCCTACCTCAAGAAAGAAGAAAAATCTCAAATAAACAATCTAACATTACACTTAAAGGAACTAGAGAAAGAAGAACAAACAAAAGCCAAAGTTAACAGAAGGAAAGAAAGCATAAAGATCAGAGCAGAAACAAATGAAATAGAAACAAAGGAAACAATAGCAAAGATCAAAAAACTAAAAGCTGGTTCTCTGAGAAGATAAACAAAATTGATAAACCATTATTAGGCAGACTCATCAAGAAAAAGAGGGAGAGGACCTAAATCAATAAAATTAGAAACGAAAAAGGAGAAGTTACAACAGACACCGAAGTAATACAAAGCATCCTAAGAGACTATTACAAGCAACTCTATGCCAATAAAATGGAAAACCTGGAAGAAATGGACAAATTCTTAGAAAGCTATAACCTTCCAAGACTGAACCAGGAAGAAATAGAAAATATGAACAGACCCATCACGAGTAATGAAACAGAAACTGTGATTAAAATGAATTTGGTAAAGTTGCAGGATACAAAATTAATGCACAGAAATCTCTTGCAATCCTATATATTAATGATGAAAACTCTGAAAGAGAAATTAAGGAAATACTCTCATGTACCATTGCAACAGAAAGAATAAAATACCTAGGAATAAACTTACCTAGGGAGAAAAATGACCTGTATGCAGAAAAGTATAAGACACTGATGAAAAAAATTAAAGATGATACCAACAGATGGAGAGATATACCATGTTCTGGGGTTGGAAGAACCAATATTGTGAAAATGACTCTACTATCCAAAGCAATCTACAGATTACATGCAATCCTTATCAAATTACTAGTGGCATTTTTTACAGAACTAGAACAAAAAATCTTAAAATTTGTATGGAGACACAAAAGACCCCGAATAGCCAAAGCAGTCTTGAGGGAAAGAAACAGAGCTGGAAGAATCAGACTGCCTGACTTCAGCCTATAGTACAAAGCTACAGTAATCAACACAATATGGTACTGGCCCAAAAACAGAAATATAGATCAATGGAACAGGATAGAAAACCCAGAGATAAACCCACACATCTATGGTCAACTAATCTATGACAAAGGAGGCAAGGATATACAATGGAGAAAAGACAGTCTCTTCACTAAGTGGTGCTGGGAAAACTGGACAGCTACATGTGAAAGAATGAAATTAGAACACTCCCTAATATGACATACAAAAATAAACTGAAAATGGATTAAAGATCTAAATGTAAGACCGGGCACTGTAAAACTCTTAGCAGAAAACATAAGAACACTCTTTGACATAAATCACAGCAAGATATTTTTGATCCACCTCCTAGGGTAATGGAAATAAAAACAAAAGCAAACAAATGGGACCTAATGAAACTTCAAAGATTTTGCACAGCAAAGGAAACCATAAGGAAGATGAAAAGACAACCCTCAGAATGTGAGAAAATATTTGCAAACGAATCAATGGACAAAGGATTAATATCCAAAATATATAAACAGCACATGTGCCTCAATATTAAAAAAACAAACAGCCCAATCCAAAAATGGGCAAAAGAGCTAAATAGACATTTCTCCAAAGAAGACATTCAGATGGCCAAGAAGCACATGAAAAGCTGCTCAATATCACTAATTATTAGAGAAATGCAAATCAAAATTACTATGAGGTATCACCTCACACCAGTTGGAAAGGGCATCATCAGAAAATCTACAAACAACAAATGCTGGATAGGGTGTGGAGAAAAGGGAACCCTTTTGCACTGTTGTTGTGAATGTAAATTGATACAGCCACTATGGAGAACAGTATGGAGGTTTCTTAAAAAACTAAAAATAGAATTACCATATGACCCAGCACCCAGAGAAAACCATAGTTCAAAAAGACACATATACCCCAATGTTCATTGTAGCACTATTTACAATAGCCAGGTCATGGAAGCAACCTAAATGCTCATCTACAGATGAATGGATAAAGAAGATGTGGTACATATATACAATGGAATATTACTCTGCCTTAAAAAGGAACAAAACTGGGTCATTTGTAGAGATGTGGAGGTATCTAGAGACTGTCATACAGAGTGAAGTAAGTCAGAAAGAGAAAAATAAATATCGTATATTAACACGTATATGTGGAACATAGAAAATGGTACAGATGAAGTGGTTTGAATAGCAGAAATTGAGACACAGATGTAGAGAACAAACATGTGGACACCAAGGGGGGAAAGCAGTGTGGGGTGGGTGTGAGGGTGTGATGAATTGGAAGATTGGGACTGACATGTACACACTGATGTGTGTAAAATGGATGACTAATAAATAAATAAATAAATAAATAAATAAACATGAACAAAATCATAGTTTTGGGAGAGACAAGGGAGAATCAGAGTGAAGTGCTAAAAAGAAAATTTCTTTAATCCAACCCTTACTGGTGAAAGTATTTTATAATTCATATTGGATCCTAAAATACCAGATTTGATTGCCAGTACCTGAAAATTAGGATATATTTTAGACTCTTTTATTTGTGTGAAATTCTTTGGATGGGATATGTCATTTTACTAAGGGTCATACTTACTGTAGTTCATAATGAACTTACTGTCTTTTCTTACATGTATTGCATCTAGTTCATAATTATTTCTACTTATATCTATAGCAGTGAGAGAAACACCTTGCTGTCTTTTCTTACAGAAATTAAAATTCCAGGAGAGAGAAATATTACTCTCCAGGAAATTTCTGATCTGAAAGTAGACCTGACATTACTAAAATAATTCTGATTATATTGCTGTAGTATCTGTAGTGTTAAATTTTGTGTAAGAATTTGGGCTTCTTGTGTTCTAATTCTGAGGATTCACAGTATTGATGACTACTGTAAAGGTCTCAGTTATTATAGCTGAATATAACATCTTTACTTCCTTTACTTTGGGACCTTTCTATTAAATAGATTATTGTCCTTCTCGTATTATCCTCTATGTCTCTCAACCTCTCTTTCATATTACCTCTCCCTCTTGCCTTTTGGGACTTTGCTTAGCTCTTTTAGTTCCCAGAGGTTTTTTTTTTTTTTTTTTTTGGCTGCACTGTGCAGCACATGGGATCTTAGTTGCCTGACCAGGAATCAAACCCATTCCCCCTGCAGTGGAAGTGTGGAGTCTTAACCACTGGACTGCCAGGGAAGTCCCTCAACAATATATTTTTTATTTTTGAAAAACTGAGAACAAATTACAGAACTATTTCTGAAAGGAAAGTGAAATGCTGTCTCTATTAAATGAAGGTTTAATTTAATAGAGAGGAGGAGATAAGCTGGGAGAAGATAAGCTGAACAGAGTCTCTAGGTCATGGCCTGGCTTTTTAAAGAGTTATATGAACCCTTACTGGGATATTTAGTAGGCAACATCAAAAACGAACGCTAGGGAATACAAAAGTGTATCAGTTTGCTAGGGCTGCTGTAGCACAGTACCAGAAATTGGATGACTTAGACAAAAATAGGAAATATCTAGTTAGGGGCATAAGCTGCAACTGTCCTCTGTCCAGTTTCTGCTATACTCCACTCCTGCTACATCTTTGAGGAAAAATTTAGCAAGTTTCCAGGGAAAACATAGCTTTACTTTGAAGTATTAGAATTTCTATGTATGATAGTTTTCCAGTTTTATAAATATTTTGAAGAGAAAATAATTATTTTTGGTCTATATTTGTTTCTTGGTTTTTTGAAAATACAAGTGACTTAGGTTTAATGACTAATTTCAGCTTAAAGCCTTTTATTAATGTAGCCGTTGTGAAGAAAATGATCTTTGTGCCCAATTAAAGTCCTAATACACACAAAAAAATGATGTAACTAGTTAAAAACCTAGGGAAGTACTTCCCTGGTGGTGCAGTGCTTGAGAATCCACGTGCCAATGCAGGGGACACGGGTTCGAGCCCTGGTCTGGGAAGATTCCACATGCTGTGAAGCAACTAAGTCCGTGCACCACAACTACTGAGCCTGCACTCTAGAGCCCATGAGCCACAACTACTGAGCCCACATGCCAAAACTACTGAAGCCCGTATACCTAAAGCCCATGCTCCACAACAAGAGAAGCCACCACAATGAGAAGCCCGTGCACCACAAGGAAGAGTAGCCCCCACATGACACAACTAGAGAAAAGCCCGTGCACAGCAACAAAGACCCAATGCAGCCAAAAATAAATAAAAGAATAAAGAAATAAAAACCTAGGGAATATGTCAATGAAAAATGTGCAAGATTTTTCGTGTTATGAGAAATTAAAGAAGACCTAGCTAAAAGGAGAATTATACCATATTGATTACCTGGAAGTCTCTAGATTAACTTTCCCAAATTGATCTATTAATTTAGTAACATCCTAATCTATGTCCCAGCAGAGAATTTTTTTTTTTGGAGGGGAAGAGAGGATTATACTGAAAAGATGATTCTAAACTTTAAATGGAAATGCAAAAGACCTAGAGTACCCAAGATAGTCAGAGTAAAGAAGAACAAAGTTTGAGGATGCACACTACCAGGTTTCAAGACTATATAAATCTACAGTAATTAAGACAGGTTTTAGGGCTTCCCTGGTGGTGCAGTGGTTGAGAGTCCGCCTGCCGATGTAGCGGACGCAGATTCGTGCCCCAGTCCGGGAAGATCCCACATGTCGTGGAGCGACTGGGCCCATGAGCCATGACCGCTAAGCCTGTGCGTCCAGAGCCTGTGGTCCGCAACGGGAGAGGCCACAACAGTGAGAGGCCCACGTACCGAAAAAAAAGACAGCATTTTATTGCCAGCAAATTTGATTTAGCAGCACAGTAAAAGAATCATTCACCATGATCACATGTGATTTATACCTGGTATGCAAGGATGGTTCAACGCACATGAACCAATCAATGTGAAACTTCACATTAATAGAATGAAAGAAAAAATTATATAGTAATTTTAATAGATTCAGAAAAAACATTTGACAAAATTCTACATTTGTTAATGATAAAAACTCTTATCAAGTATAGAAGGAATGTACCTCAACAGATAACATTATACTTAATGGTGAAAGTTGAAAGCTTTTCCTCTAAGATGAGAAACAAGACAATGGTGCCCATTCTCACCACTCTTATTCAACATAGTACTGGAAGTCCTCTCCAGAGCCATCTGGCAAGAAAAAGAAATAAAAACCATCAGAATTGGAAAGGAAGAAGTAAAACTGTCTCTATTTGCAGTTTATATAGGCATACCATGTTTCATTACACTTTACTTTATTGCACTTTACAAATATTGGTGTGTGTGTTTTTTTTTTGGTAGAAATTGAAAATTTGTGGCAATAGACAATATTGAGCAATCTACTGGCACAATTTTTCCAAAAACATTTGCTCACTTTGGGTCTCTGTGTCACATTTTGGTAATTCTTGCAATATTTTAAACCTTCTACCAGCAAAAATATTTCAACTTGCTAAATAATCAGATGATGGTTAGCATTTTTTAACAATAAAGTATTCTTAATTAAAGTATGCACATTTTTTAGATGTAATGCTATTGTACACTTAAAAGACTACAGTATAGTGTAAACATAACTTTTATATGCACTGGGAAACCAAAAAATTTATGTGACTCACTTTATTGCAATATTCATTTTATTGCAGTGTTCTGGAACTGAATGTGCAAAATCTCCAAGGTATACCTGTTTGGAAAATCCTAAAGACTTCACCCAAAAGTTGTTAGATCAAATTAATTAATTCAGTAAAATTACAGGATAACGAAACTAATATACAAAAATCAGTAGCCTTTTTAGACACTAGCAGCAGATTATCTGAAAAAGAAATAAAGAAAACAAACAATCCCATGTATAATAGCATCAAAAAAAAAAAAAAAGAAAAAACTTTGGAATAAACTTAACCAAGGAGGTGAAAGATCTCTACTCTGAAAACTATAAGACATTGATGAAAGATATCAAAAATGTCACAAATAAATGAAAAGGTATCCTGTGTTCATGAAGGGGAAGAATTAATATTGTTAAATTTTCAATACTACCAAAAACATCTATATCTTCAATGCAATCCCTATCAAGATTCCAATGGCATTTTTTACAGAAATTGAAAAACAAATCCTAAAATTTATATGGAAACAAAAAAGACCCCAAGTAGCCAAAGCAGTACTTTGAAAGAAAAACAAAGCAAGAAGTATCACATTTCCTGATTTCAAGTTATACTATAAATTTATAGTGATGAAAACAGTATGATACTGGCATAAAAACAGACAAATAGATTAATGCAACAGAACTGAGAGTCCAGAAATAAAGGTGGAAGGGAAAATTGCTTTTAATTAGAAAGTCAGATATCTGGGGAGAAGGCGGACTTGTGTCCCCCAAAAACCAACTCCAAAGATTCTTCTTGGCCATGAAAGTTTTAAAGGGAAAAGGGGAAGTAATCTCAGTTAATCTTGCAGGCTTGTCAACTTCTTGTGATCTTTCTTTAGTTGTTGTCTTGTTCACACAGTTTGTTCCGGAGATCACTGAAAGGGATGCTAAGGAAGAGATCTGATCATCTGTTAGTTATTTATTCTTCATTTCTACTTATTTGATCTATGAGAAGAACCAACAGATTAGGCAAGGTAGTGTGTGATCAAAAGATTTGAAAACTGTGCTTGGGTCAGAGATGAGCAGAGCATGGGGGTGGACTGTTTAAGTTTAGTTAAAATATAGCTTTGCTAAAGTGACAAGAAAAGGGGTTTCGTGCTGAGTACGGTTTCCTGCAAAGAGCTGTTTACATCCCTGTGGGGGGTTTTTCCTACCTTTTTAAATTCATCCATCTCAGTTCATACAGAATAATGTAATCAAAATATAAATTTGTCCACCTGCACTCCTGCTGGAAGCAACTCAACAACTTGTCATCATTTTCATCATTATTTTCTCAGTATGGATTTCCTCTCCTCCCCTTCTAGCCTCATAAACTACCAACCTGTTTTATGATTTAATGATAACAATTTTGTTGCTTCATTTCTCTGCTTCATGCTGCTTCATGCTTTGATATTTATGTTTTTACTGTTTACCTGAACCTCCCTTCCTCCATTTTTAAAATCTGGTTAATTTACTCCTAGGCTTTAATATGCATCACATGTGGTACTTCTTTATGACAACTTCCCTGAACCTTTCAGATAAGTGATATGCCTCTCCGTGTGCATATTTCTACCTTAGTACTTGCCTTACATTGACCATCCTTCATTAGACCATAAGCTCCCTGAACACAGGATATTTTTTATCATGGTTCCTCCCGTGCTTAGCACAGGGCCAGTCACATAATAGACACTGTAACTGCAACGTGTATCATCTTCTGATGTGGCATTTCAAACTCTCATATGTTATTATTGTACTCTGGGGGAATTCATCAATTCTGGTTATCATGAGTATATATGCATATTAAAGTAATTAATGAATAATATGAATAATATAATGATATGTAATATAATGATATAATAGAGTGATAATATAATATAATGAATAATATAATTGTTTTGGTCTTCTTTTCAAAATGTGTAGGTTCTTAATAATCACAGTAAGTCAAAAGCATATAAAGCTACATAGGAGTCCCCTTTAACTTTATAGGTTGGATTTTAAAATATCCAAGTATTATTCAGTTTTTTTTTTAATTTTTTATTTTTGTTTTTCTTCAGATTGCTGCCAATTCCTGGGGAAAGTCCTGGGGAGAGAATGGTTATTTCAGGATTCTTCGTGGAGTAAATGAGTCTGACATTGAAAAGTTGATTATCGCAGCTTGGGGCCAACTGACAAGTTCAGATGAACCATAACAAAGCATTAAATTTCCATAAGGCCAGGCATTCAAGTCACCCTTTAAGTTGAAATTAAGCAACGTGACAGTTCTCTGTGACAGTGGAATCTCTGCCTCTTTGCCTTGTTAGTATAACGTGCTTGCTGTCTCGTTTCACCCTAGGCTCTAAGCTCCTGCTTCCTTTATATTACTGAGTATGTAAAAACATTAACACAGCATGGAGAGTGGCTTCAAATACCTTTTGAGTTCATTGGTAGTATTTATTTCCCTCTCCTGAAAATGTTCTTTTTGACTTTGATCATTTAACAGTGTGATGGCACTTGTTTTAAACATTCACAGCATTTGTTTGTAGATGTGATCTGGTTTCTCTCTCTTTGACCAATAAGAACTGACAAAAAGTACCGAAAACACCAGTTTACCATTGTTATGATTTTTTTCAACCCAATAATGCCTTCTTAATCCAGACCTTGCTTATGTTTTGCCAGAAAGAGATGGAAATAGATTGCTTCCCTCAATAAGCTCATATTTTGGTTCTTTTCATTTGTCTAAACTGAACTCACAATCTGAACTCAAAAGGTGACTCACTCTTACAGGAAAGAACTACTCTTTACCCTACTGTGTATTGGCTTGTGACGTGGGAAAGATGATAAGTAACGGAAAGACTTAGGGGCTGTTGCTGACGATGCAAGTACCGTCCTGATATACACACATACTCCTATTTTTGGAAGCCAGTGCCCTCTGTGTAAAGTCTATTAAAATGAGCTGCAAAACTGTATCTGGAAAGATCACACATTTACCTCCCCCAAACAGCAACCTGATGCCATGAATCAGAAAGAATAAACACACTTTTATCACAACCATTTCACAGTTTGCTGCTTGAGATGCTGAAAAGTAAGCTAAACTGGCACTAATTTGAAACTAATTTTAATTTTAGTTCTCTATAGTCAGAGAAACAAAAATACTATCATCATCCTGGTTGGGTAAGGATGCAATCTTTTAATAATTCACTGGCATCTTAAATGGCAAACTAATAAATGAAGAAGCAAAGCTGATCTGTTAGTGAGCATGGTGGATCATAATGATAATGGTGAGATATCCATAGTCTTCGTTTCTGGGCCCTCTATTATCTGGATTTCCAGGGTAGGGCTTTTTTTAATGGGGTTGTGTCCAAAAGTACCCTGGTTAGATAAGCCAAATGTGCTGAAATTGTGAGAAAATGGAGCACAGAAAGGTGAAGTGTTTCCTTAATGATTTTCTCCAGTAATCACTGCAGCTTTATCAGAAGAAGAATCTATTCACTTATTTCTCCCCTAGAAACTATACAGGAGTCTAATTCACCTTGTTGTGGTTGGCTGATGTGCCCCTAGAGAACTGAGACATAATTTGGGTTTATCTGTTTGGATTCCCTGAGACAAGGTTTTGAGTGAAAATACTAGTGGGTTTTGGCGGTGAAGGGAACCCTGAGAAGGGAGTAAGGCAGTGATTCAGGGCAGCAAAGGCAGACAATGAAAGGCTCATTACCAAGCAAAGCATCAGGCAACTAGTTCTTATGTACTAGGGACTCTCCCTATCATCCCTCAGATAAATGCTACCAAAGAAGGAAGCTTATTGGTTGAGGTCTGCTTCTGGGGCCATGAATTTCCTGGCTGTTCTTACCTGGCACAAGTGTGTAAGAAACAGGATCCAGTGTCAAGAGAAAATCCATAGACAAAGAAAAGCAGGTTCCAGTAGCTGGATGTGAGGTTGATGGCCACTGAAATGGCACAGGTGAGGCGATGTGGGGAGGGCACCAGCAGTGTCTCTGCTACAGGTATTGACACTTTTTTTTTTTTTTTTTGCGATACGCGGACCTCTCACCGCTGTGGCCTCCGCCGTTGTGGAGCACAGGCTCCGGATGCGCAGACCGGGCGGCCATGGCTCATGGGCCCAGCTGCTCCACGGCATGTGGGATCTTCCTGGACCGGGGCATGAACCCGTGTCCCCTGAATTGGCAGCGGACTCTCAACCACTGCGCCACCAGGGAAGCCTTACACTTTTAAAACATTCTTCAGATGTTGAAGACTGAAGAAGTAATAAATGCTAATGCATAAAAATGCCAGATGGCTAACATTGCTTTTAAAAATACTTAATGGAATTAAGTTGACTCAGTATGTAAATGGACGAAAATTGTTGGAATGAATTTTCACACTGTGGCTTGTGGGTCTAGATTGTAGGCCCAGATTCTGCTGTTTTAAAATTTCCTACCTTTGCAGCCACTATGGAAAACAGTATGGAGGTTACTTAAAGACTAAAAATAGAGCTATCATATGATCCAGCAATCATATCCTGGGCATATATCTAGAGAAAACTCTTAATTTGAAAAGATAAATGCATCCCAATGTTCATAGCAACAGTATTCACAATAGCCAAGACATGGAAGCAACCTAAATGTTCACTGACAGATGAATGGATAAAGAAGATCCAGTATGTGTATACACACACACTGACACACACACACACACTGGATTACTCATCCCGAATAAAATAAATAATGCCATTTTCAGCAACATGGATAGACCTAGAGATTATCATACTAAATGAAGTAAATCAGACAGAAAAAGACAAATATCATATGTTATCACTTATATGTGGAATCTAAAAAATGATACAAATAAACTTATTTTAAAAATAGAAACAGACTCACAGACAGGAAACAAACTTATGATTACCAAAGGGCAAAGGAGAGGAGGGATAAATTGGGAGTTTCGGCTTAACTGATACACACTACCATATATAAAATAGATAAACAACAAGGACTACTGTATAGTACAGGACCTACTATGTAGCATATGTATTTGTTATCTTCTAATAAACTATAATAATCAGATTTTTCTCATTTTTACAACTTTAAAGAGCGTGTTTGTTTCTATTTCTTATCTAAAGACCCTGAGTTGACCTTCAAAAAATAGTGATTGTCGTCTTCCTTTGCCCACACTGGGGACTGAGTGGCTATTTGTAGAATGGATTTGACAGATGACTAGACAGTGTCCTCCTACACTGTGGCTTCTCTTGGCCTGCAGGTGTGCTCTACTCACCTCGGCCTGAACTGAGCAATGGGAAGGACCACACATTTGGTCCATATGTCTTTAGCATTCCAGTCTTTGCTTGCATATATGAAGTCTTATAATTTTGTGTTTAGAGCACAGGAGGGAAGCACTGTCCTTGTGATCACATAACTCAGCCAAGACAATATGTCTCAGATTGAGTGATACTGTGAGTACACAGACCTGGTTTTCTTCCTGTTCAATCCAAAGTATATGCCATTTATGTGCTCTTCATGGGGTCTAGTTGAAACTGATTACAACGTCTAGTTTTTCCTGGAAAAAAGGGGAAATAGTCCCAATGTAGCACATTGAACAATGCTTCTTTCTTCAGGTGTCATTAGGAAACATACATAAGAAAGAAGTAGGAAAGATCTTAAAGACAGGGCTCAGGCCCTCTCCTGCTTCACCATGTTTGAGTCCCATCTCATTGTATCCTAAACAATAAAAAGTCTTCTCCAGGTTTTTAAAATGCATGTTCAAAAATTCTCTTTAAACCCATAAAATGGAATTGTTTGTTAGTTGATATTCAACCAGAAAAAATGGGAACGTCTCTAAGTATTTGCAACAGGAGGACTATAGTGAAAAGACTTGGCTACATAGGTGATGGGGGAGCAGAGAAAGCAATAAAGGATGCTGAGTCAGTCCAGGGATAAGCAAAAGTAGGAAGCTGCCATAAGCCCTAGACTGACAGGACAGAGTGAAGAAGTGGGTTACTGGGATCTGGGGACTGGCATTTTCCTGATGGTAGCTGGGAGCATGACTGTACTGTCTGGTGGAAGCTGGAGTTATGAAAAGACACGCTGTGGCCAAATTTACCACCTGAAGCAGAGAGGAAGGGAAAGAAACACTGAGGCTTCTCCCTTGCTCAAGCTTTCCGAACTCTCATCAGTGGCCCTCATTGACTGAGCCTGCAGAAAGACAACTGATAGAGGAGGTGATGAAATTAGGCTGTCAAGGTCAGCTTCCACCCTTTACCAGATACAGAGGAGAGTAGGATGAGGGCAAGGAATAAATAATAAGATGAACAGAGAATACATTTTTGGTTCATTCCATATAGATATTGGAAATTAAGATTGAATAAAGGAATAATTTCTCAATGATCGATTAGCTCATGCACTCAATACCTTTTTTAATATATATGTCTTATGTACTATAATGCTTGCTATTATATGTCCTTTTTATTGGTTAAACTCTTTTGACTTCTAGGGAATGTATTATAATCTATGTAGGGAAATATTTTTTTTTCCCACTTCTTCACAGTAATTTATAGGGACTTTGTATGTTGTTTCACCATGATTGCTTATTAAAAGGATTATGATCTAGGACATTTATTTTTCTTTGGGTGGAGGTTGAATTCCATATTCAAAAGGAAAAAAAAAAGGAAAAAGAGAGTGAGTATCATCTCATAAACTACATTTTATGAAATGTTTCAAGATAGAGAAGCATCACTCCATCAGGTGCCATTGTATCAGAACGGAAAGTCCTAAAGGACACACAGATATTCCCTCCCAAGAGTGGCCAATGAAGGAGGGAGAATCAGCCCAGCACTGTCAGGAATGGGGTGATTGAATGAAGGGGAGAAACCTTCTCCACCTTCAGCTGTGAACACTATTGTACATCATTTTGTAAGGTATCTAAAGGAAATGTTTAAAAAGTCATTGACGTGTAAACCCAATAAAGTGGGATTTCTCCTGAGAACTAGCAGTAAGAGCCTCATTAGTTAGAAGTAGAGCAGCTGGAAATAATTTTTCCCTCCATCATCTGTTCCCTGGTCCCCTGTCTGTAATCTCCACCCCCTATAAAACGAGTTAAGTCTGTGTTTCTTCTGATATTATAAGGAGAAGAGGTGTCAGTGAGCTAAGTCTGTGTTTCTTCTGAGATTATAAAGAGAAAAAGTGTCAGTTATACAGAATTTAAGATACATCTTGTGTTACATCGACAATTTTAAAGACTCCCAGGTCACAGTTAGGCCACTGGGAAGTCCTAGAGTAGTAGTAACACCTGGCAAAGCCCAGGCTGGCTCAGTCCTCACTCACCTGGCAACATACTCATTGTGGGGATCAGCATGTACAGTTGTACACAATGTACAGCTGTATACAATGTACTGTTGTATATAATGGTTCATTTTATACAACATACACAACGTTGTATACAACTGTACATGTTGTATACAATGGTTCCATGTGTGTCCACAGACCCTTTTCTCCTAAAAATCCTCGTTAAATAACACATTATCCACTCAATATTTATTACAGTCGTCCCTCAATATCCATGGGGGATTGGTTCCAGGTGTCCCCACCGATAACCAAATCCACAGATACTCAGGTCCCTTTTATGTATAAAATAGCATAGTTCAATGATGAGAGTTGGCGCTCCTTACCCACGGGTTTCTCATATGCAGATTCAAGTATATGTATTATCTCACAAATGACTGTTTTATGAAATAGTGAGTATAGTCATTTTGTGTTTTTTATATATACATATATTAAATATTATATAATTATATAAATTATATGAGATAAATATATATATATAAAACACAAAGTGACTCAAGAAGAAATAAATAGTAAGACAGAGGAAACATTAACCATGAAATAAATAGGTTTGCTAAATTTTGCTACATGAAATTTAGAACATTGCTCACCCAAAGACACAATCGACACAATAAGGAAAATGAATAGATGAGGTAAATGAGGAGAAAATATATGCAGTGTATGTAAGCAATAAATATATATATATATATATATATTTGCCCATTTCATATGTTTTCATATTATTAGAAGATATTGGTTTATATTATTCATATTTTTACTAACATTCTTTTAATTTTTCTGGATCTGCATTTATTTCTCACTTTTCCTCCCTAATATTATTTATCCTTTAATATATGCATTCTCTCTTTTTCTTTCTTGAACAAATTTATCAGAGACTTGTCTATTTCCTTTTCCTTTTCAAAGAAACATTTGGTTTTTTTGGTACTCTCTTCTGCGACTTTATTATCTGTAGAGTTAATGCTCTCGTCTTTATCTTCTTTCTAATTTCTTTGTATTTATTCTGGAATTCTTTTCTAACTTCTTAAAGTAAACCCTTAACTCATTAATTTTGAGCTTTTCTGGTGTTCTAATTTAAGTATTTCTGTACTGTGCTCTCTAAATGATGCCTGTCAGTATAATCACAATTCCCTTTAGCTCTTTATAATTGTAATTACTTAAATGTTAAAAAAAAACCCACACACTTTCCAATTAGTTAAACCTAGAGAAAAGTTGCATCAATTGTATGAACAGTTATATTTTACTTCTCATGTACTCTCTTAGATCATCTCTATTCAGTACGTTTAAAAGTACAGTGTAGAAATAATTTAATAGCATAATATATCAACTATGTGATTTGGTAACTCGTTGCACTGATGTACTTTGCATTGTAAGAAACATGTTTTAGTGTTTAAGTCTCTAATATACGTTTGACACTGGAAAATTCACAACAGGCTAGTTCACAGATGTACTTACTTATGAAAGCCATGTTTCCAGGGAGAGCCACTCTCTGTGGCCAGGCCATTAAGTGTTAGTTTTTTCATTTCAAGTGATAACATTCTCTTTTTAAAAACTGCTAGCCATAGATCTCTCCTTTCTTAGCCCACCAATTTCCTACAGAGACAAAGAAAATAAAGTAGCAGAAAAGTCAAGCAAGCTGTAAATGACTTTGGCATTTAAAAATCTGTTTCTGATTTTGTAGTATGTTGTATTTCTCTTTACAGTATTTAGTGTTTGGCATGTTAAATTCACAGGTATGTTCCCAGTAAAGAGATATTTGCGTAAAGGAAGAAAACTTTATTCTTACTGTTGTAATTACTATTGATAATTGCCATTTGCAATCTCTTTAGCATTTAACCAACTCTGTCTAATTTATGCTTTTGATTCATGAATTAATACAGCATGAGATATCTTTCCTTGGAAATAAATATTAATTTAAAACGGAAATAACTCCATTGTAGAAAAAGTCTCCTTTTGATTATTTGTCAGAATATTTTACATATGCATATGACATGCGTATGAACAGTGCTTAAAAGGATTATAGAATAATTAAGATGATGATATAGTTGAAGTAATAAAAATAACTTCTTTTTTTTCTATTTTAATACAGTTTTGAAAGACACCTGTGAATTACAGTTGATTCTTGAACAATGTAGTGGTTAGGGCCTCTGAACCTCTGCAAAGTAAAAAATCCACGTATAATTTTACAGTCAGCTTTCCACATCCACATCCATGGATGCAACCAACCATGTATCATGTAGTAATTATTGAAGAAAATCCTTGTATAAGTGGACCCATGCAGTTCAAACCCATGTTGTTCAAGGGGCAACTGTACAGTAAAACTAAGACTCAATGTTCCTTATGAATATTAAATTATCAGGTAAAACAGATTTAAAACCTCTGAGAAGTTATTAAATGTCTACTGCTCTTTGGGGATCACGTTCAACTAAGTTAACATATTAATCAAACCAACATTCATTGAGCCTTTGCTATGTATTGAGTGATAATGACAAGTACAGTATATAGTCTCCACTTAATTTAGTAGGTGGTACATGCAGTTCCAGAAGATATAATTTTAAAAGGGCACAGGGACTTTTAATGACAGAATACCTTTCTCCTCATCTTAAGGTGGTGTCAGGTTCAGTGAAGGCAGAGTGGAGGGAATATAGGTGGTCCAAACAATTATTTGAATCTTTTTTCCCACTCTGTGGGCAGCTTGCAGTTCTGTGTAGGACCAGTGTCCATATTTTCTGACCCAACCATTAGGATGCCTAGTCAGATATTTACAAGTGTGCTTAGGGAGAAAATGAGATCTTCTATTTGACATCATTACTGCTCTAGAAAATCTACGACCCAAGGATGCTGTGTGTGTATAAAGGCTTCTAGATAGACAGAATAGACTCTCCCCTAGTTTTCAAATTATCCTCCAAGGACTGCCTGGGGCAGGGGGAGAAAGGAGGGGGTTCCCAATTTCCAGATAGAATCTGGAGGTAAACACACATCATCTCATTTTAGGAGTTGGAAATGGAAATGTGCATCTTCCAGGATTCTCTGGGCTTCTTGCAGTGGGAGAGTTTCAACATTCATTTGTTACCTATGGTTTTAATAATCGGATGTCATCTATGGTGAGAACACAGACATGTGCAAACTTGTGAACACATGCAGACACAGATACATGTGGTCTTTTTGGAACTTTGGAGATAAGAGTCACTTTCATGTCCAAGCTTGTTATTTAAATAGAAATTTATCAAGGGTCTGCTCTATATTAGACTGTGCCAGGTACTGCTGATATTTGGGACAAAAAGTCAGACTTAGGCTATCCTTTCAGAAATGTGTGTGTGTGTTTTTTTTTTTTTTTTAGTCTGGAGTGAAAAAATGGCATTCAATGTATAATTACAATAAATTATGAGGGATATTTTGACAGAAAATTCCATGTGACTAGAAACTGTAACAGGAGGAATTGGTCTAGTTCAGAGTATTGGCAGCAGAAGGGCTTTTCAGGAGGAATGTTTAGGTTGGTTACTGAAGGAAAAGTAGGAGTAGACTACAGAAAGTCTGGCCTGGATGGCAGATGATAATGTTCTAAGGAGGTCCGGAGGCAGGAGCAATCTCAGAGAAGTCAAGGAGAGGTTCTTTTGCAAAGGAGTGAGAGGGATTGGCAAGGAGGGTGTTAGGAAGGTGGGTGACAAGCAGATTGTAAAGGACTGTAGGAATGTTTTTAGGGATCTTTGCCTTTATCTCCAAAGCAATGGGAGGGGGAGGCTATTAAAGGGTTAGAAAAGTCACTCTGGCTGCTGGCTAGAGATTGGATTTGAGGAAGGCAAGACCAGAGACAAGGCTACTGCTCAGCTGTTGATTACAAAGCTTGGGGCCAGAGATGGTGTTGATTTAGACCAGGAAGTGGAGAAGGGGACTGCCCAGTTTTGCAAAATGTTTGGGTTATAAAATTATCAGGACTTGATTTAAAACCCATGGTGATGAGCTAGAGAGAGGGGATTCAAGAAGGACTCCAAAGGTTTAGGTTATTAAAGATAAAGCTCAGGGATTTTCAGGGTGAATTTCCAAGATACCTTTAAGTTGTCCTTGAAATACTGCTTTGAAAGAGAAAGAAAACGTGCTGGATGTAAGTTTTTTCTGTCCCAGCCCATTTGGTACCTAATTCAACAGATCCTTTTGAGTTCCTCCTCTATTGCTGAGTACTGAGAACAGTTACAGAAATATAGGGATAAAAAATGGACAGAGTTTTGTAGTTCAAACAGGCTGGAATAAGGGAGAGTAAAGGAGATAAGGGAAGGGGGATCCATCTGAATAACCTGAGCATGAAAGACTTTTATGGGGAAGTTATGGGAAAGATATTTAAAAATCAGCCAGGTGAATAAAGGAGGGAAGAGAATTTTAGGATAAGAAAATAATCTGTGCAAAAGGGAGTCATGGATATTCTTGATGTGAGAAAATAGCTGAAAGAAAAATAAACTGGCCAGAGTATAGTGGGGTGGGGTGTGATGTGATGGGGGTAGACCAAGGTAATTTTGGAGAAGCAGCAGAGGACAAATCCATGTGGACTAAGATGGCCATGGTACAGAACTTGGGTTTTTTATTCTCAGTGCAGTGGGAAGGCATTGAGCAACTATTTTCACTTTAACTGCTGTATGGAAAATGGGTTGAAGAAAAATCAAGATGAAGAAAGAGAACCAGTAAGCAAGCTGTTGCAGTGAAACAGATGAGAGGTAATGGATGCTCAGATCAGGGCAGTAACTGAGGACTGGGAGATAATGAGAAGTAGGAAGAAAAAGACTTGCACATGTGATTAAGGAAGACTTTTGTTGTTCTTTTAAATTGAAGTATAGTTGTTTTACAATGTTGTGTTAATTACTGATGTACAGCAAAGTGATTCAGTTATACACACACGTGCACACACACATGCACACTCACACATATATTCTCATTTTTATATTCTTTTCCATTATGGTTTATCATAGGATGTTGAATATAGTTCTCTGTGCTATACAGTAGGACCTTGTTGTTTATCTATTCTATGTAAAAAAGTTTACATCTACAAACCCCAACCTCCCACTCCATCCCTTCCCCAACCTCCTCTCCCTTGGCAACCACCAGTCTGTTCTCTATGTCCGTGATTCTGTTTCTGTTTCATAGATAGGTTCATTTGTGTTGTATTTTAGATTCCACATATAAGTGATATCATATGATATTTGTCTTTCTCTTTCTGACCTACTTTACTTAGTATGATAATCTCTAGTTGCTTCCATGTTGCTGTAAATGACATTATTTCATTCTTTTTTATGGCTGAGCATTGTATATATGTATTGTACATATATACAATATATTCCATTGTACCATATGTACCACGTCTTCATTATCTATTCATCTGTCAATGGACCTTTAGGTTGTTTCCATGTCTTGGCTATTGTGAATAGTGCTGCTATGAACATAGGGGTACATATATCTTTTAGAATTATAGTTTTGTCTGGATATGAGCCCAGGAGTGGGATTGCTGGATCATATGGTAATTCTATTTTTAGTTTTCTGAGGAACTTCCATGCTGTTTTCCACAATGGCTGCACCAACTTACATTTAGGGAAGACTTTTAGATCTTTCCCTGAGAAGCTGGGTTGATGGTCATGTCATTCACTGAGATGTGGAAGAATCAGAAAAAGCAATTTTGAGATAAAACCAAGAGTTCACACTTGGACATACTAAATTGATATGACTCCAAGTCTCCCACAGTCCTAAAGTGACGTAGAGAGAGCAAAAGTCTCCTAGGTACCAGACAGGGACAAAGAAATAGCAAGAGTGGCCTCTAAGTTTGGATGAATTGGACAAATGAAATGGACTGGAGATTGACAGTGAGATGGACATCTCAGTGGATGGAGGAATGGTCCTGCCCAAGACCAGACCGGAGAATGAGCATCACATCAACACGTGCCAGTATAGACAGATGCCGATGATGAGGTCCAAATACCCTTCTTCCCTACTCTCACCACACAATGCTCCAAGGAAGGCTAAATAGGTCCTGGGAATTAGCTACCTCCCAGAAAGCAATCAGGTAAGAGATAAATCCTCAGTTAACTAATTTTGAAATAGAAATGACTATGTATACTAAGAATTGACTAATATGACATAATTTGCCCATAATATTGGATGGGCAATTAAAATAGAAATTAAACAATATTATGAAAATACTAAAAATTAAATTAAAAATTAAACAATATTACAAAAATACTAAAAGTTAAATTAGAAATTAAACAATATTACAAAAATACTAAAACAATCCTATATGTATATATGCATGTGTATGTATATGTGTACGTATATATACAGAATGTGTGTGTGTTGGTGTGTATAATGTATACTCTCTTCATAGTTAATTAGAACTTTTTTGAGAGAGAAAATTTTGTATCCTCAGTTGTGCTTAATGTAATTGTTGTTCCAAACAGATGTTTAGTATATGCTTGCTGGTGAATAGACAACATTTTAGAATGCAAACAATTAAAAACAGAACATGCAAAATTTTGTTGAATATCCCAGTGTCCATGTTTAGTATCTGCAATGTCCATAGAATGAGATAATTCTGATTAATCAAAACCCCAAGAAAACAAGAAACCAATAAAAATTGAGTTTTAATAAGTTGAGTTTCATATGTTGCTAATACACAGAAAATTTTTACTAAAATTTAGATGGTTCTTTCCTTGGCTACATATACAAATGTTCTCTATTGAATGAAACTCTATGTATCTTTCTGAAATCTGGGCAAGAATAAAAAGTGTAAAACTGACCTCTTCTGCTATTTTTGGTCCAATAAATGCTAAGTCAACTATAAAAATTTGATTTGAAAAGGAAAAGAATACAAAAAAAAAAGCTTCTGAAACTCCATGTTTCTTCATTCATATAAAAACAACTAAAATAGTAGAACAGTGTGAGTTCTGCCTTTTGACTTTGTAATGCTCTTTATGAAACCTAATTTAGACTTGGGAAAAATTATATCATCACCAGAACTAATTTTGTACTTAAAGCATTAATGAGAAATGAAGGACTTTCAGTGATGTATAAAGAAAAGATCCTTAAAATGAGGGGTGAAATAAAAGACGAAAAAACTTTGATTTTGGCTCTGTGGGGGAATTGAGAAATCATGCAAGGAAGGCATTACTTATTGTGTTAATTACCTAGCAGGATCATCAAAATTCTTCTCCAGCATCTTCCCAGCACCACTCTCTTCTGTTCTTCCACTTTTATTTTTGAAAATGAATTTAAACCTCTGAATAGGCTCTGTGGTTTGAGCCACTCAGGAATTAGTAAATCAGATAGTGCAAACATACAAAATATTGTGGGTATTTTCCAAATATATGAAATATTACACTGCCCCTATATTATTATAATTTGAACTCTGTTGATGAACTATTTTAAAACCCAACTGAGAATGATGAGCAGAGGAAAAGCTGTGCTGAAATTAAATGTCATTTTTAATGGTAATTCAAATAATTATGTGTAGCTATTTCTTAAGGAAGCAATCACCAATGCACTGATCTTCTGTACTAATATATTCTAATGTATGACACATGAAAATGGGAAAACTGTTTTAAAAACTTTGGTACAAAATATTTACATCTTCCTCCTGCAGAACTAAACATGGCCACAGTACTGTACATTTGGGGGGGGGCTGTTCTTTTTTTTTTTAAGTTGTTTATTTTTTATTTTTTTGCTTTATAACAAATTTAATCAGTTATACATATACATATGTTCTTAAATGAAACTTAGATCCTTAAATAATGTCATCAAAATAAATTTTCCTTTATTGTTGGAAACTGACCACATGAAAGTTTTGTTTTCAAAAAATAGAAGGCCATCTCAAATTAGAATCAGATGGATAGAACAATTTATTTATTCATATAACTGGGGAAAAATAGAGATGGAACCAGTCAACGGGTCAACTGGATCCAGAGCCTAAATGGTGAGCTCACCATTCTCTATCTCATATCTTCATTGTTCTCTTTTTCTCTACCTCTTGGGCTTTGACCTTATCACATACCATTTTAAAAATGAGCAAATTTTATCTGCATAGCAAGGGAAGCAGTCACTGGTGGTTTTAGGCTGATATCATCTTAACTAAGTGACTCCAGAGAAGTGGTTCTCATAGTTGCTGATGCTGGTCTGGCAGCATCAGCAACACCTAGGAACTTGTTAGAAATGCAAATGCCATGGTTATATCCCAGACATACTGACTCAGAAACTCTGGACATGAGTTTTCCATCCTCAATCTGTGCCTTAACATATTGTCCAGTTAATACTGGAGTATGCTAAATTTTGAGAGAAGCATTGCCCTGAAGGAAAGAAGGACTGTCTCTTTCAGTGTACATGAGTCTCAGGGAGGGACTCATTGACTTAGCATCAATTATACCTCAAACTCTTAGATGCATGACTAGAGTCAATGATGTAGAAAACTGTAGTGAGCTTGGCTGAAGTGTATGTTTGCACCCTTGGCCAGGGAAATGAGATTCTCTGTATGAAAGCCCTTCCAGAATGACACAGGAGAAGCAGAGGAAGAAAATATCTCTCCAAACAGGAGAGTGCTGTTGCCTAATAAAGAGGGAAAGGATGCAAAGGTGAAGGAAACACAGAAGATTAGTATCTTGTAATAACCTATAATGAAAAAGAATATATATATATATATATATATATATATATATATATATATATATATATATATATATATATATATATCTATCTGAATCACTTTGCTGTACACCAGAACATTGTAAATCAACTATATTTCAATAAAAAAATGTAAAAACCAAGATATGGAAGATAGTTTTAAAAAATAAGTTTGGATCTTCTTCTCCAATTCAAAGATGACCACAGTTTAATATCTATCTCATACATTTCCTAGAAAAATTCTACAGAACAAGGACATATGCTATCAATTCCACCTTATCAATATTCTTGGGAAGGATGAGTCATATATTATCAGTTTTACCTGTTGCCACTGTGGAAAAATACAAGATATAAAATTTAAATGATTTGTTCAATGTTATTCATCGAATGATGGAGTCAAAACTAGACTACAGTGTATAAATGGGCAAGTCAGGAAATATACTCTGCTTGTCAGATGTTGCATATATACTAGTATATCTAGTATATATACTAGTTGCTGGTATAATCTCATGGTCACAATATCTGGATGATAACGTTCTCCCCTTTTACTGGTTATTTAACTTTTTGTAGCTCAAACCCATCAGTAGGAAAGAGAGAAAAGATGAGATACAGATTAGATTAATTAGCCAAAACAAAATAGTATCTCTTTATTGATGAAGGATGGCTTCTAAAACAAGCTACCTAGAAATAACAGCATTTGATAAAGTTTTACAAATAAAATATGAAATCTCAGAAGCCTATATTAAAGGAAAGCAAATAAAGTTTAACATTGTGCCTTGAGTCTATGAAAAGTTCAGCTCTAAAATTATAGAAAGCAGCATGCTTCATTAACCATATCACTGTCAAACAGATTTTTTTCAACTAATCCCAGAGATACTTTGTCTCTTTGAAGAACATAATTTTAGAAGTTTACTTTGATTTCATTTCCAAATAACTACAACTAAAACATGTGAACACTGTTAACTTTACATTTTTAAAATTAAACTTGCTTCAGAACTTCTTCCCAAGGAAATACCTGAGAACCAAAGAACTATGGGTGATCTGTATGGAAAAAAAAAAAAAAAACACTTAGTGGATGGTTAGTGTTTAATTTTTTCTTTTTGTTCTAGATATGTCTACAAATAAGAGTGATATTTTTGCAGAGGTGTGATGACCATCTGTCATTCAGAGATATCTAAAATCTTTTAAACATGTCTCCACATTTCCATAGCTCTATTGAATGCTGCCTCCCCAAGATAGAATGCATCCAGTTGTATTCCCCAGCTTCCCTTCCACTAGGGTCAGACAGATGATCTACCTTCCTCCAGTGAAACAAAACCTCCCCAAATTCTGGTTTGGAGTTGAGCCAAGTGAAGAAACAGGCTCAACATGGAAAATGTACTTTGTTGGCTCTTGTTTCTGGTTGACAATAGAGACAGACTCCTAACCAAGCCAGTTCAGCATGGTGTTTCTGGGACTGGCACTGGGTAATGTGACAGCATCTCAAATTAAGAATCTCAACTGTGGCAGAGCTATTGTTCTGACATCATAAGTGTCTAAAGCCAACTTCTCGGGCTAGTTCTGGAGTCGGAGATGTTCTGACACTGGAGTTCAGAGCCTAATAATTCTTGGAGCTTCTAATGTGGATCCATAAATTCTCTTTTGCTTAAATTAGCTAAGATGGACTTTATTGGCAGAAACCAAGAATTCAGAAAAATATGAAGAAGAAAGGCATTCTGAAAAATGATTGCATATTTAATTGCATCTTAATCTGATTATTTATTTTCAGTTTTTCCAATACTCTGTAAATGCTCCAATTAATTATGTTCCAATTAATTATGGTGTTGATTTTATAAGCTGACTATCAAAAGAGATGCCAAGGTGATTCATATGTTTTCCAGTGTATCCTACTACAGGAAACTTAAGTCCCCTCTACCAAGGAGGTGTTTTTCTCTTTTGCCTCTTCTGTTGGACTTGTGTGATATGATATCATTTATATGTTTATTATAGGTATGGATCAGAAAGAACTATGCCAGAAGGAAAAGAAAAACCCAGAACTTTAGCACTATAAGGTTAACATTGCTTTTAAGAGTTAAGAGAAAATAAGATTTTATAAAATACTTGTTTAGGAATTATAAATCTCTATACTATACTCCCTGATATCTACCTTTGAGCATGTCACTTAACCTCCTTGGAATTTAGTGTGCTATTCTATAAAATGAAGACAATAACTCATTTTCCTTATTATTTTGGGACATTGTAATGAGAAGTTGCTTTCAAAGTATCAAAAAACAATGTAAATTTCCTTTCGTTTGAGCAATGCATCCTCCATAAAACAAAAGTCTATTTCTCAAAGAAAAAAAAAAGAGAAAATGGATTGTTACTTTAGGAAACTGCAGGCAAATACCCCATATTGTGTTTTGAAATGTAAATATTTTTTTGAAGGCAAGGGAACATTATCTATTTCAAACAGAAGAAAAGGAATTATTTTGAAATGTATTTAAATGTAAGAACTGATTAGAGCAAAAGTAATTAGCCTATGAGAAAAAAAAACTTTGGGAGTTCTTTAAATACTCCTATTTGATTTCAATTTTGAGGTCTTGAGCTAAAAGATAAAAACTGCCAATCAACAATCTTCCATCTGTTGCTTTATTATTCTGCCATGAAGATAAAATTTTTTTCGGGATTATACTTGATTCCAGGTAATTTCTGTTTAGGGATAAAATTAATCTAAAAAAATGAGAATCTCCTAGATTAATTGCAGGCTTACATATCAAAAAAACTTGGTTTCACTTAAAAAGAAATTGAAATAACTTTAGTTAGAATTTATTGTGAGTCAGTCTTGGGAGTAAGGAGTGGATCAGAGAAAATGTGAATAGAGAAAAAGAGAGGAACTATAAAGCATTCATTCCTCTATGTTTCTTAAAATCCTTAAGATCAAAGAGAAAATTCTACTATACAAATAAAAAATTGAAAGTTAAATTTTATTAATTCTAAATTTAAAATTCGGGTTTCTTAAATCTCATAAAAAATGGAAACTCTAATGAAAAGTAGAAAAAAGAGATAAAAAGAAGTGACAGGAGATAAGGAAGAAATAAAAAGATACTCAAAAAAAGTAAGAAAAGAAAGGACCCAAAGTGAAGGAAAGGGAGTAAGTGAGGAAGGAAAAGAAACATGATGAGTGGACAGGGAGATGTGCAGTCTCACATTGTCTGCTTCTCAGCCCCCCAAAAAACCCCGGTAGCTTAACTATTTGACTATTCTTGCCTCCACCCCCTCCCACCTCCACTCATTTCCGTGTCTTTGACTCACCCGGCTAATTATATTTTGCCAACTCAAATTGTAATTCATGGAGTGACTACAGGATTAAATATTTGAAATTGAGTCTGTTTCAAACAAATCTGAGTCTATCCCCCAAATGTATTCATTCTCCTTATTCCCTAGCCTTAACGACTTCATCTGAATATTTAAATACATCATTTTTAGAGAGGCAGTATGGGAAAGGGGGTAGCTAGGAACTCTATTAGCAACCAATGGATATTTAATTTTAGCAAATGTTGATGGCCTGGGTGAAATTGATTTGGGCTGTTCTTATTAAAAAAATATTTACACCTATTGACAAACCATGATACTGTGATGCATTTCAGCATTATATGTTGTACAGTATCAAATATAATTCTGTTGTTTACTGAGATAACCTATGTTACTGCATAGGCTATATAGCTTCACCTATTCCCATTTGCCATCTCCTGCTTGTTCCCATGGAAACATGAACACTTAATGGAAGAGCATGTAAAGGGATGTGTGAACTCACACTGCTTCTCACTGCCTCATCTTATTTCTCATCTGTAAATGTGCCAAGATGGAAGACCCTTTTCTTCTTTTATTAGCCATTGGGCAGATTTCTTCCCACATTCTCTGTGGTCCACCCCTCAAATCCAGTTCTGATCTCTCTACTCTCGAACCTTCTTTCACCAAGTGCTTATTAGATGTTGAGAATTTTTGCATGTATGATCATTGAAGATATTGGTCTGTAGTTTTCTTGTCATGCTTTGTCTGGCTTTAGTATCAGGCTGATACTGGCCTCATAAAATGTAGGGACATCTAGGGCTAGAAAAAAATCAAATTCAATGTTGCTCCTAAAGGAAAAGAAAAACAGCAGAAAGTCTCATAGAAAAGCTATTAACAGGAAGCAGCTGACCGCTTACAGAAGTTTTCATCTACCTTCCAGATACAGCTTCTTTCCTTTACTCCATCTCTTCTACACTTTGATACAGAGATTTCCTGGGGATGGATACACTTAAGACTATGTTTATGTAGAAATATAGGCTTCTTATGTTCCTGGTAGGAAAGGAATTGTATGTATTGGCGATGATAAATTTTTCTTTTTCTGTGTTTAAAAATTTCCTTTCTAGCTTTGTGAAACCAGAAATAGTTTAATAAATGCTATTAACATTCATACAAAATATTCTCCATTTTATGTAATGGGGCAGACACCATACATTAGAGAACACGACTACATGGACATTGATTACCCATAAATGTGAGGAGACAGAACAGCACGTGATCCAATTTGCACTTTGATGAAGTTCTGTTTCTCACAGGACTCAGGATTTATATGGAGCTAAAAGGGTCCACACAGTTGTTGATAAAACCTTTGCACAAGGGGACAAAGTGGAGGTAGTTAGCACCCTGAAGCCCAGAGAAACCTCAATCAGGCCCATAAATACTAATCACCACAACTCTGGCAATCACAAACACTGGAAGAGAAAAGATGGCTGATTCCCACTGAAAATCACACAGCAGTGTTGAAAGCCAGTGACGTTTTGAACAGCCTGTTATCAAAGCACAGCCCACTCACCGAATTTAATTATTTTTCATAGAATAGTATGAGAAAGTCCCCACATTTTTCTGATATCATTTTGAGACAGTTAAAGGAATCACTGAAATAATTTGTCTATACATGTTCCCAATTGTAGGCAAAAAAGCTCTAATGAGCCGTACAATCAGCTCCCCTTCACAATTTAGAATAAAGTATGTGTAAGTGTGCCATGGATTGGATTACATTAAGGCTGATCTGACAACTCTGTTCGCTAATAACATAATGGAATTTTTTTTTTCTTTTGATCTCATTGAACTACAGAGATCTCCTCTGGCTTGGTTTGTGCCTCCTGAACACAGCTGAAGATAATTTTAACAAGGGACAATTAAAACATTCCATTTGACTTCAAAGAGTACCAGAAGGATTAACAAATTTTGTGAGGTGAAGCTAAAGAAAATTTTAGATTGGTACTACTTCTTTTTAATAGTAATAGTCATGGCAATTATTATAAGTAGCTTATTATGTTTTCCTGATTAATATAGCAAACATTATGTTAAGTGACCTAGGGGCTTTATATACACTATTTCTCTTTTAATTCTCCCCAAATCCTCTTCTTTAATGATACTTACTTACTGGTGAAAAAAATGGGGTTAAGGAATTTGGCAAAGTTATATGCCTCATATGTGACAGGTCAGGATTTGTACCTGGGTTTGCTTTACTCTAAACCCCATGAATCTGATCACTTTGTTATACTTCATCAGAAAGCAGGGAGCTCTATTTAGATCCTTTGTACTATAAGTGTTCAGTATGATTTTACATCTTGATTATTTTTCCTAATAGCCCTCTATACATACGTAACATTTAAATATAAATATTAAGAGGTGATTCACTTAGGAGCTCATACAGAACACATTACTGGCTTATAAATAAATCACTTGGACTCTGCTCATCCAAACTACTGCTCACATATACCACTAATGAAACATTTAAGTGCATACAGAGAATCTGCAGTACTGCAATATCCTCTCTCATCATCCATTCATTCATCTATTCATTCATCCCTCTCCCACCCCCTCACAAGAAATCCTATGTGCAAAGCATCTTGCTATGCAGTGAGGAGGAGCTTGGGTATTGCAAAGTCCCTAACTCTCTCCTCCAGGAGCTGATACTACAGTGAGAGAGATAAATGTTACAACGAATAGCTGTCACGCCAGAGCCAGGGAGCAATCCGTTATTTAAAACCGAAACTTACTCTACCTCTCAATACGTTTGTTCCAAGATGAGTGGCAAAATTTGCATCAGTGAGAGAAGAAATCTCCCTAGGGCACATTTTCCCACCCAGAGGTTGGTGAAGGAAGGGGAACAGAAATGTTTCTGTCAATTCTTCTTTGCTGTTAAAGGAAGAGATGGTGCCTTTGCTAGAGGAGACATGAAAGTCTTTGGATCTACAAAAATAAACTCTGCACACATTAGGTGGTAAAGAGCTAAATTACTCAGTCGAATACCAGGAAAGGGAAAGAGTGTTGTAGCAGAGCCCAAGTTTGCTAAGGTCTGGGAAAGCAGAGCTGCCAGGAGAGGACTGAAAGTGGGAGGGGAGAGCAAAGTGCTGACGTCAGCCCCTCCATTGCATTAAAGCATCGTGGAGTCAGGTCACAAAATGCCCTGTGGGCATTGCTGATATTCTCTTTTAGGAGGGTGGGTGAAAGAGGCGGATTGTGAAAACCTAAACCAGTTCTCCACTTTCAGTCTCTCCACTGAAAAGAGGGAGAGAGGATGAGATACACAAGGGGCTAGGAGGTCACCAGAAAGAGAGACTGGGAAGAAGAAACTGTGAGAACATGCCCTGGGTAACTAAGCAGAGCTCTTACACATTCAGTTATTAGACGGAATGTGGGGTGACAAACAAACCAGCTTTTACATTTATTTTTTATTTTTTTACATCTTTATTGTAGTATAATTGCTTAACAATGGTGTTCTGCCTAGGTTTTCCTCTAAGAGTTTGATAGTTTCTGGCCTTACATTTAGGTCTTTAATCCATTTGAGCTTATTTTTGTGTATGGTGTTAGGGAGTGATCTAATCTCATACTTTTACATGTACCTGTCCAGTTTTCCCAGCACCACTTAATGAAGAGGCTGCCCTTTCTCCACTGTACATTCCTGCCTTCTTTATCAAAGATAAGCTGATCATATGTGCGTGGGTTTATCTCTGGGCTTTCTATCCTGTTCCATTGATCTATCTTTCTGTTTTTGTGCCAGTACCATACTGTCTTGATTACTGTAGCTTTGTAGTATACTCTGAAGTCAGGGAGCCTGATTCCTCCAGCTCCGTTTTTCACTCTCAAGATTGCTTTGGCTATTTGGGGTCTTTTATGTTTCCATACAAATTGTGAAATGTTTTGTTCTAGTTCTGTGAAAAATGCCAGTGGTAGCTTGATAAGGATTGCATTGAATCTGTAGATTGCTTTAGGTAGTAGAGTCATTTTCACAATGTTGATTCTTCCAATCCAAGAACATGGTATATCTCTCCATCTATTTGTATCATCTTTAATTTCTTTCATCAGTGTCTGATAATTTTCTGCATACAGGTCTTTTGTCTCCTTAGGTAGGTTTATTCCTAGATATTTTATTCTTTTTGTTGCAGTGGTAAATGGGAGTGTTTTCTTAATGTCACTTTCAGATTTTTCATCATTAATGTATAGGAATTCCAGAGATTTCTGTGCATTAATTTTGTATCCTGCTACTTTTCAAAATTCATTGATTAGCTCTAGTAGTTTTCTGGTAGCATCTTTAGGATTCTCTATGTATAGTATCATGCCATCTGCAAACAGTGACAGCTTTACTTCTTCGTTTCCAATTTGGATTCCTTTTATTTCCTTTTCTTCTCTGATTGCTGTGGCTAAAACTTCCAAAACTAGGTTGAATAAGAGTGGTGAGAGTGGGCAACCTTGTCTTGTTCCTGATCTTAGTGGAAATGCTTTCAGTTTTTCACCATTGAGGGTGATGTTGGCTGTGGGTTTGTCATATATGGCCTTTATTACATTAAGGAAAGTTCCCTCTATGCCTAATTTCTGGAGGGTTTTTATCATAAATGGGTGTTAAATTTTGTGGAAAGGTTTCTCTGCATCTATTGAGATGATCATATGGTTTTTCTCCTTCAATTTGTTAATATGGTGTGTCACATTAATTGATTTGCATATACTGAAGAATGCTTGCATTCCTGGAATAAACCCCACTTGATCATGGTGTATGATCCTTTTAATGTGTTGTTGGATTCTGTTTGCTAGTATTTTGTTGAGGATTTTTGCACCTCTGTTCATCAGTGATATTGGCCTGTAATTTTCTTTCTTTGTGACGTCTTTGTCTGGTTTTGGTATCAGGGTGATGGTGGCCTTGTAGAATGAGTTTGGGAGTGTTCCTCCCTCTGCTATATTTTGGAAGAATTTGAGAAGGATAGGTGTTAGCTCTCCTCTAAATGTTTGATAGAATTCGCCTGTGAAGCCATCTGGTCCTGGGCTTTTGTTTGTTGGAAGATTTTTAATCAGAGTTTCAATTTCAGTGCTTGTGATTGGTCTGTTCATATTTTCTATTTCTTCCTGATTCAGACTTGACAAGTTTTGCATTTCTAAGAATTTGTCCATTTCTTCCAGGTTGTCCATTTTATTGGCATAGAGATGCTTGTAGTAAACTCTCATGATCTTTTGTATTTCTGCAGTGTCAGGTGTTACTTCTCCTTTTTCATTTCTAATTCCATTGATTTGAGTCTTCTCCTTTTTTTCCTGATGAATCTGGTTAATGATTTATCAATTTTGTTTATCTTCTCAAAGAACCAGCTTTTAGTCTTATTGATCTTTGCTATCATTTCCTTCATTTCTTTTTCATTTATTTCTGATCTGATCTTTATGATTTCTTTCCTCTGCTAAGTTTGGGGATATATTGTTCTTCTTTCTCTAATTGTTTTAGGTGCCAGGTTAGGTTGTTTATTCGAGATGTTTCCTGTTTCTTAAGGTAGGATTGTATTGCTTTAAACATCCCTCTTAGAACTGCTTTTGCTGCATCCCATAGGTTTTGGGTCGTCATGTCTCCATTGTCATTTGTTTCTAGGTATTTTTTGATTTACTCTTTGATTTCTTCAGTGATCACTTCGTTATTTAGTAGTGTATTGTTTAGCCTCCATGTGTTTGTATTTCTTACAGATATTTTCCTGTAATTGATATCTAGTCTCATAGCATTGTGGTCGGAAAAGATACTTGATACAATTTCAATTTTCTTAAATTTACCAAGGCTTGATATGAGACTCAAGATATGATCTATCCTGGAGAATGTTCCATGAGTACTTGAGAAAAATGTGTATTCTGTTGTTTTTGGATGGAATGTCCTATAAATATCAATTAAGTCCATCTTGTTTAATGTATCATTTAAAGCTTGTGTTTCCTTATTTTTTTTCATTTTGGATGATCTATCTATTGGTGAAAGTGGGGTGTTAAAGTCCCCTACTGTGAATGTGTTACTGTCGATTTCCCCTTTTATGGCTGTTAGTATTTGCCTTATGTATTGAGGTGCTCCTATGTTGGGTGCATAAATATTTACAATTGTTATACCTTCTTCTTGGATCGATCCCTTGATCATTATGTAGTGTCCTACTTTGTCTCTTCTAATAGTCTTTATTTTAAAGTCTATTTTGTCTGACATGAGAATTGCTACTCCAGCTTTCTTTTGATTTCCATCTGCATGGAATATCTTTTTCCATCCCTTCACTTTCAATCTGTATGTGTCTCTAGGTCTGAAGTGGGTCTCTTGTAGACAGCATATATATGGGTCTTGTTTTTGTATCCATTCAGCCAGTCTATGTCCTTTGGTGGGAGCATTTAATCCATTTACATTTAAGGTAATTATTGATATGTATGTTCCTATTCCCATTTCCTTAATTGTTTTGGGTTTGTTATTGTAGGTCTTTTCCTTATCTTGTGTTTCTTGCCTAGAGAAGATCCTTTAGCGTTTGTTGTAAAGCTCGTTTGGTGTTGCTGGACTCTCTTAACTTATGCTTGTCTGTAAAGGTTTTAATTTCTCCATCAAATTTGAATGAGATCCCTGCTGGTTAGAGTTATCTTGGTTGTAGGTTTTTCTCCTTCATCACTTTAAATATGTCCTGCCAGTCCCTTCTGGCTTGCAGAGTTTTTGCGGAAAGTTCAGCTGTTAACCTTATGGTGATTCCGTTGTGTGTTGTTTGTTGTTTTTCTCTTGGTGCTTTTAATATGTTTTCTTTGTATTTAATTTTTGACAGTTTGATTAATATGTGTCTTGGCATGTTTCTCCTTGGGTTTATCCTGTATGGGACTCTCTGTGCCTCCTGGACTTGATTAACTATTTCCTTTCCCATAGTAGAGAAGTTTTCAACTATATCTCTTCAAATATATTCTCAGTCCCTTTCTTTTTCTCTTCTTCTTCTGGAACCCCTATAATTCGAATGTTGGTGCATTTAGTGTTGTCCTAGAGGTCTCTGAGGCTGTCCTCAGTTCTTTTCATTCTTTTTTCTTTATTCTGCTCTGCAGTAGTTATTTCCACTCTTTTATCTTCTAGGTCACTTATCTGTTCTTCTGCCTCAGGTATTCTGCTATTGATGCCTTCTAGAGTATTTTTAATTTCATTTATTGTGTTGTTCATCATTGCTTGTTTCATCTTTAGTTCTTCTAGGTCTTTGTTAAATGTTTCTTAAATTTTGTCTATTCTATTTCCAAGATTTTGGATCATCTGTACTATCATTATTCTGAATTCTTTTTCAGGTAGACTGCCTATTTACTCTTCATTTGTTAGGTCTGGTGGGTTTTTATCTTGCTCCTTCACCTGCTGTGTGTTTTCCTGTCTTCTCATTTTGCTTATCTCACTGTGTTTGGGGCCTCCTTTTTGCAGGCTGCAGGTTCATAGTTTCCGTTGTTTTTGTTATCTGTCCCCAGTGGCTAAAGTTGGTTCATTGGGTTGTGTACGCTTCCTGGTGGAGGGGACTAGTGCCTGTATTCTGGTGAATGAGGCTTGATCTTGTCTTTCTGGTGGGCAGGTCCACGTCTGGTGGTGTGTTTTGGGGTGTCTGTGGACTTATTATGATTTTAGACAGCCTCTCTGCTAATGGGTGGGGTTGTGTTCCTGTCTTGCTAGTTGTTTGGCTTAGGGTGTCCAGTACTGTAGCTTGCTTGTTGTTGAGTGAAGCTGGGTGTTGGTGTTGAGATGGAGATCTCTAGGAGATTTTTGCCTTTTAATATTACATGGAGCTGGGAGGTCTCTTGTGGACCTGTGTCCTGAAGTTGGCTCTCCAACCTCACAGGCACAGCACTTACACCTGGCTGCAGCACGAAGAGCCTTTCCTCCACATGGCTCAGAATAAAAGGGAGAAAAAGTAGAAAGAAAGAAAGAAAGAGGATAAAAGAAAATAAAATATAGTAAGGTAAAATAAAATGATGTTAGTAAAATAAAAAAATTATTATTAAGGAAAAATATTTTTAAAGAACAAAAAATTAAAAACGGACAGATAGAATCCTAGGACAAATGGTGAAAGCAAATCTATACTGACAAAATCTCACACAGAAGCATACACATACTCACTCAGAAAAAGAAGAAAAGGGGAAAATATAATAAATCTTGCTCTTAAATTCCACCTCCTCAATCTGCGATGATTTGTTGTCTATTCTGGTATTGCACAGATGCAGGGTACAGCAAGTCGGTTGTGGAGGTGTAATTCGCTGCTCCTGAGGCTGCTGGGAGAGATTTCCCTTTCTCTTCTTTGTTCGCACAGCTCCTGGGTCTCAGCTTTGGATTTGGCCCTGCCTCTTCGTGTAGGTCGCCTGAGGGCATCTGTTCTTCGCTCAGACAGGCCGGGGTTAAAGGAGTCACTGATTCGGGGGTTCTGACTCACTCAGGCCAGGGTGAGGGAGGGGTGCGGGTGCGGGGCGAGCCTGCGGCGGCAGAGGCTGGCATGATGTTGCACCAGCCCAAGGCCCTCCGTGCGTTCTCCCGGGGAAGTTGTCCCTCGGACATCCTCCAGGATCCCGGAACCCTGGCAGTGGCGGGCTGCACAGCCTCCCCACAGGGGAAGTGTAGAGAGTGACCTATGCTCACACACAGGCTTCTTGGTGGCAGCAGCAGCAGCCTTAATGTCTCATGCCTGTCTCTGTGTTCCGTGCTGATAGCCACGGCTCGCATCCGTCTATGGAGCTTCTTTAAGCAGCGCTCTTAATCCCCTCTCCTCGCGCACCAGGAGACAAAGAGGGAAGAAAAAGTCTCTTGCCTCTTCGGCAGGTCCAGACTTTATCCCAGACTCCCTCCCGTCTAGCCGTGGTGCACTAACCCCTTCAGGCTGTGTTCACGCCGCCAGTCCTCTCCCTGCACTCCAACCAAAGCCCGAGCCTCAGCTCCCAGCCCCGGCCGCCCCGTCGGTTGAGCAAACAAGCCTCTCGGGCTGGTGACTGCCACTCGGCACCGATCCTCTGTGCGGGGATCTCTCCGCTTTGCCCTCTGCACCCCTGTTGCTGCACTCTGCTCCGTGGCTCCGAAGCTCCCACCCTCGACACCAGCTGTCTCTGCCCACAAAGGGGCTTCCTAATGTGTGGAAACCTTTCCTCCTTCACAGCTCCCTCCCACTGGTGCAGGTCCCGTCCCTATTCTTTTGTCTCTGTTTATTCTTTTTTCTTTTGCCCTACCCAGGTACGTGGGGAGTTTCTTGCCTTTTGGGGTGTCTGAGGTCTTCTGCCAGCGTTCAGTAGGTGTTCTGTAGGAGTTTTTCCACGTGTAGATGTATTTCTGATGTATCTGTGGGGAGGAAGGTGATCTGCGCATCTTACTCTTCCGCCATCTTCCCCTAGATCCCCCAGCTTTTGCATTTTAAAGAACAAGTTGTTCTCTAAATACATACACAAGTCACAAAGAGATGTGCCAAAAGAGAGAGATAAATAAGGTACCACATGAGGGGAGCACAAAAGAAGGTCATGTTCTTTACACTCAGCTGAGATATTTCTAGAATCTGTGGTCTATGCCAGGTTACACGAGAATGGAGAAATCCTGGTAGATCTCTTGTCCATGTCCAGGAGTTGGCTTCAACTGGAAGGGACAGGGGACAACCACAGGGTAACAAGTCCTTTACTCACTGGGTAATGGGACTTGGTAAATGGCATATCCTGGGTTGAAATTTCAGTCTCACTGATTATAAAACTCATGTCTTCAGAAGACACTTTGCTGCTTCTCAACTGTCATAGTGCACAAATGCCTCATTTTACATCATTAAAGCAAGGGTTGACCTGGGGTGCAGAGAGAGGATTAGAGGAATCCAGGAACTGGGGTGGAAGAACAAAACTACATATTCATTTTCACTAACATCTCACTCAAAGTTAGCAGTTTCATTAATTTTGAATATAGGCAACAAACCACAGTAGAATTAGCAATATCGGTGACTTTATCACCAGAAGCAGTGTAGTATTTTTCTGGCATATTAAAGTTATTGCAGTATTTCAAAAATATCATTTACACTCATCATTTCTTTGAAAATATGGCATTATTAGACATCTCACCAGATATTGCTATTTAATAAATTAATAAACATGCATTATTATATCACATTTTTATTTTAATAATAGAATTTCAATGTAACTAGCTTCCTTGTAACACTCTGCATTTAAAAATATTATTCTGGGAAGGGGTTCATGGACTCCATCAGAATGCTAAAGGGGTCTATGACACAAAAGTTTGAACTTGAGGTCTAAGGCATTTTTAATTGGAATGAGTAACTCAGGAGAGAGAAGGCGGTATAATAATCCTCATTATAATTTTCTTCTAGTAGAGAAAGGGAGAGAGGGTCGAATGAGGGAAAGTTGAGTCTTTTTTTTTTAACTTTTTATTTTATATCGGATTATAGTTGATTAACAGTGCTGTGTTAGTTTCAGGTGTACAGCAAAGTGATTCAGCCATACATATACATGAATCTAAAAAAAAAAAAAAAGGAGAAGAATGTTCAGTCTTAGGTTGGAAGCTCAGATTCATAAATGTCATGATAAAGGAGGGGTCAGGGCAGGTGTAGATGGTACCCAGTGCTGCATTCTGCCTCTGGTGGGGAGAAATGCGCATCAAAGTCAGGAGGTACCAAGGTATTGCACAGAGGTTTCAGACCTAAACTCGCTTATGTTCACTTATATGCCTAGTAATGGTCCCCAGTAATTTTGTATTTTCCTTTAATGTCAAAATGTAATATGAGTATTTATCTATACCATGAAAAATGACTGCAGAGTTTGATTCTTTTTAATCAAGATAAATATTTGTTTTGTGGAATTTGAAGATAGAATGTATCTTGATTCATATTCATTTATCCTTGATAAAATTGCTGCTTTCTTTGAAATACTTCTAATTTGAGCACATTTATGAGGAAATTGGAAGCTTTCACAGTTTGAAGACACTTTGTAGGTCTGTCAGGGATGTAGCAGTAGTAGAAAGACTGTGATTTGACACATCTGACTGCTTATATACACAGCATCAGTAGTGAACTACATACTATTGGAGTAAGACTTTGTAATTAAAATTATAATTACATTTTTCAGGTACAGATTTAATACCCTGCTTGTAAAAAAGTTGGGTCAGGACATGAGTTTAAATTAGTAAAATCTGCCAAAAAATCATTATGTTTTAAGGTAAATCACACATTTAACACATCATTATGTGATTTTATTATTATATAATATATAGTATATTTATTACGTTATAACTAATGGTCCAGTAAATTATTATGATGTCTATTCTTCAAAAATGCCTTATTGCTATTTCACCTTTTTCAGGAAAACCTTTTTTGAAAGTGCCATTTTCTGGATTCCCTTCTATTTTTGTCTAATGAAATCTGCTTATCCTAAAAGATGCAATGTCAAAGTCGCTCAGCAAGCCTGCCCTGCTCACCATTGATCAAGGTGAGTTGTACGTCCCTCTAATCATATCCTGTCTTATGTTATGGTAACTGATGTAAATTGACAATTCTCTTCTCCTTTTGTAAACTCTTTTGAGGCTAAGATAAATGTCCTATACTTCTTTGATTCTCTTATAGTGCCTTCCATATAATAACCCTCAAAAATATGTACTACTTGAATGAATGGGTGATTATTGTTTTAATAATTAAATGGTGAATGGTTAAATCAAGTTATTAAATACACTTTTATAGTTTTTAAACTACTCATTTAAATGCTACAGCAGTGATCAATGTTTCATGTGTCTGGAATAGGTTGGATTTGCATGGAAAGACTCCTTTTGCCTGATTGGTTATTTCTGAGATTCAGCTGCAACCAGATAGGTTCTCCCAGCTTTCTTCCAGGAATATTAAAAACAAACAAACAAACAAACAAAAAAACGCTGAGTGGGGTATCAAAAAATAGAGTACATCTAGCCAACGTGTGTTACATTATCTTTTAGAAGATTGTTTTGTAATTTATTCAGGACATCTTTTTTTTTTTTCATTTTTCAGTACACAATTTATTGGCATTAAGTACATTCACAATGTTGTAAACTCTCACCATTATCTATTTTTTTAAAAGCCTTCATCACCCCAAACAGAAACTCTGTTGACCATAAGCAATAAGTCCCCATTCCCTACCCACCCCCTCAACCCTTGGCAACCTCTAATCTACTTCTGTCTGTATGAATCTACCTAGATATTTCATGTCAGTGGAATTATGCAATATTTGTCCTTTTGTGTCTGGCTTATTTAACTTAGCCTAATTTTTTTTTAGGACTTTTGTAAAAGCTGTTAATTTTAGGTAGAAAATACTAATACTATTTTCTCCATGCATCTAGATATTGCAGAGATATTTCCACTTCATAGTTCTTCTTTTGTAGAAAAAGGGTTACTTCTTTGCCAATATGTATACTCTTAGTGTATATTGATGTCTTTGCAGACAATAAAATTATACATCTGTACCTTTAGTGTTCATGGCAGTTAGAAAGTATGTAACCTGTTACTCATAACTCAAATTCAAAACTTGGTTCATAATACTTAACCTTAAAAGTCAGAAGTACACCAATGTAACAAGCAATATCTTATACCAGACTTTTTCTAAACATAAGAAGAGTGACCAGAAATTTACCCTTTCACTGACTGCTTAGATATTAGTGTTAATGCTGACTCTGTCATGGATTCTGAAGAAGTGTCAGTTAACATGATAAACTTCCTCTGTTGATGCCTTACTTCATGTTCAGTGTTTGAAATGTAGATTATGAGCCCCCTGCAACCATACCCAGAAAAATTTATTTATTGGAAAAGAAACACTTGAGACATTTTTACATCAAATTGAGACAAAAATGATACATTGCTGAATAAGAATTTTAATGTTAAAAAGACTGAGTTCTGCCATATTTTTTGCTCCTTCTTGGTTATGTGTTCCTGGACAAACAAGTCATTTAATATCTATGGGTCTCTAATTATTTTTCTGTAAAATGGAGCAAACTGTAATCAGTCTGGAAAATTCACAGAGCTGAGTATCAGATCATAAAACAGGCATGGAAAATGTTATGAATTATATTCCCTTGACAGTTTTAAGGTGATCTTCATTTATTCACTGTTCATGTGTACAGACCAGGTGGTAAGAAACATGTCGGCATATTCAAGACAAGGGATAAATGTGTTCAGATAACCTTCACTTTTTGATTGAAACTGTGACTCATTAACATTTCAGAATCGACAGTGATGAAACAAGGCTACCTGCTTTAAATGTTAGAGCAGAATTGCCTCAGGGGATTATTGAATAGAGTCGATAAGCTAGTTGTTCTTTAAATTTTTCTCGAAGTCTGGTTCTATTATTCTTGCCAAGGATTGTTAAAATACTTGCATTTTTGCATGTGAAACTTTTAATCTTCCAGTGCCTTTAAAAACTGGTAATCAAAATAAGGGATGCTAGAATCTGTAACTGCAATTAAATATGTATTTATGGTAAGATTTCTGGGTTTTTTAGGGAACCCTAAGCACTCCTATATCCAATCAAAACAATTATCCTACAAAGTGTATCAAGGTGCCAATATTTGTTGAAGTAGTAATTTTACAGGCAGCCAAGTCTGGAATCTGACAGGGACTAGAAATCACAGCTTCCGGGAGAAAATGTGGGCAATTCCTTGTAGGCATGTGTTTAGTAATAAAAAGTATGGATGCTTGAGTTCTAGCCACCACTCTGCCACTTACTAGCTCTGTGGTGTCTAAGCCATAGTTTCCTAAGTAAAATGGGCATAATAACAGTAAAGAGGATGAATAAGGCATACTGGTTTGTGATTATTTTCTCTTCTAATGTCTTCATCTGATTTTGGTATTAGGGTAATGCTGACCTCAAAAAATAGCTTAGGAAGTTCTCTCCTTTTCTATGTTCTAAAAGAGTTTTAGGATTGTTATAACTTTGCTAGATTTTTTTTTTTTGCACAAAAGTTTTTTTTTATTAGTTTCTGCTTTATAACAAAGTGAATCAGTCATACATATATATCTTTTCCCACATCCCTTCCCTCATGCATCTCCCTCCCTCCCACCCTCCCCATCCCACCCCTCCAGGCAGTCACAAAGCACCGAGCTGATCTCCCTGTGCTCTGCGGCTGCTTCCCACTATCTATCTACCTTACGTTTGGCAGTGTATATATGTCCATGCCTCTCTTTCACTTTGTCACAGCTTATCCTTCCCCCTCCCCATATCCTCAAGTCCATTCTCAAGTAGGTCTGTGTCTTTATTCCCGTTTTACCCCTAGGTTCTTCATGACATTTTTTTTTAATTCCATATATATGTGTTAGCATATGTTATTTGTCTTTCTCTTTCAGACTTACTTCACTCTGTATGACAGAATCTAGGTCTATCCACCTCATTACAAATAGCTCAGTTTCGTTTCTTTTTATGGCTGAGTAATATTCCATTGTATATATGTGCCACATCTTCTTTATCCATTCATCCGATGATGGACACTTAGGTTGTTTCCAGCTCTGGACTATTGTGAATAGAGCTGCAATGAACATTTTGGTACATGTCTCTTTTTGAATTATGGTTTCCTCAGGGTATATGACTAGTAGTGGGATTGCTGGGTCATATGGTAGTTCTATTTTTAGTTTTTTAAGGAACCTCCATACTGTTCTCCATAGTGGCTGTACCAATTCACATTCCCACCAGCAGTGCAAGAGTGTTCCCTTTTCTCCACACCCTCTCCAGCATTTATTGTTTCTAGATTTCTTGATGATGGCCATTCTGACTGGTGTGAGATGATATCTCATTGTAGTTTTGATTTGCATTTCTCTAATGATTAATGATGTTGAGCATTCTTTCATGTGTTTGTTGGCAGTCTGTATATCTTCTTTGGAGAAATGGCTATTTAAGTATTCTGCCCATTTTTGGATTAGGTTGTTTGTTTTTTTTTGCTATTGAGCTGCATGAGCTGCTTAAAAATTTTGGAGATTAATCCTTTGTCAGTTGCTTCATTTGCAAATATTTTCTCCCATTCTGAGGGTTGTCTTTTGGTCTTCTTTATGGTTTCCTTTGCTGTGCAAAAGCTTTGAAGTTTCATTAGGTCCCATTTGTTTATCTTTGTTTTTATTTCCATTTCTCTAGGAGGTGGGTCCAAAAGGATCTTGCTGTGATTTATGTCATAGAGTGTTCTGCCTATGTTTTCCTCTAAGAGTTTGATAGTTTCTGGACTTACATTTAGGTATTTAATAGATTTTGAGCTTATTTTTGTGTATGGTGTTAGGGAATGATCTAATCTCATACTTTTACATGTCCCTGTCCAGTTTTCCCAGCACCACTTATTGAAGAGGCTGACCATTCTCCACTGTACATTCCTGCCTCCTTTATCAAAGATAAGTTGACCATATGTGCGTGGGTTTATCTCTGGGCTTTCTATCCTGTTCCATTGATCTATCTTTCTGTTTTTGTGCCAGTACAACACTGTCTTGATGACTGTAGCTTTGTAGAATAGTCTGAAGTCAGGGAGCCTGATTCCTCCAGCTCCGTTTTTCGTTCTCAAGATTGCTTTGGCTATTCGGGGTCTTTTGTTTTTCCAAACAAATTTTGAAATTTTTTGTTCTAGTTCTGTGAAAAATGCCAGTGGTAGTTTGATAGGGATTGCATTGAATCTGTAGATTGCTTTGGGTACTAGAGTCATTTTCACAATATTGATTCTTCCAATCCAGGAGCATGGTATATCTCTCCATCTATTTGTATCATCTTTAATTTCTTTCATCAGTGTCTTATAATTTTCTGCATACAGGTCTTTTGTCTCCTTAGGTAGGTTTATTCCTAGATATTTTATTCTTTTTGTTGCAATGGTAAATGGGAGTGTTTTCTCGATTTCATTTTCAGATTTTTCATCATTAGTGTACAGGAATGCCAGAGATTTCTGTGCATTAATTTTGTATCCTGCTACTTTACCAAATTCATTGATTAGCTCTAGTAGTTTTTTGGTAGCATCTTTAGGATTCTCTATGTGTAGTATCATGTCATCTGCAAACAGTGACAGCTTTACTTCTTCGTGTCCAATTTGGATTCCTTTTATTTCCTTTTCTTCTCTCATTGCTGTGGCTAAAACTTCCAAAACTAGGTTGAATAAGAGTGGTGAGAGTGGGCAGCCTTGTCTTGTTCCTGATCTTAGTGGAAATGGTTTCAGTTTTTCACCATTGAGGACAATGTTGGCTGTGGGTTTGTCATATATGGCCTTTATTATGTTGAGGAAAGTTCCCTCTATGCCTACTTTCTGCAGGGTTTTTATCATAAATGGGTGTTGAATTTTGTCAAAAGCTTTCTCTGCATCTATTGTGATGATCATATGGTTTTTCTCCTTCAATTTGTGAATATGGTGTATCACATTGATTGATTTGCGTATATTGAAGAATCCTTGCATTCCTGGAATAAACCCCACTTGATCATGGTGTATGATCCTTTTAATGTGCTGTTGGATTCTGTTTGCTAGTATTTGGTTGAGGATTTTTGCATCTATGTTCATCAGTGATATTGGCCTGTAGTTTTCTTTCTTTGTGACATCCTTGCCTGGTTTTTGTATCAAGGTGATAGTGGCCTCGTAGAATGAGTTTGGGAGTGTTCCTTCCTCTGAAATTGTTTGGAAGAGTTTCAGAAGGACGGGTGTTAGCTCTTCTGTAAATGTTTGATAGAATTCGCCTGTGAAGCCATCTGGTCCTGGGCTTTTGTTTGTTGGAAGATTTTTAATCACAGTTTCAATTTCAGTGCTTGTGATTGGTCTATTCATATTTTCTATTTCTTCCTGATTCAGTCTTGGCAGGTTGTGCATTTCTAAGAATTTGTCCATTTCTTCCAGGTTGTCCATTTTATTGGCATAGAGTTGCTTGTAGTAATCTCTCATGATCTTTTGTATTTCTGCAGTGTCAGTTGTTACTTCTCCTTTTTCATTTCTAATTCTATTGATTTGAGTCTTCTCCCTTTTTTTCTTGATGAGTCTGGCTAAAGTTTTTTCAGTTTTGTTTATCTTCTCAAAAAATCAGCTTTTACCTTTATTGATCTTTGCTATCATTTCCTTCATTTCTTTTTCATTTATTTCTGATCTCATCTTTATGATTTCTTTCCTTCTGCTAACTTTGGGTTTTTTTTGTTCTTCTTTCTCTAATTGCTTCAGGTGCAGGGTCAGGTTGTTTACTCGAGATGTTTCCTGTTTCTTAAGGTGGGATTGTATTGCTATAAACTTCCCCCTTAGAACTGCTTTTGCTGCATCCCTTAGGTTTTGGGTCGTTGTGTCTCCATTGTCATTTGTTTCTAGGTATTTTTAAATTTCCTCTTTGATTTCTCCAGTGATCACTTCGTTATTGAGTAGTGTATTGTTCAGCCTCCATGTGTTTGTATTTTTTACAGATCTTTTCCTGTAATTGATGTCTAGTCTCATAGCATTGTGGTCGGAAAAGATACTTGATACAATTTCAATTTTCTTAAATTTACCAAGGCTTGATTTGTGACCCAAGATATGATCTATCCTGGAGAATGTTCCATGAGCACTTGAGAAAAATGTGTATTCTGTTGTTTTTGGATGGAATGTCCTATAAATATCAATTAAGTCCATCTTGTTTAATGTATCATTTAAGGTTTGTGTTTCCTTATTTACTTTTATTTTGGATGATTTGTCCATTGGTGAAAGTGGGGTGTTAAAGTCCCCTACTATGAGTGTGTTACTGTCGATTTCCCCTTTTATGGCTGCTAGTATTTGCCTTATGTATTGAGGTGCTCCTATGTTGGGTGCATAAATATTTACAATTGTTATATCTTCTTCTTGGATTGATCCCTTTATCATTATGTAGTGTCCTTCTTTGTCTCTTCTAATAGTCTTTATTTTAAAGTCTATTTTGTCTGATATAAGAATTGCTGCTCCAGCTTTCTTTTGATTTCCATTTGCATGGAATATCTTTTTCCATCCCCTTACTTTCAATCTGTATGTGTCTCTAGGTCTGAAGTGGGTCTTTTGTAGACAGCATATATATGGGTCTTGTTTTTGTATACATTCAGGCAGTCTATGTCCTTTGGTGGGAGCATTTAATCCATTTACATTTAAGGTAATTATTGATATGTATGTTCCTATTCCCATTTCCTTAATTGTTTTGGGTTCGTTATTGTAGTTATATTCCTTCTGTTGTGTTTCTTGCCTAGAGAAATTCCTTTAGCATTTGTTGTAAAGCTGGTTTGGTGGTGCTGCACTCTCTCAGCTTTTGCTTGTCTGTAAACGTTTTAATTTCTCCATCAAATCTGAATGAGATCCTTGCTGGGTAGAGTAATCTTGGCTGCAGGTTTTTCCCCTTCATCACTTTAAGTATGTCCTGCCACTCCCTTCTGGCTTGTAGAGTTTCTGCTGAGAGATCAGCTGTTATCCTGATGGGGATTCCCTTATGTGTTATTTGTTTTTTTTTCCCTTGCTGCTTTTAATACGATTTCTTTGTGTTTAATTTTTGACAGTTTGATTAATATGTGTCTTGGCATATTTCTCCTTGGATTTATTCTGTATGGGACTCTCTGTGCCTCCTGGACTTAACTATTTCCTTTCCCATATTAGGGAAGTTTTCAACTATAATCTCTTCAAATATTTTCTCAGTCCCTTTCTTTTTCTCTTCTTCTTCTGGAACCCCTATCATTCGAATGTTGGTGCGTTTAATGTTGTCCCAGAGGTCTCTGAGACTGTCCTCTGTTCTTTTCATTCTTTTTTCTTTATTTTGCTCTGCCTCAGTTATTTCCACTATTTTATCTTCCACCTCACTTATCCGTTCTTCTGCCTCAGTTATTCTGCTATTGATCCCATCTAGAGTATTTTTCATTTCATTTATTGTGTTTTTAATCGATGCTTGATTCATCTTTAGTTCTTCTAGGTCCTTGTAAACTGTTTCTTGCATTTTGTCTATTCTATTTCCAAGATTTTGGATATTGGAAATAGAATCTTGGATCAGCTTTACTATCATTCTTCTGAATTCTTTTTCAGGTAGACTGCCTATTACCTCTTCATTTGTTAGGTCTGGTAGACTTTTTATCTTCCTCCTTCACCTGCTGTGTGTTTTTCTGTCTTCTCATTTTGCTTATATTTCTGTGTTTGGGGTCTCCTTTTTGCAGGCTGCAGATTCGTAGTTCCTATTGTTTTTGGTGTCTGTCCCCAGTGGCTAAGGTTGTTTCAGTAGGTTGTGTAGGCTTCCTGGTGGGGGGGGGCTAGTGCCTGTGTTCTGGTGGTTGATGCTTGATCTTTTCTTTCTGGTGGGCAGATACACGTCTGGTGGTGTGTTTTGGGGTGCCTGTGGCCTTGTTATGTTTTTAGGCAGCCTCTCTGCTAATGGGTGGGGTTGTGTTCCTGCCTTGCTAGTTGCTTGGCATAGGGTGACCAGCACTGTAGCTTGCTGGTCGTTGACTGAAGCTGGGTGCTGGTGTTGAGATGGAGATCTCTCGGAGATTTTCGCCGCTTGATATTATGTGGAGCTGGGAGGTCTCTTGTGGACCCGTGTCCTGAAGTTGGCTCTCCCACTTCAGAGGCACAGCACTGACTCCTGGCTGCAGCACCAAGAGTCTTTCATCTACCTGGCTCAGAATAAAAGGGAGAAAAAGTAGAAAGAAAGAATTAGTAGAAGAAAGAAAGAGAGAGAGAAAGAAAGGAAGAAGGAAAGAAAGGAAGGAAGAAAGAAAGAAAGAAAGGAGGGCGGGAGGGAGGAAGGACGGAAAGAAAGAAAGAACGAAAGGAGGGAGGGAGGAAGGAAAGAAAAAGAGTGAATGGAAGAAGGGAGGGAGGGAGGGAGGAAGGAAAGAAAGAGAGAAAGAAGGAAAGGAGGGGCGGACGGAGGGAGGGAGGAAGGGAAGGTAGGAAAAAAAGAAAGAGCAGGTAAAGTAAAATAGAATAAATTATGAAATATAGTAGCGTTATTAAAATTAAAAAGTAATTATTAAAAAAACGGACAGATAGAACCCTGGGACATATGGTGGAAGCAAAGCTATACAGAGAGAATCTTACACAGAAGAATACACATACATATTCACAAAAAGAGAGCAGGGGGAAAAATCAAAAACCTTGCTCTCCAAGTCCACCTCCTCAATTTGGGATAATTCGTTGTAAAAAGAGGAAAAGGGCGAGAAGTCTGAAATCTTGCTCTCTAAGTCCACGTCCTTAATTTGGGATAGTTCGTTGTAAAAAGAGGAAAAGGGGGGAAAGTCTTAAATCTTGTCCTCAAAGTCTACTTCCTCAATTTGGGATGATTCGCTGTCCATTCATGCACTCCACAGACGCAGGGCACACCAAGTGAACCGTGGAGCTTTAATCCGCTGCCTCCGAGGCTGCACAGAGAGATTTCCCTGTCTCTGCTCTCACAGCTCCCGGGTCTCAGCCTTGGACCTGGTCCCGCCTCTGCGCGTAGGTCGCCGGAGGGCGTCCGTTCTTCGCTCAGACAGGACGGGTTTAAAGGAGCCACTGATTCGGGGGCTCTGGCTCACTCAGGCAGAGGGGAGGGAGGGGCGCGGTGTGGGGCGGGCCTGCGGCGGCACAGGCCAGCATGACGTTGCAGCAGTCCGAGGCGCTCCGTGCGCTTTCCCGGGAAAGCCGTCCGCGGGTCCCGGGACCCCGGCAGTGGCGGGGTGCACAGGCCCCCCGGAAGGCGGGGCGGACAGTGACCCGCGCTCGCACCCAGGCCCCGCGGCGGCGGCAGCAGCAGCCCCAGCGTCCCACGCCCGTCTCCGGGGTCCGCGCCTTTAGCCGCGGCTCGCGCCCGTCTCTGGCGCTTCCCCAAGCAGCCCTCTTAATGCCCTCTCCTCTCGCACCAGGAAACAAAAGGGAAGAAAAAGTCTCTTGCCTCTTCGGCAGCTCCAGACTTTTTCCCCCGGACTCCCTCCGGGCTAGCCGTGGTGCACTAACCCCTTCAGGCTCTCTTCTTGCCGCCAGCCCCAGTCCTCTCCCTGCGCTCCGACTGAAAGCCGATAACAGCTCCCATCCCCGCCCGCCCCAGTGGCCGAGCAGAGAAGCCTCTCAGGCTGGTGTGTGCCTGAGGGCACCGATCCTCTGTGCCGGAATCTCTCCGCTTTGCCCTCCACACCCCTGTTGCTGTGCTCTCCTCCGCTACTCCGAAACTTTCCCCCTCCGCCACCTGCAGTCTCCGCCCGCGAAGGGGCTTCTAGTGTGTGGAAACCTTTCCTCCTTCACGGCTCCCTCCCACTGGTGCAGGTCCCGTCCCTATCCTTTTGTCTCTGTTTATTCTTTTTTCTTTTGTCCTACCCAGGTATATGGGGAGTTTCTTGCCTTTTGGGGGGTCTGAGGTCTTCTGTCAGCGTTCAGTAGGTGTTCTGTAGGAGTTGTTCCACGTGTAGATGAATTTCTGATGTATCTGTGGGGAGGAAGGTGATCTCCGCGTCTTACTCTTCCGCCATCTTCCTCCGGGGCCTTTGCTAGATTTTTGATAGAACTAATAGAGAGGGTTGCGGTTTTCCTTTTGAGGGGAATTTCAGTTACAATCCAATTTCTTTAGTTATATAAGGGTATTCAGATGTTCTGTTTCTTTTGGGATCAGTTTTAGAAATTTGTGTCTTTCAAAGGATTTGTTCATTTCTTTTAAGTTGTCAATTTTATTGGTATAAAATGGCTCATAATATTTCCTTATTATCCTTGTAATATTTCTTCTTTATCCATTTTTTTAGCTCCCATAGCCATGTGGCTTCATTCATTCTTGATATTATGCCTATATTTTTATGATAAATCTATGCAGGTTTATAAATTTTAAATGTTTAAAAAACATATTTTATTGATTTTTCTATATTGTCATTTTCTATGTAATTTACTTTCACTCTTATCTTTATTTCCTTCCTTCTACATATTTTGGGTTTAATTTTACACTTTTCTATCTTCTTAAGGTGGAAGCATAATCTGTGATTTTAGAACTCTGTTGTTTTCATATAAAAGCATTTAGTGTTATATATTTTTTTCTAAACACCTGTCAATACATCCTATCACTTGCGTTCTGTGGCGTTTTCATTTTCATTTGCTTTGAAATCATTTTTAATTTCCTTTGTTTTATCATCTTTGACCCATGGCTCATTTGGGTCCATGTGCTCTCTCATCCTGTACACATATCCTCATAAAATAAGGTGTTTAAATGTCTTTTTATTGAGGTATAATTGACATATGACATTATATTAGCTTCATGTGTACAGCACAATGATTCAATAATTGTATACAGTGTGAAATGATCCCCACAATAAGTCTAGTTAACATCTGTCACCATACATAGTTACAAAATTCTTTTTTTGTGATAAGTGCTTTTAAGATCTACTTTCTTAGCAACTTTTAAAGTTCTCAAATAAAATATCTTCCATCTAAAATGGGAGTCAGTGAAGTGTAGCTCCAGATGGACTTTCGGCTGCTGTTGAAAGCACAGCAAGTCTGACAACCTGTTTTGGAAATATTTGCTTCCGTCTGATGCAAGAACTGTTTGACTCTTGCTGGAATCAGCATTTCACATGTAATAGAGCAGTGCTCTAATCCAGCATGACAAATCCTATTTTCCTATGTGGAGGTGTTTTGAACAGAAAATATGGGTCATCCTGGCCAAAAATATAGATAGGTGATTTTTAATGACTTCTGGTATTTATCTTCCTTCCATCATTTTAAGTGCACAGAGTGTATCTTCGTGTAATAACATACTCACTAGAGCTCCCAATCACGTCCAGGGGACGTTTATCAATACAATGAAGTCTGCTTTAAAAAACAAATCCCAAACTTTCACTGTTACTTAACATAAATGTGTCTTTTAAATTACCTTTATTCCCTTCGAGTTTTGCAGCTGTCATTTGTCTCCTTTGTTTTTTCTAAGCCTTTCTTTTATCAAAATGTTTTTAAGTTCACATGAAGTTCTAGTTAAATCTTTAGAGTTTAAAATGGAATCAGGTCTGAGCTATAGTTCCTCAGAGAAGCCACCCAGACAACTCTATTTTATACTAGGCTCTTCCTCCCAATCTGGCCCCTCTCTATATTGTTACCTTTTTTTTTTTTTTTTTTTTTTTTTGCGGTACGCGGGCCTCTCACTGTTGTGGCCTCTCCCGTTGCGGAGCACAGGCTCTGGACGCGCAGGCTCAGCGGCCATGGCTCACGGGCCCAGCCGCTCTGCGGCATGTGGGATCCTCCCGGACCGGGGCACGAACCCGTGTTCCCTGCATCGGCAGGCGGACTCTCAACCACTGTGCCACCAGGGAAGCCCTATATTGTTACCCATTTTCATTTACTTCATAGACTTTATCACCAACTAATGTTTTAAGTTCATTTATTTTAATTAGATTTTCTGCCCACAAGAATATAAATTTCTTGAGATAAAGAACATTGTCTTTCTTATGTGTTTTATTTCCTCAGAACCACAAACAATGCCTAAAACACACTAGGTTTTCCATAAATATACAAGGAAAAAAATATTCCATCAATACATTATAGAAGAATTAGTGTCATTGCATTTAAATATATTATTTAAATTATACTTCTTAAATAACTTTTTTGTAAAATTCAGCTTGAAGCCTCCTAATATCCTAAGATAATATATTTCAATGATTTCAACTGGTCTCAGTCTTCTCAGAATGTATAGAAATATGGTTTGCATATAAGGACATACATGTTTGGTCTCTGCATGGTCTAGTCTAGTAATCCTGTTTTTACAGTGTTTTCACTGGAATAGTCTTGATGGGAAATGTTATAGCCCACAGTATGGTAACCTGTCGTCTAAATGATGGTCGGAATTCAGAAAAGTCTCAGCCACTGTCATTTTGTGTTCTCAGAAGTAGATGGAAAAAAAAAAAAAAAAAAGCTGTCATACAGCCCAAGCCCATAAAGTTTATTTTGCAGAGAAAAGATGAAACTACTTGAGGATTTTGTCTAAAATGTCTTGAATTAGAGTCTTACATTTAATAGAGCTGTTGATGTATCTGGTGCGAGTGAGGGTGGATTGAGACAAGACACTTGGGCAAGAAGAGCACACAGACAGATGCAGAAATGTCTTATGATATTGATAAAAGAGATCTCAAAGCAAAATTGAGTTACACGTATTCAAAAATAGTCTAGCACAAAAGTTGGAGGGTTTTTTGTTTGTGTTTTGTTTTTTAACTTATACCAGAATCCTCTCTAGAGTCATGACCATTTAGGCCCCTGGTATAGGAAGTGAATGCAGAGATGCCTCTAAATTCTAGAGTTTTGGACCTTAATATACTAATGATGTAGAGTTATTCCATAAGAAAAGATTTTACACTGTTTCAAGATAAATTCAAGGAAATGATCTTTCTTACATAATTTTATATACGATCCCCTTTCTGTGTTATCTGCCATTATTATAAACCATCATATTCCAAGGTATGAGCAGACTTACCTCTAACATTCCAAGCTTTCCCTACTTCATAATTTCATATGTGTGCTCCCAAAGTCCAGGATCTACGCATCAAATATACTAAGGAAAAACTGAATTTCTTCTCCAGAGAGCAGTGAACATTGACAAGAAGAAATGCAGAATGTGGTATAACCAAAGAAGGTCATTATGCAAATGGTGGGTCACCTGGTCCATTCAGCTTCCTGTGGATTCTTGGTTTTGACACAGAAAGAGAAAAAAATATTTTTGAGAGGAGAGGGCTAAATCTGCCCATCAAATAAACAATTTCAACTTTCTATGAATATGTGAACTCCATAAGATAATACTATGCTGCTCTAATATTAATAGTTTTCACAATGAAGACCCAAGTCATTGAAAAAAGTCTTTGATTTCTTTTGGGTAGCTTCTATTTATTATGGCTGCACTATGTACAATGTAAACCCCTTGGTTTAATAAAAGGAAGCCCAGAACTGTTAAGCTATACTAACAGTGGTTTATAATAAGTTTCTATTAGATAACTGTGTGATGTTGTACAGTTATTAAATAAAGAGAAGTGTGATCTATCATGCAGAACTACTGGAGGGTCAGATACAATGTATACATAGCTCATAGCACAGCAATGTACACAGCAGGCATTGATGTTGTAACAATAACCTCCATGATCAACCTTACCAATTCACCTGCTTTTACAAATATATAACCACTTAAATTATTTTCAATTAGTCCTTCGCTTATTTAGTAGCAGTATAGCCATTAATTCTCTCTCTTGAGACATCTGCCCACATACTCCCATTGTACAAAAAATCCAGAAGCTTATTCTGTTTGAAAGGAGGTTAGTAGTATTTCAGTCACTAAGCAGACAGCAGACAGTAAAATAATTGACCCATTGTTGCCATCAATTCCTTCCTCTCAAACTGCATGGAGGCTGGTCAACGGCATTTTGTGTGGGGTTATGTTTCTCCATTGCAGCAGGGATATTCCTGCGGGTCCTGGCCCCTGCCAGCACCAGTGTGCTGTTCCACAGTGAGTACCAAAATTAAAACTCTTATTCAAACTCCCATGCTTCATTATTGCTCCACAAAACAGCCGCTATGCCAAGGAAGCTGGTGTGCTAAAATCATCTCTTCTCTTGAGTACTTTGGTCCTTAAAGCATCAGACTTGTTCCCATTCAAGTACATTCTTGGAGTCCTTCTCTGCCGGCAAGCTTTGCCAGGAGCCAAGGGCAGCAACCTTGTTTACTGCTCTGCCCCTAGCATCTAGGTCTGTGCTTGGTCCTTGATAGACGGATGAATAAATAACTAAATGAATGAATGAATTCACTCACTTAGCTCTCACTGATATTGAATCTTAGGGAGCCGACTCTAGGTCTTGGATCTTTTACTTACAAAATGCTTAAGCAAATTGGTCCACCACTTGCCCCAAGATCAGCTCTGTATACTGAAGTCTTTTTATAAGAGGCCTGCTCATTTCATGGTGTTAGTCTGCATTATACTTTTTAGTGTTGTTAATAATGGGGACATTTTTTTATTTATCTGGAAATTTCACATATGACTAATATGCTGCATTTAATGATGCCAGATGACAGCTGCACTAAAATATGATTTCAGGAAAGAACGCTAGTGTCAGGAGGCTTATTAGAGCTTCCAAAATACCAGCAACCCTCAAGCAGACACATATGCACCCAAAAGTTGTGACCATTTGTGGCTAAATTATGTGAAAGTAAAGTGAATCATAGCAATGGGAGATATAAAAACAGCACCCTTGTTTTAATACCATCTTGAAGAAATTCCACTTGTGACCAGGCTCTGAGAGGTGCCTCAAAAAGGGTTATTGCTGACAAAATTATAAATCAAGGTAGTTTTATCAGCAAATGTTAAAAAAAATTCTGATTATTAGTTCTACTCAAAAGACCTGATCGTTAGTCTGACTCAACGGTGTCTCTTCTCACTATAAATATTCAACCAGAGCCTTGAGGATTGCTTACTCTGGATTGTGGAAAAGGGGTTTCTGCAGTGGTTAAGAGGTTAGAATCTATGATCATTAATATACTTCCCAATAAGAAGATTCTATGATTAGTATTGTGTAGTTAATATTCATGGTCTAGTGTAAATCACCAATACATGCTTCAAATATATTTCTGCCTAAAATTAAAAACAAAAATGTTAATAAATGCACGTTTGAATCTTTACACAATATAGGCATTTATGTAGCAACCACATTGCCAAATGTTTTTGTGACTGGTGGTCAGAAACATTTGTTTTTCATGAAGAAAAAATATTCCCCAGGGGGAAAAAACTTAACTTTTTCTTTCCTTAGTAAGATCCCCATCCATCTTTTTCTTTTTCTTCTTTTTTTAAAATTTATTAATGTTTCTTTTTTTTCATTTATAAATGCTTGAGGACATTTGCCATCACAGCGAGACACTTTCCTCTGTCTTCTCTTATGAGATATGTGCTCAGAAAATGGTTAAGGTTGAGTTGTCAGAGGAAAGGCTCAGTGACTCCAGCTGAGAGGTGACTGGACTAAGGCAGCAGGTCATAAACTTGCTTGTAAATCTGAATCCCCTGGGGGGCTTGCTAAGCCACAGCATGCTGAGCCCCTTCCCTGGAGTTTTGGATTCAGTAGTTCCACCTAACAAGTTCCTAGGTGATGCTAATGCTGCTGGTCCAGGATGCCCTTTGAGAACAACATATCATAATTCTGTCTGAGTCTAGCTTTTGGCCTGTAGCTGTGGGACAAGTGGACTCTCCAAGTTCTCTTTATGTAACCAATACTTAAAAAAAAAAAATTATTGGCCTTTTTTTTTTTTTGAAGTATAGTTGATTTACAATGTTGTGTTACTTTCAGGTGTACAGCAAAGTGATTCAGTTATACATATATATAAATATTCTTTTTCGGATTCTTTTCCATTATGACTTATCACACGATATGGAATATAGTTCCCTGTGCTATACAGTAGGACCTTGTTGTTTATCTATTTTATATACAGTAGCATGTATTTGTTAATCCCAACTTCCTAATTTATCCCTCCCACCACTTTCCCCTTTGGTAACCACAAATTAGTTTTCTATGTCTCTGTGTCTGTTTCTGTTTTGTAAATAAGTTCATTTGTATCATTTTTTAAAATTCCGCATAGAAGTGATATCATATGGTATTTGTCTTTCTCTGTCTGACTTATTTCACTTAGTATGATCATTGTTAGGTCCATCCATGTTGCTGTAAATGGCATTATTTCATTCTTTTTTATGGCTGGATAATATTCCATTGTATATATGTACTACATTTTCTTTACCCATTCATCTGTCAATGGATATTTAGGTTGCTTCCATTTCTTAGCTATTGTAACTAGTGCTGCTATAAACATTGGGGTACATGTATGTTTTCAAATTAGAGTTTTTATCTTTTCCAGATATATGCCCAGGAGTGGGATCATATGGTAGCTCTATTTTTAGTTTTTTAAGGAACCTCCATACTGTTCTCCATATTGGCTTCACCAATTTACATTCCCCCCAGCAGTGTAGGGTTCCCTTTTCTCCACACCCTCTCCAGCAGTTATTATTTGTAGACTTTTTGATCATACCATTCTGACCAGTGTGAGGTGATACCTCATTACAATTTGGATTTGTATTTCTCTAATGATTAGAGATACTTTTAACATATTCACCTCTTCCCTTAATCTCACATATGTTTACAGGAAGTTGAGGTCATCTTTACGTTTTATTGTGAAGTGGTCAATCCCTAACACAGTCTCTGTTAGGTGGGAGGAGTTGAGTGGGACAGAAGCAGAGAAATGCAATTTTCCTCTTGTACTTTGACTGTTTTCGGGGATTTAGTGGCAGGTCACAGAGAATTACCACTTCATCAATAGGGAGTGTTTTCCTACATGAAGATATTCCTACTTTCAAAGTAATGTTGCCTTGGGGATTTGAAGGTCTACTGAATTCTGGGTTTTGTACTTGGTCTGGATACATAACTGAATATTTTATTTTGTCAAGTGTATTCCTGTTCTTCAGTGCCTTCATAATTCCCTCTCCTCCTGTGCTGACTCCAGAAGTGACCTATTAAAAGCATGCAGCTCATCCCCAAGTCATCAGGCATCCCCTTTAAGTCTGGCCTTTTGAACACCAGTTGTAAACCTTCTTCAGTGGTCTGGGAGACCTCACAGTCTTTGGCCTCTTGCTTCTATTCTGTCTTAATAACTTGCCTCTGTGACTTGATACTTCTGTTGGACTGTCTAATTGGTCCACGTTTCCCCTTGGTTCTGCGCCCTGAAGCCCATGCCAACCCCATCCTGTTCAGGTGCCCGTTCTCCACCCTAGTCCAGGTTGTTAAGCTCCTACTTCTCTGTGTGCTTGGATAGAACTTGCTAACTTTATTTTACATTTATTAATACATAGCTTTCCATTCACTAGATGAGAAGACGTATTGCCTACTATTTAGGAGAACAGCATTCTAATATCTTGTGTCATATACTTTTGCAATACATATTTTAAAGTACATTTCAAGATTATGTCAAATCAATATATACCCATTACCGAATTTTCAGTTTTAAGTGACAGAAAACCCAACTCAATCTAGCTTAAATAAGATGAGTTTTGTGGCCTAGATAAAGTGAGAAATTGAGGAAGACTGGCCTTAGGTGGAACTTAAGACAACAATTCAAGTAATGCCTCCAAAGGTCTGGTTCCTGTCTTTGAGTTCTCAGTTCTTCTCTTTCTGGATTGGTTCTTTTCTCAAAGGGGCTCTGCCTTATTGCAGCAAGTCTAGTCATAAACTCACACTTCCGTGTCTCATGGAAAAAGAACATCCTTTCCCCCAGCTTCCTGAAATCCCTGAGGTCTGCTTGGGCTGCCCTGACTAGTTTGTGTGCCCAGCTATGAACCAATCACCATGGCCACTGTGGGCAGCACAAAGCCAAGGGCAAGTCCAGCCCGAGAGAGTCCATCCTGGGAGCTGAGCAGGAAAAGTCCCAGACAGATTCCTGAAAAACTGATTGTTGAAGAGAGGATCCCACACCAAAGACAGAGGTGCCCTCCCAGGTACACTAATCAGAGGATGGCTGAAGGGTTTAGAAAATATATCTTCTTTACCTATTGATCCTTTTTTCTTTCCCTCTCAGACCACAAGTCACCAATATTTCTGATGCTAATTTTTAGTTGAATGCGAAGAAAATGCTTCCTTGTCACCATCAAGATTTTTGAGATATACAATATTTAGAGATAGAGTTTTCACACAGCAGAAATTTTTGGTTATTTTTTTCAGCCATGCTAAATTAAAATCAGATCAGAGCTAGAATTTGAACACAAGAATTTTGGGAGGGTAGAAAATAATTACATCAGTGGCAGTTCAGGAAAAAAACATTTTATTTTTGGTATCAATAGAGTATCATAAAAGCTTTAGGGTCCCTCATTTCAAAAATGTGTAAAAGGGAAGTTCAACAAAATAAAAGATCAGAAACAATGACATTTACTGATACACAAATAATAACATTGTTCTATAGGCATATTCTTACATCTTTTTAAATTGAGATGTAATTGACATATCACTGACATATTGTGTTATTTTAAGGTGTAAAACGGCGTTGATTTGATACATTTATATACTGCAGTTTGGTTACCACCATAGCATTAGCTGACACCTCCATCATATCATATACTTATCAATTTTGTGTGTGTGTGTGTGGTGAGAACATTTCAGATCTATCTCTTAGCAACTTTGAAGGATATAATACAGTATTGTTGACTACAATCACTATGCTGTGCCTTAGCTCTCCAGAGCTCACTCATCATCTAACTGGAAGTTTGCACTTTTTTTTTTTTAACATCTTTATTGGAGTATATTTGCTTTACAATGGTGTCTTAGTTTCTGCTTTATAACAAAGTGAATCAGCTATACATATACATATATCCCCATATCTCCTCCCTCTTGCATCTCCCTCCCACCCTTCCTATCCCACCCCTCAAGGTGGACACAAAGCACGCAGCTGATCTCCCTGTGCTATGCAGCTGCTTCCCACTAGAGTCTGTCATACAGAGGGAAGTTTGCACTTTTGACCGACATCACCCCAATTCCTCTGGTACCCACCGCTCTGCTCTCTGTTTATAGGAATTTGGCATCTTAGATTCCACGCATCAGTGAGATCAGTCAGTATTTACCATATTCTTACACCTGTAGGGCTCTTTCTCATCCCTGCCCAGAGGCATTAGTGTGGTCCCTTTTAAAATAAATTCAGACTGTTTGCTCACCTGTTGAAACTCCCCTATGTCATTTCCCGTTTCATTTGGAATAAATCCCACATCCTTACTGTGGTTACACAGCCCTGGGTGGTCTGGCCTTGTCACTTCTCCAGCTGCAGCTCCTGCCTCCCCCTGCTCACTCTCTCCCTCTGCTAGAGCTACAGCAGCTGCCTTCAACACCTCCCAGTGTCACACCCACCAAACACGTGGCTGCCAGGATGCTTTCACATGTCCTACCCCTGTCCCCTTGCATACCCACTTGGCTTGCTCCCTTGTTTTCTCCTTCATTGCATGGTCACTGTTCCAATTTCATCTTGTCTGAGCCACCTTCCATGCCCACCTTATTTTACTGTGCTATCCCCAACTCATAGCCTTCTGTCCTTGAAGTCTGCTTTATCTATTCTCCCACAGACCTAAATATATGACATTATAATGTATATATTTTGTTTTTCCTTTAATAACTACTTTCCCATAAGATTATCAGTTATAGAGAACCAAGGGCTTGGTCAGGTTTTAGTGCTGTACAGCTAGCAGAGCTGTTCCTAGCCTATAGTTGTCTCTCTATAATTATATATTGAAAAAAATCAGTAAATTAGCTTTGCATTTTACCTTACTTTTAGTAGCTTGTAAAGGTTTTTTTTTTTTCTTTTTTTTTTTGCGGTACGCGGGCCTCTCACTGTTGTGGTTTCTCCCGTTGTGGAGCATAGGCTCTGGACGTGCAGGCTCAGCGGCCATGGCTCATGGGCCTAGCAGCTCCGCGGTATGTAGGATCTTCCCGGAATGGGGCACGAACCTGTGTCCCCTGCATCGGCAGGCGGACTCTCAACCACTGTGCCACCAGGGAAGCCCTTGTAAAGGTTTTTAAAGTAATATCTTACCACAATTGAACATTTGTGAGTTGTATAGAAACATCTTTGGCAATTAAAGGGTGCTACAATTCTGGTTCATGTAGGTTTCCTAGGAGACTGATATTTCCTTTTGCAACATGGTTGCCCCAGAGTTTGGGCCTCTGCTGTCATTTTGACATTTACAACAGGGCAACGCCTATTTTCTCCTTTTGAAGGGTGTGGGAGTCAGGTCCTTCTTTACAGAGAGGAGCAAAGGAATGCTAATACTAATAAAACCATTATCTTGGTTTTGGTGACATGTTTTTATCAATCTTTGCTTCCAGAAAGCCCATTAATCTGAAAATCTGAAGGAAATGATCATGAGCTAGTAAGGGCAAGAACTTTTTGAAAGCCAGTCTTAAAACAAGGAATGGTGGTGTTATGGAAGACTGCCTGTCCAAAATTCATTTGTAAATTGAGTTGTCTCAAATTTGGAGTACTTTCCCCCACATAAATAAGGTATACATGCTGGTTAGGTGCATAGTCAGGTCTCCAGAAGCTGCCCAACCGTTTGGTATCTGAAGCATTCTTGCTATGATTTAATTTATACTTGACCTCATTCATTACATTGCTTCTGTGGGTTGTTTTGTTGCTAATTCTAGACTTCAGAATCAAACTCGTTAGCATCCCTCATTGGGCTTCGGTGGGCTGGGATTAGAAATTCTTGCACCAAACATTTTAGGTGTTTATCCCTTATATCTTTGTAAAAGATACTGGGTGTTCTGAATTAATTAAGAAACCAGCTACATTCTTTTTTTTTCCCCAACTGGGAGATTGGGTGAGATATGGCCGCAGATGGGATTTTTTCCTATAGGAAGGTCTAGATTTGAACCTACATAGATGAGGATAAGGATTAGTCATTTGTACAATATTTCAGGATTTGCTTGTGCATGTAAAATTAGAACCAAAAAGTTAACAGAGATCCACAAGGAATAACCTTGGCTGGTGCAAATTTAATTGTGTCATACAAGTTAGAAGCATGGATTGGAGGGAGACTTCAAGTAGGAGGCTTAGAGGGCTGCCCTTGTGGAAAGTGCAGAGCTGAGACATTAAACAGCTGATTTTCAGGCTTTCCAAACTTTTAGGACATATCTATTATTACATAGTATCTCTAGCTCTGCAGCTGACCTAAATTCTTAAGGAAACATAGATTTGGAAAATCAGCCAGTCATTGCCTAGAGTTTAGATCTTTGCAAAACTAATTTACAGTAGATTGGGGAAAAAAGTTTCAGGCAAAGTCATGCCAGAAACCCTCTTGTCCCTTTACCCTACAAGTCTATGGGGGGCGGGGGGTGGGTGAAGAGAATTTTTGCTTGTTTTACTGTATTTTTACTTGTTCATTACTATTTCCCAATGCCTAGAACTGGCATCCAGTATATACTCAGTAAATATTTGTTGAATAATTTGGTGGGACACAATGCCTTCCCCTCACTAAGGAAGCCAAAGAAAGGTGACAGCCTCTGTTTCCATACCTGACATCAAGGGTGTGAGCAGGTGACTTTGGTACAGCCAACAGAATACTTCCTTCAGGGAGTTAGGCCCTCAATGGACAGAAGATGATCCACTTAGGTGTTATTCACAGTACCAGTAGTGGCATCAAATATGTGGGCGTGGTGGTTTCAAATGTCTGTTTTAGTGGCTGCCATGGTTCATAGCATCATGGCAGCAGGCCCAGAATTTGAGTCTTAACTAGACCTTTCCTTGACCGTGGGACTTGGTTCTCACTGTCCATCCTTTCTTGAGATCCAACTCTTTTCTAAACTTGGTTTTCTAGCTTTATAGAAAAGTCTTTGTAGTACCTATTATTGTTACTTTACTGAATGAGTTAGCCAGAGTTGGTGCCTGTCGTTTAACTGCAAGGATTTTAACAGACACTGGGCAGGAGAAAACAAGAGATCCATAGGATAAGGGGATTAATGGGTAGCATAAGCTTTACAATGGACTGTGGGGATTAGAGGAAACATCTCCATCCTTGGGAGTGGAGAAAAATCTGAGAGGGACTGGTTCGCATATGGGTACTTCGTCATAGGATCAGTTAGGTAGAAGTCTAATTACAGAATCCAGGTTCTAGGTCAAGGCAGAATTAGGGGAAAGTTTTACTTTAAGACTAACTCATTACTAGCCTCTATTTGCAACTCTAAGGTAGAGTTCTTGTTCCTGAGACACTTCAAATCGATATACAGAAAAACCTTCTCTTTCTCTTTCACTTCTTGTGATAATTAGTGTCATTATCATCCCCCCAGTTACTCAAAATAAAGACCCCAATATCCTGGGCAAACTCTCATCTCTACTTCCTTGGGCCTCTTAAATCTAATTAGTCATCTCTCAATCTTTAACTGCCTTAGACCGAGCAATTATCATCTCTCCCTTAAACAATTATAATAGCTCCTTAGCAAGAATTACCACCAACACACAGTTCCCAAACGTACAATGTATCCTCATAAATTCCCGAATTATTATTCTAAACCATTTATGGGATCTTTTTCTCAGGTGATGAAAATTTTTCAAACGTTGCTTATTTTCTTTAATAGAAGGTAATGGGAACTCTTATTATGAAATTAAAGTTCTCATCATTTTCATCAAAAGACTTGGAGAGAGTGTGTGAAAGATCATGGACACTTTAATTATTGATACTGATAGAAAAATATATGGTCAAATACATTTAAGTATCTTCAGTATTTATAAAACACATTTCTAAAATGAAATAACCAGACTGTTGAAAATCATGAGGCAGCAAAAGCTCTAAAAGGTAAATGTACAAAAATGCAGAATAGAGGTGACCTTACTAATATCAAAGAAGAATTCAATGTACAAGATTAAAACGGGACAAAAGAGTACATATTGGAAAAAGGGTACAATAAACCACTAAGAAACTACAGATAAAATGTTATAGCAAAGAAAATAGGATCAAAATAGCCAAGGCAGAATCGGTAGATACACAAAGAGAAACTGACAATATGAAAATCTTAGCAGAAAGCTTTAACACAGCCACAGAATTTGCAATTCCTGCATAAAATAAAGAACACTTTGCTCCATTTTCTTCAAGCTTCTGAAGTTATAAGCTGTTCTGGTATAAAGTATCTTAAGTATAAACTCATTTTTTCCTCTCTCTGAAAGTGTTTGAGTTCTCTGTGTGCCTGATTTTGTTAACTGTAATAATGTTTATTTATATTTTTGTATTCAATGTGCTGGCCACAAGTGGGTCCTGTTCACTTTGGAAACTCATATCCTTAAGTTCTAAAAAGTTGTCTTAAATTATTTACTTGATAATTTCTGGCATGTCTAATCCATGGTGAGTTTTTAAATCGTCTCTTACTATTAGCATTTTCTATCATTGTCATGACTTCATTTTTGTTATTGCTGTTCATTTTCTCTCCTATTGTATATGTTGTGCTCTCATATTTTTATTTTCTAAAACCTATCTCTTGTGCTTTTACTGTCCCTCCTTCTAAACACTAGCATCTTGTTTGTGTTTCATAGATAAAATACCTTTTCTTATTTTCCCAAATATGGCATTTGTAGGGGTTTTTAAAAAATATTTATTTTTTTTAATTTTTGGCTGTGTCGGGTCTTAGTTGCAGCACGTGGGATCTTTCTTTGCAGCACAAGGGCTTCTCTCCAGTTGTGGCATGCGGGCTCGGTTGCCCCTTGGCATGTGGGATCTTAGTTCCACAACCAGGGATCGAACCCATGTCCCCTGCATTGGAAGGTGGATTCTTCCACTGGACCACCAGGGAAGTCCCCATTTGTAGGTATTTTTAAAGCCTTCTTCAGTCTCTTTGATTATTTCCTTTATATTTTCTTGTTACAATATTTCCTTAAATGTCTATTTCCTGGATAGCTGGTCAGATTTAAGAGTAAGGAACTTAAGCATTGTCTGAAATCTTCAATTGTTTGCATTTTGCTTGTTGAATGTTGGGTGGGCCTATGTAGTGTGATTAAGCAACTACCCTGCAGTTACTCTGTGTGGTCTTAACTGATGACCTAACCTTCCTGCCTCATCTGTAGAAAGTGGTGTATAACAGAGCTCATATCAAAAGACTGTTTTGGAGATTAAATGAGATAATATGTGTAAAGTTCGGAGGACAGCACCCACCACAAACGCTTTATAGATGTTTATGATGTGTATATTTTGCCTGCAACATGCTTAGAAGCTTGCTGCAGGGGTGGACAGAGTCTGGGTCTACTATTTTCCTTTATTTTTCTCACTAGTACCTGGTGGTGTTCAGTGAACACAGTTGTTTAAAGTATGAGTTGTAGAGTTGAAGAGATGTTTACAACTCTTGCCCTACCTATTCCTAAGTGTGTAACTTTGAGCAAATTACTCTTCAATTCTATCATTTCAAAAACTGAGATTATAATAGTACCCACTTTGCAAGGTTCTTTGTGGGGTGTAAATAAGATACTACATACAAAGTGCTTGGCATATCATAAATGTTCAATAACGCTCACCAATAGTAATAATAGTGGAAATTATGACAGCGGCTACATGTACTTGATAAGACTTGCTGGTTAACACATTACAAATGTGTATTTTCAGTACATCGTCCTTTTCACTGATTCTTCAAATCTATTGATAAGGATAGAGATGGCACATATTCATCAGATCAACCTAAGATTAGAATTTTACATAATATCCTTTAAAGTTATGCAAACCTTTTCTATAAAGGACCAGATAGAAAAAATTTTAGATGTTGTGGTCCGTATGGTGTTTGTTGCAACTACTCAGCTCTGCTGCTATATCCTGATAGAAGACATAAACAATATGAAAATGAATGGATGTGTCTGTGTTCTAATAAAATGAAACTGTTTACAAAAACAGGTGGGGGGAGGAAGGAATTTGGTCCATAAACCTAAGTTTGCCAACCCCTGCTTTATATACCACGCAGCTCAAGATTGGAATGGAAACATAAATGACATGGTTCTATCACCAGTTCAAACAAAGGAGCAGTAATTCTGGACACTATTTTACATAGGAAAATGTTTGGTTATTGCTGGATACTTCATGTTAGAATCCTCAACTCTTCCCTTTCTAGTAGGTTCTAGAGTATTTTCCTGTAAAGGGACATCTTCAGAACCCACTTATGTTAAGATCCTATGGTATTGCAACAGTTAAATACTTGGCAGGACCATTAGCACAAAAGTTTGTTTTGTTTTCCTTTGATCTTTCCATCTCTAAGGATGAGGTCAAACCTACATATCTCAACAACTACTTTGAAGTTACTTAAAATTGATGTGAGATGCACAAAAGTGTTTCACCCCTCAAAATTGTTCTTATAAAAGATATTCTGATTTTAAAGGACTCTGTAAAAATAGATTATGAATCATTATATAAAGATGACTCACCTAGGAGAAAAGCAATTGCACCTCTGTAAAGGTGCAATTTGGGAAAACATTTTCTTAAAAAGTAAAATCCATACTTATAAAACCTGCTGTGTATATGTAGAGGAAATAATTTATATAACATTAGTAAAATAATTTACCAACTCAGTATATATTTTGGCTGAATATCTTTTAACAAATAATTATGTTAATTTGGTGTCCTTGGAAGAAGAAAATAAGAGTATGCTCATCTTATTGACCATAGACCTGGGACATGGTCTTTTCTCTCTGATTACTCATTACTACTAATAACTTATATAATAATAATTATTATTATTATTAATTATTAATAATAGTTTACATGAAAAGGAAATATGAGAAAATAGAAGAATAACTGTGCTTATTGATCAAGAAAGCATCTAAGGGGTATTCATTGTGAGGTCTTTTAGTGTTAAGTGTCTTATGGAATTTAAAAGTACATATCATGACCCCTGCAGTGACCATGTAATAATGGTAATTGCAGGATTTCAGAAGAGAGAGAATAAGGGGGTTGAAATATTTGAGTAGACTTCATGGAAAAGATGGGACCTTAAGGATAGGATTCAAATAAATAGAGAAGGAAGGACATTGCAGACACACAATGAACAAATACATAAGTGTGTGATGGCAGGGATGCTGAGGAGATGATAATGCTGTAGCATTTTGGACATGGGGGAAAAGTGGGTAGTAAGCCACATAAATTGTCTGCATTTCAAAATCAGTCTTGGGAGTGTTTTTTTAGTGAATGCATATGCGTGTGTGTGTTTACATATACGTGTTGCATTCCAAAATTTTTACAGCTTCCACAATATATACAATATAAATACAATGTAAACAGAAAAGAAAAAAAAATCAAGAGAATCAAGTCAAAAGGAAAAATATGTAAAAATATGTCAAGTGACACATACATGGTCAGTGTTCCTAAATATTCATTAAATATATGAAATAATAAAATTGGGGCACTACAAATAGCACTATCATCTTGGCCCACGTTATTTAATTTGTTTATTTGTAACACAGGAAACATAATACTGACTATTAACTATGTTAATACATAGATTTAGAACAATGCCTACTACAGAGCAGACCCTACCTAAGTATTGACTACTATTATTAATACACAACTTATTTTGCCACATTCTTTAGACACTCTCAGGAAATAACAAAAGCTGATTGAAAGATGTTAAGTTCCATGAAATATAATTCATCTTTTGTGATTTACTAGATTTAAGGACTTCATAGATCTAGCTGCCTGTATAGCTTTGAAATTAATTCCCATAGAACTATCTCCAAAGAAGTGCAACCTGGCAAAATATACTAAAATAACCTAAGATAATTATTCAGAATATTAATATTTGACATTCAAGTGTATCCAATTGTCAGCACATTCCTCACTGCTTCTAATAATTTTTTTTCATTTTTATAACCTGGTAAGATAAACCTGCAGGGCACTAAAAGAAGTGCATAATAAATATTTAACTCTTACTTGAGAGCATAATATTGTGAGAGAAAAAAGAATGATAATATGGTCAATAGTTATATTTTTCCCCACTTTTTTTTTGCAGTACGCGGGCCTCTCACTGTTGTGGCCTCTCCAGTTGCGGAGCACAGGCTCCGGACATGCAGGCCCAGCAGCCATGGCTCACGGGCCTAGCCGCTCCAGGGCATGTGGGATCTTTCCGGACAGGGACACGAACCCGTGTCCCCTGCATTGGCAGGTAGACTCTCAACCACTGCGCCACCAGGGAAGCCCTTTCTCCACATTTAAAAGATACTTTTTCAATTTAAGCCAATTAGTGATCAGATACAGGAAGTGCCAAAAGGAATACCCTTGGAATAAAACAGAAGGTTGTTCAAAACTAAGTGCTGTTTACAAGCTAGTTCTGATTGTGTGTGTGCATGCAAGCACACACATTTTTACTGGTATTGACACTAATGTTGGCTTTAAATCAGGAAGTGAGTTAGCTGCATACTTTCTGGACTATATGTAGGCAAAGATCATAGTTATGCTTGTAGCTGTGGCTAATTTTATGAAAAAAGAATTTAGGAACATAATCTCACAGAGAAAAGTAGCTGTTATTTGCTCCTGCATATCTTAATAAATTTAACAAATCTGGAAAAAAAATATAAAGGATGAAGTTGACACAACTGATGTCAGAAATACATCCCCTGTTTACAAGTAAACACCCTTTCTGTATTTATAGCTTGTTGCTGAACTTCAATAAACTAACCAATAGTTATGTATAAAACACAGAAAAGACTGATTCCTGTCCTCAGAAGCTTCAATTCTGTCTAGAGAGACAGACTGCCCTTTCTTAACCATTGCCAACAGAATGGATAATCTGTTAAAAGCCACCTGAGTGACACAGAAAATACATTTACCTCTTAAATGATTTCTGAGGAGGAAGAATTCATCCTCTGTAATATAGACAAGGCTTCAAGGGGGAGGAACTTTTGAAGAAGGATTAGAATATGATTATTTAAAGGGATGAAGTGTTGTCAGAGTGGAGTGAAGCAATGTTCTCAAGTTCACAACACTAGCTGAGATCTAAGATGAGGTTGTCATTCTTCAGAGCCCAAGTCCAAACCCTGCACAGTCTTCCCACTGTCAAGTTAGAATGTGGTTAGCCTACTTTGAGTAGCAGACACAGAAACATGGATGTTCTCTCGTATAAACTTATAAACCATGGGAGGTTATGAAGAGAGGAGTGGAAAACAGTTTATCCAAGAAGACCTGATTATCCCAAGTTTCTAAGAAGCTTGTAAGTGGCAGGATTTTCCAATTCAATAAGATCAGGCTCAACAAGTTTAAGTGTTGTATGTCACAGGCAGAATGAAAGCAAGACTGTTGACTGATATGGAAAGAGTTAGGATTACTGGTAAAAGGAAAGTTGAAAGAAATGAGAGAATTAAGTTGGGTTTAAGTTGATAATAAGCGTAAAAGTTAACGAAGAGAAACCTCAATTAAAATAGACAGGAGACGGGAAGGGGGACCTCTAGTGCCCTCTGATGAGAGCAGAACCCAACAGAAAGAATGACTTCTTGCCTGGGAAGACACATCGTAATTGCTGTCATAAGGGAGTTTGGACACAGCTGATTATTAAACACAAAGGGACTGTAACAATAATATGGAAACTTGTGCTCTTGGCTGATGCCGAAAAGCAGGGAAAAATTGGTCCTTTCCAGAATTGCAGCCTTGACTCTTTGCATATCCCTTTTCACCTTGTTTGCAAGTATAAAAGTACAATTAAATGAAGGGAGCTGAACTCTAGAAAGAACATTAAACGATTTAGAAATATCTATGTCTCTGTATTTCTTGGTATTTTGAATGAAGGTAGAAACATTTTTTAATGTGTTGAAATGATTTTTAACTCAAAAATGTTTATTTCATACATTATTACTGTCATTCAAAATATGAATTATGGGGCTGGGCAAACATTTTCTTCAGAGCCTTCCTCCCAAAGATTTGAATTTCAAGTGAAGTCTTGCTTCACTGCAGTCAGCAGAGCAGAGTCAGGAGATACTTAGAGCATCTTACTATGAGGCCCATTTGCCACTTGCGTCTGTCTTGATGTAGACTGACCAAGGTTCGCATGTATACATTCAGCACTACTGAGAAGAATTCATACTCAGTGCTGCTCAGTACATGTGGGTGTGACTGAGGGTGCCCCATCATAGTAGTTAAGATTGGGAACAGGTGAAATTACCATGTCTGGGGTTGCATAATTTGTAACCCAGAACAAGTTACTCATCTCTTTGTGAGGGTCCTCATCTATAGAACACAACAGAATAAAACTCATAGTGCAGAGGTCAGGATACACTGTGAGAGAAAACGTGGTATGGCATTGGAAACAGTATCAGCACATACAAGTACTCAGTAGGTTTTGTTCTTATTAACTTTAATACCCAATAGGCTCTTGTACATGCAGAGACACGTTTAAAACTATTTGTAATTTACTTAGTGCTCAATGTTTTAATATTCTATATCAATTAAATAATATTATTCTGAATACTTAAAAAACTAATGTATTATAAGTTGAAACAAGGAAAATTTTCCAGTTATTTAACCATTATGACATTTATTTAATCAGATTTCCCAAACATGTAATTAAAATTGTTAAGTATACTATGAGATCTAATTGCTTTAATCACTTAAAGAAGCAGACAAAAGATTTTTTAAATTTAATTTTTTTATAACTATGAACTTACACTTAATCTAGTACAAAATTATCAATACAGTGCATATAGATCTGTTTCTAATTGTCTTTTTTTATTCTTTTCTCATTTTCAGTGAACACACACCTTCTGAAAGTGCTTCGTATGCCTGCTTGGGTTACAGCAATTTCATCAGATACCTTTTGCATTTTCCTTAGGATACAACAATCTTCTAAGCCAGGAAAAAGTAAAAGATTCTTGTCTCATGCAGGCTGAGGTTGCAGGTTCTGGATGATTGATTGACTTTTGTTTATCATATAGAGCTAATTGTATTTTCCAAACCTCAGCAGGAGTGCTTCAAACTGGGCACTTTCTTATAGCTCAGCTTCACTTCTACATCAGTGGGACTCTGAGCCTAGACATTTCCACTGAGTTTAGGCTTGCAGATCCTGTTCCCTTTCCATAATTGTGTTAAGGAATTTTACTTAGCCAGTATTACATACCCACTGTCTTGTCCTTCCTATTGACCTGGCCTGTTAGTGCAATTGAAAACTTATGCTTGACTAGGGAACATTTCATTACCAATAATTTAGGGGTTTTATTTCCAGGAGACAAAGTGTTGAGGGCAAAGTGACCTCTCCTCTTGAGAACATTTGTGTAGGTCATCATTTTGGAACACATCACTAGCTCCACTTTTCATCTGTCATTGTATCACCTCTAGTGCAGACTGGCCATGGGTTAATATGTGCGTTTACTATATTGACCAGTCCTCTCTGTTCATTTCCAGGAGTTGACAGCTTAGAGTTCCCTGTTCTTATTCCTTTAAACGATTGATAGAGAAGTGTTTATACTTTGAGTGAAAATATGCTTAACAGTAGAAACAGACTCAAATATTCCCAGACTTATTAAAAATCAATATAATTATACATTTTTATAGGTGCCATTCCTTTTGCGTGATAAATAATTGCTTAAACACATTGCATTTATTTTTCCATTTTGAGTATCTTTTGGGGTTTATGCCTTTTCACAGATTCAACTTGTTACATTTAATTATAGTTTTTTTTTTCTTTCATTGAAATTGAACATCTGAAAGTTTGATATGGCTCCTTTTCCATTTCAGCAATACCTTTGAAACCTGTGAAAAGATCCTTGCTTCTTCTCAAGGTAGTCCTGACCTACCTTGACTTTTCCCTACAGTGAGACATAAACTCAGCTTCTCTCCTGTTTTCTCTTTTAGTGATGTTAGGGGTGCACATAAAATTACCTTTGTCATACTGTTGGTAGCCAATATAACCTTGGATCAGTGTTCCTTAGTGAGAGAGTTGCAAAAGAGATTTCTTTTTCAAAGAATAAATTCACAGTGTTTCTGATTTTGTAACCGGGTTGGTGTGCGTTGTGTCACAATAGCTTCAACCAAGGAGACCCGGACCAACAATCTTGGTCCTTGAGGTAGCAAGCAAAGAATTGCAGACTACAACTTCAGACGCAAGCACAAAGCAAAGTTTATTTAAGCATAGGTACACTCTTAGAGAGAGACAGAGCGGGCTGTTTCTAAGAAGTGAAAACAGAATTCCTGTACAGGCTTAAGGTTAATTTTAAGGAACATTTTGCGGGGCTGCGGGGTGAGTGACAGAGGTCATTACTTGATTGCCAGTCCCAAGCTATGTGACAAGTTCACTATTGCACATGCTCTAACCCTTGATTTGCTAAGAAACGCCCACGGAGCAGGGTTGTGGGGAGCAAAACCACATGTAGATTTTATTATAATGATGGTATAATGAGTTTGGGTTTACTACAGGTTATACGCCTATCTGGTCCAGGCATACGCAGCCTGGGGAAGTTCCCTTGTGTTACTGTCCCCCCTCTTTATCAGGATAAGTTTGCCCCCCACGTGACCATAGTTTCACCCATTCTGGGGGGGTGTCAGGGGAGGGTCCCCAGATGGTTGGGGTGTGACTAGACTACTCCCTCTTGTCTTTTCGCAGCTGTCATCTCCTTGCTGCTGATGTCTGACTAACTACCTAACAATTTTATAGTGGCCTTCCCATATCCTTCTTTATTTGTTTTAAGACAGTGGTTTTCTATTTGCTTTCTTTTTTTTTTTTTTTTTTTTTTTTTTTTTTTTTTTTTTTTTTGCGGTATGCGGGCCTCTCACTGTTGTGGCCTCTCCCGTTGCGGAGCACAGGCTCCGGATGCGCAGGCTCAGCGGCCACGGCTCACGGGCCCAGCCGCTCCGCGGCATATGGGATCCTCCCAGACCAGGGCACGAACCCGTGTCCCCTGCATCGGCAGGCGGACTCTCAACCACTGCGCCACCAGGGAGGCCCTATTTGCTTTCTTTACAAGATACCTATTTAAATCATTATCTCCTCATTCAACGTTTGATTATATTTCCTTCTTTTTGTAATCTTTATAGACTTCACTGAGGATTATTATTTTTTATATATTATTGTATTTACTACAGAAATTCCATCTTTTAGAATTTTGGGTTTTCTGTACTATGTTTCATTTTTAGATAACTTTATCAAATAATCAAGGTATTTCAATGAGACGTAAAATATGAAATTATAAATAATTGTTAATTTGCCACAAATTGCTATGTATATTAATGCATACTTTTACAAATATGTTACCCCAAAGGATTGAAATATCTTATATATTATATGTAGATCAAAGGACTTTCATTATCTGTATATTATTTTTGGTTGAATAATTATGCATCTTGTTAAACTGGATTTTATGTAGTATTAACAGTACATTCAACATCCACGAGTGAATGAATAAAACTTGTACATTCTCAATACTCTAATTTACCAGAAACTTGGAACAATTTGGGATTGAAATTGTGTAATTAGTTTGGCTTCATCACAAACACATTTTAGACATGAAAGAACAGAACTCACCAAGAGCAATAACATGTCCGTGACAGCCCATCAGTGGGACAGAGATTGGTAATTCTGGCTAAGTGTCTTCTTCTGGACCATTTGGACACACAGCAGGTAAATATTCAAAACTGGGATGAAACACATTTCTCAGAATTACATGGATGTTGAAAGTAATATAATAAGAAACTAGCACAATGCTAAGTTTAATTTATAAATACATTCTAAAGACATTCTTTAAAATGGTTGGTTTGCAAATTCAGCAAAAGTGCTTATATCTGAATTTCCTAGCATTGTATTGTTTGTAGCCTTTTTGTTTAAATGTGTTTTGGGTCTAAAAACATAGAACAAGAAAATCCTGAGATTGGTTCTATTTTCTTCATTGAGAAGTATTTTTAATTTGAATTTTATTTTGTTTTAAGGTAAGTTTTATTGGGCCCTGTAGCTGAGAGTTTGACCTCAGTTTCTCCCTTTTCTTCCCTCCTCTTCCCCTCTTTCTTTTCTTAAAATCATAAGAGTGAGGAGAGTGGCATACCACGTGTAGTCAAGCCATTCAAGACGGTTGTTCTCTTGCTCTCTGTACATCTCCTGCTCAGCCAGTCCCTGCTTCACTCACATTACTACCCAATCCTCTTAATTATAGGGCTTAATTAATCCCTGGGAACTGATGAGCCCACCAGACATCAATTCCCCCTATAAATGGTAGCCTCCTTCTCCCCTGAGTAGCCAAGATTGCTGCTATGTCCTGCCCATCGTCTGCCGCAAATGGTGGAGTATCGCTCCAGGACCCTTTGTAAGATCCCTTGTCCAATAAACCATCCATATCTCTGTCGCTGTCTCTGGGCTCTTTCTTCAGTCTAGAGGCTGGGCAACCATAAGGGTTGCAGGGCCAACACCACCCTAACTTTATGATTTGGAAAATTGATGGTAGCATTACTGACATGTAAATGTTATAAAGAGACAGGAAGTTGCATCACCACACCTATTCCTGTCATAACAGCATAAAGCACGTGGAAGTTTCTTTAGAGGAAGTGCAATATATATTCAATATGATAAATATTGATTATTAGAGTTTGCTGTGTCAACATTCTAGCGAATTTTCCAGTAGAGTTACTTGTGGCCATAAAAATTATATTTTCTCTTAGTTTTTTCCTTTCCACAGCTATTCACTAAGGGTGAACAAACTACAAGAATGAGCTATTTGTCATGAGATCAGTTCACCTACATTGTATAAAAAGCCATGCTTTTTCTTAGAGACAGAAAACACCTAGCTCTCTTCTGGGTTCCGGGCTTTTAAAAAAAAGTCTTCCTTTATTCCTTCTAGCAGCCAGTGTGCTGAGGCTAAGTGGGATGACTCGCCTCTCCTGCACAGCCTCTCTTGCATGGTAATCAGTCACTTTGCAGAGTTATTTGTGAATGTCTGTGCTCTTCCCTAGGGATTCAGAGAAGAGACTGAGACTTTTTAGACTATTTGAGACACTGTGCACTACCTATGACTTTCTGAGAAGTCTTAGATAAGGAGGCAGAAAGGGAACATATTTAAACAGTCAGTAATTTCCAGTTAGCTAATAAAATTGGATCTAATTAGCACATTTAGCTGACCAGGAAGGAATGTGGTGGTTCCCAAACTTTAGCATGTATCAGAATCACCTGGAGGGCTGTTAAAACACCCACAGCTAGGCCAACCCCCAAATTTCTGATTTAGTAGGTTTAGGGTGAAGCCCAAGGAATTATGGTTTTCACAAGTAACTGGAGATTCTGATGCTGCTGGTCTGAGGACCACATTTTGAGAACAATCACATTAAAAATTATGTGTTCTGTGAATGCACTAGGTTGTGAGTCTCCAAAAAGCAGTAGCTTTTTCTTGTCATTCATTCTTCATCTCACTGAACACAGAATATTTAACTGTTAATGAAAATCATCAATAAACAATCTATAATAAGAATAGAAAGAGTTTTATATGAACCAAACTAAGGACTAGCCCAGAAGCCTGCTTCCCAGATTACTCTGAGAAGCTGCTCCAGCAGGGTTTTCAGCACAGTTTTATATCTTGTCAGAACAAAGAACATTAAACAAGTCAGGGAAACATTTTTTCAAAGTTTCAAAAACAAAACAGACCAGCACATGCACATACAGTGTGTCCAGCATGGCCTTGGTACCAGGGAAGGGAGTCTTATCATCCAAGGAGGACCAGCATTGGCGTCGCAGGAAGAGGGGCGTTTAATCTTTATTTTTAACGTGGGCTTTCTTTGCTTTTTTTAATAATTAAAGCAGATGTACAATGTATGTATAATAGGCCACAAACAGACTATTTTAGTTAGCATAAAATTCAAGTTAACTCACGTATAAGCCAGAATAACTTCCCTACATCTCAATATGTGAAAATTTCTTTTATCAGAACATAACAAATTCTCAGTAAATCGATATATGTTAAACATTTAACTCAGGTGTTATGTAACACCAGGTGTTAAGAAAGCCAGAAGGTCTCAAGCACAGTGAATATGACATCATTTGCTAGGAGCTGAGGTCTGAGAGATAGGATGGGTCCAACTCACAAAGAATCTAATCGGACCTGCAGACAGAGTTTGAAATGGAAAGCCATTGAAAGGTTTTACAAAGTGGAAATGTATGATTCAATCTACATTCTCTAAGCATTTACCCTAGTTAGTATATCACAAATGATTATAAAGAGATAGGAAAGAAGCAAGAGATGCAATTAGGGTATCTCATAAGGTACTGCAGTTCAGGTGAGAAGTAATGATTGTTTGAACCAGGGAGATGGTAGGCAACAGAGAGCAGTGCATGGATTTGGGATACAGTTTGGAGGTAGGGTTGACAAGACTTGCTGATGGGTTGACTATGGGGTTTGAGAAAAAGAAATTTTAAAAATTGCTGTGTGGTTGTTTATTTGTACAAAGGGATGGATAGTGGAGACTAGAAGAGGGGAAAGTTTGGGTGGATGAAGAGTCAGGGGCTCTGGAATCTAGGCAGAGTATGGAGTGGAGAGGTAGATGAGATGAGAAGCATTACTAATATTGAAAATGTAGCTGGGTTAGTGGATTGGAGCTCTCAGTGTTCTTGGCATGGAGATTCCAGGTTGGGTGAACTGGGAAAATTAGAGGCAGTCATCAGAAACAGGGATACTTATTGTGATTTTGAAAGCAGGGCAGTTGCTATAAACAAATCAAGGCAATGACCATGTGCTTAGCCAAGGTGGGATACAAAATATATATATGTATATATATATATCACTGGAGTTTGGAAGGTCAAAGAATTTGAAGGCCAAAAAGAATTATCCAAATGAGTGTTGAGAGCATCAAGAATAATTGCAGAAATACTGGTGGAGGGAAAGACACTGTTTTGCACAAAAAAATGTAGATGAAACATAAAAGAGGATAGCAAATGTCAGAGTTCCAAAACATGTCTTTCAAAGAGGTTGAGATTTGTGAAAGAAAAAGAACTGAAGATGGTTTGGAAACAGAAATGGAGAACAAAGAGACACTTGACTTATCTCTATGCACTGGGATACATGGTGAATGACATGAAATACAGCCTTGACCTGAGAGAGTTGTTAAGTTAGGTGACACACTCAGGAAAATATTCAGTAAGGAATGATTATAGAGAAGATGCTGGTAACTGACAATGAATCCTAGAGGGCATAGTGGGAAGATTTGAAAGGGCTTCAGTTTGAGCCAATGTCTTCTTACATAAATATCATCTTTTCCTGTTTTCATCACTTTGTACTTTTGACTCTCACATCAAATATCTAAATTTCTATAGCAGTGATTCTGCTTTTTACTCCTTGTTCTGTATATTTGAATTATGCCATTGTCTTTTTTCTTTGACATCCTGCCTCTCTTTATCTCATCCTGCTTCTTCCCCCACTTAGACTTTTTTACTTCTTAGGGATTTCTGCTTTTACCAAGACAAGTAAGATCTTCTGGAATCTTGAGATTGCCCAGTGTTTTTCTACACATGTGCTTCTTTCAGAAGGTCATTTTCAGGGATTTGCTTCTCCTCTGTATTTTTAGAATGATGCTTGTTTTTCCCCCTTAATTCTGTGATTTTATTTCATAAATATGGAATTGTGCATCAGGGTTTCAGTCTTGCTCAATTTTATTTTCCAATAGCCCCTAGGTCAGGAAAACAGGACAGGCCAAGGTAGACTCTAACTGGACATTGGGCAGGTCCTTTGGACAAAGGTGACCCCACATAGACATCAGAGAACAGAGCACTGTCAAGGTGCTGAGAGCACAACCCAATGTGGGGGTATGCTAATTAATCCAGCTATGCTAACTGCCTCCTCTTGAATTTAGACCAGGAACTAGAGGGGACAGATAAGGCTGTGGGAAAGGGCTGACCATATAGAAGTGAGAGAAGAGAGGGTTACCATGCAGGCCATGAAAAGAAGTGGTTTGTTGCCAGTCTGCCTCATTTACCACTGGCCTGCCTGTCCCATTTCATTCATTCGTGCAACAAATCCTTATTTTTAAGGATCTGACTTGTACAGGTTCTCAGATTTGCAGCTTAAGTGTAGGCTGACATATGTAGTTTTAATAATTATATCTTCTTTTGAGAATCCTCATCCCACAAGATGTTCTGGGGTGGGAAGGGGTGCTGCTTATGGTATACTTTTTGTAAATGCTGCAAACCATGCAGCTGGGTGCCCCCATGATCCTCTTTACAATGAATATTGGCATAAAAAATCCTGAGAACTCAAGAAACCCCTTTTTACAACATGTATGGACCTAGAAATTATTGTACTAAGTGAAGTAAGGCAGAAAGAGTAAGACAAACACCATATGATACCATTTATATATGGAATCTAAAATATGACACAAATGAACTTATTTACAAAACAGAAACAGATGTACAGACTCAGAAAACAAACTTATGGCTGCCAAGAGGGAGGGAGTTGGGGAAGGGATGGATTGGGAATTAGGGATTAGCAGATGCAAACTATTATATATGGAATGGATAAACAGCAAGGTCCTACTATATAGCACAAGGAACTATATTCAATATCCTGTGATAAACCATAATGGAAAAGAATATATTTTAAAAATAATACATATATGCATAACTGAGTCACTTTGCTGTACAGCAGAAATCAACACAACATTGTAAATCAACCATACTTCAATAAAATAAATGTTAAAAAAGAAAACCACTTGTTAAAATTAACCTATTTATTTCAGTAACTTGAGCACAGGATCCTTTATCTATACTTTTATGCAATATCCAATATACATGGTCTTTTTTTAGAACATATGTACTTGGGGAAATGCCAACTCAGCCAATTCTCTGTGTCCAAAAGTCTTTCTTATCCGGCATCTGTGTTGGACTAAATGGAGTCTTCACTTAGACTCACTTTCTGAACCATGATACATTAGGGTAAATGAAAGAAGTATATAATAACTTTAATTCTCAGAATGCCCTGCATTTCGGCACTTTTCCTCTTTCTGCCAAGTCTACCTTGCATGACAGACAGGAACTGTGATTCCCATTAAACAATCTGCCAGTTCCAGTTGACTCCCCATCTAGTTCAGTCTCCTTGTTTTGTTGTTGTTTTGTCTTGTTTTTTTCTTTTTTTCCTAAACATTTCTGTCTCTCAATGGTATAGAAGAGAAGATTGGTGGGATTATAAAAAAGGGAAGAGTCCACTGGTTCCTTAAATGTATAGCCATGAGCTGAAAAGATGGCTGCCTTCTTTTTCTTTTGTTTGTTTTTTTATCTAAACAAGAGTTCAAAAAAGAGGGAAGTAGATAGGACCTTTTAAAATACTTTAAAGCAATAAAGTTACTGGCATATCACAGGTTCTTCTACTTATTGGGCTTTCAGTCCAGTTCCATGGACTTGAAATCTAATGGAAATGTTGCCATGATTCTATGATTGAGTGAATGGTCAGCCCCACATAAAGAAGGGATCTGCTTTCAGGTTGTGTGTGTGTAACTTCCTAATTATTGAGGGAGACGTTAGCAGAGTAATTGCCTGTCAAACAATTACCATATTGGAATTTACACCTGGACTTGCTTTTCAATGAAATCAGTACTTTAAGCTAAAAAACTGAGACTCTGAATATGTAATTTTACACATTAAGAGAATGGATTGGATGTTGTAAATATGGGATCAGGTGGTCTCAAAAGACTTGAAAACATACCACATGGGTGGTTACACACACACATAAATCTCCTCCCCAAATATAAACATAATATTATGTGCCTATGTGTATATGAGGGTGTACATGTATACATAAGCTAATTATTTCTTTTAAAATATTTCCCTACATGCAGAAACAATTAAATCAAGAAAATGATTACAAAAATTATGCAATCAAGAAATAAAACTCATACTGTTAGTAGATATCAAGTAATTAAAAAAAAACTGAAATGATTAAAAAAAAGCTGAGATAAGTTTTAAGAAATACCACAAAATTCAGTGAAAAAGGAGAAAATGACAATCAACAAAACAGTTTCTCTGTGTCACTTCAACATGTATACCTGCTTTGCAACTTAAAAAGCGAGCTCATTAATAATATTTTTGACCAGAATATGAAACTAATCAATTGCTTTGGCAGCATATGCAAACAAATTATTCTTCAAGAAATCTTAAGAGCCTTGTGAGAAATGTGAAAGGGGAGCAACAATTACTTAGATGCCAGAAGAAGAACATAATGAGTTTTTTAATGTGCATATTTAAGTGAGAATACTCTTGAAGTTCTCTTAAAACATTTAGTAAATTAAGCTAAAATATCAATGACTTATCAAAACAAAGAAAGATGTATTTTCTATCTAAATTACATTTTGGAATCACTAAACTCTCTCCATTTTGATTTTAAGAATTCCCCTTTTCCATTGGGGTTTTCTGAGAATTAATGAGAAAAAACTATAAAGTTCTCTTGGCGACTGTTACTAAAAAATAATAGGGACTGTGTTTTGGTGTAGCCCTAATTTCCTGTGAGTCCTCTAGGGATTGAATGGAGAGCTGAATACGGTAGAGGGAGATAGATGATCATTTTGTTTTCAAGCACGTTCAGGAAAATAAAATTTTTATTTACCCTGAATTCATGTAGTACCAGAATGTTACCCTTCACACTCCCTCTCTCTCCACCTCACCACAGTCTGGGGCTTCAAGGGAAGAATAAAAGCTTTCCCATTTTTCAAAGCAAAAAGATAATACTACCATACCTTGCTTATTCTATTCTAGTTAAACAGCATTTCTGTGGATGATTCAAAGATTTTTCTGTGGAATGCTGGGGGTAGAGGAAAGGGCAAGATCATCAGAAATATTTTTTAAAGATATTTTCTTTTGTTAATGAAGTACAATTTACCATTCATTTGAGCAAAAATTATTTCCTTAGAAAAAAATTTCTGGATCTTTCATTAAAGCAATGAGGAGAATATAAAGGCGGAGACTATAGAGTAACCCATGTAATAACCCACCTAACTCACCTCAACTTTCACTTAGTTTCTCAATATCCAGTAGGAAAAATATTTACTGTTTGAAATATGATAGACCATGGGGCCTTATGGGACTGAATAGGGAAGAGCCAATTTTGACTCCATGTTGGATCCGTTTCTTTGATTTTAACCTTTGCTTTTCATTGCTTTTGTTATTATAATCTACATAATGGCCTGCCTCAGGGAACCCTGCCCCATTGCCTGAATGGTAAACTAAAGTGCCTTTGTTCAGCTCACAGGGAGACAATCTGACCCTGCCCACCTGTGAGTGGCTGCAGAAAAGAAGAAATTAACACATCCCCTTGCTGATGCAAGCCATTGGAGGAGATGTTTTGCAAGATAAATGGCCTTTTTACTTTACCTCCTCACCTCCTCTGCCTTTCTGTTCTATAAAAGAAACTGGCATCCTGACCCCAGTAAGATGTTTTTTTGGAGACATTAGTCTGCCATCTTCTCAGTCTGCCAGCTTTCCGAATAAAGTCCTATTTCTTGCCTCAAAACCTTGTCTCCTGATTTATTGGCCTGTCGTGCAGCAAGCAGAGTGAGCTTGGACTGCGTACAGGGCAATGTAATAACCCCATGGAAATTTGTTGTTTTGTTCCATTAGTGCTACATGCAAGATAACAGAACACACCACCAAGATATCAATGGAGCACAGTGAACACACGAGGCTCCCTTTCAACCTGCCACCTCCATGTCAGCTTGTAGGCTTCCCCTGTATGACCACCATTTTAATTGCTCAAAGCTTCTGTAAAAATGACTATCAAACTAAAAAATGTAATAAATTATTGTTATTGTGTGTCATGCACTATTCTAAGTACTTTACACAAATAAGTGTTAAAAAATCAACCCAAAGAGGTATGTACCATTATTATTCCAATATGGTAGTTAAAATTATAAGATGTACCCTGTGATTCTCTTCTCCTGGTACCTAGCTCCTTTCATTGAGTACAGTTGGAACTTGCAGCTTGCCTCTAACCCATAGAATAGGGCAAAGGTGAAGGAATTTTGCAGGTGAAATTAAGGTCCCTAATCAGTTGATGTTGAGTTGATGAAAAGGGAGACTACCTTAGGTGGGCCTGACCTTATCAGGTGAGCCCTTTAAAAGATGGCCATGCTCTTCCTGAGAGAAGAGACTGGAGGTGGGAGGGACTCTCTCTTCTTGCTTTGAAGCAGCCATCTGTGTACTGCCTGTGGGGAGAGGCAGTCTTAAGGTCTGAGGATTTCAGTCTTACAACCTCAAGAAAATGAATTCTGCCAACCACTTGAATAAGCTTTGAAGAGAATAGTGCCTGATCAACACCACTGGATTTGTGGTAACTTGTTACATAGCAATAGATAATTAATACATACCATTTTACAGACAAGAGAACTAAAAAATAACTTGCACTTCATTTCAGCTAGTTCAGTGGGAAACCAAGAATCAATCCCAGGCAGCCTGAATCCAGAGCTGCATAAGTAATCACTTTGCTGGCATTTCTTTAAAAAAATTGATCAAAACTCACTGGCAACAGAAGCAGTCATATCAAGTATATGGCATTAAATGTATAATGTATATTAAAAACTGTGTATTAAATAATAGTCTTCCAATAAAACCAAATTATTTTGAGCAGAAATAGACTCATTTTCTAAAAATTCGTTTTGAGCAGTTAAGGTTTTGCTGATTGCAGACTATTGAAATTTAAAGTAGAATATTCTGTAAATTATTGATTGTTAATGGTAAATGGAATATTGCTGCCATATCAGTAAACAAAGGGTGTCATAGCCATCAGCAATTGCAGCCATCACTGATGTGAGCTGGTGAGCCCTGAGGGAACTCAGGAAGGAAAGAAAACCTGCCATCTAGCAGCCATCAGATTGCGGCCACTCCCCAAGGTGAGCCCTGAGGAAACGCAGGATAGAAAACACAGGATACTGGCCCCAGAGAGCTGAGGTGCATATCAAAGGAATGATTTCAGTAAGCCCAGACTCTTTCATCTTCCCATAAATAGAAAGGCGCTAAATTCCTTAACTTGAGTTATCTGGTTTCTTTAATTAACAATAATCTTTTGACGTTTAGACTACCTGCCCTTTGTTTCAAAACTCCTTTATATCCTGGCTCCCCAACACACCTCCTCCTTGGAGCAGTTCTCTCAGGGTTGCTTGAGATGCTGCCTCCTGAGCTTGAAGTCCTAAAAATTCCTGCCAAATAAAATATAACTCTCAGCTTTTAGGTTGTGAATTTTGTTTTGGTCGACACTAACTAAATTGAATAATTAAAATTTCTTTTCCTCAAAATGCTTTTACTTTCTACATATAAAACCTCATTTGACATTTTTAATAAAATTAAAACTTCTGCTTAAAATTATATTTTATATAATAAAATGGAAATCTAACTTTCAAAATAGAAATATTTATGGTAGAGTCTGTAATGTTAAGGCACAAAGCGGCTTCTTTAGGGATGAGTTGACTACCATAATAGTATTTTTAAATAGTAAAGTTTTCAAAAGGAGTTTGAGTTTCACAAGGGATTGTTCTTGACATGTAAAATTTCTTTGTATTTAAAAACTGAGAGACCTATTTTTAAGTCCTTTGGTATGGTAACTAAAGAGTTAGTTAAAATTAAATGCCCTATTGTAAACTGATAGGCTATGAGTGACTTTACTTCAACTAAAAATTGCTTTCTTGTGAGTTAATATCTAAATAATATTTTTGTGTAAAGCTGTAAATTAAAGCAAACCATTCTGATTTATGTGACAATGATGGTTAGTGAATCTTGAAAAAAATCTAATGTTTCAAGGACTTTATCACTAGGATGGTTAGGATGATAAGCCCACTAACATGGCAAAATAACTCAAACTCTGGCACAAATGTTTAAATATAATGCACATGTGTCTAAAGCCAAGCTCTATTTTTAGTCAACTACTGACTTAAAACGCCTTTGATAAGCCATTAACCTCAGTTCCACTTGCAATAAAATACTAATTAAACACTTGTGGAGTACCTCATTACCTGTACAATTGAAGTAGTCACTGTAAACCAGTCACTGAATGAATAGTAACAAGAAGACAGTGAGTAACTCAAGCACAAAGGCAGATATTGTAGGAACCCAATTAGATGCCCCTGAGATGCTGGTGGAGGGAGGCAAGTTGACGATCCTGTGCCTTGATATTCTGCTTAGCAAAGTAATAACCCAGTCTTTCTTGAATATTCGCTCTCTCCATAGCATAATATTTGGCTTCTCTTGGCCTTGCCTCATTGGATGGGTGACGATTGCATAAACTACTTGTTCAATTATTTATGACCTGAAGATTCCATCACAACCACCCAAAATAAAGCATTTCGTGAATTCTAGATTATTAAGCATGTTTGATGTGAAAGATTTCCACTCACCTTCACTTTCTTTCCCCTTAACACTTCTTCCTCCTTTTTATCTACTCACTCATCTGCCCCCCACCCCTAATTTCTGAGAGAATGTTCTTTTGTGACCATGGCCTTAAGCTATGCATGAGTAGTGAATAAAGAAATAAATCCTGAAGTTGAATGAATGGTGAAGAGTTTTCTGGATAGGATTCATATGTACATTGACCCACTTCTCCTTGACTTCCATGTTCAGTTGTGACAAATCAGAGGAAGTCTTTGATCCATTTCATCTCCTCATCTGTGAAACAGGCTTATGACCTTGACTCCTTTTTAAGCATTTCTAATGCCTTTGAAATGTTGCTGTGGATGATAACTTGGACTCCAGCCAGGTCTCTCTCATTTCATACTTCCAGTCAATATGAACCCCAACTGAAAAATGACATAGTGCCATTTTAAAACAGAGTGATGCACATTCGCAAAGCCAAAGGCAGAGATAAAGTAAGATTATGCAAAAGCATCTCTGATTCTCAAGCAGGTACTTGCACAATTGCGTTATCAAATGAACCTGCTCTCAAGGTCTAGAACATAAATGGCTTACATAAATTCTAGAGCAGTATAGCTCCTCATGTGACTTTTCCTTTTTTAGAAGAAGACAAATCCTGGAGATTTCAGCAGAGATACCAGAATTCACACTGCTGTTTCTGAAGTAGATTTAACTTAAAAAGCCTTTGTGGGGCTTCCCTGGTGGCACAGTGGTTGAGAGTCCGCCTGCCGATGCAGGGGACATGGGTTCATGCCCCGGTCCGGGAAGATCCCACATGCTGCGGAGCGGCTGGGCCCATGAGCCATGGCCGCTGAGCCTGCGCATCTGGAGCCTGTGCTCTGCAATGGGAGAGGCCACAACAGTGAGAGGCCCGCATACCACAAAAAAAAAAAGCCTTTGTACTAAATAAACCCACCTTATTATTATTATTATTATTATTTTTGCCTGTAGGCTTCTACATTTCTCCTATTCATCACTGGCATAAAATTATGTCAATTATTTTATAGTTTACTGTTTTTGTATTTACAGTATAACATGCATTTTAATTTGATTTATTCAACAGTGAAAGTAACAGTAGGCTCAGTGTTCCAGGCCAAAGATTCACCAAAGATTGCCTCTCTATGAAGTTGGCTTCCTTCACAAGACTGCCTTACTTGTTTTGCAGTATTCTCAAGCATTAGTGTGTGTGTGAAAAAAAAATTACCTGGGGGGCTTGTTAAAATACTGATTACTGAACCTCACGCCCAAAGATCTGCTTTATTCTTTCTGGGATGGGGCTCAAGAATTTGTCTTTATATCAAATTTCCAGATGCTGCTTGTCTGACATGAAATTGAGAACCACTGCTACATTAGTTTTGCTGCATTTTTACCAGGTAATTTTTTAGAAAAAAAATCTATTCAATAGTACATTGACTCATTAAATCTATTTTTTAAAAGATTATCCTATGTGGAGGAGAATTACTCTTGCAATATGACCTAGTAATAACAATAGCTAATATTTATTTTAAAATTACCATCTATCCCAGAAAGATATCTGTACCCCCTGTGTTCATTGCAGCATTATATTTCCAGCAGCCAAGACATGGAAACAACCTACACACACACATACATACATACATAATGAAATATCATTCAGCCATGAAAGAAAGAAATTGTGCTGTTTTCAACAACATAGATGCATCTTGAAGGAATTAGGTTAAATGAAATATCTGACAAAGACAAATACTATATTATCTTATTTACACTTGGAATCTAAAGAAACCCAAATTCATAGATACATAGAACAGATTGTTGGTTGCCAGTGGCAGGGTTGGGGGGGCAAGATGGGTGAAGGGGGTCAAAATGTACAGACTTTCCATTATAAGATAAATAAGTCCTGGGGATGTAATCTACAGCATGGTGACTATAGTTAACAATATTTTATTGTATACTGACCTTTGATAGTTGCTAAGAGAGTAGATCTTACTAGATCTTACAAGTTCTCACCATAAGAAAAAATGTAACTGTGTGAAGATGGATGTTGGCTAAACTTATTGTGGTAATCAGTTTGCAATATATACTTATATCAAATCCTATTGCACAGCTAAAAAAAATCCAATGCTATATACCAATTATATCTTGAAAAAATTACCATCTGCTCTGCATGTCTGTATTCATTTAATTATCACAATAATTTTATGGGGTTAGTACTATTATCTGATTTATAGATGAGAAAAGTATACCATAGAGGGTTTAAGGCCAGACAGTTAGGAAGGGGTGGATTGGAGATTTGAACTTGATTATTATTATATATTATAGTTATATTATTATAATATGTTAATGTAACTCCAGAGTTCCCACTTTTAACTATTAGACTATTGCCATGGACTGAATTATGTCCCCCGAAAATTCATATGTTGAATTCCTAACCTCCAAAGTACTATATTTCGAGACAGGACTTTTAGGAGTTAATTAAGGATAAACAAGGTCATATGGGTAGAGTCTTAATCAGACAGGTTGGTGCCTTTATAAGAAGAGGGACAGAGATCTTTCTTACTTTCCCCAAGCACAGGGCTGTGAGGCAGAGAGACCAATATGTCAGCATCCTGATCTCAGTCTTCCAGCCTCCAGACTTGTGAGAAATAAATTTCTATTTTTTAAACCACCCAATCTATGGTAACTTGTTATGGCAGTCCAATCTAAGACAACTATTTTGCCTTAAAATATGGGTTATAATCTCATCTACGCTTCAAAAAATATTTTTTGTAAACTTCTTGAATGGTATTCATATTTATGCTTCTATATATTGGTCTTAATTAAGTAAGGCAAAACACACAGCATTCTCATTCATAAGAAAAGCCTGTGCTAACATCCATGGCTTCCTCCACCCATTTGAGGTGTGAGTATCTGGGTAAGAAAGGCATTAACGAACATTTTAATCTGGTACTTCTGGAAAAAGAGAGGAAAAAATATTATTAGATTCATTTCCTCTCTAGCACATCGCTTCACTATGAATTTCATTGCCATTTCTGCTGTAATTTAAATCATACTCGTTGGTTGGCACAGAACTACTCGGTGGTTCAAATGGATTTTGAACTTCAGTGATGCCTTAGTTTAGGTAAATCTATTCAGATGATTCAAAACTCTAAATGCTCCTTAGGTTGTTCAGAATTGGAAAGAAGTTTCCAGAGAAAAGAGAACTGAGTAAAGAAATAGCAGAATGGCAGTTAATAAGTAGGTGTCCTACACTTAACTGGGGTAGAAAGGGGAGAAAATGAAAACATTTATGAAATATAGATAGAAATGGCTTGTGGCAATACAAATTAATCTGAAAACAGCATTAACAAGAAATGTTTGGTTAACATATATATTCTATCATCCATGGATTAAATATATTTTTTCATTAAGGTATGTCTTATCTATAGAAACGTGTGTAAATGTTGTGTTCAGCTCAGTGAATTTTACATACAACCTAATATTTAGAACACTACTACAGAACACTTCCCATTCAATAACCCCAAATACTCCATCTTCTGTCACCATAGATTATTTTTGCTCGTATTTGAACTTCACATAAGTACTCTTATGTCTGGATTCTTTCATTCAACATGATGTCTGTGAGATTTGTCCACATTACATGCAGCAGGACATTCCTTTTTAAATTTTCAATGTTTCTGTAGTTTTCAAGTATACGAATATATCACATTTTACCCATTTCTCTCTAGATGGTATTTCCAGTTTTTAAATGTCATAAACTATTTTGTTTGTTTGCATTTGTTTTTGTTTTTGGTGAGAACATTTAAGCTCATTTATACAATACATGTTATCAACTAGGGTCACCATGTTATACATTAGATCCTCAGATCTCGTTCATCTCTTATTCATCTTATAGCTGAAACTATGTATCCTTTTCACAACCTTTCCCTATTTCCCTCACCCACCCAGCCCCTGGTAACTACTTTTCTACTGTTTCTATACACTGGAATTTTTTGTTTTTGTTTTTGTATTTCACATATAAGTAATACCATGCAGTATTTCATTTCCTCTGTCTGACTTATTTCAATTAGTACAATGCCTTCAAAGTCCATCCACATTGTTGCAAATGTCAGAATTTCCTTCCTGCACATGGCTGAATAACATTCCATTGTTATTGTACATACATAATACATATACATATGTATACCACATCACTTGGATTGTTTCTGGACCTTGGCTACTGTGAATAACCCCATACAATAATCATGGGGTGCGGATAATCCTGCTTGCACTTCCTTTGGCTATGTACCCAGAGGTGGGATCACTGGATCATATAGTAGTTCTATTTTCAATATTTTGAGGAAGCTTCATTCTGTTTTCCATAGTGGTTGCACCAATTTACACTCCCACCAATAGTACACCAGTGTTCTCTTTCCTCCACATCCTCAGTAACATTTGCTATTTCTTGTCTTTTTTTTTTTTTTTTTTTTTTTTTTTTGTGGTACGCGGACCTCTCACTGTTGTGGCCTCTCCCGTTGTGGAGCACAGGCTCCGGACGCACAGGCTCAGAGGCCATGGCTCACGAGCCCAGCCGCTCTGTGGCATGTGGGATCTTCCCGGACCGGGGCATGAACCCGTGTCCTCTGAGTCGGCAAGTGGACTCTCAACCACTGCACTACCAGGGAACTCCTCTTGTCTTCTTGATAACAACCATTCTAACAGGTTTGAGGGGTTATCGCCTTGTGGTTTTGACTTGCATTTCCCTGATGATTAGTGATGTTGAGCATCTTTTCAGGTACCTGTTGGCCATGTGTATATCTTCGTTGGAAAAAAGAAGAGTATTACATTATGTTAATATTATACTAACCTTTCTGTTCTACTTAACTTGCTAAAGTGTAGCAGACTGCAGTATGTATTTGTATTCTTATAGCAGTACTATATGATTTCTCAATTTGGTATTTTCTTGGATGGCTAGGAGGTTTGCTCCATTACTGATTCTGACAGTATCCTAAAAACTGTGAGGTTAAGAAGTTCATATGTTTCTGCTAACTTGCCATTCATAGGAAGGCCACTCCTGGGTTCCTTATAGTGTTGACAGTAAAACACTATTATTTCAGATTCCACTCAAATAACAGGGAGAGGTGGTAAATTAGAAGGAGCAAGTTAAGGAGACTCTTGAGTTCCATTTGGAATGTTTCCCAGGAAGTTTGTAGCAGCAAGGTACTCAATGGCTTAATGACTTGCCTTTCCCAAGAGGGTGCTCTGCCCCATGTCAGCATGACTCAGAAAATAAATGTACAACTTTGAGATTAGCTAGAATTTTCTTCCTTTTTTGTTTTTTTGGAATGTGCTGTTCTTGTGAACCATTTAAAAAGTAATGGCTCCAAAGACATTAAAAACTATAATTCTGGGGCCTCCCTGGTGGTGCAGTGGTTGAGAGTCCACCTGCCGATGCAGGGGATACGGGTTCGTGCCCCGGCCTGGGAGGATCCCATATGCCGCGGAGCAGCTGGGCCCGTGAGCCATGGCCGCTGAGCCTGCACGTCTGGAGCCTGTGCTCCACAACGGGAGAGGCCACAACAGTGAGAGGCCCGCGTACCGCAAAAAAGAAAAACAAAAAAAAAACTATAATTCTGGAACACAGTGTCACATGTTTTTTCTTGCTCATTTATTCAGTACTAATCCAGCATGTAAATATTGAGCACCTCCTGCATGCTGGACATGGTACTTGCCACTTCTCTAATGCTCCATATATCTTGTGGGGAGGCAGCAAACTTGCAAGGTTAAAAATGAAAAATCAAAAATTCAGAGTGTGTAAATACTGAGAAAGAGAAATAAGGTCATAGAGCAAACTCAGTGGAAATCTATTTTAGGTCATTTGTTAGGAAAAATACTTTTATGAGGTGACATTTAATTAGTACTCCAAGGACTTCATTAATGAAATAAGCAAAAGATGAAAATATGGTCCATAGAATCTCTATGTATAAGGAAGGAGAAATTATCAGTGGAAATGCAAAAAGAAAATGTTGAGTTGATTCCTTTGTTGCAGTCCAAAAGTGGAAAAGTGACATGTTTCATAGTGGTGGTCCTGAAGCAGCCATAATTGTGTTGAGAGAAAAAGATACGGGGGCAAGGAAGCAAACCAATAATTCAGATTCATGAATCATGTTTAAGCAAAATGCTTTCAGTGTGCCTACTGGCACCAGAAAGTGAAAGCAAATAGAGTGAAAGCCTACTAAATTTTTTAGAGAATTAGTTTGTTATAGAAATCACAAGTCTAAGCAAAACAACAAAGGCTGTAACTATTCCAGCACAAAAAAACAACTTCAAGGGCCCCACTTTTGCATCAGCAAGAGTCATGCTGTGAAAGTTCTAGAGACCTCAAAATGTTATGCCCCAAAATAACGTACCCCCAGTGATCACTGCCGTTGTGGTCAAGGAGGAAAATGGACAAGAAAGAACCTTCCAGAAGGCAGATCCAGGAGTCACAGAACAGATTTCTAATCAGGACCTTATGAAAATAATTTTCAGTTGATTGCTGATTGGCATGTTTCTATTCTGGTGGGAACTCTCACTGGAAATATTTTGTCCTTGCTATTCCATTGCATATTGAGGGTTGATGTCTGTGGAAAAGCAAAGAAAACTTAATAACTTCCCTCTTTTTTTAGTTCACAGATCACTAGATCTGAACCCGAGGGATCAGACTTCACTTCACTTAAGATCCAGGATAAGCTGGTGTAGGAACTGAGTAGAACTATGGTTTTTCTTCCTGGGGGGAGAGTCTATAAGTCTATAATGAGAAGAGAGGAATGGACACTTTGTAGCCAGAAGTGTACCCATTTATTTTATTGATGGCTAAGCTTGATTCTTTTGAAGGTTGTTTGGAATTTTGTTAGGATCTAAAGTAGTCATTGCTCTAGGAGTAGAGTAGCCCCAGCCCTAAATTGTGGGATTTGGGGGGAGCCTTAGAAGAAGACTAAAGAAACATGACAACTAAATAGACCTGGGATTTTCTTTTGCTATAAAGGATGTTACAGGACAATTAGCAAAATCTGAATAAGGTCTGAGAGTAGGTCATAGTGTCGTATCGATATTATTATCCTGATTTTGAAAATAATGCTGAAGTTATATAAGAGAACAGCATTTAAAAAATATTTTATTGACATATAGTAGATTTACCATGTTGTGTTCATTTCTGCTGTATAGCAAAGTAATTCAGTTATATATATATGTATATATATACATATATACATATATATATATATATGTATATATATATATACATATATACATTCTTTTTCATATTCTTTTCCATTTTTTTTTTTTTTTTTTTTTTTTTTTTTTTTTGCTGTACGCGGGCCTCTCACTGCTGTGGCCTCTCCCGTTGCGGAGCACAGGCTCCAGACACACAGGCTCCGCGGCCATGGCTCGCGGGCCCAGCCGCTGCGCGGCATGTGGGATCTTCCGGGATAGGGGCACGAACCCGTGTCCCCTGCATCGGCAGGCGGACTCTCAACCACTGCGCCACCAGGGAAGCCCTCTTTTCCATTTTATCACAGGATATTGAATATAGTCCCCTGTGCTGTACAATAAGACCTTGTTGTTTATCTGTTCTATATATACTAGTTTGCATCTGCTAATCCCAAACTCCCAATTCATTTCTCCCCCACCTCCCCTTCCCCTTGGCAACCACAAGTCTGTTCTCTATGTCTGTGAGTCAAGAACAACCTTTGTTTGATTGTTTTAATTTTTATTGGAATATAGTTGATTTACAATGTCATGTTAGTTTCTGCTGTACAGCAAAGTGAATCAGTTATACATATACATATAACCATTCTTTTTTAGATTATTTTCCCATATAGGTCATTACAGAGTATTGAGTAGAGTTCCTGTTTTTAGAAAATACATACTGACATATTTGAGGATAAAGAGGCATGATGGCTACAAGTTATTCTCAAATAGTTCAGGAAGAAATTATATATAGATAGAGAAAGTAGAATAACATCTATGGTAAAATATTCTTTTTAGCCTTTGTAAAATCTGAGTGCAGTGCATAAATGAATTTTTTGTATTATTCTTGCACCTTTTCTGTAAATCTGATATATATCTAAATAAAATTAGAAAAAGGAGAGTAGTAAGCACAGTCCACTCCACAGCCTTACCGTGAAGGCAGACAAACTGCCTGCTACATGCTCCAGCTGGGAGGTTGGGAAAACTCCATTCTTTTTGAATCCAGATGGAAATATTGTTTAATATATCAGTCTTGACAGTATAATCTGAGTCAAGATTGTTTACAATTTACAGTGACCATAGGATTTTCTTTTGCCTCCAAGTCACCAGAAAAGTCATAGATCCTGCCAGAATTTTTTTTCCTCCAGCAGAGAAAACTTTCTCCATTGAATACATTTTAAATAGATGGTAGAAGACAAAAATAAAGGTGTGCTTAGGTTGCAAAAATAAATAAATAAAATATTGATACAAGGTACATGTCATTTCCAAGTTATATCACCAGAGTGACCAGATTGGAAGTTCTCTCCCAGTTTCTGTACAAGTTGATGAACTGTTCAAAAATAATAGTAACTCTTATACCAGTGATCCACACAGTTTATATTTATATCAGGGAATATCAAGTCATTTTCCCCCATGGAAAAACCAAATCCATACTGTAGAAATTTGAGACCTTATTAAAATTAAAGTATACAGTCCATCAAGCCTGGATCTTTCTGGTAGGTGTTCAGTCAAATATATGTCATCACGTATCTTACTAATTTAAGCTATACTTACATTTCACATTTCCGCAGGTTAATGAAACCAAAACAATCCAAAAAAAGGATTCTTTCTCAAAAACAAACAAAACAAAACAAAAACAAGACAAAACAAAACAAAAACCTCTTCCTGAAATAGAAAAAAGCAGATTCCCATTTATTTTACTTATAAAGAAAGTAACAAAAGCGAAATCTGAATTTTCCAAGAGAGAGTGGGTAAAGTTTGTTGTGAAATCGAGTCTCTTCTATCTTTGTTCTTATTCTGATATCTGGTTTTGTTCCATTGCAATGTTCTATTTTGAATAATCTATATCCCAAATGGAGCTATCCACTTTTAATCTGTTTACATTCTGGTATATTTAAGTACAGTTTTTAAGCTGGGAAGGGTGTTTGAGCCATACAGGTATCTTTAAGTAAAAAGGGATTATTTGGGGATGTTGTTTATCTAAACGTAAAAAACAGATTCATGTTTTAATTAATTACTACAATAACCATCTGTCCATGTCTTGGATCAAAGCATGCATTTTCATATTAGATAACAAATCTTAATTAGTTAGTTTGCATTCCAATTTTGTTTCATTCTTTTAAGGACTAAGGCAATTGGCACATCAAAAAATCTTAAAATATAGAATGGAAAAATTAGAGCTAGCCCACAGATGATTTTATATAAATTGTGTTATTTACACAACTTTGAGGAATGCCATTTAAAAAATCTCATCTGAAAAATAGGATTGCTAGTAAAGTCTCGTATGATATTTATAATAAAATGCAGTTTAAAATAAAAATGCATTCTACAAATCAAGTTTGTTTCATTTTTATCAAGCTTTTATTGACTATATAGTTAAATTCTATCTTAATACTGAGGCAGGACCATGTTATTGATTAGTTATCTATTATTTGCAACAGAAAAGGTGATGAAAGTATTAATGTTGAAAAATTATTTGGAATAATTTAATTGCAAATAGAAAAAAGAAAAGAATAAATGTGCCACGTTTTTTTCCCCAAAATGATATGTATATTTAACTTATAGCAATGGAATTCTTTTTCTAATCAAAATATTTGATATACTGCATCGATGAAAGAGACTGTATAACTGTTATAGTTAAAACATACAAGATTTTATAAATGCAAATTTGGAATAGTCATTTTAAAGTGAGACAATGGAAATAAAAACAAAGGTCTCTGGATAGACTCAAAACTTTTTAAATAGGATTTTTGATGACAGCACATTGAGTGGTATGCCATCTTGAACATCTGTAATTTATTTTGTGACTATTGTTATTCTGCTGGTAAAGCATAATATGCCCTGTACTTCAATTAAGGTGTGGTGGTAATAGATATTTATAAATAAACATATAGTGGCTGGGGCAAAGTACTGATCCCCTTTATCCTACTAGTGAGTAGTACAGCCAGCCTACATGGTGCTAAGAAAAAAATATCCTCAGCTGTGAAAGTAAATAATAAATAAATAAATAAATGAACACAAAAGAACTTTTTTTTTTTTAACTAGGTGGTGTTCTATCCTTCATCCTCACAGTAGGTCTCTAGTGAGCTGAACGGGATGCTTATGAAAATGTCTTGGTTTAGTTTAACCTCCACTCCATACCTAAAGTAAAAATTCTTTCAATGAAATCACTTTCATGCCTCCATGCCTTTGGAGCTCTGCACTCTGATTCTCTCCTCCCTACCTCCACATTGCATATTTCTCAGTTATCTTTGCTGAATCTTCCTTATCTACCCAATTTCTAAAGGTTTGAGTTTCCCACCTTTGGAAGGGACTATGTCCTGGAGTCTTTTTCATTTAAATCCATGCTTTCTTCTAAGGTTATCCCTTTCCATTTGTCTGATATTAAACATCCCCTCTATGCCCACAACGTCCACACCTTCATCCAGTCCTAGTTTCTCCGTGGTGCCCAAGCCCCTAATCAAGTTCTCTGCCAAAAAGGCAATTTCACCTCCACATGTCAAAAGGAACTCTCCATATTTTCCACTTCCATACTGTCTGACACCATCCTGGTTTTCCTGTCTTTATATGACTCCACAGTCCAACCAGAAGCTCAAGCACAAACACTGGAGTTCTTATTTATTCTTCTTTCTTGTCTTCTAGTGGTAGTCTAACAGTAAAGGCCTCCAATTCTACATCCAAAATATATCTCACACCCATCTTTATCTCTGCTGACACCATGCTAGTCTAAGCCACATCTCTTCTGGACTGCCAGTTGCTTCCTAACTTGTTCTCCCCTTGCCTGCTGTCAGGGTCCTGGCAGAAAAGGGATGGCATGCAATGAGGTGTGAATGGGGTGAAGGAACCAACGAGGAATGATGGAACGTGTCTAGGCCAGCGCAGTGTCCGAGTGGGCAAGACAAGAGAGTGGTTACTGGAACCCAGTGCCAGCAGGGACTATAGGAGGTATCCTCCTGGCAGCAGCTGGGGCCTTTGGTAGAGGAACATGGGGGCTGCCAAACCTCAGCTCAGTATACTGTTGGAGGAAAAATTTCCCCTAACTAATCTCTCCTTCTGAGTCCTTCCATTTGCCGAATCTAAGGGGAATCCAGAAGGCTAGAGGGTCTGATTTATACTGTCTATAACAGTCAGCCTCCCAGGAAAGACGAGGAAGAAAGTGGGCAAGGAAAGCCAGAAAATATCCAGTACACTCCATTCCATCCATGTGGAAAACCACATGGTAAGGTGATCTTTCAATGACACCATTTATACCTTGTAAATCAAATATGTAAAACACCCATCACAGCTAGAATGAAAGTCAAGCTTCTCATCATGTCTCCTCCTGCTTGTCTTTTCAGTTAAACCCCTCCCTCCCCCCTCAGTCAATTTCTCTCTTTCTCCCTCCCAGTTCTACTGGCCCAGGACACAGGCAGCTCTGCACTGACTAAAAGTCTTTGCTATTCCTCTTCACTCTGTCCAGAATGCTCTTCACCTTTTTGCAAACCACAAAGAAGGAAGAAAAGAGTCAATACCTTGTGCAGCCAATGGTGATTAACTCCTGTGAGGAACAACAAACAGGGTGAGGTGGAAAGAGGTCCATTATTATTTTACATACAGAACTCGGTGAGGGAGTCTTCAGTAAACTGATGTCTAAGTAGAGATCTAGAAGGAAGTTAGAGAGAGAAGTACGCTTACTGAATAGCATTCAAGCCAGAGGGCAAAACAAGTACCAAATGTTGAGGTGCAAGTAGGCTTGTTACACTTGAAAAAATGAAGTGTACTGAATGACTGGTCCAGTGGAGGGAGGGGAAACAAAGGAAGATAAGTCAGAGAGTGGCCGGGGCCAGACCAGGTAGGGCTTTGCAGGCCATTGTAGAGATATTTGCTTTTGTTGTGAATGAGTAGGAGGTGGTTGGCAGGTTTTAATCTTGGGGGGGTTTACGACCTGATTTAAATTTTAAGCAGATTGCTCTCACAGCCGTGTTGATAATAGGCTACAGGAAGGCAAAGATGGACACTGGGTGACCACATAAGTGCCAAATGCTGGACCCAGGTGAGAGATGGTGCTGCTCAGACAAGAAAAGTCATGACCAGAATTTGGATTTGGGTATGTATTTTGAAAGAGCACACAGGATTTCCTGATGGATTGGATGTGGGATGTGAGAAAAAGATGTCAAGAGTTGCTTCAATGTTTTAGCACTGAATTACGAAGAATACTTGTTTATATACTCTTTCATAGTTTTTCAATTGTTTCACATGAATAGATTTTTATCACCAATATGACAGCCAGCATATTAAAATAGAGGGCTTAAAGGGCTTGGCCTCAATTCACTATCAAAGCGTCTGCCAACTCATGGACTAATTATTTGCTAAATGGGTGAATGTGCTTTATTCTTTTTTTTAATCTCATCCTTGATGATGCAATAGTCCTGACATATCAGTAGGCCTCTCAGATTACCAATCAACAAAGAAACAAATTTCCAGTTGCTGTACAGAAAAAGTATTGTAATTATCAGCATTTTCAGGCTAAGGGAATTTTCAGTAGGGAAACCTGAAACCTCTAAAAGTATGACTTTTGTTTCTCCTAAAGCATCCAGTGAAGTACAGGTTCAGAGAAGGTACTCAATTATTATTTGGTTGCATATAAATGAAGTAGGGAATATTTAGAAGTTTTGAAATCCTTTTGATATATATTCCAGTGAGTTTCTTTGAAATTAATTTTTTTGGCTTCTTTCTGAATCCCTAACTGTGACTCATCCTTGAATTTTAAGTGTTTAATGGGAAACTGATGCATATGTTGTCAAATTGGCATAATTGGTGGATGTAACTGTAATAGATCCAGAGAAATGTATTTATTTTAAAAAATCACATGGATATTCTTCCAGGAGCAAAAGAGTCTAACAATTTTTACCTGAGAAAGTTCTTGTAGCCTTTAGTGAAACACATGTATGTATCTAAAATTATTTTGAAACATTTCCATGGCTACTTTGTTGTTTTTAATGTATTTTCTACTTTTGGTGTTATTGTGTATGGAAAACTTTTTAAAAATTAAAAAATTCTGTCCCAGAAGTCAGCCAGGTGAAAGGGGGGAAGGTAAGGCCATAAATAGTGTGTTCAAAGGCCTGGTGGTGAAGGAGCATATTGACCTTGTGGAGCAAAAGAGGTTGAGTGTAGCAGGACAGAACAGCATGAAGAGACAAGAGGAGGCAAAATGGGCAGATCGTGGAAGACCTTGCGCCCCTTTTGAGACTTCTTGCTTCATCCAAAGGGACTCATCATCATCCCAGGGACCCCTGCTTGATAGGAAAGTGACAGATTTGTTTGCTTGACTGGAAAATTCCTGATCATTTTACAATTCATTTTGCATTACAATAAAAATTCCCTTTAAGAAAAAAAAAAAAACATTCTGTCCCATCTTTTAAAAAACTATAGTTCTAAAACTACATATATAGTTTTTAAAACTACATTATAGTGATATATATATATGGTTATATATGTACATATAAACTATACACAAATATATATATGTATATTTTAAAATAGTAAATGAATTTTGATAAATATACATATGAATGTAAATGAATTTTGATGAATATAATATATGTATAAATGAATATACATTTTATATATATATTTTAGAATAGCATATAATAGAGTAAATGGCTTTTTTTTTTTTTTTTTTTTTTTTTTGCGGTACGTGGACCTCTCACTGTTGTGGCCTCTCCCGTTGCGGAGTACAGGCTCCGGACATGCAGGCTCAGCAGCCATGGCTCACGGGTCCAGCCGCTCCGCGGCATGTGGGATCCTCCCAAAACGGGACACGAACCTGCGTCCCATGCATCGGCAGGCGGACTCTCAACCACTGCGCCACCAGGGAAGCCCTAAATGGTTTTATTTTTATAACAGTTAATTATTTCAGAAATTATGTACATGACATTTCAATTTTAATTATACCCAAAAAACTTGATGTGTAAATTAGTTTGAATTTAGTGGTATTGAAATGATATTAATGACTCATCCCAATATATTTTTTGTTACTCAAAATTATCTCAAGAGTTTTAGTCTAATATAACAATCACATAAGATCTTTAGTATTAAAATTACATATGGGGCCATTAGTTATATTTAAAATGAATGAATAATCAATACTTCCAATCATATCTCTTTACTATTTTATGAACTATTTTTCTGAGAATATAATGAAAACTAACTTTTGAAATATTCAGTGTGCAATATTTTTCCATTTTAAAAATGCATTTCTTTTCATTACATAATTTATTCTATTCCTCTTCTCTCACCACTGTATGACAGGAATATATTTAGTTCAATTTATTATCACTGATTAAAGGCCTGAGACTTAGCAAAGTTATATGTTAGCCACAAGAATTTTATCCTACGGAGATGCAGATAATTTCTGCCTGATAGAATAGAAAATTCCAAAGGTTATAGTTTATGGTCCTTTGAAATTTAACTAGTTTCATATTTAAATAATCTTATTTTGATATTGCTTACTAATATTAAGCTTCTCAAATTCCCTTTGAACTAGTTGTGTGTGTGTGTGTGTGCGTGTATGTTCCAATAAAACTTTATTTATGAAGGCAGGCAGTGGGCTGGATTTGGCCTTTGGGCTGTAATTTGTCAACCCTGGCTGCATAATATTTCATCATAGCACAAAGTTTTTAACAACCATGTGAAAATATTCAGCTCCCCCCGCCTAGATTTTCTCCCCTGTTGGCAGGCAGGTGAGGTAATTTGGCTTCTTAGACTGAGGAGCTCCGAAAGTCTTTTTCAGGGGAAAGACATAGGCTAGCTCTGGACCATCGATGACGTAGCCACCAAATCTCCAGAACACCCTGGTGCTGGCTTCTGTGTTTTGTCTGCTCTTCTCTCCCCCATTTTAACCAGATTGAAGGCAGTGTCACCTGCCCTCAGGCTTGGAAGTATCTTTGAACCAGTTTTAACTTCTTCCCGATTCTTCATCAAATGACCCCATTGGCAGATGAATGGTTAAAGAAGATGTGGTATATTTATACAATGGGATATTACTCAGCCACAGAAAAGAAGGAAATAATGCCATTTGCAGCAACATGGATGGATGAAGAGATTATCATAAATCAAAGACAAATTATCATATGATATCACTTATATGTGGAATCTTAAAAAAAATTGATACAAATAAAGTTATGTACAAAACAGAAATAGACCCACAAACATAGAAAACAAACTTATGGTTACCAAAGGGGAAAGGTGGTGGTGACAGGGAGGGATAAATTAGGAGTTTCAGATTAACATATACACACTGCTATATATAAAATAGATAACCATCAAGGACCTACTGTATTATAGTACAGGGAACTATGCTCAATATTCTGTAATAACCTATAAGGGAAAAGAATCTGAAAAAAAAAGAAAGATATATATGTATGTATAACACTCATTTTTCTGTACACCTGAAACTAACACAACATTGCAAATCAACTATACTCCAATAAAAAAGAAATTTAAACAAATGACAAATAAAACATATGACATGTTTATTGTACATTTACATGACACTCATGATCTTACCTATCTAAAATTATTCTTACAGTACAAGGAAAATTGCAACCTTTGAAATGTTATAAAGACACTGAGGAAAATGTATCATGCATAATCTCAACACAAAGAAACCATTTTTTTAAAAGATTTTTTTTTTCTCTTTTTCTCTGTTATGTAATGGGTTGAAAAGTGTCCTCCCAAAATATACATCCACCTGGAACCTCAGAATGTGACCTTATTTGGAAAGAGGGTCTTCACAGGTTAAGGACCTTGAGATAAAATTATCCTGGATTTTGAGTGGGGCCTACATCCAAAGAGTGGTTTCCTTCTAAGTAGAGATGAAGATACAGAGACACAGGGAAGAAAGTCATGTGAAGGTGGGGGCACACTGGAGGTGGCCTGATACAAGCCAACAAAACCAGAAGCCACAGATGCTGGAAGAGACAAGGAAGGATCCTCCCCTGGAGCCTACAGAGGGAGCATAGTTCTGCCAAAATCTTGACTTTGGGCTTCTGGCCTCTGGAACTGTGAGAAAATTAATTTATGTTCTTTTAAGTTTCTGATTTATGGTAATTTCTTGTGGTAGCTCTAGGAAACTAATATACTTTCCATTTTGATTCCTTTTCTTTCCTTTGTATACATGTCACAGAGAAGACTGAGAGGCTTCCTTATCTGTTAAAAAAAAATAATAATAATCCTCCATACCTTAACATAGCCACTTTTCACATTTAAAAATGACCTTCAGCTATCTTCTTCAAATAAAATATTACATAGCCAGGCTTAGAATTGTGAATTCACATGTAATCATCAGTTTTTCTCTCTTTTTAAAAATTAAGTAATGAGCTTTCCCCAGTAGTATTAAAAACTTTTGTTTAATATTATTTTTTAATCTCTATAAATTAATCCCTCTTATAAAGAGACTTTAATTTCTTTAAATCACTCCCTATTTTTGGAAACTCAAGTTTTTGAGTTATTTTCTCTTTTAAGTAACATTGTGTACATCAACCTTTGTCTCCCTATTTCTGTAAAAGTGGTATTTAGAGAAGTGGAAAACTCCCAGTCAATAAGTAGGGATATTATTTTTGTCTCATGATTCATAATGAAAAATTGTTCCCTCGTAGATACCCAAGAGCATTCAATCTTAGCATTTTAATTGCCAATTTATTTTATGAAAAAGAAAATTGTGTTACTTAAATATGCACTTTAACATTATTAGCAAATTTTAATCATTGCAAAACACTTTAATGTGTTTTGCAATGATTAAAGTTTAATGGTTAATACCATTTGTATAGGCTATTTTCCAAATTTATCAGCTTGTATCCCTCGTCCATTTATGATCTGGAGTTTGTAGAGGTCTGCTACCCTAACAAAGTATCAGAGACCAGGTAGATTACAGAGCAGAAATTACTGAGTCACAGTTCTGGAGGCTAGAAGTCTGAGATCCAGGTGTTGGCAGGGTTGGTTCCTGAGGGCAGTGAGGGAGAATCTGTTCCAGACCTGTCTCCTCACTTCTGGGGGTTTGCTGGCAATCTTGGCTTGTAGCTACACTGCCTGGATCTGTGCCTACACATTCATAAGGCATTCTTCTTGTATGCACATCTGTCTCTGTGCCCAAATTTCCCCTTTTATAGAGACATCAGTAATACTGGATTAGGATCCACCTTAATGATCTTACATTTTAACTTGATTACCTCTGTAAAGACCCCATGTCCAAATAAAAGCCACATTCTGAGTTCATAGGAATTAGAACTGCAACACATCTTTTTTAGAGAGACACAATTCAACTCAGAAGAGTGTGTCTGTTTTTCTTTTCTTTATAAATATTAAAGATATTAAATATCTACAATGTTTTTACAAATATATTTTCCAGACTTGTTGCTTGAGTTTTATTCTCTTCACGAGTGGCAATTATTTTTATTCTTTCTTCTGCTATCTTGTTTGTATATATTGTATATATTACATACATACATCTTGTTGGTATATACTGCATAGTGTTTCTACACTCAGAGATGTTTTATATTTTTGTGTGGTCAAATTCACTTATTTTTTTCTTGTTTTACCAATTGGTCTTAAAATTAGAAATTCTGTATACAGAGATTGAAAATTAGCAATTTCTGTTTCCTACCTTTAAAATAAAATTTTAGTTTTTTCACATTCAAAATTTACTCTTCTGTTCATCTGGAATTTGTTTGAGGCCCTTTTTAAAGATGGCTTTCCTGAGCATATTTTCATACATGAAAACTTGTACAAAGCAATTCATTTTGTCCACATGCTGTACAGAATCTTAATGCTCTTAAGTTAAAATTTTTGTTTTGCTCTTAAGTTAAAATTTTGTTTTGCCCAGTGACAAATATTTCTTTCCCTTGTCCTAGATTGTATTTGTTTTAGTCTATATTTCAACCATTTTTATATGAAGAGTCTTATATGGGAGTCTTGTATCTGTCACCATTTAGGTGTGTGACTTTGAGTAAGATATTTCACTTTGGATTTTGGTTTCTTTATTTGTAAAATAAAGACGTTGAATAGTATGTTCATTGAAGTATCTCTCAAGACCAGATGATGTAATTATTTGTAGCCAAATAAAGAAGGAGGGTATTGCATATTATAAAGGGCGAAGTCTGAGGGTAACAGTTGTCTGTTTTCAGAAAATATCTTTTTTCCTTTTAGAGCCTCAGTTTCTTCCAATTTAAAATAAGTGGAATTGTATAGAACATTATGATCTGAGCAACTTAGGAGTATTAGTGGAAAACATAGGGAAAAGGAGATATTGGCAGCATCGAATTCTTCAATGACCACGATGGAATTGTTGATGGAAGAAAGAAACAGGTGGACAAAGGAAGGAAAATCATCTTTCAGTATTTTAAGGGTTGCATTCATATTTCAACTAATAGACTTAATGATCGGTATTGTGTTTTAGGTTGGCATAATTATCATCAACATATTTCTCCTACTGTGTGACATAGTTGGCCAAATATAAGCAAGAATAAAGGAAATTCAGGTTATGCCCTGTCTGTCAGAAAAGCTACCAGCAATTATGAAATTAAAAATTCATACTGCATAGATTCCCTCCAGTTACTGAAGGAGGATGCAACAGATTAAAAGGTAAGTTATCTAAATGGACATTCATTCTTATCTTTGCCTTGTCACCGTTAAAAACAGAATCCCACCTTAAGGAGAACCTTCTGGGCTCTTCTAGGAGCAAGACCTCAGCATCACGGCTGTGTCACTGGATGCCCATCCTAAGTCACCACCTGCAATGGAACCAACACTATGTTCTCCCCTCTGTGCTTCCCTCACGAAAGGGGTGAGTCCATGGAAAGCCCGTAAGATAAATAAAAGCAAATGAAAGAAAGCTTGATACTTATAATTTGATAGGCTTTCTTCTTTCCCATTTTCATTTCCAATTAGCTCTAAAATATTATTTGTGAAATTATTTTGTTTATTTTTTATCTACTCATATGAAGGGAGGGAGGGGGAGAAGACTGGGGAAATCAAGTAATACCTGTTTTGTTCCTTTGTCTCTTTGTTCCTTTTCCTTAATCAGCATGAGATCCATTATTTTTCATGGCTGATGGGTTGGGGGTAGATTATGATTGATCCCAGCAAAAATGAAAAGAGAAAGAAATCATCCATATTCCATTTCAGACACCCCAAATCAGATATTCAAAGCTTGCGTGACAAAATCAGCTCGGATTCCATGGTGTATGAGTATGACTCCTCCTCTATCAAGTCAAGACATAGATGTAGAACATAGAATTTTATGTAAGGGAGGTTATAAAGTAAGTCAGAAAGTAAGTCAAATCCTGCTCTGAATGGATTGAGGAAATGGAAACTAGATTACATGTTGTGATTTCACCATTTGGGTGAAACGATGAGATGGTGGTCTTTAGAAACCTATAGCTTGTTAAAGGTGATTTGAGAAGCACCCTTCTGTATGTTTCTCTGGAGACCCCAACCTCGAGGAGAAGCTCCAGTCGGGAGTCCGTTCCACTGTGTGCAGGAACTTCGTGGCATCAGTGAAAGGCAGTCACTGGAGAGAATCCTAAGCCTTGCTCCCGCTACCCCTCGGCTGGTGTGCGCTGTGAAAAGGGAAGCCAAGGCATCGGCCTCCCCTGATAGATGTGGAGAGACTTAGTGAAGGCTGGTGGAGCAGAGGTTTGGGGTTGAAGCAAAGAGAACAAATTGAGAGCAAGGATCCCTGCCATGGGGTCAGCAGGTTCCAACAGCACTTGGGGCTGTTCACCCCAGTTCACGCTCAGAGCTGCACCGCTCAGGAAGACACTGCAGACATGGGAGGCCTCCATCCCAACTGCGGCTACAAGTTCACATCAGCCACTCCCGGGGTGGGGCAGAGAGGGATGGGATTGCAGCGTTTGGTTTTATGGTGCCTGAAACTTAACTTTTGAAACTTTACCGGAAAAAAAAAAGAAAAAAAAATTACAAGTAAAAAAAAATTAAGAATGAAAATGAATGGGCATATTCAGAATGGAAAAGAACATACAAAAGAACATTTAAATTTTCAAAAGCTATCAAATACTCTGAAAAATGTATAGGAGAAAAAAGATATAACTAATTATTATTCATGAGCTTCCTGACTCACCTTTATCATACTTTTCATCCCTACATTATTCCCTGCTTATATATATCTATATATCTATCTATCTATATATATATATATATGTATGTGTGTGTGTGTGTGTGTGTGTGTGTGTGTGTGTGTATTGCGGTACGCGGGCCTCTCACTGCCGTGGCCTCTCCCGTTGTGGAGCACAGGCTCCAGACGCGCAGGCCCAGTGGCCATGGCCCACGGACCCAGCCACCCCGTGGCACGAGGGATCCTCCCAGACCGGGGCACGAACCCGTGTCCCCCGTATCAGCAGGCAGACCCCCAACCACTGTGCCACCAGGGAAGCCCCCCTGCTTATATTTTAACTGCTTCTTGATATGATGAGTTATAGTACCCCTCCATAGAAAGATTAGGAAAGTAACTTTCTTCTGGCATGGTTAATAGTAATTGGCTTTTAAAAAATCATCAATTTACAATTAATTTCTTAAAAAATAGTATCAGTTGCAAAAAAGTTCCTTTCAGCTTCACAACTTATAATTAGTAATGCCATGTAGGTTTTTCACCTTGGCTGTCAAATCTGGAAAACCCTTTGTCAAGCTTCTGTCGTACGTGTGCTTTGACATTTCAGGACATTTCAGGTCTCCTTAAATACTCTTTAAACTGACTACATTATTCCTAGAAACATTTCAAGACTGCCAACAATAATTTAACTTACAGAGAAATGACTGCCAACTACAAAAGTAGATTACTCTAAATTTAGACTATATGGATTCCTTGTTAAATGTCCCCATAAGCTGATTCCAAAACTCCCATGGCTGTGCCAATGTCACCAAACAAGAGGAGATCTGTGACAGAAGAAATCAGAGTGGAAAAAGCCAGTGGTCTTCACCAGTTGTGGTTAATATATATTAATATTGCAAACTCCATTAAAATGTATCACCCTGTGAGTAGATTCCAGAGCCCTAGATGGGACCCGAGCAGGTGAGAAACTCGGGGGCTTAAGTGTCATGATTTTTCACAGTCTCCTCGGGTCTGGCTCGGAGAGGAGCTGTCAGATCTACAGAGAAGCAGGGGAAGAGGTAGATCTGAGAGAGCCGAATGACCCAAAAGAGAACATGTAAGTTTAAAATACTTTCAATTTATTATAATGAAACCATGTTATCATATTAAAACAAATTTACGTTTTCTGCTTTGCTTCCACCACCCAGCTACCCAGGAGGTGGGGGCTCACGTGAACATCACACCTGTTAATTGAAAATAAACGAGCTGTGTTTTCTTTCTGCTCCTGAATATAATGTGAATATATGTAAGACATTACTACATGTGGTTTTCAAGTTAATATCTATTTACTTTTAATGTAATCATAATATTTAATTACACTATCCAACATTTTTTTGAATTTTATCATTGTATTTGTTTCTTATTATTAGACCTATAGGAGAAAAGCTTTAAATTGCTCAATCAGAATTTCTTAATATTATTCTAATGTCAACCTCAAGGGCTAGTGCCAAATAACACACCAGAAGTGTAACGGGAACTGACCTATAAGGTTCTATGTGCAGAAAGTCTAACTGTCCACTGTCCTTTGCAGCTACTTAAGCCATGATTTTTTTAAACCCAAGTGTACAATCAGGCATAAATTCATAACGTAGTTCGAGTTGTTTTTCCAACTTCTCTCTTTGCCACTCTGAACTTTTTTGTGCCCATGGACCTGACATGTAGGTTAGACTCCAAAATACAAAGATGAGCTAGTAAAATCACATTCATGAAATTTCAGAAGGCTTCAAATTGGGTTGCTGACTTAGCACAGTCCCTTTTCTGATACAGGAGGAAAAGAAGTCAATGGACTCAGTCAACAAGGACTGGGTACTCTTTGTGTACCCCTCTTTATTGAGCATCTACTCCCCTCAGTGAAGATAGAATTGCAAGTATTTTATTCTCTTTGGACAGAGTATGATGTTCAGGTAAGGCTATCTAGGCAGGTATTATCTAGGTTGAGATGTGAGGTATTAGGTCATAGAAGAGTGGGCGACACATTGCAAAAGCATGGGGATGAGAACATGGTGCATTTTCAGTGTAGAAAGAAAACTCCACTTGGACTGTGAAGTAGACATTAGATTTGGAGGCAAGGATGGGGTAACAAGTTCAGGGATGGATATTTTACAAGGGAGGATGTCTGGAGTGGCTGTTGGAAAGTTAGTCCTTCTACCCTTAAGGGACTTAAACACCTAGGTACTTAAGGAGAAAACAAACTAACAGTTCTGTCTTGCCACTTGGTTATTAGAATCTGCCTTTACCTTTACTTCGAGAATCCAACAGTTTTACCTGTAAAGAGTGAAAAGGAAATGATTAAGGTTGTTTTTTTCCATGAATGCTAATTTCCCTCGATCTTGGTGATTTACATAGCTTGTATAGCATTTAGACAAGCTAATATTTTGCAGAAATGAGACATAAAAACATTTACCAAAGCCTATCTTGGGTTAGACATTTTCACTTATGTTATCTCATAATCCTCACAGACAATACTCGGAATTATTATGGGCTTTTCTAGATTAGAAAATAAGCTTAAAGAGCTTGGGCAGGAGGTAAACAAGCTCATAAGAGGAGAGTCAGAATTTGAACGCAAGTCATCTGTATTTACCTGTCTAACAATGAAAAAATGTACATTTTGAGTGAAGTTGAATTTAGGCTAATACCATAAAGCAAGTCCCTAATACTAATTTTTTTGGTGTTTTAAATGAACATGTTTATGTACTGCAAAGTATCCATAATAATGCCTTGCTAATTTAATAATTTTCATTTTGACTGCACAACCTCAAATTCAAAAAAAAATCTTAACTAGGGAAAAATGCATTATGTATACAAGGCTGAGTCCAAGATTTCCAATTATTTTCATGCGGTCTTCACTCTGTCTTCAGAACAATCAATTAGACTCTTGCATCCTGATGTGAATATCTGAATACAAATTAGAAATGAGGGGCATATCCACAACATCAGAGTATAGATCAAAATCATTCCCCAAGTTAGTTCATAATGTTCCATTTAGGGGATAGTTATAACCAGGGGAAACATTACATGTGTTCATGGTTACAATAAGAAAAACCTAGAATCACTTCTGGAAAACCATAATTTATAAATCTGGAGATATTTCAGAGATAGTCTAAGGTTCTCAGGTAAATGGTATGATATAATATTTAAATGTGATGTTAAGGAATTCTCACAAGATGTATGTCATTGTGACCTGCTTTCTTAATCAACGGGGAGTTACACATTTCAAATAAGAGAAATGTAAGATTATTAATAAAATTCAGTGACGTAAAGCAAGTGGCCTCATGCCTGACACACAGTTGTCACAATAGAGTTAGTTTCCTTCTAGTATAGCAGATGGGGAAAGCAAGAGTTAAAACACCAAATAAAACAAAATGAGTTTTAGTTATAGAATGAGTTTAGAACTTAGAATGAGTTTAGCTGAGACCTTAAGTAGAATTCTACTCAGATCAAGATGATTACTTAAAGTTCAGACGTATCTTACACTTACTTACTTTATTTTCCTTAATCATTAAAGACTGCTTGGAGAAACATTAGTCATAATCATTTAAGACCTGGTTAATATTTTGCCCTCTCCTTATGTTTATTTCTTTTTACATACCGCTGATTTAAAAGGTGATCAAGGTTAGAGGGCTTTCTTTTGACTTTTCACCATCTTCTTTCAAGCTATCCAAAGTCAATTAATGCCCATATTCTTTCAAGCTATTCAAAGTCCATTAATGCAGTGAGTATAGATAGGTTTATCTATTGTACGATACTGGAGATTGTATTTCTTCATCTGTACTATGGAGACATTACTACTTCTATGCTGATTAAATATGCAACGCACTTAGTAAGTTGACTGGCATGAAATAGGCATTCTCCAAATGGCTGCTGTTGATGTTTTGAAGTGACTCAGAAATAAAGTCTAAAGCACATTTGAAATCCACTGTATTCTTCGAGGAAGTATTGTTTTAATAAGAAACAGCTGAGGGTCATGCCACCTGGGTTGAATAAAAGTAACCATGCTGACCTAGCCACAAATGATGGGATCAAGGACTATAGTATCTGATTCAAACGTGTCCACTGGCATCTGCTCTTGGAAAAGGCCAATTCCTCCTGACATGGCCAAGATGAAGCTTTGCTTAGTGATATGTTGCATACTGAACAGTGAAAAAATGATCACTCTTAGAATATATACTTACTAAATAAACAAAGAGGAGGCAGACCATTTGATTTAGCTCTGAATAGTCTGGTGCAGAAAATCACCAACATAATATTTGTTCTTATAAGAACTGAAACCCAAACCCAGAACAACAAGCATGGCTACAGAGACATAGAAACACTCTTTTTGTGGCAGAAGAGGGAAATGTCATGTCCTGGCACTTTCAGGAGTCCTTAGGATGGACTGCCAAGTGAGGATTCTTGGCTTTGTGCAGGAAAGAATTCAAGAGCAAACCAGAGTAAAGGGAAAGCAAGTTCATTTAGAGAGATACACATTCCATAGGCAGAATGCAGACCATTTCAGAAAGTGAGTGTGGCCCCAGGGCATGGGGTCACAGATTTTTATGGGTTAAGTAATTTCATAGGTTAAGGAGTGGGGGGAGTATTCTTGCTATTTCAGGGTAGGGTGGGGATTTCCCAGGAATTGGGTCATTGCCCACTTTTTGGCCTTTTATGGTCCTCCTCCGGACACTCATGTCATAAGGGGGAGTGATTTTTAGTATTATAATGAAGATATAATGAACTAAATGTCAATGATGAGACTATTCTCAGAGCCACCTTGGTTTCAGCTTGTTCCAGCCAGTCTTTAGCACATCCCAATAGCTGTACCCCTTCTTCATTATCTAGTGTTTGTGTTCTGCCCCTTTCCCTCCTGTCTCATTTTGAGCACTCTTATAATAAACGTCCTGTACCAAAGGCACCTAGGTTTTGTCTCTTCCTCCCAGTCCTTTTGTAAGCTATTGATGCCTGGTAGTGAGGTTTTCAGGAATAGACTTCAGACTTGACATGGATTTGGGTGGAGCAAAATGGGGAGCATTAGGTCCTCCCATGTAGTAATGGGAAACTAAGCATTTGGGTGTGGGGAGTAAATTAGACATTGAGGTATCAACCCCTTCTGCTATTGTTTGAGGATGACCCATGTAATTAAATCATGACTTCAGGCCATGAACTTGGCACCACACTAGGTTATTTTGGAGGGATTGTGATATGGAAGAATAACAGGATAAATAGGCAATTCTGGTGACCCTCTGTGTTCTACATAGAAAAAACAATATACTCAGATATTCTGATTCTAGACAACTAACAAAACTGAGTTCCATATTTTCTCAAAATACTGAGTTACTTACTCATGACTACCTCTGTGTTTCTATGTTCATAATGATATTTTTGGCCAAAGATTAAAATGCCAGGTACTCATTTTGGCTGCTCTATCTATGAGAAGGTTATGGCCAGGCATCTCAGCCCATTGTAGCCAGAACCTTGTTTGGGAATTGAAGGGATGTCTGCTTGGCCTATGGAAAGTGTTTTCATCCATAATAGAAATGTTGAATAAATATCCCTTTCCTTGGACCAGATGCATTATTGGCTATTGTGATGCTTGGAACTGCGGTAGGCATATTTTGACCAGGAGAGGCAAGAGGAAAGCTGAGCCATCATGCAGAGTACGGTAGAAATGGAAGAACCTCAGTCCCTGATGATATGGAGATCTTGGAACAACACCGAAATTCCTTACTACAGATTTTTTTTTGTATAAGAAAATAGTGTCTCCATATTGAAGTCCATTGAGGTAGGTCTATTGTTCTTTGGCTCAAAGATGTCCTAACTGCTATAATTATGTGACTCTGTAGAAGGAAATACATTCAGCTTGAATACATACAGCTTTCACAGCTGTATGCCAGGCAGTGCAATGGTGTAGGCACATAGAAAGATGTAAGGAAAAGGTGAATTCGCAGTTGCATTAACTTTTCATAGTTAAAGTCAGGGTTCTGAGGGGAAGGAGTCAATATGGTGGAATAGGAGGACAGGGAATTCATCTCTCCTCACAAGTATGTCAATAATACATCTATATTGGGCTTCCCTGGTGGAGCAGTTGTTGAGAACCCGCCTGCCAATGCAGGGGACACGTGTTTGAGCCCTGGTCTGGGAAGATCCCACATGCCACGGAGCAAATAAGCCAGTGCACCATGGCTACTGAGCCTGCACTCTGGAACCTGTGAGCCATGGATACCAAAGCCCGCACACCTAGAGCTAGTGTTCCACAAGAGAAGTCACTGCAGTGAGAAGCCCACGCCCCACAAGGAGTGGCCCCTCCTCGCCATAACTAGAGAGAGCCTGCACACAGCAACAAAGACCCAATGCAACGAAAAAAAATTAATTAATTAAAAAAAAAAGAATACATCTATAAATGGAACAATTCTCACAGAGTACCTGCTGAACATTAGTAGAAGACTTCAGACACCTAAAAGGACAGGAAAAATCCCCTCACAACCAGGTAGGATGAAAGAAAGAAAAAAGAAAAGAAGAATCAAAAAAGGGACCAGCAACCCTGGAAGGAAGCTGAAGGTGAGGAGAGGTCCCCCCACTCAGAAAAACTCCCTCACAATAGGGAAATCAGCTGGGACAAAAAGAAACCTTCAGGGGATCAAAGGAGAACACAGCAGACGGTCTGCGGAAGGCAGGACAAAGTGAGAACTGTGCTCATAGTCTGTGTCACAGCCGTACACACCCCAGCCTGAGTTGTGTGTCTCCTGTTGTGGAGGGGGGCTGGCGGCTGGAAAGTGGGGTTTAGAGCATGGACCCAGGGAGGGGACAACTGTTGGCTGTGCAAAGACAACCTGAAGGGACAGGAGTAAGGAGCTCCACAACCGGGAACGTTTGCAGAGGAACCCTGGGACACCATAGAAGCAAGGCGTCATTGTTGAGTGGTGCACAATGGATGGGGCCTCCATTGCAACCCCTTTCCCCACCCAATGGCTTCAGCCTCCTCAGGTTTTGAGGGGCACCCACCTGAGCAGGCTCGCCTGCCCCTCAAGCCACGTCCTCCTCCACCTGCATAGACTCTGGGGTCCTGAATACCAACCATCCCCAAACCTCCTTGGGAATCAGCCCTGTGTGCCCCTGTCTGAGAAAGGAATATGTCAAAGCTGGCAGGGGCGGAGTACTAAAACATAGGGTTAAGAGAGTGGATCCAGGGAGAGGACAGCTGTTGGCTGCACGGATGCAGCAGAGGGGATTGAAGTGAGGGGCTCCACTGTCAGGAATGCCCCTAGAGGAAGCATGGTCTGCCTAGGAAATGAGGCACCATTGTTGAGTGGCAAACAAGGGGCAGGGCTGCCACTGTTCCCACACACCAGCCTCTGCCTCCATGGGTACTAGGAGGGTCTCCCACCAGACTGAGCATGCCCCAGTGTGTTGCAACTGCCTGCTGGCCTCTGCTGCCACAGGTACTTCACGCACACTCCAGTTATGGCTGCTGTACCTCTCCTCAGCCTGAGTAAGTGTGCCCCAATCAGCTGCTGCTTTTACTCCCTCTCGCCTGGGCAGGGAGCAGACACCTGACAGTGGTTCATATGCAGAGGTGGGGCCAAAACCAAAGCTGAGACTCAGGGGCAGTGAGACGAAGGAACAGGAACAGAAATATCTGTGTGCAGCTGCACAAGACATAGATTGAATCCTCATGATTGGCTTGATAAGTTCCGTATCTGTGGCTTAGTAAATCCTGTGTCTGTGGAATATCTGAATAGACAAAAAGTGTTCCTACAACAGAGACCAGTTTAGCTTTAACAGCAGTGGACTTTGGGGGAAAGTACACACGAGAGTTGGGCCAGGCCAGAGTCTGAGCTGCCATCACAGTGCCTGCAGAGGTATGTGGGACCTATATAGAGGTCTTGGAGGGTCTCCTGGGGAATTGAGGGTTGGCTGTGTCTCACTGTGGGAGCAAGGACACTAACAGAGGAGGCACCAGGAAAATATTCTTATTACTATTATACTTTTTTTGTTTGTTTCATTTTGTTCAGTTGTTTTTATTATTTATTATATTTTTATTTTTTAATAAATATTTTTTTCTATTTTTAGTTTTTTGTTGTTTTGCATTTCTGTTTTAATGTTTTCTGTTTTGTAATTAATCTTTGTTTCTTGTTTTTGTTCCCCTTTTTAATCTTTTTTATGTGTTTCTTTTATGTTTTCTTTGCTTTTTTTAGTTTGCTTTCTGTTTTTGTTTGGTTTCTCATTTTTTGCATTTTTACTTTAGCCTTTATTGATTTTTTTCATTTTTGAGTTATGTTGTTTGTTTGTTTATTCTTTATTGTTTTCTTTTTTTAAATTTTTGGCCTTTTTTTTCTGTTTGGTTTTGTTCTTATCATTTGTCTTGTGTTTGGATGTCTGTTTGTTTTCTTTCTTTGTGTGTGTGTGTGTGTGTGTTGTTTTTCTTGCTGTTTGCTTGTTTTAGTTTTTGCTATTTGTCTTGTGTTTTGTTTGTCTGGTTGTATTCTTTTTTTTCTTTTCTTTTTTCTCTGGTCATGCTGTGCAGCTTGTAGGCTCTTGGTTCCCCAGCCAGGGGTCAGGTCTGGGTCTCTGGGGTGGAAGCACTGCATCCAGGACACTAGACCACCAGAGAATCCCTGGGCCCAGGGAATATTATTCAGCATGCACTCTCCTAGATGTATCTATCTTGACAAAAAGACCCGGCTCCACCGAGCTGCTTGCAGGATCCAGTGCTGGACACCTCACACTAAACAACCAGCAAAACAGGAACACAGACTCACCCATCATCAGACAGCCTGCCTAAAGACGTACTATGCTCAGAGACACCCCAAAACACACCACTTGATGCTGCCCTGCCCATCAGAGGGAAAGGACTCAGCTCCACCCACCAGAGCTCAGGCATGAGTCCGTCCCACCAGGAAAGCTACATGAGCCCCTGGAACAACCTCAATTACTAGGGGACAGACAACAGAAGCAAGAGGAACTATGACCCTGCAGCCTGTGGAAAGGAGACCATAAACACAGTAAGTTAAACAAAATGAGATGACAGAGAAATATGCTGCAGACCAAGGAGCAAGGTAAAATCTCATAAGACCAAATAAATGAAGAGGAAATAGGCAATCTACCTGAAAAAGAAAGAATTCAGAGTAATGACATTAAAGATGATCCACGATCTCGGAAATAAAATAGAGGCACAGATCTAAAAGATACAAGAAATATTTAACAATGACTTAGAAGAACTAAAGAACAATCAGTGATGAATAATAAAATAAATGAAATGAAAAATACACTAGAAGAAATCAATAGAAGAATAAATGAGGTAGAAGAACAGAAAAGTGACCTGGAAGATAGAATGGTGGAAATAACTGCTGCAGAGCAGAATAAAGAAAAAAGAATGAAAACAAATGAGGACAGTCTCACAGACCTCCAGAACAACATTAAATGCACCAACATTTGAATTATAGGGGTCCCAGAAGAAGAAAAGAAAGAAAAAGGGTCTGAGAAAATATTTGAAGAGATTAGAGTCAACAACTTCCCTAACGTGGGAAAGGAAATAGTCATGTCCGAGAAGTGCAGAAAGTCCCATACAGGGTAAACCCAAGGAGAAACATGCCGAGACATATAATAATCAAATGAACAAAAATTAAATGAAAAGAAAAAATATTAAATATCTCAAGGGAAAAGCAACAAATAACATACAAGGAAATCCCCACAAGGTTTTCAGCTGATTTTTCAGAATAAACTCTGCAAGCCAAAAGAGAGTGGCAGGATATATTTAAAGTGATGAAAGGGAAAATCCTACAACCAAGATTACTCTACCCAGGAAGGATCTCATTCAGATTTGACAGAGAAATCCAAAGCTTTGCAGACAAGCAGAAGCTAAGAGAATTCAGCACCACTAAATCAGCTTTACAACAAACACTAAAGGAACTTCTCTAGGAGGAAAACACAAGAGAAGGAAAAGACACATAAAAACAAACCCAAAACAATGAAGAAAATAACAATAGGAGCATACTGTCAATAATTGCCTTCAATGTAAATGGATTAAATGCTCCACCCAAAAGACACAGACTAGCTGAATTGATACAAAAACAAGACCTGTATATATATTCTCTACAAGACACCTACTTCAGACCCAGGGACACAAACAGACTGAAAGTGAAGGGATGGAAAAAGACATTCCATGCAAATGGAAATCAAAAGAAAGCTGGAGTCACAATAGTCATATCAGATAAAATAGACTTTAAAATAAAGACTATTACAAGAGACAAGGAAGAACACTACATAATGATCAAGGGATTATTCCAAGAAGATATAACAATTGTAAATATTTTTGTACCCAACATAGGAGTATCTCAATACATAAGGCAAATGCTAACAACCATAAAAGGTGAAATCAACAGTACCACAATAATAGTGGGGGATTTTAACCCTACATATACACCAATGGATAGATCATCCAGACAGAAAATTAATAAGGACACACAAGCCTTAAATGACACATTAGACCAGACAGATTTAATTGATATTTATAGGACACTTCATGAAAAAAGAGCAGAATACACTTTCCTCTCAAGTGCACATGGAATGTTCCCCAGGATACATCACATCTGGATCACGCATCAAGCCTCGGTCAATTTAAGAAAATGGAAATTGTATCAAGTGTCTTTTCCAACCACAATGCTATGAGATTAGAGATCAATTACAGGGAAAAAAAAAACCCTCTAAAAGTCACAAACACATGGAGGAGAAACAATATGTTACTAAATAACCAATGGATCACTAAAGAAATCAAAGAGGAAATCAAAAAATACCTAGAGGCAAATGACAATAAAAACACGATGACTCAAAACCTATGGGTTGCAACAAAAGTAGTTTTAAGACAGAATTTTATAGCAATAAACCCTACCTCAAGAAACAAGAAAAATCTCAAATAAACTATCTAAATTTACACCTAAAACAACTAGAGAAAGAAGAACAAAACAAAAACAAAAACAAAACCCCAAAGTTAGTAGAAGGAAAGAAATCATAAAGATCAGAGCAGAAATAAATGAAATAGAAACAAAGAAAACAAGAGCAAATATCAGTGAAATCAAAACCTGATCCATTGAGAGGATAATCAAAATTGACAAGCCTTTAGCCAGACTCATCAAGAAAAAAAGGGAAAGGATTCAAATCAATAAAATTAGAAATGAAAAAGAAGTTACCCTGGACACTGCGGAAATACAAATGATCATAAGAGACTACTACAAGCAACTATGTGTTGATAAAATGGACAACCTGGAAGAAATGGACAAATTCTTAGAAAGGTACTGCCTTCCAAGACTGAACCAGGAAGAAGTAGAAAATATGAACAGACCAATCACAAGCAATGAAATTGAAACTGTGATTAAAATTTTTCTAACAAACAAAAGTCTAGGACCAGATGGCTTCACAGGAAAATTCCATGAAAAACCTAGAGAAGAGGTTTTCCTCTTCTTAAACTCTTCCAAAACATTGCAGAGGAAGGAACACTCCCAAACTCATTCTATGAGGCCACCATCACCCTGATACCAAAACCAAAGATTTCACAAAAAAGAAAATCACAGGCTGATATCACTGATGAATATAGATGAAAAAAATCCTCAACAAAATACCAACAAACCAAATCCAACAAAACATTAAAAGTATAAACTGGGATTTATTTCTGGGATTCAAGGATTCTTCAATATATGCAAATCAATCAATATGATACACCATATTAAAACAAATTGGAGAATAAAAACCATATGATCATCTCAATAGATGTAGAAAAAACTTTTGACAAAATTCAACACCCATTTATGAAAAAACACTCCAGAAAGTGGGCATAGTGGGAAACTACCTCAACATAATAAAGGCCATATATGGCAAATACACAGCACACATTATTCTCAATGGTGAAAAACTGAAAGCATTTCCTCTAAGATCAGGAACAAGACAAGGGTGTCTGCTCTCACCTCTATTATTCAACATAGTTTTGGAACTCCTAGCCATGGCTATCAGAGAAAAAAAAAGAAATAAAAGGAATCCAAATTGGAAACAAAGAAGTAAAACTGTCACTGTTTGCGGGTGACATGATACTATACATATAAAATCCTAAAGATGCCAGCAGAAAACTACTAGAGCTAATCAATGAATTTAGTAATGTTGCAGGATACAACATTAATACACAGAAATCTCTTGCATTCCTATACACTAAAAAAGAAAGATCAGAAAGAGAAATTAAGGAAACAATATCATTTATTATTGCAACAGAAAGAATAAAATACCTAGGTATAAACCTACCTAAGGAGGCAAAAGACCTGTATGCAGAAAATTATAAGATACTGATGAAAGAAATCAAAGATGGCACAAACAGATGGACAGATATGCCATGTTCTTGGATAGGAAGAATCAACATTGTGAAAATGACTACATTGCCCAAAGCAATCTACATAATCAATGCAATCCCTATCAAATTACCAATGGCATTTTCTACAGAAATAGAACAAAAAATCTTAAAATTTGTATGGAGACAAAAAAGACCCAGAATAGCAAAGCAATCTTGATGGAAAAAAAACGGAGCTGGAGAAATCAGACTCCCTGACTTCAGACTATACTACAAAGCTACAGTAATCAAGACAGTATGGTACTGGCACAAAAACAAATATAGATCAATGGAACAGGATAGAAAGCCCAGAGATAAGCCCACACACCTATGGTCACCTAATCCATGACAATGGATTCAAGCATATACAATGGAGCAAAGACAGTCTCTTCGACAAGTGGTGCTGGGAAAACTGGACAGCTACATGTAAATGAATGAAATTAGAATACTCCTTAGCACCATACACAAGAATAAACTCAAAATGTAGTAAATATCTAAACATAAGGCCAGACACTATAAAACTCTTAGAGGAAAACATAGGCAGAACACTCTTTGACATAAACTGCAGCAAGGTCTTTTTTGACCCACCTCCTAGCATAATGGAAAGAAAAACAAATATAAACAAATGGGACCTAATAAAACTTAAAAGCTTTTGCACAGTAAAGGAAACCAAAAAGGAGACAAAAAGGCAACCCTCAGAATGGGAGAAAACATTTGCAAATGAGGCAACTGACAGAGGATTAATCTCTAAAGTATACAAATAGCTCACACAGCTCAATATAAAAAAAAAAATAAACAAACCAATCAAAAACTTTGCAGAAGACCTAAATAGACATTTCTCCAAAGACATACAGCTGGCCAATAAACACATGAAAAGATGCTCAACATCACTAATTGTTGGGAAATGCAAATCAAACTACAATGAGGTATCACCTCACAGCACTCAGAATATCAATCATTAAAAATCTACAAACAATAAATGATGGAGAGGGTGTGGAGAAAAGGGAAATCTTTTACACTGTTGGTGAGAATGTAAATTGATACAGCCACTATGGAGAACAGTACAGAGGTTCCTTAAAAAACTAAAAATAGAACTACCATATGACCCAGCAATCTCACTCCTGGGCATACACCCAGAGGAAAACCATAATTCAAAAAGATACATACACCCCAATGTTCAATTAAGCACTATTTACGATAACCAGAACATGGAAGAAACCTAAATGTCCATCAACAGAGGAATGGATAAAGAAGATGTGATACATATATAAAATGGAATATTACTCAGCATTAAAAAGAAAGGAACATGTGTCATTTGTAGAGACATGGATGGACCTAGAGACTGCCATATAGAGTGAGGTAAATCAGAAAGAGAAAAACAAATATCATATATTAATGCATATATGTGTGATCTAGAAAAATGGTAGAGATGATCTTATTTGCAAAGCAGAAATAGAGACACAGTCATAGAGAACAAACGTATGGATACCAAGAGGGAAACATGGGGTGGGGTGAATTGGGAGATTGAGATTAACATATACACACTACTATGTATAAAATAGATAACTAATGAAAACATACTATATAGCACAGGGGACTCTACTTGGTGCTCTGTGGTGACCTAAATGGAAGGAAATCCAATAAAGAGGGGGTATATGTATGTATGCTGATTCACTTTGCTGTATAGCAGAAACTGACACAGCAGTGTAAAGCAAATATACTCCAATTTAAAAAAAATCAGGGTTCTGGTTGATCAAATTAAGATTTCTTTCACTGAATTGTGGACTTTTAGAAGGATTAAAGGAGGCTTTATGTTTGGAATACTTGATACACCGGGACATTTCTAACCATTTCCCTGCTACCTGAACCCCTCCCTCTATCTTTCCTTTTTGACAGTGAGGATGATCTTTCCAGTTATGAGACACAAAAGAAACTAGAGCTGGAATTTGCACTTACCTTAGCATCACTATGAAAATCCATACTCAGAAGGAGTGGGAATGGACTCAGGATGATTTGTACAAATCATCAGAGTAATGACAGAAGGTAGACAAGATGAGGTGGTCTTCGTTTTAGAGATCCTTTGTCTGGGAGACATGAACACGTACTTGGAGCATGCTTCATTTGTTTTTTAAGACCCATCAGGAATGCACATTAAAGCACAATCATGGACAGCTCTCAAGAGCTTTAACAGCGTGCTGTTTTAACTGATGCACAATTATACTAATTCCTGGTTCATAATGACTGCTGTGAAGAGCCAGCATTTGGCATAATTTAGGCAAATAAATTCAGTGTTTTGGGAGAAGGAATTTATATAGTAGATCTATTGATATCACCTGGCTGGCTGTTGGAGCTCACATTATGTTTCCTACAAAGTGTGTCCTCCTAGTTAATAGCCAGAAGGAGAGGCTGATAAAGAAGCCCCAGAAGTGGTCAGAGGACTTCTTGTCCTTTCTCCACTGGTTGGAGGGGATGTAACCACAAGGGCTGTTGATTATAATGGGACTAGTCAGGTAGTGACCAGCGACAAGAGCAAGAAGTGCGTGTGGTTCTCAAGATTTGGGGAATTATAACACCAGAGACATTTGGTCATGACTTAGAAAGGATAAGATGAAATTTTAAAGTATTCCCTAAGATTTTATTTGATCTGTATAACCAAGGAAACTGTACTGGCCTCATAAAGATGGGAGCTGTGCTTCTTTCATACCAACAAGCCATTATATCAACAGTGTAGTGCAAATAGCCTGGAGGCAAATATTGACTTCCCTTTAAACTTGCTCTGTGATTTGGGGTCTTGGTCTCTTCAAAATAAATGTAATGTGGGGTTAAGAATACTACTCCAAAAATGTTGTTGAGAGAATAAAGAGAATGTATATAAAATATTCAGGAAAGTTCTGGAAATAGTAAATATTAAATTTTGTTACTAAGACAAGGATACATTGCTTCATTTGTTATAAGAAGACTGGAGACAATTAGAAAATGAGAAAATAACCTCTGGTACAGGCTCTTATAATTGCTTTTATACAGACTATACCACTGTACTCTGTCTTCTTCAAAAACTGAAAAACTTATAAAGGCATGAGATTGTTATCTAGAGAAGGGACACTTCAAAAGTTTTCACACATTGACCCCAGTGGCCCACTGGAGGCTTATGTTGTTAAGTGATAGATGATTGTGACTGAATTTATCTCATAGTAGGTGGGAAAATGGAAAATATTTTTTCCAATAGTGATGTCCCAAATTCAGGGGTATATCGTTGTATTTAGTAATTAAAAAAAAAATCAAGCTCGTCATTCCCTAACCCATGGAGCAAATGATTTTGGATGGAGTTATGATATTGATGAACAGGAGGAAGCCATAAGTTGTCCTCCTATCTACTAAATTTATGAATCAGAATAACATTCCATCTCCAGAAAACAAACCCTGAAATTTCAGTCACCACCAAAGATTTCCTAGGTACAGTGATTCCATTAGCTCTTATATTTCTTCACTTTGGTCTGAGCCAAACATATTGAGTCCTAGAATATTATCTGTTTAATATAAATTTAACATATACGTAGTTCATTTTGCAGGTGTTTTTACTTCATATTGTCTGGTAAAAAACTGATATAATTAAATTATCTCCCCTGAAAGTAAAAGTAGTAGATGAACAAAGAAAATGAAGATCTCTGGTAGTAACAATATCTCAAACTCACTCTTTTCATTACCTCTGGAGCTTGTTATATACCCCAGTCTCAGAGTCTATGATATTACCAGAAACAAGCAAAAAGTATGTACTTTACTGCATTATGTATGTGTCTTGGTAATAAACACCCATTACTGAAGAGAAACCAAGTATGTCCTTTCAAAACTTAAAGGAAGATACTTTCCTTTCAAGTTCTGTTGGTGATGATCTTACTTTGGGGGCTGAAGAAATGTGAACATTACATTTCTTTATATGTTGCAAGTTTTGAGATAAAAACAAAAATTGAAGCCCTCATTGACTGCTGACAATAACCAAGGACTCTAAACTTTATCTCATTCAGTAAGATAAATCAGTGAGACAAAAAGTAATAGTTCCTAGCTTCTAATGAGTCACTCTTAAAGATAAATAGATCACTCAAAATGAGGATTTAAAAAACCCTGATACTTCAATGATTATCTAATCTAGGGATAAAAAAATCATGAAAAAGTGAATGATGCTTATGGCTGAAGCACACTCTTGCATAAAGGCTGTGGACAAAATGTTATATTCTTCAGCAGATGCCTTTCTGTTTGGTTTTCCTGAATTTTTCTTTATTATTAAAGATACAGTAGCTGAACAACTTAAAAAACAGGTTTCCAATTCTAATAAGTTAGTCTTAGGTTGCATGAGCCAATTAAATTCCTTCCCATTCTGAAATATCAACCCCTGATGCTGACATTGCAATGGAACAAAAAGACTAAACCAAGGATCAGCAAATATTTTCTGTAAGGGCAGGAGAGTAAGTATTTTAGACTTTGCAGACCATTGAATGTCTGTCTCAACTACTTATATCTGTGTAGTGTGAAGCCAGCCAGAGATGATATATAAATAAAGGGGCTTGGTTGTATCAACAAAACTTTATATATGACACTGAAATTTGAATTTCATATAATTTTGCATGTTATAAAATATTATTCATCTTTTGATTTCTATCCAGCCAAGTAAAATTTTAACAACCATTTTTGTCTCACAGGTCATAAGAAATTAGGCAGCAGTGGGGACTTGCTCATCCATCAGCAGGTTAGTACCAGCCCTGGGAACCTCCCTAGGTGTGCCACAAGCCATGCCAGGACCCAGCATTGCCCACCAGCAGGCCAACAGCCACCACGTGAGGCAGAGTATGGAAGTCAACCAGGCTGGGAGCCAGTCCCACCTAGTAGTGCATCTACCTCAGGAAATAATAAAAAACCCAAATAAACAATCTAATGTTACATCTAAAGAAATGAGGAAAAGAAGAACAAAGAAGATCTAAAATTAGTAGAAAACCTAAAAAGATTAGAGCAGAAATAAATGAAGGAGACTAAAAAAAAAAAAGAAAATATCAATGAAACTAAGAGTTGATCCTTTGAAAAGATAAACAAAATTGATTAAACTTTAACCAGATACATCAGGAAAAAAGAGAGAGCTCAAATAAATAAAACCAGAAATGTAAGGGTAAATACAAAATTCATAAGAGATTACTATGAGAAAGTATATGCCAGTAAAATGGACAACCTAGAAGAAATGGATAAATTCCTAGAAACATACAATCTCCCAAGGCTGAACTAGGAAGAAATAGAAATAGAAAATAAGAACAGATTAATTATCATTCTGAAATTGAATCAGTAATGTAACAACTCCCAAGAAACAAAACTCTAGGACCAGATGGCTTCACAGATAAATTCTACTAAAACTTTAAAGGAGAGATAACACTGATCCTCTCAAACGATTTCAAAAATTGCAGGGGAAGGAATGCTTTTGAACTAATTTTACAAGGCCAGCATCACCATGGTACCAAAACCAGACAAACTTTCGGCTATTATAAATAAAGCTACTACAAACATTCACGTATGTGTTTTTGAGTGGCCATATGTTTTCATTTCTCTTTGGTATGTACCTGGTAGTAGAATTGCCTGGTCATATAGCAACTCTGTTTAACCTTTTGGGGAATTGCCAGAATGCTTCTAAAGTGGCTATATTACTTTACACTTTCCCAGGGGTGTTTGAACATCCTAATTGTTTGTATGAACAAATCATGCAATTCTTTGCTTTTAAATTTGGTAAATATATTATGCATAAAAAGTAGAACAAAGATGTAAACAGTGGCTATCTTTGACTATTGGGCTTATGATTCTAAGTTTCTTTTTTTATCTTTGTTTCCTATCTGTATTTTTAATGCAATCAATATAGATTTTCTAGCAATAAATCATTAAATTAAAAAGTGTAAATCAACCAAATTTGTTGTATTCCAAATATACCACTTTTCTTTTGATACTTTCAAAAGTTAGACTTCTTTCACACATTTCTGATAAAATAATATATTTTTTTTTGCTTGAAAGAGAAGCAAACCACCTTTATTCAGAGGAAAGCCAAGGAAACTACATTTTATTTTCACTTGCAGATGCCATCTGCACAATAAATTAATTTCTCCCATATCTTAGTCTAAATTGAAATTGGTATCAGCAAAGGGAAAAAGAAACCTGAATGCAAAAATATAGTCTATTAAATTATGTCAGAGGTATTTTTTCAGGTATTTAATATCCTTTTCTTAAGCATGAAATATGTGCAAAGTAGTTATCTAGGCACCAGGAAAGAGATAAGGATAAATAAGACATAGCCTCTGTTGTGAAGGGATTTCTCAATGTCTTGAATCATTACTGATTAATTTGGTAGCTCATGAGAGCTTCACAAGTGTTACTGTTTCTGAGCTGTGGAAGGTGAAACCACAGATCATTTATTTCTTTCTAGAGAAGCAATCAATGACTAACCCTTATCATTTTCTCCATTGTATGGAATTTTTTTTTGACTTGAGTTATTTATTTGTATAGACAAGAAGTATCAATTCTTAGAGTCCAAGTCTTTATGGAGTGCTCTCTAATGTTTGTAAATGCCTTCCAGAAAAATAGCTGTAAATAAAGAGATATACTTGATACACTAAAGGAAGCATCATTCCGTTAAATGGTAAACTGGCTGTGGAAGACGTTTACTTGGTGTAAATTGAGGACTTGGGTGGTTAAAAAATTAACCTTAGAACAGCAAGATAGAATAATAATATGTCAATTAAGAATATATATTAATATTTTAAGAGTGATTATCTCTGAGTGATAGGATTCTGGATGTTTTTTTTTTATTATTTCTATTCTTTAAAATCTAGATGTTCTAGCTTAAATATATTAATTCTATTAAAATATATATTTGATATATTAACCAGATTTAGAATTTCAAAGAGTAGAGTCAACATATCTTTTCCCTTCTCCTTTTAAAATTTATCCCAAAGCATTAAAGAGGAGATAGAAATATGAATCCTAAATTCAAATGAAACTAGGTGACTTCTATAGCCGTCTTATCCCAGTGTATGATGGTAGAAGGCAGGTGAAGGAAGATGCATGATTTACCAATGTTCCTGCAGTTGCTGAAGTGGTTCGGTGAGAAGCAAGGCAATTTTCTCCATGGAACCCCAGAGAGTCTCAGAAAGTTGATGCAATGTAGCATATGAGAGTGTTTGGGGAGCTGACTTTAAAGGAATTGCTATACCTTCAGGCTTCCACCCTAAATACATGGATAACCATCCCTCCTGAACCTCTCTTTCCCAATATAAATCTATATATAAAGAGGTATGCACACAGGAGGGCAAAGAACAAGGTTGTACATAGAGAGACTAGGTAAAGATGTGTATACAGAATGGTGAAAAACCTCCCTTTACCTTTCCTAAACTAGCTGTAAACTTCCTGTGATGATACTGACAGATCCTTCTCTGGAAAATCAACCGAAGGAGGCAATATTTATCAACATTTACATTGGAAGTTAGAGAAAAGCCAGCTGTTCACCCTATCACCCTCCAGGGAAGCCCTCCAGTCCACCAGCACAGAGCTACTGATTAATTTTGGTGTCTCATTCTTCAATGTAACCAACACTATGTAACCAGACAACTGAAATTCCCCATCATTAAAGATAGGTACAACATAAGTAAGCAGAAAAGGTGCCTGGAGAAAACTTAAATCAAAGTAACTGATTACAGTTATCTTTCAAAGGTAAGAGAAAATATTGCATCCATAAGAAAAAAAAATGGTATGAAAAGAAACAATACAAAAGAAAAACCTCTGAAGATTATAAATATGATATCCAAAATAAAGAATAGAGTACAGGAAATGCAAGACAGAATGAAGTAAACAAAAAATGTAGAATGAAACAAAACAAGAAAGTAGAACAAAAACAGAAGACAAAGGTCAGGACAAGAAAAAGAGGCCCAGAATGGCTCCTATCTGCCAACTCAAAAGATGAAAAGAGTCTCCAGATGCCTTCTGGCCTGAGAAAAGAGGAGCTATTGTGTCTCCCTGTGTTCAAAGTTTGCTTCCTTTTCTCACTGGATGCACTGATATCAAGAACCCACACCTTCTTTACTCTTTAATCATGTAAGGCAATCATAACATCTGACAGTAAATTTCCCCCAAATCTACCACATTCAGGATTTACTCCTGGGCATCAGCAGTCATGGGTTTAGGACTTCCCCAAGAATAAGTGTAAGGCATCTCTTTCGTCAGTGCATATTTATAAACGCCTATCAAAATACAACCATTCTCCAGGTTCAAAGGTGTCTTCCTCAAATCCCAAATAAGATTTTCCAACTTCAACAATTTTAATATTCAATCCTAATCAGGCAACTTGCTATATTAAGTACAAGTAAGCAGAATTCTCTCTAAATCTGAAGTAATTCTTTTTAACAAACCTAATTCAATAAAAACAGAGTAATAAATTTTAACATACTAGAATGAAGGTGTTGAGAAAACTCAATATTTTAAATTTTATGTATAACTAAATTATTCTTTCTTTCAAGCCCTAAACATTGGGTAGTAAAAAATATTAGAATATTAGTCATTAATTACCCCAGGTTAGAACTTAGTTAATACTAATAATTTTCAAGGCAGCATTTTTTTTTTTTTTTTTTTTTTTTTGCGGTACGTGGGCCTCTCACTGTTGTGGCCTCTCCCATTGCGGGGCACAGGCTCCGGATGCACAGGCTCAGTGGCCATGGCTCACGGGCACAGCCGCTCTGCGGCATGTGGGATCTTCCCGGACCGGGGCACAAACCCGTGTCTCCTGCATCGGCAGGCGGACTCTCAACCACTGTGCCACCAGGGAAGCCCACAAGGCAGCTTTTTAAAATAATTTGTAGCCTTTCTAATCTCTCAGATTTGTTAAGTTTTCCACGCCACAACACGACCCCTGGTACCTTCACAAGATGGCTCCTGGGAAGAAGAATCTAGCTTTTACAACTTTATAGAGGAAGAGAGAAGTAAAAGTTCTAGGGGTTTGTATATTCTGTGTTACATTGTATTTTCCAAAGATGGTTTCACCAAGATATATTATATCCCAGGTGGTGCCTTACGATGTGATATTGACACACCTCTATCAAGAGGTGCCATCATCATTCCCTCTTCTTGAACCAGAGTGCACCTTTGAAACTGTCAACCAGTAGCATGTGGTGGAGGTGATGCCATGTGATCTCCATAGCTACTTGCTGGTTCATAAAGGCAAGGTAGCTTTTTCCTGCTTCTCACTGTCTCTGTGTCTCTGTGTCTGTCTCTCCCTTTCTCTCTTGATGCTTCTCCATAGAATCCAGCCCTGAGGTTAACCCAGCCATCATGTTGTAAGGAAAACCAGGGCACATGTCAAGGTCACATATAGACATTCAAAGTGATAGTCCAACCATGCCAGCTCAGAACTAGCATCAACTGCCAGGCACATACATGAAGGAACCTTCAGAATATTCCAGCCTCCAGCCTTCACGTGTTCCAACAGAGGCTCCAGACAACCTTGTCTGAATTCCTAACCCTCAGAAACTGTGAATGATAGTGAATGATTATTTTTGTTTAAACCATAGAGTGTAATTTGTGATGTAACAATAGAAAAAGAGTGACATGCTCCCTTACTGTAAGCAGTAACTGCTTCTCTGAATAATGTACGTGTTGAAGTCTAGCTAATCAGAGGACCATGCAGCTCCCTGACCTACTCAGCTGTACTTGGGCTCCCATGGGTACTGTAGCCATGCTCAGAGATCCAGCTATGACTTCCATTCAGCCCTGAGCTTAGTGAAAATCTTGATATATACTTCTAAGTTCTTCGTGTACTTTGTTTCATATTGATTCTTAAAACAAGCATGAGAGGTTGCTATGACAGGTATTATTAATCCAACTTTAAAGATGATGAAATAGGTTGATTGAGATCAATGCATTTCTTTTATTTTTTTTTGCGGTATGCGGGCCTCTCACTGTTGTGGCCTCTCCCATTGCGGAGCACAGGCTCCAGACACGCAGGCTCAGCAGCCATGGCTCACGGGCCCAGCCGCTCCACGGCATGCGGGATCTTCCCGGACTGGGGCATGAACCCGTGTCCCCTGCATCGGCAGGCGGACTCTCAACCACTGTGCCACCAGGGAAGCCCATCAATGCATTTCTTAAAGACTCTAGTAACAGGTGACATTGTGGGAATTTAATCCAGATCTTCTGACATTACATTTAACACTTCCTTATCTGTTGCCAACTTGATACACCCAATGTATTAAAATATCATACTGTGAAATAGTAAAATCACTGACATTTGCCTTTATTCTTTTACACATATACAATTTCTCATCAATAAATTCCTGCCAACAAGACTTTTAACAGCTTAAATGATGAGAGAAAAGCCTTAAAAATATGCATAGCATTGGACCCAGTATTTCTACTTCTAGGGGTTTATCTGGAGAAAATAATTAGTAGTGTATGAAAATATTATAGCTATATGAATGTTTTGGGGCCTAAAACATTACAGTTTTAACAATAGTTTGATAGTTAAATCAATTATGATCCAATCCAATCTCTATGCAGACATTAAAAGTTATCAACGACTATTTTTGACAAAGCTTAATATGTAAAGTTTAAAAGGTTATAAAACACTATGCACTGTATTATATCAATCTTATGTGTCTCTATATCTGCATACAACAAGTCTGGAGGTCTATACATTAAAATATGAGCAAATGTTTTACCTGATGTTGAGATTTGGGTGTTGAAACTTATTTCATGTCTTTGGTACCTTAACTACATTATCATAAAATAAAACAGAAATAAGTATCATGGATAAATCTAATGCTCATTCTGTTAAAATTATGCCATAAAGTCCTAGCCTATTCAATGCCATGCATCATAGTTGTGTCTGAACTTGCAGCTGGACCCAGTCCTTAGAGCTAAATGACCCACCTGAGCTGAACTGTTGTGTGGCTTTATCTTACTAATTCCTCCTTTATTGCCTCAAACCAGACATGTCCCAGGACTTCAAATAGTGAATCAGAAATACATATGTTGACATTTATTTTAAAAGTCTATTTTTCTTTATCTTAAATATGGGAGTTTGAGTTTGAGTCAAAAGCTTTTAAGAATTTTGACTTTTAACCACATGCTCCCAAGAGTGGATGTAACGGCTCTTGTCAAGTTTTTCAAGCTCAGTTCCTTTTCCTCTTCATATTACATAGGTAATTTTAAAGGCCTTTTTAGCCAAATTTAACTTTAAAATAATTTTATTTTAATTTTGGGGGCACAGCTGTAGGCTTATTCTGGATCCTCACGTCATCCCACTCTATCAAATTCATTCTTAGGTGTCTTTTATATGTGCCCTTTAAAAATCCAAGCTCATCAGTCAAATATCCTTATTTGTCTTTTGGGTATTTAACCTAATGCTCCTTCTTCTCAGACCATTTTTTTTGATAGTCTCTTAATTTCCTTGAATATTTTCCATTTTAGAACATCAGTTCATGAGTTCTGACTTATTTCCTCAGAAATTTTTGAAATTTGTGTCTAAAGTCAAACATAGGTTTAGAATATAGATACAGTAAGTTACTTTTGTGTAAAATAAGTAGAAAAAGTTTTTGTTTTTTGTTATTTTTAAGTAGGAGATACAGATTAAGATGAAGTAAATGTCATAATTGCCTAATGGTCACAGGTAATATTTTCCTAATTGGTTTAGCACATATATTAATAGATGGAAACAGCAACAGAATAACCCCTAACAAAGGGAAAACAATCAGGGACTTTGGATTCCTGTGAGTAGCATGATGCTTGAACAGGAGAAAATGAAACTTAGACATTGTTGTCAGCTTCTTCAGGTGAAGGTATTAAACTAGGATGTTCTGCATTATCAAAACTTGCAGTATTGTGATAGCACACCCAAGAACAAAATCATCTGTGGAAAGGAGAAACCAAGGCAACCTTTGCAAAAAATGCCCAAGTAATTCACTTCAGTCTGTACCTAGGTGATTTATGCATTTCAAACTCTATATTTTGTTCTTATAAAATGTAGCCATTGTTATCAAATGTATAATTTATGCAACTGAGTGATGATGATTGAACTGTGAATTTCAACTCATCAAAAATACCTATTGATAAAGCAAAGGTAAGCTTATTGGACACACTGCCATCAGGGCGAACATCACCTTGACAGGGTCTTAGAAGTTCCTCAAAAGAGGGGGAGTCAGGGAATCTATTTGTAAGGCATTGCGACCTGGTTTGGGAAACTTAAAAGTCAGTTCATAAGGCAAGATATACTCGGAATTTAGCAGATCTTATCACATAATAGCTTTGGACTTGGGGGCACATTGGGGCAAATGTCTTGAAGTCAGTTTTGATGAGTAAACTCTTTGTCTTGATAAGTAAGCCTTTTTTGTTGGTTCACAGACATATCTTCCAAGAGCATATATTCCCTGGAGCAAGTAGCTAGGTTATTTTTGCTTAATCCCAGTGTTCTTTAACAGAGAGATAGGAAAGCATGCCTGGTCCAAATATAATTTAACACAGGGAGAGAAAAATTATGCTGGTTTTAGTTTATCACTTGCATTCTTGAGTAAGAGAGTTGGTCTACACCAATAGCTCTCACACTGGGTTACACATCAAAATTGCCTATGCCACTCTAAATAAAGTACAGGGGTAAATGCCCTCTTCTGAAGATTATGATTCAGTAAGTTCAGATAAGCTTTCCATGTACTTAAAAATATCCATACTTAATTCTGATGAACAACCAGAGATGAGAACCTCCAGATACTACAGAAACCGTGGTGTGGCTTGTTTCTTGGTCCCTTTGGGCTGCTATAATAGATCACCATAGACTGGGTGGCTTATAAACATCACGTATTTATTGCTTATGGTTCTGGAGGCTGGGAAGTCCAAGATCAATGCACCAGCAGATTTGGTGTCTGGTGAGAACCTGCTTTCTAATTCATAGATGGCCTTTTTTCTCTGTGTCCCCACATGGCAGAAGGGGCAGTGGAGCTCTATGGAGTCTCTTTCATAAAGACACTGCCGACTGAAAAAATATTCACAACCCAAAAGTTGAGAATTATGTTTTTTACGGCGGGAAATTTTAGGACTTCAAGCCCAGGAGGAAGCATCTCAAGTAACCCTGAAAGAACTTTTCCGAGGAAGAGGCAAGTTGGGGAGCCAGGGTATGTAGGAGTTTTACAACAAAGGGCAGGTAGTAAGAACAAAGGATTATTGCTAATTAAAGAAAACTAGAGGGCTTCCCTGGTGGCGCAGGGGTTGAGAGTCCGCCTGCTGATGCAGGGGACACGGGTTTGTGCCCCTGTCTGGGAAGATCCCACATGCCGCAGAGCAGCTAGGCCCGTGAGCCATGGCCGCTGAGCCTGGGCGTCCGGAGCCTGTGCTCCGCAACGGGAGAGGCCACAACAGTGAGAGGCCCGCGTACCGCAAAACAAACAAACAAACAAACAAACAAAAAAACTTTAAAACTAGAAATCTCCAGTTAAGGAATTTAGCGCTTTTCTATGTATGGGAAGATGCAAGAGCCTGGGGGCTCACTGAAATCTTTCCTTTGATATGCACCTCAGCTCTCCGCGGCCAGTATCCTGTGTTTTCTCTCCTGAGTTCCCTCAGGGCTCACTAGCTCACTGCCAGGTAGTGGCTTCAATCGCTGATGACCATGACATCCTTTATTTACTGATATGCCAGCAATATTCCATTTATCAACACTGATCCCATTCATGAGGCTCTACCTTCATGACTTAATTACCTCCCGAATGCCCCACCTCCAAATATTATCACATCGGGTATTAGGATTTTTCTTATGAATTTAGGGTGGGGGGAAACATTCAATCTATAGCACCTGATGTCAGCTAAGTCACTTGGAGATGTCAGCTGGAAACAAAAACAAAAACAAAAACTGCACAACCTAAAAATTGAGAATTATGTTTTATTTGGTGGATTTACTGAGGACTTAAGCCCAGGATATGGCTTTTCAGCCCAGGATATGGCTTTTCAGATAGTTCTGAGGGTTTGTTCTGAGGAGGTAATGGAGGAGCCAGGGTATATAGGAAGTTTTGCAAAAAAATCCAGGTAGTTGGAACATCAAAAGATTACTGCTAATTAAAGAAAACCAGACATCTCAAATTAATGAATTTAGTGCTTTTCTATGTATGAGAAGAAGCAAGAGTCTGAGTTTCTTGAAAATATTCCTTTGATAGGCACCTTATTTATCTGGAGCCAGTATCCCATTTTTCTCCAACCTGAATCTCCTCAGGGTACACCACTGGGGATGGCTTCAGAGGCTGATGGCTTGCTGACAGGCAACTTGTTTTTTTTTTTTTTTTTTTTTTTTTTTTTTAACCCAACTTCCCCACAGGGTGCACTGTCTGGTGTGGCTGCGGTGGCTGAGGGCCTGGTGGCTTCAGCATCCTTTGTTTACTGAAATGGCAGGCAGCATTCTTTGTCTACAGAGACATGGAGACAAAACAGCCTCTGTGGGGTGTGCTACCACTGGGGTGGCCAAGTACATTAGTTATGATATATGTAAAGTTGAAGAAAGATACATTTGCAAGTAATAAAATAAGTAATCAACAGTTACCTTGGGAGTATTTCAGTTCCAGTAATTATGCTATTCCTGGTATTCCTTTTTCTAAAAATTACTTTCAGTAAGGGTGAAGATAAATGATAGTTGGATGCTTTCTATAATTTCTTTTCAATAAGCATCACAGAACTGCTATTAATCCAAACATGTCTGATCAACTAACATTTTGCTGTTTTGTAATATTCACCCACTCTTAACATCACTGTCAGTTTCTGAAATAATTGTTTTTCTTCTTTTAGAATCTGATTTTCTTCTGCCACAATTGAAGATCACTTACATAAAAATAACTCCAGGGCCTCCCTGGTGGCGCAGTGGTTGAGAGTCCGCCTGCCGATGCAGGGGATACGGGTTCGTGCCCCGGTCTGGGAGGATCCCATATGCCGCGGAGCGGCTGGGCCCGTGAGCCGTGGCCGCTGAGCCTGCGCGTCCGGAGCCTGTGCTCCGCAACGGGAGAGGCCACAACAGTGAGAGGCCCGCATACCGCAAAAAGAAAAAAAAAAAAATAAAAAAAAAAAAAATAACTCCAGATTTTCAGAAAAGATGCACATACTGTTGTCAAATGCTCTTTTCATTATGTTGATACATATAATAGGTACCTAAACATCTACTAAAATTAAGTGGCTCAGTTTAATGCCTAAAGTTCTCATCAACCAGTATTTCCCATTCTTTTGTTTGTAATATGTTCTAAATGTTAACATATTAATATGTTAATAGCTAGGCTTAACTTGCTGCTTATAAAATATCTGCTCACAAACCTTATCCAGGTTGTAAAAAGTTACACTCTTGGAAGGTATAGTCCTTTCAAATCTACAGAGCACAGAGATTTAATTCTGTGAATGAGAGTTGCTAAGGGCTCATTCAGTTCAAATTAATTAGTAAACATCTAGCATACCTACTGGGAGGGGAGCTTAAGAAAATTTAGAAGCTGTCCTCCAGTGAACTTGTTGGTTGGAAAAAGACAATCACAGAGTTTTCATTCAGACCAGAGACTTCATGCTGCTGCATAATTCTTGTCACTTTCTGTTTTGCCAAGAGGAGAGAGAAAAAGAGGAGGTGTCAGAAGGAACACAGCAGGGATGCTTGGTCTTCAGCAGGATAACTGAGAATGCTAAAAAGACAAGTTTATGCCTACTCTCTGATTAAGATGGAACTGATCAGTTCTCTCCCCAGCGACAAGTAAAGAAGGAAGGGAAGCTACCTTTAGGAAGTAGAAAAGAGATTCTGCAGATGGGAAAAGGTCAGGCACAGAAAATATTATGGAGAATGAATTTTAAAAAGCAATGCACTTAACCATGAATAGAAACAAGAACGTGGTTAAAAGATAAAGTAAATGAGTAAAAGTTAGCAGTTCTAAAGTGCTTATATTTTTACAAAATGTACTTAAGTGGTTATGTTATCTATTTAATGAGTAGCTGTTCTAGTTTATAAATATATTACTGTTGTAATAAAAACGATAAAAACTACCTTTGCTAAGGGCAAAAGAATGATTTACTAATGAAGCCGAATCTGGTCTCTGTACCCTGACATCAAATTAAATCTCAGAGACAGAGTTTTGGGTGAAGTAGAAATGAATAATTTTATTGCTTTGTCAGGCAAAAGGGGACCACAGTGAGCTAATGTCCCCACAACTGTGTGTCCCCACTTAGACAGGGTAATGAGAAGTTTCATAGTAATGGTTCAAAGAGGGAGTGATCAGCTCGTGGACATCCTTCTGATTGGTTCGTGGTAAGGTAAGTAGGACTCAGCATCATCAACCTCCAGTTACCAACCTGTCTGGTGTCTACATGCTTGTGGGATGCATACAGTTAAATTCTTCCAACTGGTGGGGGTTTTCGTATCTACAAAACAGCTCAAAGGTATTGTTATGTGTATCCCTTAATGGGGAACCAGGACCTAGCCCCAAGGCTACACTATTGTTTCTCTTGAATATTTGTTTCTCCCTTATCTTGAATCCCTTCCCTTCCCTAATTAACAACTGTTTGAACCTGCTGTTGGAACTCAAGGAAGATCATGGAGGCTGAATGAAGCCTATTTCCTGTCAGCAAAGAAATGGGGGACACAGAAAGTCTTTTCTGCCCATGAGCCCCACAGTATCCTGCTCATTATCGCTAAGGCTTCTAATAATATCTTCACTACTTAGACCTCCAAACCATGTTTTAGTGGATATATCATCTCCTTATTCTCAGGATGTCTCCTTGTTCTTTGGGTCCCCCACAATTCTCATTATAGTGCTTTACACCTAGCAGCGACTCCGTACACATTCTTTTCTGTGTATGTGTGTATGTATACAAACTTTATGTACAGTGACATATGCAGATCTTAAACATACAATTCATGAGTTCTGACAGATACATACACCTATGTAAGTGACACTCCAGGCAAGATAGAGAACAATTCCATCACCAAGCAAGTTCCTCCCTGTCCCCTTTGAGTCAAACCTCATCCCATGGCCAACAACCACTGTTCTGATTTCTATGTTCCTAGACTAATTCTGCCTGCTTTTGAATGCCATCTGAATGGCATTATTAGTATTTTTGTCTTTTTTTCATGCAATAGGTTTTTAAGCTATACCCACATTATTATTTATATTAGTTTATATTTTATTGCTGAGTAATGTTTTATTGTATTAATATATCACAAATTGTTTTTTCATTCTCTACTGATAGACATTAGTTTGGCAAGTTTTTTCCAGTTTGGGATTATTTTAAGTAAAGCTGCTATAAGTATTCTTGTATTATTCTTTTTGTGAACACATACTTTCACTTCTTTGTGGTAAATATCTATGATTGAATTGCTAGCTGGTATGGTAGGTGTACATTTAAGTTTATCAGAAAACTTCTAAAGACTTTTCCAAAAAGGTGGTACCATTTAACATTCCCACTAACAAAGTAAGAGAATTCCAGTTTTTCCACATCCTTGCAACATTTGGTGGTGTTATTATTATTTTAAAATCTTTGGCTGAACTAGGCTTCAAGATGGTGGAGGAGTAAGATGTGAAGATCACCTTCATCCCCACAAATACATCAAAAATACATCTACATGTGGAACAACTCCTACAGAACACCTACTGAATGCTGGCAGAAGACCTCAGACTTTCCAAAAGGCAAGAAAATACCCACATACTGGGGTAGGGCAAAAGAAAAAAAGAAAAAATGGAGACAAAAGAATAGGAACAGCAGCTGCATCTCTAGGAGGGAGCTGTGAAGGGAGAAAAGTTTCTACATGCTAGGGAGCCCCTTCACTGGCAGGGACGGGGTGTGGGTGGAGGGGAAGCTTCAGAGCCATGGAGAAGAGCACAGAAACAGGGGTGCAGAGGGCAAAGCAGAGAGATTCTGCACAGAGGATCAGTACTGACCAGCACTCACCAACCTGAGATGCTTGTCTGCTCACACCCTGGGGTGGTTGGGGGCTGGGAACTGAGGCTCAGGCTTCAGAGGTCAGACCCTAGGGAGAGAACTGGGGTTGGCGGTGTGAAGACAGCCTGAAGGTCGCTAATGCACCACAGCTAGCTGGGAGGGAGTCCAGGAGCAAGTCTGGACCTGCTGGACAGGCAAGAGACCATTGTTTCAGGGTGCACTAGGAGAGGGGATTCCTGCTCCATGTGCCCACAGAAGGCAGAGCACCACCTAAGTGAGCTCCAGAGATGGGCACCAGCAGTGGCTATCAGCTAGGACCACAGAGACAGGCATGCACCACTAACGTTGTCACTGCTGCCACCAAGAAACCTGTGTGTGTGGGCTTCCCTGGTGGCACAGTGGTTGAGAGTCTGCCTGCCGATGCAGGGGACACGGGTTCATGCCCCGATCTGGGAGGTTCCCACATGCCGTGGAGCGACTGAGCCCGTGAGCCATGGCTGCTGAGCCTGCGCATCCAGAGCCTGTGCTCCACAACGGGAGAGGCCACAACAGTGAGAGGCCCTCATATGGCAAAAAAAAAAAAAAAAAAAAGAATCCTGTGTGCAAGCGCAGGTCACTACCCACATCCCCCTGGGAGTGTGTGCAGCACGCCACTGCAAGGGTTCGGTGACCCAGGGACAACTTCCCTGGGAGAACACATGGCGTGCCTCAGGCTGTTGCAACATGACGTGGGCCACGGCCACTTCAGACACTCCCCACATTCCTATTATGACTAACGTACCCCTCCCTCTCCCTGGCCTGAGGGAGCACGACAGCTCTAATCAGCTCCTCCTTTAACCCCTTCATGTCTGGGAGGGGAACAGAGTCCTGAGGGTGAACTACACACAGAGACAGGGCCAAAACCAAAGCTGAACCTCAGGAGCTGTGTGAACAAAGAAGAGAAAGAAATTTCTCTGTGCAGTCTCAGGAGTAGAAGATTAAATGCCCACAATCAACTTGACAAACTGCATCTGTGGAATACCTAAAGAGACAACAAATGTTCACACAATTGAGGCAGTGGACTTTGGCAGCAACTGTAGACTTGGGGTATGCTTTCTGCATTTGATTTGTTTTTGGTTTTATGTTTATCTTAGTTTAGTTTTTAGTGCTTGTTACCATTGGTGGATTTGTTTATTGGTTTGGTTGCTCTCTTCCTTATTTATTTATTTTATTATTTAATTTTTAATTTTTTTTCTTTTTGCTCCTTTTTTGAGTGTGCATGTGTATGTTTATTTGTGTGATTTTGTCTCTTTAGGTTGGATTTTACCAATTATTGTAAGGTTCTGTCCATTTTTTTTTCTTCCAAGCCCTGTGTCTGGCAGGGTCTTGATGCTCTGGCTGGGTGTCAGATCTGAGCCTCCAAGATGGGAGAGCCAAGTCTAGAACATTGAACCACCAGAGACCCCAAGGCCCCATGTAATATCAATTGGAGAGAGCTCTCCCAGAGATCTCCATCTCAACACTAAGACCCAGCTCCACCCAGCAGACAGCAAACTCCAGACCTGGATGCCCCATGTCAAACAACTAGCAAGACAGGAGCAAAACCCCACCCAATAGCAGAGAGGCTGCCTAAAGGCACACTAAGTTCACAGACTCCCCAAAACACACTACCCACCAGAAGGGCAAGATCCAACCCCACCCACCAGAGCACAGGTACCAGTCACCTCCAACAGGAAGCCTACACAAGCCACTGAACCAACATCACCCACAGGGGCAGACACCCAAAATAATGTGAATTCTGAATGTGCAGCCTGTGAAAAGGAGACACCAAACACAGTAAGTTAAACAAAATGAGAAGACAGAGAAATATGAAGCAGTTGAAGTACCAAGGTAAAAACTCACCAGACCAAACAAATGAAGAGGAAATAGGCAGTCTACCTGAAAAAGAATTCAGATTAATGATAGTAAATGTGATCCAAAATCTCAGAAATAGAATGGAGAAAATACAAGACACATTAAACAAGGACCTAGAAGAAGTAAAGAGCAAACACACAATGATGAACAACACAATAAATGAAATTAAAAATACTCTAGAAGGAATCAATAGCAGAATAACTGAGGCAGAAGAATGGATAAGTGACTGGAAGATAAAATAGTGGAAATAACTTCAGCAAAGCAGAATAAAGAAAAAAGAATGAAAAGAATTGAGACAGTCTCAGAGACCACTGGTACAACATTAAACACACCAACATTTGAATTATAGGGATCCTAGAAGAAGAAGGGAAAAAGAAAGGGATAGAGAAAATAGTTGAAGACATTATAGTTGAAAACTCCCCTAATGTGTGAAAGGAAATAGTTAATCAAGTCCAGGAAGCACAGAGAGTCCCATACAGGATAAATCCAAGAAGAAACATGGCAAGACACATATTAATCAAACTATCAAAAATTAAATACAAAGAAAAAATATTAAAAGCAGCAAGGGAAAAGCAACAAATAGCATACAAGGGAATCCCCATAAGGTTAACAGCTGATTTTTCAGCAGAAGTTCTGCAAGCCAGAAGGGAATGGCAGGACATATTTAAAGTGATGAAGGAGAGAAACCTGCAACCAAGATTACTCTACCCAGCAAGGACCTCATTCAGATTTGATGGAGAAATTAAAACCTTTACAGACAAGCAAAAGCTGAGAGAGTTCAGCACCACCAAACCAGCTTTACAACAAATGCTACAGGAACAAATCTAGGTAGGAAACACAAGAGAAGGAAAAGACCTAAAATAACAAACCCAAAACAATTTAAAAAATGGTAATAGGAACGTACATATTGATAATTACCTTAACTGTAAATGAATTAAATTCTCCAACCCAAAGGCACAGACTGGCTGAATGGATACAAAATCAAGACCCATATATATGTTGTCTACAAGACACCCACTCCAGACTTAGGGACACATACAGACTGAAAGTGAGGGGATGGAAAAAGATATTCCATGCAAATAGAAATCAAAAGAAAGCTGGAGTAGCAATTTTCATATCAGAATAAATAGACTTTAATATAAAGACAATTAGAAAAGACAAAAAAGGACACTACATAGTGATCAAGGTATCAATCCAAGAAGAAGATATAACAATAGTAAGTATTTATGCACCCAACATAGGAGCACCTCAGTACAAAAGGCAACTGCTAACAGCCATAAAAGGGAAAATCAACAGTAATGAAATAATAGTAGGGGACTTTAACACCCCACTTTCACCAATGGACAGATCATCCAAAATGAAAATAAATAAGGAAACACCAGTCTTAAATGACACATTAGACTAGATGGACTTGATTGATATTTATAGGACATTCCACCCCCAAACAACAGAACACCTTTTCTTCTCTAGTGCTCTTGGAATATTCCCCAGGGTAGACCATACCTTGGTCACAAATCAAGCATCGGTAAATTTAAGAAAATTGAAATACACTACTAAATAACAAAGAGATCACTGAAGAAATCAAACAGAAAATAAAAAATACCTAGAAACAAATGATCATGAAAACATGATGACCAAAACCTATGGGATACAGCAAAAGAAGTTCTAAGAGGGAAGTTTATAGCAATACAGTCCTACCTCAAGAAACTAGAAAAATCTCAAATAAACAACCTAACCTTACACCTAAAACAATTAGAGAAAAAAGAACAAGAAAACCCCAAAGTTAGCAGAAGGAAAGAAATCATAAAGATCATATCAGAAATAAATGAAAAAGAAATGAAGGAAGGAAACAATAGGAAAGATCAATAAAACTAAAAGTTGGTTCTTTGAGAAGTTGATAAACCACTAGCCAGACTCATCAAGAAAAAAGGGGAGATCGTGCAAATAAACAGAATTAGAAATGAAAAAGGAGAAGTAAAAATGGACATGGCAGAAATACAAAGGATCATGAAAGACTAATACAAGCAAATATACACCAATAAAATAGACAAACTGGAAGAAATGGACAAATTCTTATAAATGTACAACCTGCCAAGACTGAATCAGGAAGAAATAGAAAATATGAATAGACAAATCATGAGCACTGAAGTTGAAACTGTGATTAAAAATCTTCCAAAAAACAAAAGCTCAGGACCATATGACTTAACAGGCGAATTCTATCAAATGTTTAGAGAAGAGCTAACACCTATCCTTCTCAAACTCTTCCAAAACATAGCAGAGGGAGGAACACTCCCAAACTCATTCTATGAAGCCACCATCACCCTGATACCAAAACCAGAAAAATATGTTACAAAAAAAGAAAACTATAGGCCAATATCACTGATGAATATAGATGTAAAACTCCTTAACAAAATACTAGCAAACAGAATCCAACAGCACATTAAAAGGATCATACACAAAGATCAAGTGGGATTTATCCCAGGGATGCAAGGATTCTTCAATATATGCAAATCAATCAATGTGATACACCACATTAACAAATTAAAGAATAAAAGTCATATGATCATCTCAATAGATGCAGAAAAAGCTTTTGACAAAATTCAACACCCATTTATGATAAAAACTCTCAAAGTGGGTATAGAGGGAAACTACCTCAACATAATAAAGGCTGTATATGACAAACCCACAGGAAACATTGTTCTCAATGATGAAAAACTGAAACCATTTCCTTTAAGATCAGGAACAAGACAAGGTTGCCCACTCTCACCACTATTATTCAACATAGTTTTGGAAGTTTTAGCCACAGCAATCAGAGAAGAAAAAGAAATAAAAGGAATCCAAGTTGGAAAAGAAGAAGTAAAACAGTAAACTCTTTGCAGATGACATGATACTATACATAGAGAATCCTAAAGATGCCACCAGAAAACTACTAGAGTTAATCAATGAATTTGGTAAAGTAGCAGGATACAAAATTGATGCACAGAAATCACTTACATTCTGATACACTAACGATGAAACATCTGAAAAAGAAATTAAGGAAACACTCCCATTTACCATTGCAACAAAAATAACAAAATACCTAGGAACAAACCTATGTAAGGAGACAAAAGACCTGTATGCAGAAAACTATAAGACACTGACGGAAGAAATTAAAGACGATGCACACAGATGGAGAGATGTACCATGTTCTTGGATTGGAAGAATCTACATTGTGAAAATGACTATACTACCCAAAGCAATCTACACATTCAGTGCAATCCCTATCAAACTACTGGTGGCATTTTTCACAGAACTAGAACAAACAATCTTAAAATTTGTATGGAAAATGCAAAAGAGGATGAATAGCCAAAGCAATCTTGAGAAAGAAAAATAGAGCTGACTTCAGATTATACTACAGAGCTAAGGTAACCAAGACAGTATGGATCCTGGCACAAAAACAGAAAGACAGATCAATGGAACAGCATAGAAAGCCTTGAGATAAGCCAATGCACATATGGGTACCTTATCTTTGATAAAGGAGGCAAGAATATACAATGGAGAAAAGAGAGCCTTTTCAATAAGTGGTGCTGGGAAAACTGGACAGCTACATGTAATAGAATTAATTTAGAACACTTCATAACACCATACAAAAAGGATAAACTCAAAATGGATTAAAGTAATCCATTAAATTAATCCTAAATCCATTAAAGTAATCCTAAATGTAAGGCAGACACTACTAAACTCTTAGAGGAAAACATAAGCAGAACCCTCTATGACATGAATCACAGCAAGATCCTTTTTGACCCACCTCCTAGAGAAATGGAAATAAAAACAAAAATAAACAAATGGGACCTAATGAAACTTCAAACTTTTGCACAGCAAAGGAAACCATAAACAAGACGAAAAGACAACCCTCATATTGGGAGAAAACATTTGCAAATGAAGAAATTGACATAGGATTTATCTCCAAAATATACAAGCAGCTCATGCAGCTCACTATCAAAAATCAAACAACCCAATTCAAAAATGAGCAGAAGAACTAAACAGACATTTCTCCAAAGAAGGTATACAGACTACCAACAAACACATGAAAGAATGCCCAACCTCACTAATCATTAGAGAAATGCAAATCAAAACTACAGTGAGGTATCACCTCACACCAGTCAGAATGGCCATGATGAAAAATCTACAAACAATAAATGCTGGAGAGGGTGTGGAGAAAAGGGAAGCCCCTTACACTGTTAGTGTGAATGTAAATTGATATAGCCACTATGGAGAACAGTATGGAGGTTCCTTAAAAAACTAAAAATCGAACCCCCATATGACCCAGCAATCCCACTACTGGGCATATACCCTGAGAAAACCATAATTCAAAAAGAGTCATGTACCACAACGTTCATTGCAGTACTATTTACAAGAACCAGGACATGGAAGCAACCTAAGTGTCCATCAACAGATGAATGGATAAAGAAGATGTGGCACATATATACAATGGAATATTACTCAGCCATAAAATGGAACAATACTGAGTTACTTGTAGTGAGGTGGATGGACCTAGAGTCTATTATACGGAGTGAAGTAAGTCAGAAAGAGAAGAACAAATACCGTATGTAAATACATGTATGTGGGATCATAAAAAAACAAACAAACAAAAAAAAACAGTGTTTCCGGTGAACATAGGGATAGGACAGGAACAAAGCTGCAAATAGGGAATGGACTTGAGGACATGGGGAGTAGGGAAGGGTAAGCTGGGACAAAGTGAGAGAGTAGCATTGACATATGTACAGTACCAAATGTAAAATAGATAGCTAGTGGGAAGCAGCCACAAAGCACAGGAAGATCAACTGGGTGCTTTGTGACCACCTAGAGCAGTGAGATAGGGAGGGTAGGAGGGAGTCACAAGAGAGAGGGGTATGGGGATATATGTATACATGTAGCTGATGCACTTTGCTGTACAGCAGAAACTAACACAACATTGTAAAGAAAGTATACTCCAACAAAGATGTTAATAAATAAATAAATAAATAAATAAATAAATAAATAAATAAATAAAAATTTTGGCCACCATAGAGGGTAGGAGATATTATTTCATGTGGTTTTATTTTGTATATTCATGATGACAAGGATATCGAGCAACTTTTTGTGAGTTTCATGGCCATTTGGAAAGCATTGGCAAATGTTACAAAACAATGTTATGTGTCTTCTTAAATTCTTTGCTTCTTTTTTTCTTTTTTTTTTTTTTGTGGTACGCAGGCCTGTCACTGCTGTGGACTCTCCCGTTGCGGAGCACAGGCTTCGGATGCGCAGGTTCAGCGGCCATGGCTCATGGGCCTAGCTGCTCCGCGGCATATGGGATCTTCTCAGACCGGGGCATGAACCCGTGTCCCCTGCATCGGCAGGTGGACTCTCAACCACTGCACCACCAGGGAAGCCCTCTTTGCTTCTTTTTAATTAAGTTGTCAATCTTGTTGTTACTGAGTTATAACACTTCCTTACATATTCAGAATACCAATCTTTTGTCAAATATATGTATTTAGAATATTTTTCCCAGTGTGTGCTTTGACTTTTTATTTTCTTAATACTACTTTTTAATGAGCAGAGGTTTTTACTTTTGATGAAGTCAAATTTATAATTATTTTTCTTGTATTGTATTCTTTCTAAGAATATCACAAAGATATTTTCCTATGTTTTCATCTAGAATAATTATAGCTTCCAGTTCTATCTTTGGTCTATGTTTCATTCTAAATTAAATTTCTGGATAATGTGATGGAAATCTACTTGTTCTAGCATGATTTGTTAAAGAGATTCATTTCTCCTCTGAGTTTGGGTCAGTATTTTGTTGAAAATCAATTGATCATCTTTTTTCTCTTCCATGAATCTATATGTCTATTATGTTGCCAACATCACACTCTCTTGATTACTATTTACTCTACTTGATTACTATTTACAGATTTATAACAAGTCTTGAAATCAGGGAGTGTGAGACTTCCAACTCTGATCCTCTTTTATTAAACTTGTTTTAGCCTCTTTTTTTATAGGTTTCTTTTCTCTGTGGATTTCCCATTTCTTCGTTTATAATGTCCCTCTTTTTTTAGAGTTCCTGGAACACGTTTATAATAGCTCTTTGAAAATACTTGACTGCTAATTCTAGCATCTGAGTCATCTCAAAATCTCTCTTTATTGACACTTATTTTCTCTCATTATGGATCTCCTTTTCCTCTTTCGTTGCTTAATGATTCATAGAAGAGAGTCAAGATTATGTTATCTTTCCTTAAATAGCCTTAAATTTTAGTCTTACAGCAATTAAATTACTAGAAAATGGTTTTAATTCTCTCAGTTTTTGTCTTACTCTTTGTTAGGGTAAGTTTGTTTCAGTTTTTCTTAGTCCTAGGGTGTAGCCCCTACTTCAGTGTATGATTCTTACTCATAAGGTATGGCTTTTCCAGGTTTTACCCCTGGATTCGCAAAAGGCTCAGTGAGGTCCAGAGGGACTTTGGCTGGGTTAGAGCTCCAATGTCTCCTAGTCCTATATGTTGTCTTGTGGCAGGAGACATATGGGATCCAGGCTAAGCATTTACAAATGACCTCCTATTTGCACTTCCTGTGGAAGGAAGCAGGTGGGCTCCAGGCTAGATGTTTACAACCAGCCTTCTGTTTGCACTTCAAGATGCAAATAACAACAGGAACAGGGTAAATTGCTGGACTTTGCTTCCTGTGGATACTTTAAGATAACAGTCATGGCAGGGACAGAGAGAGGTTAAACCCTATTTGAGTAAAAGATCAAGAGGTCACATATTTCCCATCTTTGGGGCAAGGGAGACACTGCACATGTGCAGAAAGTCTCCTTGGGGGTCAAAAAGGAGGGGGCACCGCCTCAGAATAGGTGATGCCAAGGCTTCCCATAGGTCTCTGGGCTGGAATCCATCTTCGAAAATAGTTGCACATGCATGTTGGGAGGGTCCTAGGGCAGGTCAGGTGCGGAAAAAGAAACCAGATAATTGGCCAAAGGTAAACAAAGACCCAGAAGAACTGCCCTATATAAATGATTTAACTGCCTCTTTACTGCAGTCCTCCTCATTAGAGAGAATGTCCACACCCTTTCTCTCCAGATGTGTATCTCTGCCTTGTGTCTGTCTTAACTAAACAAACTGTTTCTCCGCGTGCTCTCCCACTTGTTGTGCTGTGTCTCTAATAATAAACCGTGTATCTGGTTTTACAGCTTTTGCCTCCTTAGAAATGCATTTTTCAATGAGGAAAAGGGCCAGTGGAATTTTGCTTCTGACCTTTAGCCTCTGGTGGACTAGCAGCTAGGATTCCTTGTTTTCATCCAGGCTACTCAGATTCAATTCCTGGTCAGGGGACTAAGATCTTGCTTCAAGCCACAGCTCCCTGCTATCTCTCTGAGACTGATCTGGTATTCTGTTTAGCTCTCAGATCCACTGTAGTCACTCTGTCCTGGGTATTGTAGAGTCTTTCCCTGAATACGTGCAGCCTAGCCCTCATCTAACAACTCACAGAGGATCCACATGCAAACCCTCTATGAAGACTGTTCCACTTTGGATTTTATCCCCCCAAGTCGACCTACCACCCCCACCCTGGACTGTGCTCAGTGCCTCCTCCTCATTATGAAGACCTCCACTCAATGCCTGAGGCTGCCTCCCTTTGTGCATTTTGGGAAACTTCCCCCAGGTAGAAAGACTGGGTGAATGTGGGGCTTATATATTTTATTTCCATTCACTCAGAAAGCCCTAAATGGCCCATATCCAATGCATGAAAACAAATGCCTCACATACTTTGTCCAGTTTTGTGCTTTACAACACTGGAAGAATAAGTCCTTTACCAGTTATGCCATCCTGGTGAGAAATAGAAGTTGATAAATATTTTTAACATTTTAAGTGAATCAATATTATAATTTCAAATGGAGACTCCAGAGGCGAGTCACCAGGCTTCCAGGAGCATCCACTGCAAGCACATGTACAAAGTCACTCAGTGTCCATTGGACTTGGCTTGTTCATTCTAGATGCAGTCCTCTGTAATCTACTGTCCATTAACCTAGAAACCAAATTTATAATTAAAGTCCACCTTTGCCTTAAAGACTTAAAGCTGAAAGTTCATCTTTACTAAGCTTCTTAACAATAATCACTTACATATGTTGCATTATTTTTACTTCCCTTCAAGTCAAAGGACTGCTTTTTATCTCACTTTCATGTATAAATTGTTCCAATTTTCAACTGTTTTGCAAATTCCATAAAATAAATTCATTTTTTGTTTTCTGTAGGCTGTACTTATCCATTCAAGGGGATCTATTATATAGAATATTTGTGGAAAGGGTAGTTCTAAATCTTCTTCCATCCTATGTCCAGTGCAATAATTTTGGATGCTTCATTTGGCTCAAAGCTAATAGAAACAATTCCCTGTTTCAACTAATACTAATTGGAAAATTCACACGTTCTTAATCTCTAGATTTCATGTTTTTCTAGAGCTGTAGACCCGAGGTTTCTAAATATCTGCTGAACAACCCTAAATGGATGTTTTACTGTCAAATCCAGAATTTCCTCTTTCTACTCTCCAAACTTTCTTCACTTCCTATGATTGCTCTTACCTCTCCCTCAAAACTCAAATGAGAAATCACAGCACAGAACATTTTTTTTTCTAATCATCTCACTTACTCCCCACTTGCAGTATGATTTATTCATTGTATTTGGGAATCACTTTTCTTATCTATTCTCTTTCTATTGCTACTGACATAATCCTATTTAAAGCCTTATCACTACTCCCAGCAGAATTATAGCAATAATTTCCTAAATAAATGTGTACCTCTATTTTCCACAGGCTGACAAAGTTATGCTTCTAAAATAGATTTATAATATCATCTCCTTACACAAAAATCTTTGTCAGCTCTCTGTTATTTATGGAAAAAAGACCAAGTTTCTGAGCATTGATTTAAAGTCCTTTATCAGTTCCCTAGACCCCATTTTCAGGTACATCCACCACCCAGTGTGTTGCACTCTATTTGGGGTGGTACATCCTTGGTGTACCTGTCATCAGTTCTAATTTTCACTACCCAGATCAGGTACTACCCATCACAGTACACTTTTCTGTATTCTGGATGTCTGCTACCAATGAGTTAATTTGCCACTTCTCATTTTTTACAAGCCACTAACCAGACATTCATCCATCCCTCCATACTGGTTAAACTGATCGAATTGATGATTCAAATATTCTGAAATTTTTACCATTGTACTTCTGCTTCTGCTGTTTTCTTATACTGGAAATGTTTCTTCAATGTAAAAATGGAAGTATTTTTTTAATGTAACTTGCTTATGGTTTTCACTATTTTTGTAAACAATCATCACCACATTTATGGAGCTTCACTTGTGTGTCAGGTAGTATACTAAATGTCTCACATATTTTTATTATTTCATTAAATTCTAAAAAGAATATGTGTTACTCTCATTGCTTTTTACATCTTATTTTAGTTATTTAAATAAATGGCATATTGATTTCTAGATATAGATTCCTCAAGAGCAGGATTCATATCAAGTTTATTTTTGCTTTCCTCATCATGACTGTACCCTGCAATGTACAACTCCTGGACTGAATTTAATTTTCCTCCCCCCTTTTTTTGTTGCTTCTTTTTGGTTTTCTCTCTTTTGCCTTTGTAATTTTTTCTTTTAACCCTGATTCATTTTCTATTTGTGGATTTTTTTGTAATTTTAACTGAAGTTTCCTGTTGTTTCACCAGCCTATGGATGCAGCCTGAGAAACATTAGGTAATAATCTTTTTCACTCTATCTTATCACCATCTTACTGAAGCCACTAATTTCCAGGAGTATCAGAGGTGACTCATGAGTTTTTGAAGAGCCCGTTCATGTTCTTCTTTATTATTCTCTGTGAAGATTTTTAGAGGCACCTTTCCACTGTGGATGCTACCAGAACACTTCATTTCCTGACTCTACTCAACCCACATATCTTTGTTTTATCAGAATAAGGTTGCATTTTTGATCCCTCAATGTATTGAAGCTAAAGTATCTTCTGAAAATATGAGTGGAGAATACACTCTATTCTACCTGTTATGACCGTTGTCACTTGACATCAAAGTGGTGCTACTTTTACTTCTGAGAAAATGTTCTATTAGAACAACTACTTCACCTTCTGTCTTTTACTCCTTCACCATAAGGAATTATTTATAAACATTTGTTATTTGCCTTCCTGGCCTCTATTTTACCATTTGCTGTCATTAACCTCAGTTTTTAGATGAAGATCAATACCTTAAAACCTTTCAATTGAGAAAGACAAGTATTATATGATATCACTTATATGTGGAATCTAGAAAATAGTACAAATGAACTTATTTACAAAACAGAAACAGACTCACAGACATAGAAAACAAAGGTATGGATGCCAAAGAGGGAAGGGGAGGGGAGGGATAAATTAGGAGTCTGGGATTAAGAGATATACACTACTATATATAAAACAGATAAACAGAAAGGACCTACTGTAACTTGTTTTCTTTAAATAAATACAGGGAACTACATTCAATATCTTGTAATAACCTATAATGGAAAAGTATATATATACATATCTGAATCAATTTGCTGTGCACCTGAAAGTAACACAATATTGTAAATCAACTATACTTCAACAAAAAATATATAAAAAGACCTTTCAATGTTTTCTGTGTGGGGATTCACACCTGTGCTCCATGGTTGAGCACCTCACTCAAGCTTATGTCAGTGTAAACAAGCATGTTATATTAGCCACTCTATTTATTTCACATGTTGAAACGTGACTTAAGTCAACCTAATCAGAATGAACATTTAGATTTCCAGGGGGCTACTAGAAAAGAAGCTCACTATTTCCAGTGGACTTCTGCAGCCAGTTTGACACTAGGAGTGAAGTATTTGTTTAAGAAAACAAGAAGCCAGAAAAAGAAGTGAAGCCAAGAGGTGGAGAGAAAGAAATTGAGAATGGATGGTATCACATTAAACCCTTTGTACCACTGAAGCCTGGCAATTACTGAATTTCTCAGTTGTGTCAGGCAATACCTACTTTTTCTGCCTAAGTCAGTTTGGGTTTGGAATTCTCTCACTTGCAACAAAGGGAGCCGACTTAAAGGCTTTAGGTAGGAGTCCATGGTACCATTTTCTAATACTGAAGTCACTGTAACCTAGAGGGGCAAATTGAAAATACTATATTCTTTTTTTTCTTTTTTAAATACACAGAATTACTTTTTTTCTTGTGATGAGAACTTTTAAGATTTACTCTCTTTTTAAAAAATATTTTATTTTATATTGGAGTATAGCTGTTTAACAATGTTGTGTTAGTTTCAGGGGTACAGCAAAGTCATTCAGTTATACATATACATGTATCTATTCTTTTTCAAATTTTTCCCATTTCAGTTATTACAGAGTATTGAGCAGAGCTACCTGTGCTATACAGTAGGCCCTTGTTGGTGCTTAGCAACTTTCAAATATACAATACGGTGTGATTAACTATAGTGACCATGCTGTCATAACATTCCCAGGACTTATTTATGTTATAACTGAATGTTTGCACCTTTTGATCCCATTCACTCTTTTTACCCAAACCCTGCCCCTGCCTCTGGCAACCACCAATCTGTTTGCTCTATCTATGAGTTCTGGTGTTTTTTTTATTTTTGTTTTAGATTCAAATAGAAGTATATGTCTTTCTCTGCCTGACTTATTTCACCTAGTATAATGGTTTCAAGGTTTGTTTATTTTGTAGAAAATGGCAGGATTTCCTTTTCTATGGCTCAATAATATTTCATTGTATGTATAAATATCACATTTTCTTTATCTATTCATCCATAATGGACACTTAGGTTTCTTCCATGTACTTGGCTATTGTAAATAATGTGGCAATGAACATTGGAGTGCAGATATCTTTTCAAGTTAGTGTTTTTGTTTTCTTTAAATAAATACTCAAAAGTGCAATTGCTGAATCATGTAATAGTTCTATTTTTAATTTTTTGGAAAACCTCCCTACTGTTTTTTTATAGTGACTGCACCAATTTACATTCTTACCAACAGTGCATGAGGATTTCCTCTTCTCCACATTCTCACCAACAGTTGTTACATCTTTTCTTTTTGATAATAACCGTTATAACAGGTGCGAGGTGATATCTCATTGTGGTTTTGATTTGCATTTCCCTGATGATTAGTAATGAGCATTGTTTCTTGTACCTGTTGGCCATGTGTATGTCTTCTTTGGAAAAAAATATCTATTCAGATCTTCTGCCTATTTTTTAATCAGTTTTTTTTTTTTTTTTTTTTTTGCTATTCAGTTGTAAGAGTTCTTCATATATTTTGTATACTAACCCCTTATCAGTATATGGCTTGCAAGTACGTTCTCCCATTCAGGAGATTGCCTTTTCATTTTGTTGGATTCCTTTGCTGTGCATAACCTTTTAATTTGATGTAGTTCCACTTATTTATTTTTTGCTTTTAGTGTAAAATCCAAAGGCATCATTGCAATGACTAATGTCTATGAGCTTACTGCCTATGTTTTCTTCTTAGAGTTTTATGGTCTTAGATCTTTACAGAGAAGTCTTTAATCCATTTTTAGTTAATTTTTGTGTATGGTGAAAATAGTGGTCCAGATTCATTCTTTTGCATGTGGCTTTCCAGTTTTCCCAACACCATTTATTGAAGAGACTTTCCTTTCTCCACTGTATACTTTTGGCTCTTTTGTCTTAATTAATTGACCATATATGTGTGGTTCTATTTCTGGGCTCCCTGTTATGTTCCACATGTGTCTGTTTTATATGCCAATACCATGCTGTTTTGATTACTATAGCTTTGTAATATCATTTGAAGTTAGGAAACATGAAACCTTCAGTTTTGTTCTTCTTTCTCATGGTTATCTGGCTACTTGGGGTCTTTTGTGTTTTCATACAAATTTTGGAATTGTTTGATTTATTTCTGTAAAAATGCATTGGAATTTTGATAAGGATTGTAAAAATGCTATATTCTTATAAATACCTTACCCTACTATTTCACCTATCATTCCCAGACACAGACTTCTGTCTGTGAGATCAGGAGTTGACTTGAAATCAAACAATGATAAACCCTTTCCCAGGACTTTAAATTGGGGACCAGGGATAATAAAGCAATGTTGCCCCTTGCAGCAATGATTTCAACCATGTGCACAAACCAGTCTTATTAAATAAAACCTAGAAGGCAATGAAAAACCAGATCTAGAAGCATTGAACATTTCAATAAATTCCTCTTTTTTTCCTAAACGAACTTGATTACAGATTAAGACAAGTAACAAAGTAGTGATCCACACAAGACTTAAAGTCCAGGTCTGTTGGACAACAAAGCACATTCACACCACAACTGGAACCTACTTTGACACTTTTCTTATGTTCTCTTGGTGCCTGATATGGTGCTTGGCACAGTGAATGCATTTTTATTGGTTAAGTCCCTATGCTAATTTCATATTTGATAAATCTTTCTTTCAAAAATATTTTATTTAAAATTGTGTAGGACTCCCTTGAGCCAATGTCACTTGAGTTGTTTCCTATCACCTGCTTTATTCAAGAAACAGCCTGGCTATGGGATAGCATTTGTGTGTGTGCTCTACTGGGAATGCCCCATTTTGGCCAGGTTTACTCCTTCATGGTAACCTGAGATCTTGCTTTGAGGTAAAATGTCACTGATTGAATAGCACCAAGTACTCCTGTACTGAGATAAAAAGCATGGTAATGAGCAAAATTGTCTAGAATAGGAGGGGTGTCTGTGCACTTTTGCTGAAAGACCATAACTTTTAATAGAGAAATATTTCTTAACAAATATTTTTTCTCCACTGTAAATAATGAAAAAGGTGTTTTCAATCTGAACTTCCACCAGCGTCAGCCTCTTCATGAATTTGTACCATTTTTATGCCCAAGTCTAAGTCCTGTGATCAGGTACAATATAATTTCTGAAAGTCATTTCTTGTGCTATTTCAGTCTATGGTGATTTGGTGAAGAAAATTTAAAAGTCCATTGGCTTTAAACTTCTAACCTACACATTCTGTTTAAGTTCCTTGAAGAAATAATGAAAATCCCTGAAAATGACAGTGATGAATGCTTCCAAGAAAGGCATATTGAGGGGTCAGTTCACAGACAGACATTTTTATTAGGAGGGTCTGAAATACATTTTCAGAATCTCCCCCTGTCTCAGCCTCATAGCCACAAAGTGGGTTAAATAATGTGTTGAGTCAAAGAGGTTTAGCCCAAGTCTCTCTTCATTTCATGTGGTAACTCGTTAAGGACTTCGAAGGTGAACTGAACTAGATAAAATTTCTGCATCTCCTGCCATTCTGATCAGTCATCCTCACCCATTCTTACCTAAAAGCTGGGGTTGACTCTAAGGATTCCTATTCCCTTTTTTCCTATGTAAGATTAGCAATCAGTGTGCAGAGTCTCTGGGGGAAGCAGGTTAGAGCAAAAGCTGATGGGATCCTGGGCTGGGGTCTAACTCTCAGTGAGTTTATCAAGCAATCAGGGTGTTTTTGTTGATAATTTGAATACAGTGTTTGATGGAGGGAAATTTACCAGGGGAAACATTCTCTAATGAACTTCAAAAGATAAGACTCATATTTCTATAATACTTTTTTCTGCCAAATTAACTTTCAGCAGGCATAATGTAAGAGAGATAACATGAACAAAAAGAACTGCCAACCTTAACAGAAACCAGGATCTTTGTGTAGTTTAAGGGGAATGTTCTTATTCTCATTTCTGACTAATCTGTTAGCTACTTGTTTAACATCCTCTTTATTTAACTCTTAAAATGTCTTTATTAGTATAACTGAGATGAAATTATAAAGAAGGAAATATTAGAACAGACTTTGAGTGTTTGCAGAAGCTATCTTTATTCTTATCATATTTTCAAAGGGAACTGAGCAATAAAGATGAGAGGAAGCTCACTTCCTTTCTGAATTCTTAACATCTACATCTTAAAGCAATTAGTTATCATGTGATGGCACCTAATTCTGGTCTAATAAATATTGTGAAAATAATTACTGTTAACCTTTAAACTAAGGTTTTAGCAGCAACATGGACAGACATAGAGACTTTCATACTAAGCGAAGTAAGTCAGAAAGAGAAAGACAAATACCATATGATAACATTTATATGTGGAATCTAAAATATGACACAAATGAACATACCTACAAAACAGATACAGACTCACAGACATAGAGAACAGGCTTGTGGTTGCCGAGGAGGAAAGGGGTCTAGGAGGGATGGGTTGGGAGTTTGGGTTTAACAGATGAAAACTAGTATATATAAGAGGGATAAATAACATGGCCCTACTGTGTAGCACAGGGAAATATATTCAATATCCTCTGATAAACCATAATGGAAAAGAATATATATGAAAAATAATATATATATATATATATATATATATATATATACACATATGCATAACTAAGTCACTGTGCTGTACAGCAGAAATTAACACATTATTAACATAACTATACTTCAATAAAATTTAAAATTATGAAAAAATAAAATAAAATAAAGTTTTATATAACTCTCTTAAAAGAGTCTGTGTTGCAGTATACAGGCTCAATCCTAATTTCTGCCATTACAACATAAAATAAAAATACAGACTTGGTAGGAAAGTTAAATGACATCTAGAAACAGGCATTGCACTTCTCTTTGACAACTCCTTTCTCCACCTGACCCACTCCCATCGAGAAGATTAAAGCTACATATCTCCCTGGAGATAGAAAGTTAATGAGAAAATCTAAGGGCACATATTCAATTTCTTCTCTTTCACAACCCTCTCTGAGGATAAAGGACTCAGCTGCCCTTTATTTTTACACTGCAAAACAGAAAGGATCCAAGGGCTTCCCTGGAGCAAGAGCAGGTGAGGAATGGAGAACACATTGCCTCCTCAGTGCTTACCTATCCCCATTCACCTTGTCTGGGGTCTATCTTGAACCTCCACTGCCACTACAAAGTGGGGACATGTGGCTTCTACTTGTTCACCTGCTGGCAACCGCTTCCAGAACCCCATGACCCTTTAGGGATTTATAAAACCTAAAGATGTTCTAAAGGAATTTATATGAGTTAATGGTAATAATTCATATATATTGTGATCTAGAAAGAGAAGTTTTAAATAGTGACAACAATAATAATAGGGGAAAGGTGGGGGGAGGGATAAATTAGGAGTTTCCAATTAACATATACACACTACTATATATAAAATAGATAACCAACAAAGACCTACTATATAGCACAGGGAACTCTACTCAGTATTCTGTAATAACCTATATGGGAAAATAATCTAAAAAAGAATGGATACATTATATGTATAACTGAATTACTTTGCTCTACACCTGAAACTAACACATTATAAATCAACTATACTCCAATATAAAATAAAAAAAATTAAAAAAAATCTAAGGGGCTTCCCTGGTGGCGCAGTGGTTGAGAATCTGCCTGCTAATGCAGGGGACACGGGTTCAAGCCCTGGGCTGGGAGGATCCCACATGCCGCGGAGCAGCTAGGCCCGTGAGCCACAACTACTGAGCCTGTGCGTCTGGAGCCTGTGCTCCACAACAAGAGAGGCCGCAATAGTGAGAGCCCCATGCACTGCAATGAAGAGTGGCCCCCACTTGCCACAACTAGAGAAAGCCCTCGAACAGAAACGAAGAACCAACACAGCAAAAATAAATAAATTAATTAATAAACTCCTACCCCCAACATCTTAAAAAACAAACAAACAAACAAACATCTAACACTTATGTAGCTATTACAGTGGGTCAGGCAGTGTTCTAGCACAAAAATAAAATTATGGATTTGAAACATAAGGTATAGATTGTAACTAATCCTATAACATGACTACAATTAATATGGTCAACATCCATCCCATTCCATTCATAAGTGTTTCTGTATTTCAAAATCTAGAAAACTAAGAACTGCATCTCCCAGATACTTAGAGCCAGGGTTTTTGATGAAAAGTAGTTTCCACCAATTAGGTGCATTCGTATGAGATCTGGAAGGTATCAGTGAGGTTAAAGCCCTTTTTTTTGCTGCTGCTTCTAGAAGCATGCCCGATTGTGGAAATGTGGATATTGATAACAGCTGTTCCTTTGATACCTAGATTGTTGTTACAATTTTACACCCTTAAATTAAATAATTCCAGTGGCAGCCTCCTACTTCCTACTCCTCCAGTCCTGCGAAGGAGAGCACCTTATTCTCTGTATTAAATTATTTTCTTCTTAACAATTTTGAAGGGACTTCTGCTTCTTAAACTGGAATTTGACAGATACCATATCTGAAGCCATAAACATCTGCATACAACAGACCTACAACTGGGAAAATCTGCAAGTGTTACCTTACCTGGTAGGATCTGAAGACAACGGTGATCTGCTTATGGTTGAAAAATGAAATATTGGCAGCCTATCAACTGGCAAGGCAGAAAAGTGACTTAAATGATCATTAGTAAGTGCTGAAACAACATGACCAGGGAAGTCAGATCTTGGTGGACCAATTAGGGGTGAAAATAGGACATGGTTGAATGAGGATCACAGGCACTGTGGAGTGGGGAGATTAATCCTGACAGCTCTGGGGGCATTCAAAAGTACTTGAAAGAAATTCCATCAAGAGAATGAAAAAACAAGCCACAGATTGGGAGCAAATTTTTGCAAAATATATATCTGAATAATGAACTGTTTTATTTAATCCCTCCACCAATTTTCCCCTTTGGTAATCATAGGAATGTTTTCTATGTCTGTGAGTCTGTTTCTGTTTTGTAAATAAGTTCATTTGTATCATTTTTTTAGATTCCACAAATAAGGGTATCATATGATATTTGTCTTTCTCTGTCTGACTTACTTTGCTTAGTAAGATAATATCCACAAGATACAATAAAGAAACTATGAAACTATGGTACATACATATAATTAATACCATGTAGCCATTAAAATTATATGTGGTAGAATAGTTAGTAAAAAGAAAAGATATTGAAATGCTATAGTGAAAAAGTCAGCTCACAAAATACTATAATGAGTCCTTAAAAAATAAAATACATATATGTAATACACAGATATAGAAACAAAAATACTTGAAGGAAATGTGGCAAAATGAGTAAAGAGTTTTCTCAGGGTTCTCTTTTTTTTTAAATTTTCTTCATTGTGATTATCAGCATTTTCTACATTCCTGATGAATAACAAACATTTTTTAATAGAGCATGTAAAAAGTGAATATTGAAAAAGAATATGATAGAGAGAAAACCAGTTTAGAAATGATAACCTTGACAATACCCATTAATATTTCAATTACAAATTCCCTGAGACGTGTTGATGGGAGATAGAGATAAAATGTTTTTTGTGTAACATCCTGGCAGTTACTCATCAGTTCACTGAAGCAGGCTGCCAGCACAACCTTGTAAATATAATCAAGGTAGCAAAACAAAGCCATGGACAAGTATCTCTGCTCACTCTTTTTTTTTTTTTTTTTGTACTTTATTTATTTATTTATAACAACTTTATGGAGTATAATTGCTTTACAATGGTGTGTTAGTTTCTGCTTTCTTGATTGCCAGTGGCAGTGGTGGAGATATTGAAGGTTATGAAATATACACAGGGTGGCTTTTTTTAGTATATAATACACATAATTTCAATAGCAGTGATCTCCAATCAATACAGAAGAATGTGTGAGTACCACATTTATCAGCCATGACATAGAATTCAGTAAAATAAAATGATGGTCCTTGGGCTTCCCTGGTGGCACAGTGGTTGAGAGACCGCCTTCCAATGCAGGGGGCATGGGTTCGTGTCCCTCTCCGGGAAGATCCCACATGCCATGGAGCAGCTAGGCCCATGAGCCATGGTCACTGAGCCTGCATATCTGGAACCTGTGCTCCACAACGGGAGAGGCCACAACAGTGAGAGGCCTGTGTACCGCAAAAAAAAAAAAAAAAGAAAAAGAAAAAAAGATGGTCCTTGATTATTATTTCCATTAGTCTTGCAAAACAAATCTTAGCATACATTAAAGCTAAATTATCATTGGTATCTTAGGAAAAAACCAACTTTGTTTTTACCAAGTGTCTCAATTGTGATTCATATATATTCAGATAGTGAAAAATGATTTTTATTATACTTCTATTTTCAACTCATGGAAAACATACCTGTCAATTAAAATTAGGTTAGTAATGAGATAGCCATAATTGAGAAGTTGTGCGACTTCCCTGGTGGCACAATGGTTAAGAATCTGCCTGCCAATGCAGGGGACACAGGTTCAAGCCCTGGTCCAGGAAGATCCCACATGCTGTGTAACAACTAAGCCCACGAGACACAACTACTGAGCCCACCTGCCACAACTACTGAAGCCCATGCACCGAGAGCTCATGCTCTGCAACAAGAGAAGTCACTGCAATGAGAAGCCCACGCACTGCAACAAAGAGTAGCCCTCACTTGCCACAACTAGAGAAAGCCCATGTGCAGCAATGAAGAGGAAATTCATCCCAAAATAAATAAATAACTTTATTAAAAAAAAATGTATCCTCCAAAGTACCTCCAAGAATAATGTTGTTAAAGTAAACCTTGGCAGATCTTATATGATACATCTACTAAAAGGTTGATAAATAAAATAGAAATGTAACCACAGGAGTAACGCAGAGCATGATAAAAAATATTTTTATAATGAACATTAAAAACATTAATATTTCTAAATATTAAGGAATTATTGTTATTATGAAAATATGATTATGTCACCCTCTCATCCTGCAATGTCTAAGTTTAGTAAACCATAGGACCCAAGGAATTATACGTGTGACATATTACTGCAAACAAGTCTGTCTGCTCAGGATAATCAGGAATGAATAATTCATCAGGTATGCTGTAGGTGTCCAGGCATCCCCTGTTGTGCTCATCTTTACCAAAAATAAACTCCAAAGCTGCTGGACTTGCTTCCGGTTCTCCAAAGAAGAGCCCAGTGAGGAACTGTCATTATTATTATTATTTTTTTTAGAGCTAATTGTGGAGTCAGATCAATGTCAGGAAGAATAAAAACTGATCTCCTTGAATGTCATACCTTGAATGTCAAAGAAAACGTTAGTCTGAAATGAATAGACCTTATAAAGATCCCTAACACCCATAGACATTTTTCTTACTAATATGGTTCTAAATATATGACACCAACTCAGTGATAGTGTTGGGAATACTTCCTTCCTTTGTCAGCCAGGGATGAAGTGTTATGTTCTGAACTACATACTCTTCCTGAAATTCTTACAGTATCTTTATCCCAGTTGGTTTATTCTACTCTGTTTCTGCTAGTGATTGACTTTTTGGCTCAATATTAAAATATACAATAGGTTTTTTGGCTTTTCTTTTATTCCAGACAGTCTAGTGTAAAACACTGTCACTGGACACATAGGATAGGCATTAGTCCATCCTTATTTAAGTTTGGAGACTTTCAGATTTAGAAGGGGTAAGTCACCCATGAGCCTGAGTTCACAATGTTGTTAAATGATGGATTGATATGGATCTGACTTAAAGCTTTTTAAAATATAATTCTTTCTATTTTATTTGTGGCACCCATGGCTCTCATGCATTTAAATTTATTTAGTGCTGGCTAAAATACCTCTTTTGTGGGTGTCATCTCTCCCTACCTATCTGCCAAGTAGGAGACTCAGGAACAATATAATATAACCTCAATAATTAGGTGGCTGGCCAGGTTCACTTCAGTTCAGGGTTGCATCATATTACCAGTGTTTCCCTAGCACTCCCCACCCCCACCCTACCTACATCTAGATGGAGCTAGACACCTAGCTCATGCCAATGGAAAGTAAACAAAAGATATGCATGTTACCCACAGGCCAAGAACATTAAAAAGAAAGTTGCTTTCTTCATCCTTCTTTATTTCAGACATTTTTCATGGCTTGTTCAAGGTGAGCATAATTAACTTGTAAGCTACATGGAAAACATAGCAGAGTCACAAAAGTCAAGAAAAACCAGCACTAAAAAAACATTTGGAGTGAACTAGGCACCAATACCTGTTTTAGATTTCTATTAATGAGAAATAAACTTCTATTACACTTAAGCCATTATACACCCTGAGGTTGGTTTGTTATAGCAGCTGTCATCACACTGCTTTGGTCCTCGGACTATTTCCATGCTCTGAACACCTTCTTAGTGGTGGATACTCATCCCTAAACACATTCTATCCACTCACTTTTCTCAGGGCTCAACATGAAGACCCTTTGCTAGATCTGTTATTTGCTTAAAGTAATAACTCTGGGGTAGTTTCAGAGTCCTGTTTTTACCTAGGCGAAATATGGACAAAGTCTTCATTTCAACTGAAAGGATGGGCTCTGTTACAAGGTTGCCAGGAGCTCCACCTGACATGGGACAAAAGCAGCCTAGATCCCTCCATTCATTCATGTTTCATTCCACAAATAGGAACTGAAGACCTGTTGTATGCCAAATATTGTATTATGTCCTAAACTCAAAAATTAAATAGGACACAGCCCTCCCTCCAAGAGCCTAACACCTGGTACTTACTGTGAAGCACTGTGAGTCCTCTAGTCAGAGTGACTGAATTTAAATTTGGCTTCCTGACATATTGTGTGATCCAAGTAAAATCATGTAGCTTCTTTGTGCCTTTGTTTCCTTATATGTAAAAGGGAAATGATAATAATACAAATGTCAAAAGGCTATGGTGAGAATTCATTGAGATTTTTGTAGCATTCTTGGCATAGTTCTTAGGAACTTGCTAGAGATCAATAAATGTTAGATCATTATTAAATGTTGAGAGCAAGGTATATGCAGGACCAAATCATGTAGGGCAGTGCACCTTGAACACTAAGGTTGATATGAATCACCTGGGACTCATTAAAATTCAGATTTTGATTCAGAGATCTGCAATGGGACCTGGATTCTGCATTTCTAGGAAGCCCAGATGATGCTAATGTCTCTGATCCAAGGACCACTTTTTGGTATAGCAAAGTCTAGACCCACGTTGTCCAATAGAACTTTCTGTAATGATGAAATGTGCTATATTTGTTCTTTCTAATATGGAGCTACTAACCAACTGTGGCTATTGAAATGTGTCTAGTGCAATGGAGAAACTGAATGTTTAATTTTGTATTTTTCTTTAATTTTTATTTATTTACTTTTATTGGGGTATAGTTGATTTACAATGTTGTGTTAGTTTCAGGTGTACAGCAAAGTGAATCTGATATACATATACATATATCCACTCTTTTTTAGATACTTTTCTCATATAGACTATTACAGAGTATTGAGTAGATTTCCCTGTGCTATACAGTAGGTCCTTATTAGTTAGTTATTTTATATATAGCAGTGTGTATCTGTCAATCCCAAGCTTCCAATTTATCCCTCCCTCCACCTTACCCTCCTGTAACCATAAGTTTATTTGCTACATCTGTAACTCTGTTCCTCTTTTGTAGATAAGTTCATTTGTAGCCTTTTTTTTGGATTCCACATATAAACAATATCATATGATGTTTGTCTTTGTCTGTCTGACTTACTTCACTCAGTATGACAATCTCTAGGTCCATCCATGTTGCTGCAAATGGCATTATTTCATTCTTTTTTATGGCTGTGTAGTATTCCATTGTATATTTGTAGCACATCTTCTTTATCCATTCCTCTGTTGATGGATATTTAGGTTGATTCCATGTCCTGGTTATTGTAAATAGTGCTGCAGTGAACATTGGGGTGCATGTATCTTTTTGAATTATGGTTTTCTTCAGATATATGCCCAGGAGTGGGATTGCTGGATCATATGGTAGCTCTATTAGTGTTTTAAGGAACATCCATACTGTTCTCCACAGTGGCTGTACCAATTTATATTCCCACCAACAGTATAGGAGGGTTCTCTTTTCTCCACACCCTCTCCAGCATTTATTGTTTGTAGATTTTTTGATGATAGCCATTCTGACTGGTGTGAGGTGATACCTCACTGTAGTTTTGATTTGCATTTCTCTAGTAATCAAACTCTGGTTTCTCTTCAGATTGTATAAATCTTTCCCCTTGTATTTACTGTTAATAAATGCAAATTTATTTGGACATATGAAGCTAATGGCTAGTGTATTCAACATCAGAGGTCTAGACCAGTAGTTCTTAAGACTGGCCACATGTTCAAGCAAGGATCAGTAGCTAAGAATAAACGTAGAGGATTGGGTTACATAATCATTAGCATAGTGAAATTATCTTCAGACGTTTGAAATTACCTTGAAGATTGCTAGAAGAACTGTTGTTCTTTAGAGGTTCCATTTACCCTAATGTTTGTCAAACAGTGGACCAGGTTGGACCATGTGTATTCCTTGTCCAACTGTATTAGTTAGGAGGAATGCTTTCAGCTAGCAGGAACTGAAAATCCGAATTACTGTGGTTTAAACAAATAAGTTTCCTCTCTTCAAATAACAATCATTTCAGGGACAGGGAGTGGTTGGTTGGTCTAGCTGGTTAACAATGATCTCAGAGACACAGATGCTAGTTGTCTCCTCAACACTTTAAGCCTGTTAGCTTTTATCTTCAAGCTTGTAGCCTCACGACCCAGGATCCTTAAATCAGCTTCAAGTGTCCATATTCAAGACAAGGTTGAGAAGCCCAGTCAACCTGCACCTGTACCATTTTATTAGAGTACTTACATCCTATTGTCAAGGGTGGTTGGAAAAATTAATATTTAGTTGGGTGCATTGCTGTTTCAAAAAAAAAAAAAAAGCCCTGAAATTTTGGCAGCAAGTAAGAAAGTGATATTGATACTGGTTAGGCAACCAATAGTGTCACACATACAATATCAAATTATTATTTATTCATGCAAACATGAAGAAATACATTTTTTAAAATAAGTGAGACATCAGTAAGATATATCAATTATCCATATTCATTATGAATTTAAAAGAAACTGATGAGGGGATAAAACTGTGGCATGAATGAATTAGTGGTAAGCACTGAATCCATTTGAATAATAAATACATATAAATAAATGAAATTATGGTTACTATGGTGAATACAAATGTTAAAATCTTTTGTAGAAAGCCTCAAAATGTCAAAAGATGATCAGTATTAATAGAATGGGGAAAACAATTACAAAGCCAACCAATAAATATCAGGAGATTAGTAAAGTGGTAGAGGAAAAATGTAATTCACTGTTCTGTTAAGTTGAGAAACATAGCTTATGTGTTTAAGAAATTATTTTACAAGAAGAAAAGTAAACACAAATAGAATTTTTAAAACAAGTTATGTACCTTCTAAATCACTGCAGGAGTTGAGGGGCTCAGATCAAGTTTTAAAGAAATGGATGAGATTTTTTTAAAATAAAAAGAGAAAAAAAACAAAGAAGCAGTAAGCCAAAGCTTGACATGAAATTACAATACAGAAAGCCCATCTGTTATAACAATACATATAGTAGGAAAATAGCACATGAAAAAACTACTCAGCTTGACTCAAAAAAGAAAAGTTTATTGTATGTTATATGTAATATATATATATACCACACAGAGATTTAAGTATGCAAAGAGTAAAAGAACAAAGAAATACCAGACAAACCACACAAAATGAAAAATAATCTTAATAAAGTTATAGTTTATAATATATAATATGCAGTATTATATATAATATAAATATATGTATTTATAATATACATATATATACATATACACATATATATAAAATATATGCTGCATATAAAAAGTATCAACTAGGATGAATATATTTTGTAATGACTCTGAAATGACTTTGCAAAAATCATAATAATACTAAAGTTTTATGTATTATTTGACATAACCCTGAAATATAGATTACAAACCTGCTGGAAATATAAGAAGAATTTAGCAAAAATCAATATTAATAAAATTGTTTTATCATTCTGTTCTCAGTTTTTAATGAACTAAGATAAAATTTCAGCAATATAAGGTAGTTCTGAATATTTTACTTGATGACCCTAGTAGATATGTACCCTGGAAACAAAGACACATCTTGGGATACATGAAGCATGAATATAAGTTAGTCATTTGTATGGACATGTAAAACATAATATCAAAAAAAAAAACTAGAAATAGACCATTTCACCACACCCTTATAATAATAAAAATTAAGGAGGAAGTCTTCCAACTATTGGAAATTTAATTTTTTTCTTGAGAAAACTAGAATCAAAGATGAAAATAAAATGGCAATTGTGGCGTATATAGAAAAAACATAGTCTTAAGAACATATATATCAAGCTTATGAGATAAAATACAGAATTTCTTCAGAGGAAAAATGTGGTGCCATATATACTTTTATTACATGACAAGAAAAAAATAAAAATAAGTTCATTTGTCACTCAACTAAGAAGGGAGAAAATAAATTTTAAAAATATTTTTAAATCATAATATTAAAGAAAAATAAGTAAAAGACAAAAATTAATAAATTAGAACACAGAAAATTATAAATTAGATATGCGATGGAGACCCAAGATGAGAAAACCATTTCCTTCTTTCCTTATTGGAAGGAAGTATTCAAGTATTTATAAAAATATTCAATTTGGTGAGATGTCATTTCATGTTTTTATAAGTTGGAGAAGTTTTATAGAATTGTGAACATCCCATAAGATTTTACAAAGCAATTCTCTACTAATATCACATGCTTCTAAACAAAGCATGTAGTCATCTCAAACTTCAGGAAATACCAAATCGTTCTCTCAGGGGAGATGTACTACTCCAGCTCACTTTAGCTGTCATTGGGCCCTGTGATGCACATCCAGGGTGTCTGCAGGTCTGTCCGCATCAGACCATAATTGTTGCCTCTGCTCCCACATGGAACACTGACAGTAAGAAATAGCTACATTCTGAGCAATCCCTGCTATCAATTAATGATGAACATGCTGAAGGGTAATTTTTCTTTACCAACCCGGCCTTCTGAATCTCCATTTGTAAATTGATAAAGAACTCTCTTCATGGATTTTGAACAACATATTTTTTATTCAGTACCTTGGAATCTCTTGCCATCTTGCAAATGAATTGCAGCAAACAACATGAATGGTTAATTGGTAATGCTGGGAAAATGGCACTCCATCAAAGCGATTATGTGAGGGAAATGGAAATCTTTGCATGTTTTTGTTATTTATGTTAAACATATGCTAGGGAAGATATCTGATATATGTCAACTAAACAATCATTACAGACTCCTCTTAGCAAAGTAAAGCCACAAAGTACATCAGGTCATCAGAATTCTGACAGTGTGTTCAGTGTGATTTCTAAATATAGAACATTCTACAAAGCACTTGCCATTCACATCATTATGAAGCCGCCTTATGTTCTGCATCAAGGGGTCCATACATGATGAAACAAAGAAACCTGGTCTCCAATTCCAAGCCTCCAGTCCCTACCTGGTAGATTGGTCTCTTTATTTAAAACACAAATCTAAGCTTGTCCTTAAATGATGGCCCTATCACATGCTTGGTTGATTTCTTATGTATCCTTGGAAAAGCCACATTTTCCATCTGTGCAATATTGTATCTTTTAGTAATAAGTGTTAATAATTATTGTCAGAACATGTACATTAATTCATTTGTTGTTATGTGCAGGCAAATTCAACTCTTTGAAACTATTATACTGCAAAGCTGTGCTCTATGGACAAGCATTTCTATGGATTAATATACATATTTACAGTAGTCTAATATGAAAAATTAAGGCTATGTAGTATTCACGTTCTCAAGCTTGATTTTTGTAAGGGATGTGGGGTTTATCACAATGGAGGAGAAAAACCATTAAGGCTAAAGTTAGAAGTCTGAATTTAGTCTCAGTTTCACCAATTAGCTCTGTGAACTTTTATGAACAATTTATTTGTCTGGGCCTCATGTTCTTTACATATAGTATCAGGGAAATACTCCTAACTATTCTATATCACTTTTATATGTTGGGTTCTCTAAACTCTAACAAGATGTTTGAAATTTTAGGTATTATTTTTACTCTTGTTGCTCTTTTATGAAAATTTTATTGAAGTATAGTTGATTTACAACATTGTGTTAATTTCTTCTGTACAGAAAGTGACTCAGTTATACATATATATATTCCTTTTCATATTATTTTCCATTATAGTTTGTCACAGAATATTGAATATAGTTCCCAGTGCTTTTATTGGTAATAGTTATAGGAATGGTTGATGGTACTGGCCTGGCCAAAATGTTCATTCGTTTTTTTTTTTTCAGTAAGATGGCTCTAGTAGCATTTAGTTGTGTTTAACTTCATAAAACAATTTTGTTAGATTGTATGTGACTCCTGTCATAACAGCATGCACTTAAAAAAAGACATCAAAATTGGTGAATTTTGTGTAGCCATTTTAATGTTGAAGATGGAAGAAAAAAGTAACATTTTTGGCATATTATGTTTATTGTTTCAAGAAAGGTAAAAACACAACTGAAACGCTATATATATATATATATATATATATATATATATATATATATTTTTTTTTTTTTTTTTTTGTGCAGTATATGGAGAAGGTGCTGTGACTGATTGAATATGTCAAACGTGGTTTGCAAAGTTTCATTCTGGAGATTTCTTGCTGGACGATGCTCTATGGTCAGGTAGACCAGTTGAAGTTGATAGCGATCAAATCGAGACATTAATTGAGAACAATAAACGTTATACCACATGGGAGATAGCTGACATATAATATCCAAATCAAGTGTTGAAAATCACTTGCACCAGCTTGGTTATGTTAATCGCTTTGATGTTTGGGTTCCACATAAGTTAGGTGAATAAAACCTTCTTGACCATATTTCCACATTCAATTCTCTACTTAAAAGTTATGAAAATGTTCTATTTTTTAAAAAAATTGTAAGGGGTGGGCTTCCCTGGTGTCGCAGTGGTTGAGAGTCTGCTTGCTGATGCAGGGAACACGGGTTCGTGCCCCGGTCCAGGAAGATCCCACATGCTGTGGAGCAGCTAGACCCTTGAGCCATGGCCGCTGAGCCTGTGCATCTGGAGCCTGTGCCCCACAACACAAGAGGCCACAACAGTGAGAGGTCCGTGTACTGCAAAAAAAAAGAAAAAAAGAAAAAAATTGTCAGGGGTGATGAAAAGTAGATACTGTACAATGACGTGGAATGGAAGAGATCATGGGACAAGCGAGATGAACAACCATCGACCACACCAAAGGCCAGTCTTCATCCAAAGAAGGTGATGTTGTGTATATGGTGAGATTGGAAGGGAGTACTCTATTATGAGCTCCTTCCAGAAAACAAAATGATTAATTCCAACAAGTACTGCTCCCAGTTAGACCAACTGAAATCAGCACTTGACAAAAAGTTTCCAGAATTAGTCAACAGAAAACACAAAATCTTCCATCTGGATAACGTAAGACCACATGTTTCTTTGAAGACCAGGCAAAAACGGTTACAGCTTGGCTGGGAAGTTCTGACTCAACCTTTGTATTCACCAGATATTGCAACTTCAGATTTCCATTTATTTCAGTCTTTAGAAAATTCTCTTCATGGAAAATATTTCAATCCCCTGCAAGACTGTAAAATGCGCCTGGAACAGTTCTTTGCTCAAAAAGATAAAAAGCTTTGGGAAGATGGAATTATGAAGTTGTCTGAAAAATGGCAGAAAGTAGTGGAACAAAAGGGTGAATACGTTGTTCAATAACGTTCTTGGTGGAAATGAAAAAAGTGCCTTTATTTTTACTCAAAAATGAAGGCACTTTTTGGCCAACCCAATAGAATGATGGCATTAAATAGTTTGTTTTGTTCAAATACAAATATGTCATTAAAAACAGCCTGTTCTGAGCAACATATAACACTGAGGTTAATTTGATTTTAATACCAATGTCTTAAAGTCTTTGTATTTCTTAGTTATAGAATTAAGAGTCTGACCAGCCTGTAAGAAAGCTTTCCAGCCTAGAGAAATGATAAGTAGTAAAGCCCACGGCTTCTATCAAGATCCAGTGCTCTCCCTTAGTTGCTAGCTCTTTTCTCACCTGGACTGGGGTGTTGGCCCTTGTGTGCAGTGGGAAGGGGAAGTGAAATGAAAGTGAGTTTTCTTCACAGTGTTCTGAATTGAATATTCCTTGAAGACTTACAAAGAGCAGGTGGAGATGGGTTGCCTCTAAGGTTCTCTGGAGAGCGAACTGTGATTTGCAGGTTAACTGAAAGATGTTTATCAAATAGTGGCCTTAGGACCAATCCCTCTGGAGAGAAGGGAAAGGCATCAGCAATAGGCAGAGGGAGAAACTTGGATTCAGCCTTAGTGGTAGCCTAAGAGACCACATAGAGAGGCTCTACAGCTATTGACCTTCCAGACTTGTTAAGATTCGGGCAGAGTTGGCCTGAATTCTTTATGCAAGGATTGGTCCAACATTCTTTGTGGGCTGCCCTGGGAAGGGTGGGATGTTTCTGAAAGCAGCCAGCAGCTGAGGCAAGCCTGAAGGGGCAGCCACTTAAACATATCTGCCAGCAACTGGGACATTAAGACCCTCTTTGAAAGGGAATCTTGACACATCACAAGGTTCACAACAAGCCTCACTAGCTACAGAGAAGAGGTAAGGGAGTGGAGAGAAAATAAAATTAATGAATTTAATATTTATTATGTTCCAGGTGCTGGACTAGACATTGTTTAAGTGGTTACTTTATTTTACAGGTGAGAAAACCAAGTTTCAGAGAAGCTAAGTAGTTTGCCCCAATCCACATAGCAAAGAGGTGGCCAAAGAAAGTTTGCTTGAGTACAGGGTTCACATCATTAACTAGTTCCCAATCCTGCCCTAGAGAAGAGACTAAGAATCCTAAAAAGTCAGGATTCAAACCTAAATAGGATTCCTCCCAAAGTCATCCCTTCCCTTTTATCACAATAAAACTAAACATCCTGTCTAATTATTTTTGACTTGGACACCATCATTGAACAAAGAATAAACATTTAATGGTCAATCAGTTGAACACTAATTCTGGAGTAGCTTTATTGTGTCTATTATAGAACAGAGAATTTCTAAAAATGCTAAAATAATAATAAGAAAAATGTTACACAGTGTTACATCAGGATTTATACCTTGGTTTTTTGAGTAATTCAAGCAAAGTCTAATGGAAAAATAATGAGGAAGGGAACAGATTCAAATACTCACAGTCCAAAAGCCAATTAACATTGCTGTCCTGTTGTTCACTGTTTAATACAGCACAACAGTTTTCTAGTTCTGAGTGAAGTTATGTTTCATGAAATGCAAAGCTTCTTATCAGTTAAATCAAATGAGTTCCAAATTGCAAACTTCCAATATATTATGACTTTCATAATTCATCTTCAATAACATAAGGAAATAGGAGAGAAAATAATTCCATATGAAAGTTGAAGTCAGCTTCAGAAGCTCATAACAATTATCACTCTCAAAATCTGGTTCAATGCCAGATAATATGTTATTTCAAAACTACAGTTACTTTTTCTATGTATTTTATTTAAACTAATCATTGATCATATTAATAATTTCCACAGAGTCTCTTCTTTCAAACAGTCAAAGAAGGATTATTAACCCAAAGCTTCCAATTGATAGATTTAGAAACATATTCTTAAAACAAACAAAAATAAATAAAAATAGAAACACTCTTTCAAATTTTTAATAAGGAAAAATAATGTCTTTAATATTTCCTTGTCTACTTAATTCTTTTCTTGTCATAGCAATTCTACTACCCTGGAAATAAAGATGACACAAGTGCATTATCTGCATTCATGCTAATAAAATGCAGCACTTTTCATGTTCATTGTATGAAATAGTGACACACTTTGCTGTACAAAATGCTTGTCTTTCTAGATAGTCAACTCTGATTAATGGAAATATAACTGAACTTGAAATTCAAAGACATGGGCTTTCAGTCTGACTATGCCACTTACAGGTTGTATGACATAACTTGACATGGCACCTCTGAGCTTCAATTTTCTTATTTTTTAAAATGGATATACAAAATAACTAAACCTCATGGGTATTGGGAGGATAAATTTAGTTAATATGTGTGAAATAAACTTTGGAAACATTAAATACTAATGCCTATGCATAATATAAATCATGTTCCAATGGGAGACTGCCAGTTAATATGGCCAGTAAGAGTATATGAGGGAGAACCTTCAAGATGGTGGAGGACTAAGACATGGAGATCACCTTCTTCCCCACAGATACATCAAAAATACATCTACATGTGGAACAACTCTTACATAACACCTACAGAATGCTGGCAGAAGATTTCAGACTTCCACAAAGGCAAGAAAATTTCCATGTAACTGGGTAGAGCAAAAGAAAAGGAAAAAAAAAAAATGAGACAAAAGAATAGGTACAGGACCTGTGCCTCTAGGAGGGAGCTGTGAAGGAGGAAAAGTTTCTTCCCACTGGGAAGCCCCCTCACTGGCAGGTACAGAGGGGAGCTTTGGAGCCTCAGAGGGGAGTGCAGCAACAGAGGTGTGGAGGGCAAAGTGGAGAAGATCTCACACAAGGCATCAGTGCCTGCTGACCAGCACTCCCAGCCTGAGATGCTTGTCTGCCTACAAGGGCAGGTGGGGCTGGGAGCTGAGGCTCAGGCTTCAGAGGTCAGACCCCAGGGAGAGGACTGGGGTTGGCTGAATGAAGATAGCCTGAGGGGGCTAGTGCACCACAGCTGAGGGAGTTTGGGAAGAAGCCTGGGCCTGCAAGAGAGGCAAGGGACCACTGTTGCAGGGTGTGCTAGGAGGGGAGCACCCACCATAGGAGCTTCTTGCTCCATGCACTCACAGACAGCAGGGCACAGCCTACACAAGCTCCAGTGATGGGTGCGAGCCATGGCTGTTTTCTCAGACCCCAGAGGCAGGCAGGAGAGCTACTGTTGTCGCTGCTGTCACCTAGGGTCCTGTGAGCAAGCACAGGTCACTGCCCACACCTTCCCGGGAACCTGTGCAGCTGGCCACTGCTGAGGGTCCTGTGATCTAGGGCCAACTCCCCAGGAGAAAGCAGTGTGCACCTAAGGCTGTTGCAAATCCCCGTGGGCCTCTGCCACCATAAGCATTCCCCGCACATCCCAATTTTGACTGCCACATCCCTCTCTCTCCCTGGCCTGAGTGAGCAGGTGAGAACTAATCAGCCACTGCTTTTGCTCCCTCTTGCTTGGGTGGGGAACAGACGCTTGAGGGTGGCCCACATGTAAAGATGGGGCCAAATCCAAAGCTGAACTCCAGGGGCAGTGCGACCAAAGAAGAGGAGTGGAAATCTCTCCGTGCAGCTGCAGGAGGAGTGGATTAAATCCCTGTAATCAGCTTGGTAAACACTGCATGTATGGAATATCTGAATAGGCAATGAGTCTTCCCACAACTGAAGCTGCGGACTTTGGGGGCAACTGTGGACTATGGGGGAAAGTACACGCAGGAGTCAGGCCTGATCAGAGTTTGAGCTGGCCCCACAGTGCCCACAGCAGGTCCTGAGACTTACCTAGAAGTATTGGAGGACTTCCTGGGCAGGCAGGGATTGGCCTTGGCTCACTGGGGGGCAAGAACGCTGACAGCTGAGGCCCCAGGAAATATTATTATTATTACTATTATTTCTTTTTTTGCTTAGTTCTGTTGTTTTACTTTTTTTATTATTCTTTTAATTTTTTATTACTTTTTATTTTGTTTTCTTTTCATGCTTTTACTTTTTTCTATTTCTACTTTACTTTTTTGTTATATTGTGTTTTTCCAGTGTTTTTGTTTTTTACCTTGTTTTGTTTTTTATCTTCTTTTTAACAATATTTTACATTTTTCAATTTTTACTTTCCTGTTTCTTGTTTTGTGCTTTTTCCTTTTGTTTATTTCTTCTGTTTTTAACTTTTTAAAATCATTTTTGTGTGTTTGTTTTATGCTTTCTTTGCCTTTTTCTTAATTTGCTTTCTGCTTTTGTTTTTGTTAGTTTAGTTTTTAGTGCTTGTTTTCATTTTTGGGTTTGATTATTTGTTTGGTTGCTCTCTTTTTTGTTTTCTCTTTTCTCCTTTTTTTTTTGTATGTATGTTTCTTTGTGTGTGTTTTTTTTTTTTTTTTTGGTACGCAGGCCTCTCACCGCTGTGGCCCCTCCCATTGTGGAGCACAGGCTCTGGACATGCAGGCCCAGGGGCCATGGACCACGGGCCCAGCTGCTCCATGGCACGTGGGATCCTCCTGGACTGCGGCACGAACCCATGCCCCCTGCATCAGCAGGTGGATTCCCAACCACTGCACCACCAGGGAAAACCTCTGTGTGTGTTTATATCTCTTTGGTTTTCCTTTTACCATTTGCCTTGGGGTTTTGTTCCTCTGTTTGTTTTCTTATTTTCCCTTTTCCTCCATGCTGTGTGGCTTGCAGGGTCTTGGTGCTCTGGCCAGGGGTTCGGCTTGAGCATCAGAGGTGGGAGAGCTGAGTCCAGGACGTTGGACCAGCAGAGGACTCCTGAACCCAGGGAATATTATTGGGCAAGAACTCTCCCAGAGGTCTCCATCTCAACACTAAGACCCAGCTCCACATAACAGCCAGCAAGCTTAAAGAGGGTCACCTCACACCAAAAAACTAGCAAGACAGGAACACAAACCTATCCATTAGCATAGAGGCTGCGTAAACTCATACTAAGCTCACAGACACCCCAAACACACCATAGGAAGCAGAACAAGATCCAGCTCCATGCAACAGAACATAGGCATCAGTCTCCCACACCAGGAAGCCTAGACAAGCCACTGGATCAAACTCACCCACTGGGGACAGACACCAGAAGTAAGAGGAACTATGACCCTGCAGCCTGTGGAAAGGAGACCCCAAACACAGTAAGTTAGACAAAATGAGAAGACAGAGAAATATCTTGCACCTGAAGGAGCAAGATAAAAACCCACAAGACCAAACAAATGAAAAGGAAATAGGCAGTCTACCTGAAAAAGAATTCAGAGTAATGATAGTGAAGATGATCCAAAATCTCAGATATAGAATGGAGAAAATATGAGAAAGTTTTAACAAGGACCTAGAAGAACTAAAAAGTAAACAAACAGTGATGAACAGCACAGTAACTGAAATTAATAATACTCTAGAAGGAATCAATAGCAGAATAACTGAGGCAGAAGAACGGATAAGTGACCAGGAAGATAGAATGGTGGAAATAACTGCTGCAGAGCAGAATAAAGAAAACAGAATGAAAAAAATTGAGGACAGTTTCAGAGACGACTGGGACAACATTAAATTCACAAACATTTTAATTACAGGGGTCCCAGAAGAAGAAGAGAAAGACAAAAGTTCTGAGAAAATATTTAAAGAGATTATAGTCTGAAATTTTCTAAATTGTGAGAGGAAATAGTCAAGTTTAGGAAGTGCAGAGAGCCCCATGCAAGATAAACCCATGTAGACACATTCTGAGGCATATGTTAATCAAACTTTCAAAAACTAAATACAAAGCAAAAGCATTAAAAGAAGCAAGGGAAAAACAACAAATAATATACAAGAGAATCCCAATATTTTATCAGCTGAGTTTTCAGCAGAAACTGGGCAGGTCAGAACGGAGTGGGAGGACAGATTTAAAGTGATGAAAGGGAAAATACTACAACCAATATTATTCTACCCAGCAAGGATCTCATTCAGATTTGATGGAGAAATCAAAAGCTTTACAGGCAAGCAAATGCTAAGCTAAATCAGCTCTACAACAAAGGCTAAAGGAACTTCTCTAGTGGGAAACATAAGAGAAGAAAAAGACCTACAAAAACAAACCCCAAACAATTAAGAAAATGGCAATAGGAAAATACATATTGATATTTACCTTAAAAGTAAATGGAATAAGTACTCCAACCAAAAGACACAGACTAGCTGAATGGATACAAAAGAAATACACATATATATGCTGTCTACAAGAGACCCACTTCAGACCTAGGGACACATACAGACTGAAAGTGAGGGTATGGAAAAAGATATTCCATGCAAATGGAAATCAAAAGAAAGCTGGAGTACCAATACACATATCAGATAAACTAGACTTTAAAATAAAGAACATTAAAAAAACAAGTAAGGACACTACATAATGATCAAGGGATCAATCCAAGAAGAAGATATAACAATTATAAATATATATGCACCCAAAATAGGAGCACCTCAATACATAAGGCAAATGCTAACAGTCATAAAAGAGGGAATCGACAGTAACACAATAATAGAGGGGAATTTTAACATCTCACTTACGCCAATGGACAGATCATCCAGACAGAAAATTAAAAAGTAAACACAAGCTTTATATGATACAATAAAGAGATAGATTTAATTGATATTTATAGGATATTCCATCTGAAAACCAGAGATTACACATTCTTCTCAAGTGCACATGGAACATTCTCCAAGATAGATAACATCTTGTGTCACAAATCAAGCCTCAGTAAATTTAAGACAATTGAAATCATATCAAGCATCTTTTCCAACAACAATACTAAGAAATTAGAAATCAATTACAAGAAAAAAAACTGGAAAAAACACAAACACATGGAGGCTAAACCATACGATACTAAATAACCAAGAGATCCCTGAAGAAATCAAAGAGGAAATCAAAAAATACCTAGAGACAAATGAAAATGAAAACACAACAATCCAAAACCTATGGCATGAAGCAAAAGCAGTTCTAAGAGGGGAGTTTATAGCTATACAAGCCTACCTCAAGAAACAAGAAAAATGACAAAATAAATGATCTAACCATACACCTAAAGGAACTAGAGAAAGAAGAAAAAACAAAACCCAAAGTTAGCAGAAGGAGAGAAATCATAAAGATCAGAGCAGAAATAAATGAAATAGAAACAAAGAAATCAATAGCAAAGATCAATAAAACTAAAAGCTGGTTCTTTGAGAAGATAAACAAAATTGATAAACCATTAGCTAGACTCATCAAGAAAAATAGGGAGAGGACTCAAATCAATAAAATTAGAAATGAAAAAGGAGAAGTTACAACAGACACCACAGAAATACAAAGCATCCTAAAAGACTACTGCAAGCAACTCTATGCCAATAAAATGGACAACCTGGAAGAAATGGAAAATTCTTAGAAAAGTATAACCTTCAAAGACTGAACCAGGAAGAAATAGAAAATAAGAACAGACCAATCACAAGTAATGAAATTGAAACTGTGATTACAAATCTTCCAACAAACAAAAGTCCAGGACCAGATGTCTTCACATGTGAATTCTATCAAACATTTAGAGAAGAGCTAACACCCACCCTTCTCAAATTCTTCCAAAAAATTGCAGAGGAAGGAACACTCCCAAACTCATTCTATGAGGCCACCATCTCCCTGATACCAAAACCAGACAAAGATACTATAAAAAAAGAAAATTACAGACCAATATCACTGATGAATATAGATGCAAATATCCTCAACAGAATACTAGCAAACAGAATGCAACAACATATTAAAAGGATCATACACCATGATCAAGTGGGATTTATCCTAGGCAGGGATGCAATGATCCTTCAATATATGCAAATCAATCAATGTGATACACCATATTAACAAACTGAAGAATAAAAACCATATGATCATCTCAATAGATGCAGAAAAAGCTTTTCAAAAATTCAACACCCATTTATGATAAAAACTCTCCAGAAAGTGGGCATAGAGGGAAACTACCTCAACATAATAAAGGCCATATACAACAAACCCTCAGCAAACATGATTCTCAATGGTGAAAAACTGAAAGCATTTCCTCTAAGATCAGGAACAAGACAAGGATGTCCACTCTCACCACTATTATTCAACATAGATTTGGAAGTCCTAGCCACGGTATTCATAGAAGAGAAAGAAATAAAAGGAATACAAATTGGAAAAGAAGAAGTAAAACTGTCACTGTTTGCAGATGACATGACACTATACATAGAGAATCCTAAAGATGCCACCAGAAAACTACTAGAGCTAATCAGTGAGTTTGGTAAAGTTGCAGCATACAAAATTAATGCACAGAAAACTCTTGCATTCCTATACACTAATGATGAAAAATCTGAAAGAGAAATTAAGGAAACACTCCCATTTACCATTGCAAGAAAAAGAAAAAAAAACCTAGGAATAAACCTATCTAGAGAGACAAAAGACCTTTATGCAGAAAACTATAAGAAACTGATGAAAGAAATTAAAGATGATAACAACAGATGGAGAGATATACCATGTTCTTGGACTGGAAGAATCAATATTGTGAAAATGACTATACTACCCAAAGCAATCTACAGATTCAATGTAATCCCTATCAAATTACCAAAGGCATTTTTTACAGAACTAGAACAAAAAAACTTAATTGTATGGAAACAAAAAAGACCCCAAATAGCCAAAGCAGTCTCGAGGGAAAAAAAAAAAACAACGAGCTGGAGGAATCAGACTCCTTGACTTCAGATTATACCACAAAGCTAAAGTAATCAAGACGATATGGTACTGGCACAAAAACAGAAATGTATATTAATGGAACAAGATAGAAAGCCCAGAGATAAACCCACACACCTATGGTCAATTAATCTATGACAAAGGAGGCAAGGTTATACAATGGAGAAAAGACAGTCTCTGCAGTAAGTGGCGCTGGCAAAACTGGACAGGTACATTGAAAAGAATTAAATTAGAACACTCTCAACACCATACACAAAAATAAAATCAAAACGTGTTAGAGACCTAAATGTAAGACTGGACACTATAAAACTCTTACAGGAAAATATAGAAAGAACACTCTTTGACATAAATCACAGCAAGATCTTTTTTGATCCACTTCCTAGAGTAATGGAAATAAAAACAAAAATAAACAAATGGGACCTAATGAAACTTAAAACTTTTGCACAGCAAAGGAAAATATAAACAAGACAAAAAGACAACCCACAGAATGGGAGAAAATATTTGCCAATGAACCAATGGACAAAGGATTAATCTCCAAAATATATAAACAGCTCATGCAGCTCAATACTGAAAAAAACAAACAACCCAATCCAAAAATGGGCAGAAGACCTAAATAGACTTTTCTCCACAGAAGACATACAGATGGCCAAGAAGCTCAACATCACTAATTATTAAAAAAATGCAAATCAAAACTACAATGAGGTATCATCTCACACCAGTTAGAATGGGCATCATCAGATAATCTGCAAACAGCAAATGCAGGAGAGGGTGAGGATAAAAGGGAACCCTCTTGCACTGTTGGTGGGAATGTAAATTGATACAGCCACTATGGGGAACAGTATGGGGTTTCTTTAAAAAAACTAAAAATGGGGGCTTACCTGGTGGCACAGTGGTTGAGAGTCCACCTGCCGATGTGGGGGACATGGGTTCGTGCTCCGGTCCAGGAGGATCCCGCATGCCGCGGAGCAGCTGGGCCCATGAGCCATGTCCACTGAGCCTGCGCATCTGGAGACTGTGCTCTGCAACAGGAGAGGCCATGACACTGAGAGGCCCACGTACCTCAAGAAAAAAAAAAAGAACTAAAAATGGAATTACCATATGACCCAGGAATCCCACTACTGGGCATATATCCAGAGAAAACCATAATTCAAAAAGACACATGCACCCCAATGTTCATTGCAGCACTATTTACAATAGTCAGGTCATGGAAGCAACCTAAATGTCCATCAACAGATGAATGGATAAAGAAGATGTGGTACATATATACAATGGAATATTACTCAGCCATAAAAATGAACGAAATTGGGTCATTCGTAGAGACATGGATGCATCTAGAGACTGTCATACAGAGTGAAGTAAGTCAGAAAGAGAAAAACAAATATTGTATTTTAATGCATGTATGTGGAACCTAGAAAAATGGTACAGATGAACCAGTTTGCAGGGATGAAATTGACACACAGATATAGAGAACAAACATGTGGACACCAAGGTGGGAAAGCAGCAGGTAGTGGGCATGGTGGTGTGATGAATGGGAGATTGGGATTGACATGTATACCCAGATGTGTATAAAATGGATGACTAATAAGAACCTGCTGTATAAAAAAATAAAAGAAAATTCCCTAATGATCACTAAATAAATAAATAAACAAAACCCAAAAAACCCAATCCAAAAATGGGCAGAAGACCTAAATAGATATTTCTCTAAAGAAGACGTACAGATGGCCAACAAACACATGAAAAGATGCTCAACATCACTAATTATAAGAGAAATGCAAATCAAAATCACAATGAGGTATTATGTCACACAGGTCAGAATGGCCATCATCAAAAAATCTATAAACAATAAATGTAGGAGAGGGTGTGGAGAAGAGGGAACCCTCTTGTACTGTTGGTAGGAATGTAAATTGGTGCAGTCACTATGGAGCACAGTATGGAGGTTCCTTAAAAAACTGAAAGTTTTATCCTGAAAGAATTATCCTATGACCCAGGAATCCCACTCCTGGGCATATACACAGAGAAAACCATAATTCAAAAAGACACATGCACGCTGATGTTCATTGCAGCACTATTACAACAACCAGGTCATGGAAGCAATTAAATGTCCATCGACAGGTGAATCGATAAAGAAGATGTGGTACATATATACAATGGACTATTACTCAGCCATATAAAGTAACAAAACTGGGTCATTTGTAGAGATGTGGATGGACCTAGATCTGGATGGACCTATTTCTGCAGGGTAAAACCACAGAGAATCAACATATGGACACCAAGGGGGAAATGGGGGGGTGCAGGGGGTGGGATGAATTGGGAGATTGGGATTGATATATATACACTACTATGTATAAAACAGATAACTGATGAGAACCTGTTGTATAGCGTGGGGAGCTCAACTTCACTTCATTTTACAGTAGAAACTAACACAATATTGTAAAACAACTCTACTCTAATAAAAAATACATGAGAAGCCATTTACCCAAACTCCTGCTGACCTAGTACATAACCACAACTTTTCTATTTGCTTCTCTGATAGAAGAAAAAAGATATATTTTGTCTTACTTTACATTTCCTTAATTTTCAATGAATGAGGTTGGATAACTTTATACAGGCTTAAAACATCTTCCTCCTATGAACTTTCTGCTCTTGACCTTTGTTGGGTTGTTGTTTTTACACATTAATTTATAAGATTTCTTTAAAGATTAATGACATTAACATATTTAGTATGCTTGACAAATATTTTTGGCCAATTTGTTTTTCCCTCTTCATTTTGTGTGTATTACTTTTGTCATGTGGATATTTTAAGTTTCATGGAGTCAGATTATCTTTTCTTTATGGTATCAAGCTTTCACCATCACTTAATAATGGTTTCTCCTGTTTTTACAAAATATATCCCTCTATATTTTCCTCTAGTGCTTTTGTGATTTCTTTTTTTTAAACTTACATCTTTGACCTGAGACTTCTGTTAAGCTAAGAGGAAGTCAATTCACCACAACATATCTCTCCCACTGACTGTTACTAAAAACTATGGAGAAAACACAAAAGTATGATACTGGCATAAAGATACCCATACAGGCCAATGGAAGAAAATAAATATCCCAGAAATAAATCCATGCATATATGGTCAACTGATCTTTGACAAGTGTGCCAAGAATACACAATGAGAAAACAATAGCCTCATCAATAGATGGTGTTGGGAAAATTGAGTATCCACGTGTAAAATAATGAACTACATCATCATACACAAAATGGATTAAAGATTTAAATCTAAGACCTGAAATTAGACAGGATCTTGGTTAGAAAGGCCTGATATGATATTGGGAAGTTTGAAAAGAAAGTTTATCCTAAGTGCAGGTCATTACTGTTTCTTCGTTTGAGGCTATCCAAACCAAGAAATTTGGCTAATTTCTATGTTTTGAGTAGTCCCTGGCATATTACCACATTATATAAATATAAATATTGATATCCTGTTTTGTAGTAATCTACTCTTATCCATCCCAAGTAGATGTTTTAAACTGCTTTGTTTATAAAGATTTATAGGAAAATAAAGTCTGATCTCCTGTGTTGGAGAAAACTCCTGAATGACATTGAAAAGGAGACCTTACTTAATACACTGTTCCATTTTGCTCAGACCGGCTCTGAAAAACATACATTTTTTTGGTCAGAAAGAAAGCAAAATGTCACAACATTTATATTAGTCCTCTTGTTTTAAAAGTTGTTGACATGCCTTCATTCTTTGCTCTAGGTGTGGTTTAATATTTAGAATTCCAAGATAAAACAATAATCATGTATATATATATATATATATATATATGTTATTCCAAGATAAAACATCATATGTATATATATGTTTTTCCCTCTTTTTATATGGTGATATATATGTGTATATCACCATACAATTTACAAAATGCAAGGAAATATTTGTTTTTCAACACAAAACTCATAAAAAAATATCTGCTTTACTGAACCCTCAGGAATGAATTCTTGGGTAATATAATTGTCAGTTTCTTTCCATCCAGACTCTTTATTCCCACTTAATTTGTTATTTCGAATATGTTATGAATTGGGAAATTAGAAAGGTAAGCTTGATGAAATTTTTGGTAAAACATGGATAAATATGTTCTGAATGCTGATGCTAGGAACTATCTTCTGAATAAAATATGAACTATAGGAGACTTCCGGATAAGATGGCGGAAGAGTAAGACGCGGAGATCACCTCCCTCCCCACGGATACACCAGAAATACAGCTACACGTGGAACAACTCCTACAGAACACCTACTGAATGCTGGTAGAAGACCCCAGACCTCCCAAAAGGCAAGAAACTCCCCACATACCTGGGTAGGGCAAAGCGGAGAGATTCCCGCACAGAGGATCGGTGCCGAGCGGCACTCACCAGCCCGAGAGGCTTGTCTGCTCGCCCACCAGGGCGGGCGGCGCTGGAAGCTGAGGCTCGGGCTACGGTCAGAGCGCAGGGAGAGGACTGGGGCTGGCGGCGAGAACTCAGCCTGAAGGGGGCTAATGTGCCACAGCTAGCCGGCAGGGAGTCCAGGAAAACTCTGGAGCTGCCGAAGAGGCAAGAGACTTTTTCTTCCCTCTTGGTTTCCTGGTGCGCGAGGAGAGGGGATTAAGAGCGCTGCTTAAAGGGGCTCCACAGACGGGCGCGAGTCACGACTGAAAGCGCGGAGCCCAGTGACGGGCGTGGGACGCTGGGGCTGCTGCCGCCGCCGCCAAGAAGCCTGTGTGTGAGCGCAGGTCACTGTCCACACCGCCCTTCCGGGAGCCTGTGCAGCCCGCCACTGCCGGGGTCCCGGGATCCAGGGGCGGCTTCCCTGGGAGAATGCACGGCGCGCCTCGGGCTGGTGCAACGTCACGCCGACTTCTGCCGCTGCAGGCTCGCCCCGCACTCCGTGCCCCTCCCTCCCGCCCGGCCTGAGTGAGCAAGAGTTCCCAAAGCGGCTGCTCCTTTAACCCTGTCCTGTCTGAGTGAAGAACAGACGCCCTCCGGCGACCTACACGCAGAGGCGGGGCCAAATCCAAAGCTGAGACCCAGGAGCTGTGAGAACAAAGAAGAGAAAGGGAAACCTCTCCCAGCAGCCTCAGAAGCAGCGGATTAAAGCTCCACAATCAACTTGATGTACCCTGCATCTGTGGAATACATGAATAGACAACAAATCATCCCAAACTGAGGAGCCCGGAGTCAGTGCTGTGCCTCTGAGGTGGGAGAGCCAACTTCAGGACACTGGTCCACAAGAGACCTCCCAGCTCCACATAATATCAAACGGCGAAAATCTTCCAGAGATCTCCATCTCAAAACCAACACCCAGCTTCACTCAACGACCAGCAAGCTACAGTGCTGGTCACCCTATGCCAAACAAGTAGCAACACAGAAACACAACGCCACCCATTAGCAGAGAGGCGGCCTAAAATCATAAAAAGTCTGCAGACACCCCAAAACACACCACCAGATGTGGACCTGCCACCAGAAAGACAAGATCCAGCCTCATCCACCAGATCACAGGCACTAGTCCCCTCCACCAGGAAGCCTACACAACCCACTAAACCAACCTTAGCCACTGGGGATAGACACCAAAAACAACGGGAACTACGAACCTGCAGCCTGCAAAAAGGAGACCCCAAACACAGTAACATAAGCAAAATGAGAAGACAGAAAAACACACAGCAGGAGAAGGAGCAAGATAAAAACCCACCAGACCTAACAAATGAAGAGGTAATAGGCAGTCTACCTGAAAAAGAATTCAGAATAATGATGGTAAAGATGATCCAAGATTCTATTTCCCAGATCCAAAATCTTGGAAATAGAATAGACAAAATGCAAGAAACAGTTAACAAGGATCTAGAAGAACTAAAGATGAATCAAGCATCGATTAAAAACACAATAAATGAAATAAAAAATACTCTAGATGGGATCAATAGCAGAATAACTGAGGCAGAAGAACGGAGAAGTGAGGTGGAAGATAAAATAGTGGAAATAACTGAGGCAGAGCAAAATAAAGAAAAAAGAATGAAAAGAACAGAGGACAGTCTCAGAGACCTCTGGGACAACATTAAATGCACCAACATTCGAATTATAGGGGTTCCAGAAGAAGAAGACAAAAAGAAAGGGACTGAGAAAATATTTGAAGAGATTATAGTTGAAAACTTCCCTAATATGGGAAAGGAAAGAGTTAAGTCCAGGAGGCACAGAGAGTCCCATACAGAATAAATACAAGGAGAAATACGCCAAGACACATATTAATCAAACTGTCAAAAATTAAACACAAAGAAATCATATTAAATGCAGCAAGGCAAAAACAACAAATAACACACAAGGGAATCCCCATCAGGATAACAGCTGATCTCTCAGCAGAAACTCTACAAGCCAGAAGGGAGTGGCAGGACATAATTAAAGTGATGAAGGAGAAAAACCTGCAACCAAGATTACTCTACCCAGGAAGGATCTCATTCAGATTTGATGGAGAAATTAAAACGTTTACAGACAAGCAAAAGCTGAGAGAGTTCAGCACCACCAAACCAGCTTTACAACAAATGCTAAAGGAACTTCTCTAGGCAAGAAACACAACGAAGGAAAAGACCTACAATAACGAACCCAAAACAATTAAGAAAATGGGAATAGGAACATACATATCGATAATTACCTTAAATGTAAATGGACTAAATGCTCCCACCAAAAGACACAGATTGGCTGAATGGATACAAAAACAAGACCCATATATATGCTGTCTACAAGAGACCCACTTCAGACCTAGAGACACATACAGACTGAAAGTAAGGGGATGGAAAAAGATATTCCATGCAAATGGAAATCAAAAGAAAACTGGAGTAGCAATTCTCATATCAGACAAAATAGACTTTAAAATAAAGACTACTAGAAGAGACAAAGAAGGACACTACATAATGATCAAGGGATCGATCCAAGAAGAAGATATAACAATTTTAAATATTTATGCACCCAACATAGGAGCACCTCAATACATAAGGCAAATACTAACAGCCATAAAAGGAGAAATCGACAGTAACACAATCATAGTAGGGGACTTTAACACCCCACTTTCACCAATGGACAGATCTTCCAAAATGAAAATAAATAAGGAAACACAAGCTTTATATGATACATTAAACAAGATGGACTTAATTGATATTTATAGGACATTCCATCCAAAAACAACAGAATACACATTTTTCTCAAGTGCTCATGGAACATTCTCCAGGACAGATCATAACTTGGGTCACAAATCAAGCCTTGGTAAATTTAAGAAAATTGAAATTGTATCAAGTATCTTTTCCGACCACAATGCTATGAGACTAGATATCAATTACAGGAAAAGAGCTGTAAAAAATACAAACACATGGAGGCTAAACAATACACTACTTAATAACGAAGTGATCACTGAAGAAATCAAAGAGGAAATTAAAAAATACCTAGAAACAAATGACAATGGAGACACGACGACCCAAAACCTATGGGATGCAGCAAAAGCAGTTCTAAGGGGGAAGTTTATAGCAATACAATCCCACCTTAAGAAACAGGAAACATCTCGAATAAACAACCTAACCTTGCACCTAAAGCAATTAGAGAAAGAAGAACAAAAACATCCCAAAGTTAGCAGAAGGAAAGAAATCATAAAAATCAGATCAGAAATAAATGAAAAAGAAATGAAGGAAACAATAGCAAAGATCAATAAAATTAAAAGCTGGTTCTTTGAGAAGATAAACAAAATTGATAAACCATTAGCCAGACTCATCAAGAAAAGAAGGGAGAAGACTCAAATCAATAGAATTAGAAATGAAAAAGGAGAAGTAACAACTGACACTGCAGAAATACAAAAGATCATGAGAGATTACTATAAGCAACTCTATGCCCATAAAATGGACAACCTGGAAGAGATGGACAAATTCTTAGAAATGCACAACCTGCCAAGACTGACTCAGGCAGAAATACAAAATATGAATAGACCTATCACAAGCACTGAAATTGAAACTGTGATTAAAAATCTTCCATCAAACAAAAGCCCAGGACCAGATGGCTTCACAGGCGAATTCTATCAAACATTTAGAGAAGAGCTAACACCCATCCTTCTCAAACTCTTCCAAACAATATCAGAGGAAGGAACACTCCGAAACTCATTCTACGAGGCCACCATCACCTTGATACCAAAACCAGGCAAGGATGTCACAAAGAAAGAAAACTACAGGCCAATATCACTGATGAACATAGATGCAAAAATCCTCAACAAAATACTAGCAAACAGAATCCAACAGCACATTAAAAGGATCATACACCATGATCAAGTGGGGTTTATTCCAGGAATGCAAGGATTCTTCAATATATGCAAATCAATCAATGTGATACACCATATTAACAAGTTGAAGGAGAAAAACCATATGATCATCTCAATAGATGCAGAGAAAGCTTTCGACAAAATTCAACACCCATTTATGATAAAAACCCTGCAGAAAGTAGGCATAGAGGGAACTTTCCTCAACATAATAAAGGCCATATATGACAAACCCACAGCCAACATTGTCCTCAATGGTGAAAAACTGAAACCATTTCCACTAAGATCAGGAACAAGACAAGGCTGCCCACTCTCACCACTCTTATTCAACCTAGCTTTTGAAGTTTTAGCCCTTGCAATCAGAGAAGAAAAGGAAATAAAAGGAATCCAAATTGGAAAAGAAGAAGTAAAGCTGTCACTGTTTGCAGATGACATGATACTATACATAGAGAATCCTAAAGATGCTACCGAAAAACTACTAGAGCTAATCAATGAAGTTGGTAAAGTAGCAGGATACAAAATTAATGCACAGAAATCTCTGGCATTCCTGTACACTAATGATGAAAAATCTGAAAATGAAATCAAGAAAACACTCCCATTTACCATTGCAACAAAAAGAATGAAATACCTAGGAATAAACGTACCTAAGGAGACCAAAGACCTGTATGCAGAAAATTATAAGACACTGATGAAAGAAATTAAAGATGTTACAAATAGATGGAGAGATATACCATGCTCCTGGATTGGAAGAATCAATATTGTGAAAATGACTCTACTACCCAAAGCAATCTACAGATTCAATGCAATCCCTATCAAACTACCACTGGCATTTTTCACAGAACTAGAACAAAAAATTTCAAAATTTGTTTGGAAAAACAAAAGACCCCGAATAGCCAAAGCAATCTTGAGAACGAAAAACGGAGCTGGAGGAATCAGGCTCCCTGACTTCAGACTATACTACAAAGCTACAGTCATCAAGACAGTGTGGTACTGGCATAAAAACAGAAAGATAGATCAGTGGATCAGCCCAGAGATAAACCCACGCACATATGGCCAACTTATCTTTGATAAAGGAGGCAGGAATGTACAGTGGAGAAAGGACAGCCTCTTCAATAAGTGGTGCTGGGAAAACTGGACAGGGACATGTGAAAGTTTGAGATTAGATCATTCCCTAACACCAAACACAAAAATAAGCTCAAAATGGATTAAAGACTTAAATGTAAGTCCAGAAACTATCAAACTCTTAGAGGAAAACATAGGTAGAACACTCTATGACATAAATCACAGCAAGATCCTTTTGGACCCACCTCCTAGAGAAATGGAAATAAAAACAAAGATAAACAAATGGGACCTAATGAAACTTCAAAGCTTTTGCACAGCAAAGGAAACCATAAAGAAGACCAAAAGACAACCCTCAGAATGGGAGAAAATATTTGCAAATGAAGCAACTGACAAAGGATTCATCTCCAAAATTTATAAACAGCTCATGCAGCTCAAGAGCAAAAAAACAAACAACCCAATCCAAAAATGGGCAGAAGACTTAAATAGGCATTTCTCCCAAGAAGATATACAGACTGCCAACAAACACATGAAAGAATGCTCAACATCATTAATCAGTAGAGAAATGCAAATCAAAACTACAATGAGATATCATCTCACACCAGTCAGAATGGCCATCATCAAGAAATCTAGAAACAATAAATGCTGGAGAGGGTGTGGAGAAAAGGGAACACTCTTGCACTGCTGGTGAGAATGTCAATTGGTACAGCCACTATGGAGAACAGTATGGAGGTTCTTTAAAAAACTACAAATAGCACTACCATATGATCCAGCAATCCCACTACTAGGCATATACCCTGAGGAAACCATAATTCAAAAAGAGACATGTACCAAAATGTTCATTGCAGCTCTAGTCACAATAGCCCGGAGCTGGAAACAACCTAAGTGTCCATCATCGGATGAATGGATAAAGAAGATGTGGCACATATATACAATGGAATATTACTCAGCCATAAAAAGAAACGAAACTGAGCTATTTGTAATGAGATGGATAGACCTAGAGTCTGTCATACAGAGTGAAGTAAGTCAGAAAGAGAAAGACAAATACCGTATGCTAACACATATATACGGAATTTTTTAAAAAAATGTCATGAAGAACCTAGGGGTAAAACAGGAATAAAGACACAGACCTACTTGAGAATGGACTTGTGGATATGGGGTGGGGGAAGGGTAAGCTGTGACAAAGCGAAAGAGAGGCATGGACATATATACACTACCAAACGTAAGGTAGATAGTGGGAAGCAGCCGCAGAGCACAGGGAGATCAGCTCGGTGCTTTGTGACCGCCTGGAGGGTTGGGATGGGGAGGGTGGGAGGGAGGGAGAAGCATGAGGGAAGGGATGTGCGAACAGATGTATATGTATGACTGATTCACTTTGTTATAAAGCAGAAACTAATAAAAAATAATAATATTTTAAAAAAATATGAACTATAGGATATGTATATCCTAAGAACTCTGAAGTACACTTGTATGTAGGATATCTATTGTCTGCACAGAGGGATTTCAGGACTATTTTCAGATTCCCCAGATAGCCTCTGTGTTGTTTTTATCCTGCTAGGGAACAAACACAATTTGCATTTATATTTTTGGTTGTACCTGGTTTTTTTTTTTTTTTTCACATTTTGCTGCCCTTTAAGCCATTTTTTTCAGGCATATAGGAAAACCAGTATTGTGGTTATAGCTGGATTTCATTTTGTTTCTCATTCTATACCGTTCAGTCACAATTTGCGTGACTACTATGCATAATCCTGTCCTATTACTCACAATCCTGCAAAATAAGATTTTTTTTCTCTCTATAAATAAGAAAACTGAAGTTCAGAGATATTAAGTGATTTCCCCAAAAGGATACAGCTTGGAAGTGGCAGTATTGGGATTCATGTTCTGCTCTGTCCAGACATAAACTCACATTCTTCTCTGGGTTCAGCCCAATACTGTGTAACCAGCATCTCTGAATGTAGATGGTGTGTTATAGCCTTTGCTCAGTCTCCACTAACAGGACAACATCTCTAGGGAAATCTTCAGAGAGATGCTTCGGTAGATGCTTAAAGATATGCATCTCTAAATTTTCCCTTTAAGGAGAAAGAAGGGAGGATAGAATGTCCCACATGGTGACCAAACACCAGACCTGGAGTTATATGTTCCTCCTGGAAATAACGCAGGAAATTCAGAATAAGAGCAACAAAAGTTGGCTGGATAACAGGGATCAAATGCTGGAGATGCAAAGTATAAACAATAGGTCCTGGTTCTAAAAACAGGAATCAAGCTGCTGGCTCAGGGTCAAGACAATGAAACTGATAAAGAGGTTGGATTAGGGTGGATCTAGTCAGTGACTTAAGGTCTGGAGCTGTTATCAGGAAAGTCATGTTTGTCTGCTACTGGCGGTGAGATCTTTGAGCAAAGCGATTATGTCTCATGTTTCCAATGCTTTGATAGCAACCAGAGCTATGTCTTGTTTGCTAATTGCTGTACTTAAGAGAACCAGGGGATTGGGCTGGTCTGCAAGCAAGCAGCAAAAGTCTCCTTGACTTAAAGCACCAGTGGCAGAGTAGAGGTGAGGGAATGAGTGTCCAGAAAAGAACTGGAGGGTCTGGGCATGGATGGGGTGGGGTGACAGTTCACAACTACCTTCTCATGTTATTCCATCAGGCTCAGAGGAATTAGCGAGGACTCTGATCAGAGTGACAGTGACATTAGCCAACATACCAACACTTGGTAGCTTTGATCAGATGTTTGAAAAGTTCCTTATTCCATCATAGTTGATTTCTCAGTGAATACTGATTTTATTTTGTTTGCTTCTGTTTTGTTTTGTTTGTTCTTAATGGGCAAATACAGTAATTTGATGACAAGAGACACTGCTAACACTTGCCTGTATTTGCAGTAGAAAGAGCAAATGGTCAGCTTTTTTTCTCACATCAGTGTTGATGTTCTGGGCTCTGACTTCTATTTTGCAAAGACTGTTACAGTCATTTTTCTTTTCTCAGCTCAGCCCTGGAGGTGCAGACCTTTTATGACATGTACAACTCTATGGGATGGTAAGAAATAAATGCTTCTTTATGGGGAGGTCATTCTGTTATGGTTCTAACACACTACTTTTCTTAAAGTAATTGACAGAGATTTGGAATTATGTATTAACAAATATTTGAGAGCTAAAACGTGATCAGGTGGCTTAAGACATATTTCTGTTGCTTCATTTGGTCAGACATTGTGATGCCAAACTTTGTCCGTCTGGTTGGAGTTTGGCTTCTAGTTGGAATTAAAGAGCCCCCCCCCAACCATAAACCAATTCCTCACATCCCTCTGACAAAGTGGAACCAGTGAGGAATAGGTCTTGTGGTGGCAGTTTTGCAAGATGTCCAAGTTGTAAGACCTTATTTTTGATAGCATGTGTTGCTGGTTCATAATGGTCAAAAAAATATCTCTTTGTTAAAGCACAACTATTGTAATTTACACACACATTTTCCTGTCAACTAGGAGGAAAACAGAATTGCACCATCTTGCAAGTTTTGAGGCTTTCTACACTGAGTTTTAAAATAATCGTATTTTAAAGGGAAGGAATGGGAGTTTGGGATTAGCAGATGCAAACTTTATATATAGAATGGATAAACAACAAGGTCCTACTGTATAGCACAATATTGCTATATTCAATATCCTGTGACAAAACATAATGGAAAAGAATATGAAAAAGAAAAAGAATATATATATATATATATATATATATATATATATATATATATATACACATACATGTATAACTAAGTCACTTTGCTGTATAGAAGAAATTAACACAACATTGTAAATCAACTATACTTCAATAGATTTTAAAAAATGAAAATAAAATAAAATAATGGTATTTTATAAGGAGGAAACTGGGTACTTCTTTATTGTACTGAATGAGTCACTACGGTGTTTGCTTGACTGTGCCCTTAAGACACAGTGATGCTATAAACCAGCATCATCATAATTTTACCTTAATTAATTTTTATAGGCTTTAAAAATAATTTCTCTTAATTTCTATACTATTTTTCTTTTAAAACTATACTGTTTTCTATATAACATGTGTTCCATATTTTTAAATGCTAAGAATGTCCCGGAAATAAAGCGTAATAAGCTTTCTCTAAGATATTGTGCTAACCTGAAGACTTTGTCTAAATTTACAAAAGGGAATGCTGTTTTTCCTCCAAATCAACCCTATTCTTCTGATGAAAAAGTGAACCTGGAAAGATTTTGTTCTATGATTTTAATATTAGTGCCAAGGAATATTTATGTGAGAGGGCAATAAAAAAGTGGTGAATATTGACATGACTTACATTAGATGTGATGGCTACTGTTTTAGGTCTCTAGTGCTGTTTAACAAATCACCACACACTTAGCAGCTTGTAACAATACAATTGTATTATGTCACTGTTTCTATCCATTTCTGCTGGTCCTCTGCTCAGTGTCTCCTGAGACTAAGTCAAGGTATCAGCTGACTTCATTCTCATTTTGGGGACTTGACTAGGCAAAGTTCCACCTACAGGCTTCCTCAGTCTCTGGCAGAATTCATTTCCTGTTGTTGTACGACTGAGGTCCCACTGTCTTACCGGCTGGCTACTGAAACCATATACAAGCCCACATGTCCCTGTCTTTTGTAGCAAGAGGCTTTGGCTTAAGTCTCTTAGGCCTCCCCTGAATCTCAAAAGACTGGCTCCAAAGAATAGCTGTTAGGCCAGCAACTTGTAACAATTTAGACTATAAATCTGCTGCATAGCAGAATCACCAAATTCCCAGTTCCCTGAAAGATGTAGTTAAAGGTCTGACACACAGGATTCCTGAGTTGTTTTTATAGGAAGCAGAGACCCACCAGATGAAAACTGCTGACCACAAGCATGTAAGCCCCAGACCAGTTGAAACCAGAAGGTGGACGATGCTGGAAATTTCACCTTGATGCCAGTCAATTTGAGAATTGAGCACAAGCAGGTCACATAACCTGCAGCCCCTCCCTCACTCTGCCTTTAAAACCCCTTTCCTGAAAGCCCTTGGGGAGTTTGGGTCTTTTGAACTTGAGCTGCCTGTTCTCTTTGCTTGATGCCCTGCAATAAATACTGTACTTTCCTTCACCACAGCCTGGTGTCAGAAGATTGGCTTTACTGTACATGGGTACCAGGGATTACTCTCCATACCCAGAGGGTGCTCTCAGGCCCTTGTCATGTGGCTCTCTTTATTCTGTGGCAGTTTGCTCTTCTGAGACAGGTAGGGCAGTAAGTCATGCTCTGAATTACTTGTTTCAAGAGGGACCCTCTCGCTTTTAAGGGATCACCTGATTAGCTCAAGCCCATCCAGGATGATCTCCATTTTGATTAACTCAAATTATTTTACAGCTGCAAAAGTCTCCTGGTCTTTGTTGTATGGTGTGATCTAATCGTGGGAGTGAAATGCATTCTATTCATACTCCTGTCCTCACCCAAGGAAAGAGGATACTACATAGTGTGGACATTAAGGGCTGGGGACAATGGAGGCCGTCTCAGACTTCTGCTACCACCACAGCTTCTTTAACTTAACTCATTGTTCTGACAAGAGCAGCAAATTCTGTTAATTTATGTGCTTGAAGTACAGAAGAATTTCTCCTAGAGACCAGGACTGTTATTTTAGAACTGAAGTAAATATGTGTGAGAAAGGGGAAATCAGAATGACACTGAGAATATTTATCCTTCTGCTTCTGGCCACCTGCCTGACAAATCCTCAGTCCCCCCTTGAAAAAAGACACCTAAAAATGCAGGGTATTTAAAAATATCTCTAATGTATCAATGAGCTGGAAATTTAGTAAGAAACACAGAAAGGGCAAAGCTAAATGAAAATAGGCATCCAAGATATTGGTGTTTTCTTGAGGACGGTGTTGAACTTAGGGGCTTGAGGGAGAAAAGACAGTGCCCAGCTGCCAGAGATGTCATGTCTAGTAAGAAACTTTTCCCCAAAATCTGGGATCCCTCCGTGGAACAAGGCTAGTCTCTGCAAGTTAGAGTGAAATAGAATGAAACAGCCCACTCTGGTGGGCCACCAGGAAAATTGTCCATCATGAGTGGAATGTGCAAAAATTTAGAATATTCGTTAAATGGTCCTCAGGCAGGTTTGTAGTCCAAATTCATCTTAGCTTGGTGTATTGGAAATATCTCAAATTAAAAACCTGAGGGGACTTCCCTGGTGGCGCAGTGGTTGGGAGTCCACCTGCCGATGCAGGGGACATGGGTTCATGCCCTGGTCTGAGAGGATCCCACATGCTGTGGAGTGGCTGGGCCCGATAGCCATGGCGGCTGAGCCTGCGCGTCTGGAGCCTGTGCTCCACAACAGGAGAGGCCATGGCAGTGAGAGGCCCATGTACTGAAAAAAAAAAACAAAAAACCTGAGGGAGAGAGGGATAAATTAGGAGTATGGATTAACAGATACACACCACTGTATGTAAAATAGATAAAGAACAAGGATTTACTGTATACCACTGGGAGCTATATTCAATATCTTGTAATAACATATATTGGAAAATAATCTGAAAAAATATATATGTATATATAACTGAATCACTTTGCTGTCCACCTGAAACTAAAATGACAATGTAAATCAACTATAGTTCAATAAATTAAAAAAATAATAATACTAGAAAAAATTCTGTAGTAACCCCAGGTGCGTGGTAGGAATAAATACAGATCTTTACTTCCACAAGTAACTCATCTTCACATAGGACTCCAAGCGTTTTACATAATAAGTTTCCCCCAAATATAAGTTTATCTTCACAAATCCCACCCCCTCTCTCTCCCTCCTTCACTCCCTCTCCCCCTCCTTCCCTCCCTCTCTCTCTCTCTCTCTCACACACACACACATACACACACACACACCAGGAAATAAGGCATCATGAAGGAAGGTAAGCAGAAAAAATAATACAAAATGAAATCAGAGATTCTGGTCATCTCTATACAAGCAGTAATTGAAACAGAAAACATATAGTTTGGGAGGAAATAATCATAACACTCATTATTTTGAATGATATGATTTTCCATACAAAATACCCCAAAGAATCTACAGAATTTTCAGCACCTATGGGAGAGTATAACAAGTTTGCTGAATACATTCTACAAAAAGTAATTGAATTTTTCTACCTTAACAATGCACAGGTAGAAAATATAATCATAAAAGCATACTATTTACATTACCTTGAAAATATAAACTAGGAATGAATAAAATTTTTTTTCAAGACTTTCATGAAGAAAACTTCACTAAAAGGCATTCAAGAAGGCCAATAATAGAGAGATACAACACCTTCACACATTCGAAACCAATGCTGTAAGATCTCAGTCCTTCCTACAGATTCAATGAGTTTGAAATAAAAAGCCTAACATACTTAGAAGTTTTAATACTATGTTAATGAGGACTGAAGTGTATGTGTGCAGGGATACAGAAAGTTGTAAAACAGACTGGGAAGTCTCAAAACAGTGCTCTAAATGTATAGAAACTTGGTTTATGACAGAACTATACTACAGATCAGTGATGAAAATATTTATAACAGATAAAAAAATAAATTGATCCCCACCTACTTCTCCAAAATAAGTTAAAGATGGACTAAAACCTAAATGGGAAAGGCAAACTATAAAACTTTTAGAAGGCATATAGGAGAATAATAATTCATTACAGGAAAAATATCTTAAGCAAGATATAAAGATATAAACCAAAAGGAAAATGATTGATAAATTAAAATTCTAAAACTTTTGCTCATTAAAACACCCGAAAGAGAATAAGTCAACAAATATACTGGGAGAAGAGGGTTACAATGCAAATAATTTATGAAGATTGTTATCTGGGATAAACAAAGAACTCCTATAAATCAATAAGAAAAAGATATGCAATTAAAGTGGGTAAAATATTTGGTTGGATACTACATACAAGAAGCAGCTGTGGTAGATAAACATGGATTATTAAATTCCTTGGTAACTAAAGAACTACAAACTAAAAAGTATACCTACTTGATTACCAATATTAAAAACTATGAAAATGTCAAGTGTTGGCAAAGATTAGGAACAAGAACACTTGTGCTTTGCTACTTGGGGTGTACGTTGGAAAATAATTAGCCGTTTTCTATTAAAGATTATGCTCATGCCATCTAAAGTAGAATTTCTGTTTCTAAATATACACTCAGAGCATTTCTTCCCAACATGTTTCAAATTATGACACATTTACAATGAAAATATACATTTGATCTATAGTAATGTAAAGTTTAGAGATCCTGAGAGCGTTTATAATGAGATTTTTATTTGTAAAAGTTTATTAGATTCTCCTTTTTTGCATATAATCAATATTTTAAAGTAAAAGAAAAAGTATTTTCAAATAAATTTAATATTAAATTTATCTAAAACTTCCAAATCATGTGTTTTCAGAATATTTATGGCAACTTTGAATTCGTTTCCATGAATGTAACTTTATCCACCTTATACATGCAGTTGCTTTGTGCAATTCTTGATACTGCCTCTTGCATAATGAATTCTTCACATTGTCAAAAATCAGCATCAACAAAGAACTTTGTTCATGCCGATATGTAATACAAGGTAAAATTAGCTTCTCAAACCAATAAACATGTACGGCAGTTGAAACTATGTTTACAGTAAAAAATGCATCTTCCTTTTGTTCCAGTGGTAAAGTTGCACATTCTGGCAATAATGTGAACATAATTTTAATTTGGTTGATCTTTTTCATATCAACTGTAATGATTAATTTTTTGTGTTCACTTGGCCGGGCCATAAGATACCCAGATAGTAGGTCAAACATTATTATGGGAATGTCTGTGATGATGTTTTTTTGGATGAGATTAACATTTGAATCTGAGACTGAGGAAAGCAAATTGCCCTTTGTAACTGGATTGTGCCCCATTCAATTAGCTGAAGGCCTGAATAGAACAAAAAGGCTGACCCTTCCCTGAGTAAGAGAGAATTCCACTTACCTGACTGCTTTGAGTTGGGACGTCAGTCTTTTCCTGCCTTTCAGACTTGACCTGAAACATCATCTCTTCTTGGGTCTTGAGTGTACCAGCTTTTAGCCTGGAACTTGCACAATAATTCTCCTGGTTCTCAGGCCTTCATATTCAACTGAGACTACACCACCAGATCTCCTGGGTCTCCAGGTTGCTGACTGCAGATCTTGAAACTTCTCAGCCTCCAAGGAATCGTGTGAGATATTTCCTTACAATAAATCATATATATATAGTATTAGTTCTGTTTTTCTAGAGAACTCTTACTAATACATCAACTATTTCCAAATAATGCAGAAGCCCCAATTTCAGAAAGCCAATTGTAACAAGCCTTTTTGTTAGTAAAAGGGCACATCAGCCATAAATGAACAGGATTATATGATATATTTGAAGATGGGGACTCAAGGACACCACGTGGAATCCCTGACTCCCAAATCTTAACCAGTCTCATCTAATCTATAAGCTGTGCTCCTTGGCCACTTTGAACTGAACTCCAAACAACTTCCAGGGCCCCTTATCTATAGGACAATGGCTCACTCTGCAGTCAGCTTTTACAGTCAGTATCCAGGTGACAGAGGACATTGTGATGAAACACAGAGCATCTGAGGGCTCTGGCCACCATCTAAGGAGAATGAGAGGGAGGCAGCTAGTGTTTGAAGAAACCTGCCCAGGGGTGCCAGCCAACCTAGACTTCCCTAGGGAACCTCAGAATGAAGCCAACCAATATTTTGTAGCACAATTTATAATCTAAATGGCATGACTCTTGAAAAGCTCTATCATAGAGAAATTCCTTCACACATGCATCGGGCACATATACAAAAAATGTTCATGGAAGCACTATTTGTAAAAGCAAAAAACACAGGAAATAAATCAAACGTCCAACAAAGGTAAAAAATCAGAAAATGGAATACTTTATCCCATTTGAAATGAATGAATTATAGCCACTTGCAACAGCATAGATGAAGTGCATAGTGCAGAACAAAGGGACAAGTTGCAGAAGACTATATACAAACTAAACATATTACAGATATTTATTTGTATTTGAATAATATAATATACATATTACACATTATACAGTACAAGTAAATAACTAGGAACAAATACAAATAAATACAAGTATAAAGAAAACAAAGGAAATAGTAGACACAGAATTTCATGATGATTTGAGAGAGAATCTGAGAGAGAATGGGATTCAAATGGAATCAGGATGTGACACAAAAGTTAATGGTAATGAATTTGAAGTTAATGCTGTTCTTTATTTCCTTAAAATCGATAGTGGATACTCAGGTGATCATTGTATCATCATTATTTGTCTTTGTGTATTTTATATTATTTTGTACTTATGTTTTGATAAAAATAAAACAATGAAAAATATAGCCTTGATTTTTAAATCAAACTTATACTCACTAAGAAAACAATTATGCAAATAAATGCATTCATTATATTTAAAATCTCTACAATAATAATTATATTTAAAGAAATGAATCCTAAAATGTTTCAAAAGAGAAAATACATTGTACATCCTTGGATAGGCAGTATGAGACTGGATGTTAGTATAAAACTGACAGAGTGACCTGACCAGGAAAGAAGCATCTTTGAATTTGAACACCCAGATATAAGGAACATAGACAATATGAAATTTTAAAATGCTTAGAAAAATAAAGGGGTAAAAATATTTAAATTGTAACATTACAAGAAAAACGGTCAGATTCTTTGAGAGTTGTATGATGTGAATTTGTCATGAGGGTTTGGTTGAGACTTTGTTAAGAAAACAATTAAAATGCTGATAGTAAAGTGAATAACTACATCATTAGTTAACTTTCTTTACTATAAAGTTCTTTTGTCAAGAATTTTGCTACTTGTTAAAGGAGATTTGGAGAATCTTTCAAGCTGCTGAGGGAATCGAAAGATTCCACATCTCAGCAGGGAAGTGCATTTGCTAACATTTCCACCAATATCAGCTTTAAAAAGTGCACGGTATTGCCTCTGTTGGTGTTTTGGGAATCCCTCTTAAGTAGGTTAGATTTGATAAAGTAATTGGGCTGTCACTGGTACACATAGTGGTAAGAAACTAGGTTCTTGTGATATTGTGACACTAATACATATCTCCGAGATGCTAACTCTGAGGTGAAATGTTAGCTCTTTTCAACTAATTATGGTTGTCTAATACTCAATAATTATTGCTGCCAAGTTAGGTGCTTTACATATATAACTTACTTTACTTCTACAATACAATGGGCAGGTATCATTCTCATTTTACAGATAAGGAGACAGACAAAGGGAAGTTAAGGAACTTGCCCAGACCAGTGGGAAGAGATGGAGCCAAACTCATATTCACTGTAGGTTTCTTGAAGATACATGTGTGTCTGACTACTTCTGACAGAAACAAAATTTTGACTGAGTTGTACTTGATCGTATTTTTTACCTCTATTAGAGAAATATGACCCCTGTGGATTTCTTGAAAAATGATACTAACCACAAAGCTTTGGTAGGTTTTAATCTTTTCCTTCAGTTCCCTTTGTCTGGTGACTAATACAATCACTAACGCATAGTAGCCTGTTTAGACACTGAAAGTTTTGTAATTATTCACTCTCACTGCTCTTCCTTTTTCTTTTCTTTTCTTTTTTTTTTTATATTGGAGTATAATTGCTTTACACTGTTGTGTTATTTACTGCTGTACAACAAAGTGAAGCAGCTGTATGTATACATATATCTCCTCTCTCTTGAGCCTCCCTCCCATCCTCCATCCCACCCCTCCGGGTGGTCACAGAGCACCAAGCTGAGCTTCCTGTGCTTTATAGTCTATCCCACTAGCTATCAATTATACACATGGAAGTGTATATATGTTAATCCTAATCTCCCAATTCCTCCCACCCTCCCCTTCCCACCCTGTGTCCACATGTCAATTCTCTATGTCTACTCTCTATTCCTGCCCTGCAAATAGGTTTTTTTGTACCATTTTTCTAGATTCCACATAGGTGCATTAATATATGATATTTGTTTTTAACTTTCTGGCTTACTTCACTCTGTATGACAGACTCAAGGTCCATCCACATCTCTACAAATGACTAAATTTCATTCCTTTTTATGGCTGAGTAATATACCATTGTATATATGTACCATATCTTCTTTATCCATTCATCTGTCATTGGACATTTAGGTTGTTTCCATGTCCTGGCTATTGTAAATAATGTTGCAATGAACACTGAGGTACATGTGTCCTTTTGAATTATGGTTTTCTCAGGGTATATGCCCAGGAGTGGGGTTGTTGGGTCATATGGTAGTTCTATTTCCATTTTTTTAAGGAACTTCCATAATGTTCTCCACAGTGGCTGTATCAATTTACATTCCCACCAACAGTGCAAGAGGATTCCCTTTCCTCCATACCCTCTCCAGCTCTTATAGTTTGTAGATTTTTTGATGATGGCCATTCTGCTTGGTGTGAGGTGATACCTCATTGTGGTTTTGATTTGCATTTCTCTAATAATAAGTGATGTTGAGCATCTTTTCATATGTTTGTTGGCCATCTGCATATCTTCTTTAGAGAAATGTCTATTTAGGTCTTCTGCCCATTTTTGGATTTTTTTTTTTTTTATATTAAGCTGCATGAGCTGCTTGTATATTTTGGAGATTAATCCTTTGTCAGTTGCTTTGTTTGCAAATATTTTCTCCCATTCTGAGGGTTGTCTTTTCATCTTGTTTATGGCTTCCTCTGCTGTGCAAAAGCTAAGTTTCATTAGGTCTAATTTGTTTATTTTTGTTTTTATTTCCCTTAATCCAGGAGGTGGGTCAAAAAGGATCTTGCTGTGATTTAGTCATAGAGTGTTCTGCTTATGTTTTCCTCTGAGAGTTTTATAGTGTCTGGCCTTACATTTAGGTCTTTAATCCATTTTGAGTTTATTTTTGTGTATGGTGTTAGGAAGTGTTCTAATTTCATTCATTTACATGTAGTTGTCCAATTTTCCCAGCACCAGTTACTGAAGAGGCTGTCATTTCTCAATTGTATATTCTTGCCTCCTTTGTCAAAGATAAGGTGATCATACGTGCATGGGTTTATCTCTGGGCTTTCTACCCTGCTCTGTTGATCTATATGTCTGTTTTTGTGCCAGTACCATACTGTCTTGATTACGGCAGCTTTGTAGTATAGTCTGAAGTTGGGTAGCCTGATTACTCCAGCTCCATTTTTCTTTCTGAAGATTGCATTGTCTATTCTGGGTCTTTTGTGTTTCCATACAAATTGTAAAATTTTCTTTCTAGTTCTGTAAAAAATGTTACTGGTAATTTGATAGGCATTGCGTTGAATCTGTAGATTGCTTTCAATAGTATGGTCATTTTCACAATGTTGATTCTTCCAATCCAAGAAAATAGTATATCTTTCCATCTGTTTATGTCATTTTGATTTCTTTCATCAGTGTCTTATAATTCTCTGCATACAGGTGTTTGCCTGTTAGGTAGGTTTATTCCTAGGTGTTTTATTCTTTTTGTTGCAGTGGTGAATGGGATTGTTTCCTTAATTTCTTTTTCTGATTTTTTGTTGTTATTGTATAGGAATGCAAGAGATTTCTGTGTATTAATTTTGTATCCTGTGATTTTACTAAATTCATTGATTAGTTCTAGTAGTTTTCTGGTGGCATCTTTAGGATTTTCTATGTATTGTATCATGTCATCTGCAAACAGTGACAGTTTTACTTCTTTTCCATTTTTATTCTTTTATTTCTTTTTCTTCTCTGATTGCCATGGCTAGGACTTCCAAATCTATGTCAAATAATAGTGGTGAGAGTGGACACCCTTGTGTTCTTCCTGATCTTAGAGGAAATGCTTTCAGTTTTTCACCATTGAGAATAAGGTTTGCTGTGGATTTGTCATATGTGAACTTTATTTTGTTGAGGTAGGTTCCCTCTATGCCCACTTTCTGGAGAGCTTTTATCATAAATCCGTGTTGAATTTTGTCAAAAGCTTTTTCTGCATCTATTGAGATGATCATATTTTTATTCTTCAATTTGTTAATATGGTGTATCACATTGATTGATTTGCATATATTGAAGAATACTTGCATCCTTGGGATAAATCCCACTTGATCATTGTGTGTGATCCTTTTAATGTGTTGTTGGAGTCAGTTTGCTAGTATTTTGTTGAGGATATTTGCATCTATATTCATCGGTGATATTGGTTTGTAATTTTCTTTTTTTATCAGGTTTTGGTATCAGGGTGATGGTGGCCTCATAGAATGAGTTTGGGTGTGTTCATCTCTCTGCAATTTTTGGAAGATTTTGAAAAGTATAGTTATTACCTCTCCTCTAAATGTTTGATATTATTCACCTGTGAAGCCATCTGGACCTGGGCTTTTGTTTGTTGGAAGATTTTTAATCACAATTTTAATTTCAGTGCTTGTGATTGATCTGTTCATATTTTCTATTTCTTCCTGGTTCAGTCTTGGAAGGTTGTACTTTTTAAGAATTTGTCCATTTCTTCCAGGTTGTCCATTTTATTGGCCTACAATTGCTTGTAGTTGTCTCCTTATCCTCTGTATTTTTGCAGTGTGAGTTGTATCTTCTCTTTTCATTTCTAATTTTAATGATTTGAGTCCTCTTGCTTTTTTTTGATGAGTCTGGCTAATGGTTTATCAATTTTGCTTATTTTCTCAAAGAACCAGCTTTTAGTTTTATTGATATTTGCTATTGTTCTTTTTCATTTCTTTGTCATTTATTTCTGCTCTGATCTTTACCTTTTCTTCTACTAACTTTTTTTTTTTCTTTTTTTTTTGGTTGTTGTTGCTCTTCTTCTTTCTCCAGTTGCTTAGGTGTAAGGTTAGGTTGTTTATTTTAGATTTTTCTTGTTTTCTAAGGTAGGATTTTATTGCTATAAACTTCCCTCTTACAACTGCTTTTGATGCATCCCATAGGTTTTGGGTTGTTATGTTTTCATTGTCATTTGTTTCTAGGTATTTTTTGATTTCCTCTTTGATTTCTTCAGTGATCTATTGGTTATGTAGTAACATATTGTTTAGCCACCATGTGTTTGTAATTTTTACAGTTTTTTTTTCCTGTAGTTGTTATCTAATCTCATAGTGTTGTTGTCAGAAAAAATGCTTGATATGATTTCAATTGTCTTAAATTTACTGAGGGTTGTGATTTGTGACCCAAGATATGATCTGTCCTGGAGATGTTCCATGTGCACTTGAGAAGAAAGTGTATTCTGCTGCTTTTGGATGGAATGTCCTGAAGATATCAGTTAAGTCCATCAGGTCTAATGTGTCACTTAAGCCTAGTGCTTCCTTATTAATTTTCTGCCTGTATGATCTGTCCAATGTTGTAAGTGAGATATTAAAGTCCCCCACTATTATTGTGTTATTGTTGATTTCCCATTTTATTTCCATTAACATTTGCCTTATGTATTATTGCTCTTATGTTGGGTGAATAAATATTTACAATTGTTATGTCTTCCTCTTGGATTGGTCCCTTAATCATTATGTAGTGTCCTTCCTTGTTTCTTGTAATAGTCTTCATTTTAAAGTCTATTTTTTTCTGATATGAGTATTGCTAGTCCAGCTTTCTTTTGATTTCCATTTACATGGAATATCTGTTTTCCATCCCCTCACTTTCCCTCTATATGTGTCACTGGGTGTCTTGTAGGCAGCATATATATGGATTTTGTTTTTGTATCCATTCAGCTAGTCTGTGTCTTTTGGTTGGAGCACTTAATCCATTTACATTTAAGGTAATTATCAATATGTGTCTTCCTATTATCATATTCTTAATTGTTTTGGGTTTGTTTTTGTAGGTCTTTTCCTTCTCTTGTGTTTCCTTCCTAGAGAAGTTCCTTTAGCTTTTTTTGTAAAGCTGGTTTGGTGTTGCTGAATTCTCTTAACTTTTGCTTATCTGTAAAGCTTTTGATTTCTCTGTCAAATCTGAATGAGATCCTTGCTGGGTAGACAAATCTTGGTTGTAGGTTTTTCTCTTTCATCACTTTAAATATATCCTGCCACTCTCTTCTGCCCTGCAGAGTTTCTGCTGAAAAGTCAGCTATTATCCTTATGGAGATTCCCTTGTATGGTATTTGTTGCTTTTCCCTTGCTGCTTTTAATATTTTTTCTTTGCATTTAATTTTTGTTCATTTGATTAATGTATATTTTGGCATATTTCTCCTTGGATCTATCCTTTATGGGATGCTCTCTGCTTCCTGGACTTGATTATTTCCTTTCCCAAGTTAGGGAGGTTTTCGACTCTCATCTCTTCAAATGTTTTCTCAGACCCTTTCTCTTTCTCTTCCTCTTCTGGAACCTCTATAATGTAAATATTGGCGTGCTTAATGTTGTTCTGGAGGTCTCTGCAACTGTCCTCTTTTCTTTTCATTCCTTTTGCTTTATTCTGCTCTGTGGCATTTATTTCCACCATTCTATCTTCCAGGTCACTTATCCGTTCTTCTGCCTCAGTTATTCTGCTATAGATTCCTTTTAGTGTATTTTTAATTTCAGTTATTTTGTTGTTCATCGCTGATTGTTTGTTCTTTAGTTCTTCTAAGTCCTTGTTAAACATTTCTTGCATTTTCTCAATCCATGTTTCCATTCTATTTCTGAGCTATTGGATCATCTTCAGTATCATTACTCTGAATTCTTTTTCAGGTAGATTGTCTATTTCCTCTTCATTTATTTGGTCTTATGGGTTTTTACCCTGCTCCTTCATCTGCAAGATATTTTTCTGTCTTCTCATTTTGTCTAACTTACTGTATTTGAGTTCTCCTTTCTGCTGGTTGCAAGGTCGTAATTCCTCTTGCTTCTGGTGTCTGCCCCCAGTAGATGAGGCTGGTCTAGCTGCTTGTGTAGGCTTCCTGGTGGGAGAGACTGGTCCCTGCATTCTGGTGGTTGGAGCTGATTCTTTTCCCTCTGATGGGCAGGGCCATGTCAGGTGGTATATTTTGGTGTGTCTGTGAACTTAGTACATCTTTAAGCAGCCTATCCACTGATTGGTGGGTTTGTGTTCCTGTCTTGCTTGTTGTTTGGCATGAGGCATCTAGTGCTGGGGGCTGCAGGCAGTTGGGTGGAGCTGGGTCTTGGATTCGGCTGGAGGCAACCATGAGAGCTCTCACTGATTAATATTACTTGGGGCTGGGAATTCTCTGGTGGTCAAGCATCCTGGACTCAGTGCTCCCAACCCAGAGACTCAGGCCTGACTTCCGGTTGGGGAACCAAGGCAACACATGCTGCTCATTATGACAGTAAAGGCGTTTAAAGAAAAAAAAAAAGCAAGGCAAAAAGAGCCCTAGACAGACAAATGGTAAAAGCAAAATTAAACCAACAAGAACAAAAACAAAGAAACATACAGACACACACACACAAAAGAAACAAAAACAGAACTAAAGGAAACAAAAATCAAAAGAACAACCAGACAAAAAAAGAATATAAAAACTAAATCAAAAATCAAAAAAAAGTAACAAAAATCAAACCAAAGCAGACTGCCAAATGAAGCATAAAGCAAAGAAAACAAAACTGACAAAAAGGATTAGAGGGGAAAAAAAGAAAAAAAAACAGAACAACAGAAAAGCAAAGTAAAAATAGAAATATGGAAGGATAAAAATTGTGTCAAAAAAAAAATCTCAAAAGACTAAATAAAAACAAAACTTAAAAAAGAAAACAGCAGGCCTTCCCTGGTGGCCCAGTGGTTGAGAGTCCACCTTCCGATGCAGGGGACAAGGGTTCGTGCCCCAGTCTGGGAAGATCCCTTGTGCCGCAGAGCTGCTGGGCCCATGAGCCATGGCCGCTGAGCCTGCATGTCCGGAGCCTGTGCTCTGCAACAAGCGAGGCCACAGCAGTGAGCGCCCCGCATACCACAAAAAATAAAAAAAAAAAGAAAACAGCAACAACAACAATAAAGAAAAAGAAAAAAAACCAACAACAGAAGGAATCAAAAACATTATAAAAATAATAGTAATAATAATGTTTTCCTGGGGTTCAGCTGTCAGTGTCCTTGCCCCTGCTGTGACTTGCAGCCCACCTGTGCCTACCCAGGAGGCCCTCCAATGCCTCTAGTCTGGTCTCTGGACACCCTGCATGCTTGGTGGGGACAGCTCAGACTCTGATCTAGCCCCATTCCTGTATGTGATTGTCCCCAGTGTCCACAGCTGCCATAGCTAGACTGTTTTCATTTGTGGGAACACTCATTGTCCATTCAGATATTCTATAGACACAGGGTCTACCTAGCTGATCACTGGGATTTAGTCTGCAGATTTTGCAACTGATGGAAAGATTTTTGATCCTCTTCCTTAGTCACCCTGTCCCTGGGCTCAGCTATGGTTTTATCCCCACCTCTCTGTGTGGGTCACCCATAGGAGTCTGCTCCTGAGGATGCCCTGGAGCGCTTGAGTCTGCCCCCATGAGGACTGGGTGCAGAGGTGGCATGGCTGCTTGGATTGTGGGACCCTCACTGGCAACATGTGTGCAGGGAAGCCAGTGACCATGGTTTCAAGAGATATGGCCCTAGTGGGAGTCTTTTCTAGTGCCCAGTGGCAGGCATCCACCTGTGGGAAGAGAGAGGCTACAATGGTGGCTCCACCCCCTGGGTGTGACTCAGCAGTAGTGCCTTGCTTCCATGGTAGTCTGGTTTTCCTCCATAAGCATTCCCTGCTGTGGATTTCCTCACTGCTGTCCCCTCAGGCCATCTCCCTGCAGCCAACAGCAGTCCTCATCATGGGTTTGCTCTCTAATCCCCACACTCTAGCTCCCAGCCCCCATGCACAACGGTGGATACGTGTCCCCATCTAAGGCATGTAGGGTCACAGTTCAGACCATCTGTGTAGTTTTCACTCGGTCCAGTCTGCCACAGATCAATCGCTTCACCCTCCTCGAACAGCCTCAGATGCTTCCCTTCTGTCCCAACTGATTTCCTCTTTGGTGAAGAGGCTTCCGTGGATGCAGGAATCTCTCCTCTGCTTCAGGTCCTCCCTCCCCTGGGGTGCAGGTCCTGTCACGTTTCCTCTCCTCCTCTTTCTCCCTTCTTTATTTCATCCTACCCAGTTTTGTGGGGATTTTTATAGTCCTTTCCAGTGTCCAAGGTCTTCTGCTGGTGTTTAGCTGGTGCTCTGTGAGAACTGTTGCATCTGTAGATGTATTCCTGATGCATCTGTGGAGAGAGAAGAACTCCACATCCTCCTACTCCTCCACCACCTTGGAGCCCCCCTCCTTTTTCTTAAAATTAAGAGAACCCTGACTGTATGTGTCCAGGCTAAAATGACATTTTAAAGCCATCTTTGCAGCTAATGGGAGGTATGTTAAAAACATTTAGCTAATGATATATAAGCAGACATCTGTTGAGGATTTCTGGAAAGTTTTATATCTTTGAGGTAAGTGTCATGCCTTTATTTTTATCACTACCTTCTTCTTCCTGAAGGTTAAGTAAGTTATTCTGGAATCATGAACACAAAATCTGCATGCTAAAAGTGAGAGTAGAAACCTGGGTCTCAGCACCTTGGAGTAAGCCCTGATCAGTCTATGTTCCATATTTCTTGTTGCTTGGAAAACTCAAATACACACACATTCTTGGTTAAACACTAAGAGTTGTTTTTCTGCTTCATGAAGCCAAATGCAATTCTATTACATAGACACTTAGTCAATGCAAGAGAGATTCATTATTCTCCAGACTCTGTACACTCAGGCAATACAAGGCAAAATTTAATATTTACTTAATCAAGAAAATTTAGGAGGTAACTCTTTTTCCAAACTAAGCACATGCATTCCAAAGTAAAACAAATATTAATTTTTTAGATTATCTGTTCCAATCTTTGGTAGAAAAGATACCATTTAGCTAGCTATGAGTACTTTGAAATTTCAAATACATAATTTGTACATTTTAAAATTGAGGTTATATTTGATGCTATGTGCAGAAGCATTAATTATGAGCCAGTCAGCATTTGAAGTGCTCTGTGATTCTCTTAGAGTATTTGATTAGAAAACAGATGCAGGTGTAATCAATAATGCATGTACATTCAATCAGGAATCTTGATTTTTGCTTGGGTATTTAATTGAAATCTCAGACATTAACATACCTCTAAGGTTCTGTTACACTAAGAAACTGGTTATTTCTCCATAGAGACTAATTTTTAATAGGCTTAGCAGTATTCTTTTAAGAAGAATTGAGAAAAAAAGTTCATGTTCATAAAATATCCATCTCTCTTCATGATAGCAGTGGAGTAATAACAAAACTGAAAGTTTTTTTTGTTCTCTGCCTCTAGAGTTAGTCTACTCAGAAGGCAAAAAATGTAAATAAAATGTTTTGGTATTTCAAAAGAGGAAAATCTGTAGGCTACAGAAAACTCAAGCACATATATAATCAGTGTTGTTGAGAAGGGCTAATACTCATTTTTTGGACCAAGTACTGGGTATTTGATATCTACACATAATGAAGTGTAATGGAAGGGAACCTCTACTCTTTCTCATGCTAGAAATGCAGGCTATTTGGAGGAACTGTTTCTTTCACCTTCTATCCCTGTGATTTTGTTGGAAGAGGCTAATCACAGTCCCCTACCCTCTGGTCTCTGGTTTGTGTATGTATCAAAACTGGGTCACTTGGAGTTCTCCACCTGTATTTTCTAATGAGAGCTTGAGGAAAATGGCTCCATTTTCTTTATGACATGAGACTATGATTGTAGTGATGTTTGTGGTAAGATACCAGGCCCATGAGGATAGCCAACTTGAGAAAATTCCCACACAGAGGACAGAGGAAGGAAGGAATAAACTCTTTCATCTTTTCTTGATTTGATTATGTCAGTCAGTATTTCCCTATTTTGATTAAACTAATTTGTTTCTCTCCCCCCATAATCAGAGAAGTCCAAACATTCAGAATAGTGTGGTTCATAATTCATTGAACAAAACATTTATTTAATAACTAACTACATTAGTGATAAAAGATGAAATCTAGCTTTTCCAGAACTTATGATTTCTCCAAAGAAACAAATACATTAAAACAACTCTGGTACACAATATACTATCTCAAAATGCTTTGAGATGACAGAAGAAGGGGTAATTTTCAGCAAAATCAGAGAAGATTTCAAAGAAGCTGTGGTATTGGAGCTCAGTCTTAAAGAATATGGAGAATAAGTAGAAAAGGATAGAAGAGCCTAATCGGTAAGTAAATGCAGATATAAGAGCCTGTGCATGAGGGTGTAAAAGTACATTGTATGTTCAGGAAAAGGGTGAATATCATGGCATAGCTAGTGTATGAGATGTCTGTGTTAGAGGAGTGACTGGAGATGAACCATTAAATGTAGATTAGGGATGGATTTCTAGGACCAGATGCTCTCTGCTATGGAAATATAGCCATTGAAGGGTTAAGTTTTAGAATGGGAATGCCACTCTATTTTTGAAGGAAAATTCTGGGAATGGGACAATTTGAAAACAAATAGCAGGTTGATGAATGTGCTATAAACAGAAAATCTGGAGAGAAAGATTCCCATTAGGAATATCTTATAAGTGTGCCTGATAAAGAACAAGGGAGTCCATTATTGATGGCAGTCATAGAAATGGGAAAATTGATGAATTCACCTACAGGAGAAGATTCCTAAAGTGTAGTTAGAAATATGGGGCTAGAGGTTAGAAAGGAGATTGGAATTAGAGATAATAGTTTGGGGATTCATTAGAGTATAAGTGATGATGGGATGGGAAGTAACAGGATTCTCCAGTGACAATGTACAAGATGAAAGAAGGTTGGGGGATGCTAGAAGATATTCAACCTTAGAAGACTAGAAAGAAATGGGTGAACCTGATTGAAAAAGAAAGGTTGGCCATCAGGAAAGGAGATAATTTGAATTCACATCCCTGACCCACCACCCTTTTTTTGGCCAGCTCCTTGCTGGGCATCTCAACAAATAAGATAACCCTATTAAATGAGTCTTAAGGGAATCAGTCTTTGCTACCAGAACTTGGCTTTTCTTATTTGTGGAGGTAGCAGAGCCTGGAGTGAAGACCAAGAAATTACAGTGCTTGCCTGACATCAGTTGGGCAAGGAGACGGCTGTGCCTTCTCTCTTGTGAAATCAAATCCTGGAGGAGGCTGTGCAGTCCTCTTGGTGCCAATGGCCCAGGAAACGGTTACCCCTAATGGCCTACACAATATTCCATGTGGTTGGAAGAAAATGCTCCTCCCCAAGAGTATTTAATTAAGACTAAAACACCACACAGTCGTCATCACATGCTTCAGTGTAAAGGGTCCTGATATTGTCAGCTGACTTTATCCACTTCCTCACAGGGAAGGGACTTTGGTGTCTCTCAGGGGTTGCCCATTCCTAAGAAACCCCAACATCCTGTTTTATGTAGATGTGGAGGTAACCTAAACTCATGAGAAGGCATAGAGATCCTTTTTTTTTTTGTTCCGGTATGCAGGCCTCTCACTGCTGTGGCCTCTCCCGTTGCGGCACACAGGCTCTGGACATGCAGGCTCAGCAGCCATGGCTCACGGGCCCAGCCACTCCACGGCACGTGGGATCCTCCCAGTCCTGGGCATGAACCCATGTCCCCTGCCTCAGCAGGCAGGCCCTCAACCACTGCACCACCAGGGAAGCCCAAGAGATCCATTTTTAAAAGACTCAGTAAAAACAGAGAAAGAGGCTAAGCTGAATAATAAGAACAGGTTGTTCCCATTGAGTCAAAATAAATGAAAAGACAGAAGAAAGCTTGAACAAAAAAGAAATGTACGCTCTCAAAAGGATGCATTTAGAATATAAGAAGGTCTTTATGAAACCAAAGAAGCATGATATTTGGATTATCAAATTTTGTACAGGAATAGAAAAAGAGGTTAGTTGCTTTAGTAGCTTGAAAGAATAATGGAAGAACTATCTCACAAGACAAAAACACAGAAAAGTGACAATCACCAGAGAAAAGGTATAAACTACAGAATAAAACTCAAGTGTTTACAGGATCTTGGCAGATAGTATAAGTGTGTGGATTAGATTACTAATAAGACAATAATAAATTGTATAGATTGTGGCTGAAATGGGGAGTCCACATCTTGCTCTATAGATATTCAAATTTTATTTTTTAAACACTCAACAGGCCAAAAATAGTTTTCTACTGGTAGGAATTTGCAGAGTATATCATACTTTTCAGACATTGATATAAAGAAATTTCATAACTACAGTTCACACACATGCATGTGCACAGACACACACATACACACACGAAGTACTGTGTTCCATTTATTAAAAAGTTTTTATATACTTGCACATGATTTTTACAACCTTATTTTATACCTAAAATAATACCTTTTTAAGCTGTTGTCTAACAGAATCCAGTAAACTAGAAATTAACAAAAATACACAAAAAATTGAACAGCTTGGAAACAACCAACCTAAGCTGAATCCTATGAAATTGCTGATATTACCATTTTGACTTACAAAATGGTAATCCATATGAGTCAACCTAATAAAATCCTACATCAGATGTGAAAGCTGAAATTCTAAATCATGTAGGAATTAACAAATGGGAACATTTTATATGAAAGCTAATGCTTTAATCAGAATAAAATTTTATATTTTATAAAAAGTAAGAACAAATAAATACATGTGCAATTTAAGAGATCAGAAAAAAATAGATTTAAAAAAAAGTCACATGGGAGGGATAGACTGGGAGGTTGGCACTGAAATATACACACTGCTATATCTAAAATAGATAACCAACAGGGACCTACTGTATAGCTCAAGGAACTCTACTCAGTGAGCTCTAATAACCTAGATGGGAAAATAACTTGAAAAAGAATAGATACATGTATATGTATAACTGAGTCACTTTGCTGTTCACCCAAAACTAACACCACCTTTTTAATCAACTATACTCCAATATAAAATAAAAATTAAAACAAAACAAAACAAAAGTCACAGAATCTCTTGTTTGATGTCTTATTAAATAGCTGTATTAAAATAATTACCCCCTAGTAAAACCCACAAGAAGAAAGGATGAGAAACCATCAGCAGATGAGAAATTACAAAACACTCCTTGGAGAAAGAAAGTGAATGGGTGAATAGTGTGTGAAGGAAAAGAGCAGAAGGATTCTCAGTCTGGAATTTGAGTGGAGGGGCCTTGCTGGCCTGGTGAACCAAACAGAGACTGCAGAGCCTGAGACTATTGGATGAGAATGGATGTTGTGTTAGCAGGTGTGAAAACAAAGTGTTAATTTATTGTGGGCTTTAATTTGCATTTCCCTGATTAATGATGTTGAACATCCTTGATTCTTATATATTTGAATAGCTTCTTTTTGAAGTACCTGCTTGAGTCTAAGCCTCCCTTTTTCCTATTGCTCTGAATTCCTTTTTCTTATTAATTTTAAATTCTGAATAAGAGACCTTTGCCAAATATATGCATTGCAACTATTTTCTACCACTCTGTTGATTGCCTTTTTATTCTCTTACTAATGTCTTTCCATGAGTTGAAGTTCTTAATTTTATTTTGGTCCAATAAATTTGTAAGCATAAAAGTTCATAAGGATATAGAGGATTGATACCAGCAAGAGGCCCACATCTTTCTGGCTCCATCCAGAATACTGAGGTGTTCTGCATGACTGGGAAGCAGGAAGTGGCTGGAAGAACAGTAGCCAGACCTCCTGAAGGGCATCAAAGGAATGCAAATTCTACTGCATGCTTTGTGGACTCATCAGGAAGCTTGGCCTCAAGATGCTTGGGCACCTTTTTATGGATCTCCCACTTGACTCATGGGCACTCTCAACATGTTGTGTAATACACACACACACACACATACACACACACACCATGTGACCAGCCCCCTGTGCATACTTCTGAGGGGAGCAAGTGTGAGTTGTGTAGATGGTGAGAACACACAGAAAGCCACCCTGACTCTGTGGGATTGGGAGGAAGTACATACATTTGAACATTCAGCACTAGAAAAAACAAACAGGGGGTTCTCAGCACCTAGCCTGGCTTTGCAGGATCCAAAGAAGGCACACAAACTTAAAATTCCCTCACAAGAGGGAGCAAGAAGTCTAGAGCAGATATATACAGAGAGAAAGGTCTGAGTGAGCCTCAGAAAGCCTGGCAGGACTGACAGAATGTATTTCTCTCCTGAAACCCATCAGTAAAGACTGGAAGGGGTGACGACTACTGCAAATGAGTGAGTAGCAATACAAGACTTCAGAGAATCTGAGGAACCAAGAAAACATGACACCACCAAAGGAACACAATGATTTTCCAGGAACTAACCCCCAAAATCTGCAATTTGCCTGAAAAAGACATCAAAATTGTTGCTTTAAGGCATCTCAGTGAGCTGCAAGAAAATACAGAAAGACAATTAAATAAATTAAAGAAAAACATGCATGAAGAAAACAAAAAGTTTAACAGAGAGATAGAAATAATCAAAAATAACCAAATAGAAATTCTGGAGCTGAAGACTACAATTAATGAAATGAAAAATATAATAGAGAGCATAATACTAGACTTGCAAAAGCAGAAGAAAGAAACTGTGAACTTGAAGACAGTTCACTTGAAATTATCCCATCAGAGGAAAACAAACAAAAAAGAATGAAAAAGTGAAGAAAGCCTATGGGGTATCATTAGGAAAAACAATTTATGCATTAGTGGAGTTCCAAGAAGAGAGGGAGGAAGGGTCAAAAAGAATACTGTTGACTCTGCTTTCAACATATATATAGAATCTGATCATCTCTCATCATGTCCACCACTATTTTTCCATCTTCTCTAGACTAGAAGACTGAAAGAAGTTCCTAAATAGTCTCTTTGTTTCCATTTTGTATCCCCCAATCTCTACAGCTAATTTTCCACATTGTAGCCACAAGGAAACTTTTACAATGTGAAACAGATCAGTTCACTTCTCCAGTTCAAATTTTATAATGGTATGCCATCAAACTTAGAATAAAACTCAAACTCATTACCTTGGTCTTCAAAAAAATTACATGATCTGTCTCCTCCCTACCTTTCTACTCATTGCTCACTCAAATTCAGGTACATGGGCTTACTGTCTTCTGATAACAGGGTGTTTACACATCTCTCACTCACATCTTCATGTGGCAGGTTCGTTCCATTCCCTGGTCAACTGACCCCCTGCTTTTCCAGACCAAACTAACTAAAAGAGGACCCCTTCCTCCATATCTGTACATGTTCTCTGCTTCTTTTACTTTATTTCTTTGAACTAATATCTCTAAAGTTATATTGCCTTTTTATTATTTTACTTAATTTTTGTCTGTGTGAAGTCTCTATCAAGGCAGGATCTTCCCCTACCTTGTTCCTAACTGTATTCCAGTGCCCATAATGGTACCTAGTACAATGTAAGTGCTCAACAGATACTAGTTCAACAAACAAATGGGTCAGAATGAATGTTGCTCATTTTCTTGCATGTTCTCTCAGATGATAATTTGGGGGGGATCATTCTATCTGTAAAGCACAATAGAGTATAGTATAATGATTGTCTGCCCTGGAGCCCAATTGCCTGAATTAAAATTCAGTCTTTTCAGAAGGTATCTTGTATGATTCTGAATAATTACTTAACTAGTCTGTGCCTTAGTTTTCTTCCAATGTGAAAAAAGGTTAATAGTGGTACCTATATACAGAGTTGTGGGAATTAAATGAGGAATATATCCAAGACACTAAGAACAGTGTCTAGTACTTAACAAGCATTAAGTAGATATTAGTTATTATTTCCTTTTAAGTTGTATTATTCTAAGTCTATTTCTACATAGTGTTGGTTATAGGCATGCAGTATTAAATACCAAGTTGAAAAAGAAGAGCTAAAGTTTTTGTTTTGTTTTGTTTCCCTTTTTCCTGGACTTTTTCTCTGGCTAGGCCACAGGGTGTTTATAATTGATGCTACAGCTCCTACTCTCCTCATCAGAGTTTCAGCAGAGTCCTGTATTTGACTCTCTATCCTTTAATTCACTTAGTTACATAGGTAGTTTAGAAGAATCTGGCATCATCTTTGCTAAACCTTATTCTTCAGTCCATCATATTCTTTGGCCTTTATGAAAGTAATTTAATTTGTAAAACAATTTGACAGGGCCAATACTTATTTTTAATCACGTCCAACAAATTCAAATAATTGAATGTGTTAAGTCAAGCTTTATCCTTAAGGCAACATTAATTCAATCTCCACAGCAGAAATTTTGTGACAGCAAAAACTTGCAAGTTTGGTTAATTAATAAATAGTAAGTTTACCAGAAACATGACACTTTTTTACCATATCAATCTATTATAAAATCTTTAAAAATTACTAGTAAGCATACAGGACAACTTGAATAATGCATTGTTTAGTGAAGAAAACAAAGATAAATAAGTTTTATGAAATCTTTCTTCAAATAACATAACCTCTAGAAGGGAAAATATACAACCACACTTATAATTGTGATAAAAGGTAGGAGAAATAGATACCTAAAGGGAAGTTTCCATAAAGTATTATGAGGGGTGAATTGAAGCAAAAGTTTTTTCTGAATAGTTGTCCTATGAAAAGCTTCACTGAAGGGTAGTGTTTGAGGAGAAAAACATAAGGAAATATTATAATAAGGAATATGGTAATATAAATAATAAGTATAATAGGGAAAATTATGTTGGACATGATAACATGATCTGGAAGGAAAAGGGACATTCCAATACAGGGAAGCATCATAAGTAAAGCCATCAAGGCTGAAAACTTGGTACATATGTGGAGCACAGCAAGAAGTCATTTGGATTGTAGCCTTTAAGTACAAAGATTTATAACACATTTGGAAAAGTATGTTGGTATATAGTATACATTATTAGGAGCCAGGTTTTGACTTTACAGTCAAAGAAGAAGTACTGCAGTTGAGGAAAATTGTTCAACAGTAGTATGTAAAGTGGCTTTGTATAGAAAAGACTGTTGGTAGGGTGACCAAATAGGGGAGAATCTTAATCTGAGAGACAAGAGAGTGTAAACTATAGCTTTAGCAGGAAAAAAAAAATGGGGGGAAAGGAAATAGATGTAAACTCAATGACAGCATGTGGAGGATGAGTCAAAGGGGAAGATTCGAAAATGTCTGAGAGTTTAAGACTTGGAAATGGGTGATTAGAAAGAGCACTCAGGAGTGTTGATTTTAGACATGCTGGGTTTTGGGCACCAGGCATCCATGTAGAGATACTCAAAGGGGAGTAAGTTTTCAAGTCCTGGAATAAAGGACAAAGGTTAAAAATGAAGACGTGAATCTTAAAGCCTTCTGTACACAGCAAGAGCTGAATTATTAAGGATGAAAGTGATTTTCACTGGAGAACTGTGGAGAAAAGAAGACTGGAGACACTCCACAAGAAGCAACCACAGGTGGGAAGCATAGAGGAAGAGACGCTAAGAGACGCAGAAAGTAAAATAAGACAAATAGAGAGTCACTATTGCCAGGGAGTTTCAGGACTAATACCTGATCAGCAATATAAAACTAGCAGACCGTTGTTGAGGAAGAGGGAAATTGAAAATATAGCCATTGACTTTGTAACAATCACCTGATTTCCTTCCATGTGGTAAGCAGGAAGCCTAGACCACTGGACAGTGTGTGAACCAGAATGGGCAATTCAAAACCAAATTTGGCAGATCAATGTATTGAGTTTTCCAGACAGGGTTTGCAGTCTGATGAAGGGAAAGACAGAATTCAGATGCAAAGTGAAAGAGAACTGAAACCAGGGGCATCAGATGAATACAAGAGGGTTCAAACAGAATCAGATTAGCCTAGAATCAAAGGTCAGTTTTAAAGGGAGTTTGTAATCATGAGCTTAGGAGTCCTTAAAGGACAAAGTCCTGATCTGGATGGAGGTGAATCATCCTATTATGGACAGGGGGTACCACCATTTTTACCACATATTTTTGGACTTGTGATCTCAGCTTCAGCCAAAAATTTGTGCACAGTTAAGTTCATGGCCAGAAAACTGAGAGAAGCAGCAGAGTGGTCCAACAGAAGGTTATATAAATGAAAATTTCAACACCTGGAAAACATCATAAAATATGTCCACTTTAGACAACATCAAGAGCATTGGGAGAACCATTGGTCAGACAGAAGACCATTTGCAAGACTGAGGAGGCTTCTGGGAGAGAACTCATCCCAGGTAAAGAAGCCGTTTATTACAAGCAGACCCTGAAGAATTTTAGTGGCCAGAGGAAGTAATGATTCAAGGCACAGAATTAAAACTGTAAGAGCTAGTTCACTAAAACCTCTTAAAATAGTTAAGCTCAGTAAGTACTTTAACAGAGAATTCCCAAAGTCAAGGGAGGCATTTCGTCCCAACTCCTAGATATATAACAAGGGAGTTGGTGCCCTGTGAAGGTGACAGTGGGCAGGAGAGAATTTTGATCCCTGTGGGCCAGTGTCAGTAACCACAGGTACTCTATTAGCAGCAAGACCTCAGTGGAAGTGGGCTTATTTGTGAATACATGTGAAATACCTCCTAAAAACTACCCTTCTGTCTCCTTCAAAATTAAATTCATGTGTGCACATACACACACATACACACAGATGAACTCATGAGTTTATATGGACACTTCACAAACAGGTCCTGCTTCATGTAGTAGAATCAATGCATGAGTGAAATTTGAGTTATTTCCATTAATGTGCTCTGGTTTGCCCTATAGGTTAGTAAGGCCCAAAGAAATTAAGATAATTGTATCAGTGTTCCCAGATTTCTCAGCAATTCCTGCTGTACAGTGGAATAGAATTGGCTTTTTAAAAAACATCTTTATTAGAGTATAATTGCTTTACAATGGTGTGTCAGTTTCTGCTTTAAAACAAAGTGAATCAGTTATACATATACATATGTCCCCATATCTCTTCCCTCTTGCAGCTCGGTGCTTTGTGACCACCTAGAGGGTTGGGATAGGGAGGGTGGGAGGGAGGGAGATGCTAGAATTGGCTTTTAAAGTCAATGGTCTGTAGCTGCAGCTGCTGTAAGCGTTCGCCGGTAGCACTAGTGTCAGATGACGCTCTTGAAAATGAGTTTTATGGTCAAATATGTTTGAGAAACTCTGGATTAAATAAACTGAACTATATCTATTTATTAAAGGCTTTCTTTGGGCTTTCAGGTGCTAATTGTCAATTGACTCTAAAAGAAGGTACATTTTGCAGAGTCCCAAAACTTTGACAATGAATCCTTTCTTCACTGAACTTTCCATGGAACGAGTTTTCCATAGAATAGATTGAGAAATATTCCTCTAATTAGATGGGAATTACTTTTAGAAAAGACTATCTGCTGTTCTCTAACTCCACCTCCCACCCAGAAAAAAATTATAATCAGAGTGAAAGAAATAGAAAAGGGTAGAAAGATAGAAAATTTCACAAAATAAGATGGTTAAACATTGGAATCTAAAAAGGAATATTACAATTTCAGAATGCCCAGGGATAAAGACATTTGCTATAAATTGATGCCATGCACACAGTATGTTTGCAAAATATTTGTTGATTGAATGTATGAATGAAATTTGTATAGTAATGTTTAAATACTGTATATAGTGTTCTTATTAGTTAAAACATGTCAGTATTCCTTCTGTTGTTTCCTCTTAGAAAAGGAGAATTAAATACTTGGCTTACAGATTATAAAATCAAGACTAATAAAAGCTCAGTGGATCTTGAATTAAGATAAATTACAATTTGAGTACAGTAATATGCATTAAGAGATAAAAGTAATGTACTTTTTTGAGCCAGTAAAACCATCTCCAGGAAGTTATACTAGAAAGAAATTTATTACAAGGAAAAATAATAAAGTACTACATGAAAAGGCATTTATTAAATAAATATTTAAAATAAAATTAGAAACAATTTGAATCCAAACTGACATTAATTTGGAGTCTAGCTCTGTCACTTTCTACCTGTGTGATCTTAGGAAACCTTATATAACTTATAAGATCCTATATAACTTTTCAGAGTCTCAATTTTGTAATCCATAAAATGGAAATAATAATAATATTAATCTCATAAGGCTTTAGTGAGGTCTAAAGATAATACAAATAAAGCATTTATCTTGGGATTTCACACATAATAATCAATCAATAAAAGTTAGTTTAACAGGGAAATGGCTAAATCATATGGCATAAGACATTAGAATATTTTCTAGTTACTATGAAGGTTATATAGAAACATGGGAAAATGCAGAGTTCAGTGCTAGGTGAAACCTATGAACTCTTTTTAACAATTCCAGGATAAATCATGTAAAATAATTGGTTTGGTATGATTACATGTAATTATTACTATGTTTTTATCTGTTCTTTAGTATTTTATATTGAGCTTATACAAATTTTCTTTTTAAAGCTATGGAGAGTTATGATGATCTCACATAAGGAGAACTTTTGCCAATGTCATGACAATATAAGATATCAGTGATTGGTGAAGCAGCAACATTTAGTAAGTACTGAGCCTGTTTCACACTTGCACTGGCTAGACTTGGAGAAAACATTTAGCACAGTAGTTTCTGATTTACAAGATGTTTTCACATATACTATGTTTTTTGTTTGTTTTGACTGTGCCATGCAGTTTGCGGGATCTTAGTTCCCGGACCAGGGTTTGAACCTGGGACACAGCAGTGAAAGCACCGAGTCCTAACCACTGGACCACCAGGGAATTCCCTACATTATGTTTTTAATTCCTGTACCAGCACTGTGATTACAACAAGACAGACATTTTACAAGTGACCCATGACCCCGAGCTCACAATGGAAGTGATTTTGTTGAATATCCTGTAAACTATAAGATGGAGACAGGACCACAAATCACCTCCGGGTTTTCTGTCTAGTTCTCTTATGAGCTGCCTCTCCTACAAGAGCTTGAGAATGTTTCTGAACTTGTTCATAAAACCATTCTCCTTACCTGGGATCATGGTACTTTCCATGTAACATATATCTGCATCCAAGTTGGCTTTTGCTTTTATTATACGTAGAAGATCCATTACCATTTCTGGTTAGCCTCTCAAAATATGATCTGTAGAAAAGCAGCCCCTAAAAATGCTGTGAGAACATAGGGACCTGGTCAAAGAAGGCTGTGAACTGTTAAAACATGAGCAAAAGCATCTTAAAAGCTCTGAGAAGCTTTACTACAACCATACTTCCTATTAAGTTTTGCTTTGCCTTGTGATTCTCAAAAATACTTGGCCACTGAAATTTTGTCCAGAAAACTATTAATTCATGGAATGATGATTATTTACATCTTACTTGCAAAATTGCTAGAAAAGTCAAGTTTTTCAAATGTTCCCTAGAAGTTACCCAGTAACCTGAGCAAGAAAGTCATTTAGCTGCTGATTTTTCCCAATGAGTAAGAATAGTACAGGGAGGAAAGTTACCCAACGTGGTTGGAGAGTGTGTCAGTTGAGGCCACAAGGCCTTCTCCATGTAGTGTTAGTCTTCAGGGCTTTCTCTCCCTTTGGTGGGTCTCACCCTCACTTGCTGAAGCTGCCCTGCCACTGGACACCTCTTTCCAAGCCTAGCCAACCCTGAGGTCCCCAATATTGTCATGCTTTCCTACCCCTTCAAAAAGTGCAATATTTCCTCCTTTATGTTCTGCTAATCTAAGACCCTCACCCTGCATAGTGGGCTTTAGTGAATCTATTGTAGATAACTTTGGAAGAATTTATTCACTTCACAAAGGTCCTACTTCTGTGAAAACTGCTTCATGTGGCATATATATATATATATATATATATATATATATATATATATATATATATACATACATATATATATATATGCAATGGAATATTACTCAGCCATTAAAAAGAATGAAATAATGCCATTTGCAGCAACATGGATGGACCTAGAGATTATAATACTAAGTGAAGTAAGTCGGACAAAGACAAATACCTTATGATATATGTAGATTCTAAGAGAAAAAAAAAGAAGACACAAGTGAACTTATTTCTCAAACAGAGACTTGCAGGCACAGAAAATAAATTTATGGTTACCAAAGGGGAAAGGGAGGTGGGAGAGGGATAAATTAGGAGATTGGGATTAACATATACACACCACTATATATAAAATAGATAACCAACAAGGAACTACTATATAGCACAGGGAACTCTACTCAATATTCTGTAATAATGTATATAGGAGAAGAGTCTGAAAAACAGTACACACGTATAAATAACTGAGTCTCTGTGCCATACAGCTGAAATTACACAATATTGTAAATCAACTATACCTCAGTAAAGACTTTTAAGAAACAAACTAAAACCTACCAATCTGGGCTGCTGCACACATATGGGGAATGTTCTTAGACTCTTTTTTTTTTTTTTTTTGCTGTACGTGGGCCTCTCAGTGCTGTGGCCTCTCCCGTTGCGGAGCACAGGCTCCAGATGCGCAGTCTCAGCAGCCATGGCTCACGGGCCCAGCCGCTCTGTGGCATGTGGGATCTTCCCGGACCGGGGCACGAACACGCGTCCCCTGAATCGGCAGGCGGACTCTCAACCACTGCACCACCAGGGAAGCCCTGTTCTTAGACTCTTGCTCATTATCAGTCAAGCCAAGGGTAGACACAGGACTAATGCTGAGCCAAAAAGATTCAGTCTCTCCAAAATTCAGTTAAGACGGAGCTGGTCTAATTCCTTCTGGACTATGAGTGAGGGGATTTAAACACAGGAGCTGAGGCTGACATTGCGTGAATGCCATATTCTCAAAGAAACATGGACAGACAGAAATGGCAGCATTTCAAAGAAGAGCAACAGAGACTGTGCAGCCCCAGTGGCGGTGGGGGGGAATTGAGAGAGAGAAGGAGAGAGAATTTTTTAAAAAGAGATTTCTGTTTCTGATAGCTTTCCTCTGTAGTGCCCCCACCTCTGATCCTGGCTGTTCCTATTCTTGTATTGAGAGACGTCTCAATTATTTTACAATAAACTAGTTTATGCATATTTGAAAGATGCTTTTGTTACTTGCAACCAGAATCTCCCTAATTAAGATAGAGCTGTAATGAATAAACAAGTCACTCCCTTTTCTTATTAGCAAAGTTTTCTTGAGGACAGAGTGCCTCATCTCAGATGAGGGATTACAGTAGTTGTTGCTCCGGGCATAGTGACAGACTGGCAGGAGGAACTTTCAAATTTCAATGTGTAGACAGCTGCCTTTTCCATCTCCACATGGACCTGGCTCAGGATCATATATAATCAGAAGTAGGCATCCCCAAGCTGCAGAGGGTATGTAGGGTGAACATTCCCAAGTATGCACTCCCTGAATTCAGAGTACATATGTGAGCTGACATGACTTCTAAATTTTTTCCAACTTTTCTCATCCTCCCCTGCACAGCTTGGTGAGCCCCTGAAATTATGACCTCATTCCAAAAAGCTAGAAGAGTCTCCTTTACAGTTTCTGTGCTGAAGTGTATTTTGAAATCTTTTGAACATTACATCTAACATTTTTTCACATTAAAAAAAATTAGTGAAGTATAGTTGATTTACAATGTTTGTTAATTTCTTCTGTACAGCAAAGTGACTCAGATATACATATATAACTGATATATTATATCCATATTATATATATATATATACTCTTTTTCATATTCTTTTCCATTATGGTTTATCATAGAATATTGAATATATTTTCCTGTTCTATACAATAGGACGTTGTTGTTTATCCATTTCATATGTGATAGCTTGTATCTGCTAATCCCACACTCCCATTCCTTCCTTAACCTTCTCCTCCTACCCCTTGGCAACCATAAGTCTGTTCTCTATGTCTGTGAGTCCATGTCTGTTTCATAGATAGGTTCGTTTGTGTCGTATTTTAGATTCCACATACAAGTGATATCATATGGTATTTGTCTTTCTCTTTCTGACTTACTTCACTTAGTATGATAATCTCAAGGTCCATCCATGTTGCTGCAAATGGCATTATTTCATTCTTTTTGATGGCTAATATTCCATAGTATATATGTACCACACCTCCTTTATCCATTCATCTGTCAAAACAGTGTTTAGGCAAGAGATACCACAGGTACCACAGTAGACTCAGGATTCCAGGGAACGATGGGTCAAAGGAAACCCTAGGCTTTGGCAGGAGGCAGAGAATAACCCAAAGGCATAAATAAAGCACATACACCTCAGGACCTACAGTTATTTTTTTACTGTGTCTTTACAGAATTATGGGAGTCACTAGCTGGTACCAATTGATGCCAAAGTCCTAGGTATGCAGGACCCCTCACGGTCTCTACTTCTTTTCTGAATCCCCAAATATAAGACCCCCATCACATATGTGTTTTGCCTCTTGAAATCTCTGTATTATCTATGCATTGATATTTAGCTTTCTGTGTATAGACTCATCCTCCCAGAATCAAATTATGAAGTGTGAAGAAGAAAATATGTATCCTAAGTCTCTACTTAGAGACATAATCAGATCAGGGTTTTACCCAGTCACTGATCACAACATTATCAAAGTAATATAATACAGATGTAATTTGATTCATGCAAATTTTAAGAATCCTTTTCTTTCAGAAATCATTGCTCTTTCTTTCCTTACTACACACACACACACACACACACACACACACACACACACAAACACAGAGTTTCCCCCTGCTCTGCAGCCCCAGCCAGTATGGAAAGCTCACCTCTTGTCAAAGCCCATTTGGTAAAGGTAGATTAAGAGAGAAGTGAGAACACAAGACTGTCTGTACCTCCTCTATTCCTTACCCCTTATTTATGGATGTGAGAATCATTTTAAGAATCCTTAGTTTTATCTTTGTTTCTGTTTGGTGTTAGATACTGTGGTAGGTACTTTACTAAAGCTAATCAGGGATGGCCTTAGATTTCTTATTGGATCCTTCTTAATACCAAGCACTGAGTTAGCTCATGAATCCGTGTGTGAATAACTAAATCCACAAGTATTAAGTACAAACTTTTATTTTTGTTGACTGGCAAACACAAGAGATTGTGAAATGTGGAGAGTCAGAATTTTATATCATTAACCAAATGATATCTTTTCATTCAGCATCATCAGACCTCTGCCCTGATCTCCCCCTCAACCATGGAATTGCTCTGTCCTTCTCCTTAGCCAAATGTCATAGAGAGAAGAAAATTCAGTATTCATCGCAAAGGGAAAGGATGTGCACTACTTAGCTTGATCGCCAGTTGCATGTAAACAGGTCCAAAAGTTTGAGCATGACCCAGACATAAACACCCACAGAATAGGAAGAAATGCACACTGTAGGGAAAAAAAACAAAATGCTGGATAATTTAATTCTGAACTGCCTTTTCTTCATCACTTCACACATGAAGAAAATGTAAGGCATTTTCTCTCTGGGCATGTCAGAGAGAAATAGTAGTAAGAAAGCATAAGAAAAGGAGCATTCCTTGAATACTTGGGATTTTTAAGGCCATCATAAGTGAAATTTGTCTGCCAAAGTGTCAAAAACCTGATGAAAAGCAGAGAAATCCATCTGAGCTCTGAAATAGCACCTCCCCCCTGCCCCATGGTAGAACACTGTGAATTTTGAAGGGGAGTGTAGCAGATATGAATGCTTTCAGTGAGTGATGAGTTTGCAGTGTGTGGGATGGAATGCTTTATTATTTTCATGATATTGAAGAATAGAGGGCTTCTTATCAAAGCTTGCTTCTAATGGTCCAACAAATCCATTGCTTGAAATTGGAGGAAAGTGATTTCATAATCCTAGACTCCATTATTTTTTCCCTCTGAATTTGCTTTGACCCATTTTGGAATTCTTTTAATAGTTTCCTCAAACTCCTGGCTCTTTCAAATTTTCATAAAATGAAGCTCTGAGTATTTAATCTTACTGGATAGAAAAAAGTATAAATGAATGAGAAAGGAAAGATAGTAATGATTTCAGTAGGGAAATAACAAAGGAGGAAAAAGCAAGTAGGAGACTGCTTCAAAGGATGATGACTTTATGTGATGTACAAGTATCGTGTGTGAAGTTTGAGAGCAGTGTTGAAGAATACAAGTTGAGGAAGGACACAGGTCAAGTTATCCGCCCCAGGCAGCAGGTCAGAGAACCTGTCCACAGATGTGCTGTTTGATCCTCAGAGGACATTGCTGTTCTCCTGAATGTGGATGCCTCTGGACATGATGAGGTGTTCCAACCCACCACAGCATTGCCAGCTCTTACTATGGTGCTGTTGACTGGAAAAAAAAAAAAAAAAGGACAACCTAAAAGTTGAGAATTATGTTTTATTTAGTGAACAAAACTGAAGATTTAAGCCTGGGATGCAGCCTCTCAGATAGCTCTGAGAGATTACTCCTAAGAAGTAAGGGAGGAGCCAGGATAAACAAGAGTTTTTGCAACAAAAACCAGGTAGTTGGAACATCAAAAGATTACTGTTAATTAAAGAAAACCAGACACCTCAAGTTAATGAATTTGGTGCTCTTCTATGTCTGGGAAGTTGCAAAACTCTGGGCTTATCAAAATCATTCCTTTGATATGCACCTCAGCTGTCTGGAGCCAGCATCCTGTGTTTTCTCATCCGGAGTCTCCTCAGGGTGCACCATCAGGGGGGCTGCAGTGACTGACTGCTAGATGGCGGGCATCCTGCTTTTATCCTGAGCTTCCTCAGGTCTCACCATCAGGGGCAGCTGTAGTGTGAGGGCTTGATGGCTGCAACATCCTTTGTTTGCTGATATGGCAGGCAACATTTTTTCATTGACAATACCATATGCAGCTGGCTGCTTCACTCATTTCTATAACCTGTCCACTGAAGACATTTGCATTTGTGATTTCTGATCTAGCTCAGTCCTCTTATTTTAAATTGTAGTAACCAAGGTTAAGAGAGAACAAGTTTTTTCAAGTTTACCCAAATGGAGACAAAATGAAAAGTAACACAGAAGTGAACTTTCCCTGTGTTCAGTTGTGAGTATAATCTGCACAGGTCCACATTACTTTAAAACAATTCTGAAAACTCAGAGTTTGCATAATTCTTTTAGATCAAAACTGGTTCTGAACTAAGGCAGCCTTTTAGTAAAATATTCATATTTCACTGCAAAATATGTATATTATAATAATGTGTTTGATTATAGGTATGTTTATAATATGTAACATATATTGTGTTTTGACCTATATATACTAAAAAATGTGGAATTTTGAAATAGATCTAGCGCTGAAGCTTTAAGTAAAAGACTTTGCACGACAAACACACGGGTCTCAATAAAATAAATAAATAAATAAATAAATAAATAAATAAATAAATAAATAAATAAATAAATCAAAGGAGTTTTTAACTCCCAAAGCATTAGTGGGTATTAGTTTCCCCTTAGCTTGGTCAATCTAACCCAGAGAGAGCCTTTCTTGGAAGTGGGGATCCATCACCCGCCTTGGGTAAATCCCCTTTAAGATGGCCCCAGACTGTCTCAGGATAGTTCACAGGAATCCTTTAAATATCCTTTACCTGGAAAAACACGGGTGGTGCACACTGGTCCCAGTGTGGTCGCCTAGTTAAGCCACTGGTGGAAAGCTCTAGCTCTCTCATCACGATTTTTTTCCCAGATGTATGCCTTCTATTAGTATGTTGAGGCCCCCAAATCCATAAGCCAAAAGCTCTAAATTCTTTTGAATCTCCCCCTTCTTCCATTGTGTTTGAGTTTAGGAAAAGGGGTCCTACACTTTCCCCAAGGGAGAAGATGTAGCATGCCTAAGACACTGCAATTCTCTCCAAAAGATTCCTCCACTGTCCAACAGCTTCAGGTCTTTTTTACCCTCAAGAAGGATATGTCTCCAAGGGTTGTGAATGACTTGAGGATAATTTTCAGCATGTCTTGCATAGAAGGTCAGCATGTGCCTTACATATAGAGTTGTTGGTACATAATATATTGAGATTGATCCATATATGTGACAGAATAGTTTCATGTTAGCATCCAATGACATGAAGATGTTTCTCCTGTCTCTTGCTCTCTCTGCTTACACACACATATGTGAACACACACATTATATTATTTAGAAAAAAAATAAATCTTAGTCTGTCATTTACTTCAAATTAAAAGTAAATGTCTTTATCCTTATTTTAATAATAAAAATATACATTCTATCTGGCAATCAGAGCAAATAAGAACTAAAGGTTTTGGTATTTCGAGAATATTCATTTATTTCAAGTTGACATTTTTGTTAGTTTGCTGAACAACTAGTTTACTGATTCATTCACTGACTCAAAAAAAAAACAGCTGTGTCTCTGCAAGGCATTTAGGGGGTATGGAAACTAATAAGACATAGTCCCTGTTCTCAGTGATGTCATGATGTTATTATAGAAATGCTTTTAACTGTACCAACAAGCGATCCATACTATGATAGCAACATGAATAAAGTGTGAAGGGAGCATGGAGAAAGCAGAAAAGGGAAGCTAGAGGAGCAGGAGAAATTAGGAGAGAGCATGCCACAGGAGTGATATTTGAGAGGGAAAGTTCCAGCTGGGTGAACGGAGATAAATCTCTTCAAGCCCTGGTCACAATATGAGCAGAGGTGCAGAGACATCAGAACATGGTAGGTCCAAAGGGAATGAGTGCACGCTACACATTTGCCGTGTCCTATTATGCACCAAACCCCAAACTAGACATATGTGTTATTTTCCTTCAATCCTCACTTTACAGATCAGAAAATTGAAAGGGATTTTTTTCAACTTAATTTTTTCAAAACTTTAAATTCAGCACTTACTGTGTATCAGATCTTTTGCTAGACACTAGACTGAATGAATAACTCATCTGTAGTCAACTTTTACTGGCTTAAGAAGTTAATTAAGGTCGTGATGTGAAATAAAAGTGTGATGACTTGATGGAACTTTTCACCTGTGGTTATGTAAAATATAAAGTTCAAACTTTGACATTTTTCACATCACCATTAGAGTTTTCTCAGAAAAATAAAAATTAGAACAGCCAGTGAGTACAATATGACATTGGATGGCATACACGAAAGTAATTTTTAGCTACCAAGATCTCCCATAGACACAAGGTGATTAACCACAGCAGGTAGAATTCTTATAAAACAAAACCAGACCTTTCTGTGTCATATAATATTTACACTTTCATTTTTTTTGTGAAATAGATTTAAAGGAAGGAGGAAGTACGAGTAAAACCCTACCTCTGGAGGAAATGTGGATAAGGAGAGAGTTTCATATCTCTATTGGTTCTCTGGGTGACTGGACCAGAGTTCCAGCTAGTGAAGGGGAAATTTGGAGGTAGCTTGGAAAGGCATGTATGGGGTTCCACTAATAAGTGGTCTCTGATAAGTGAGACCAGGGACAGCAGATGTCTGATATAGGGGAACTGTGGTAGCAGGATAAGGGAGAGTATGGTCCCTAGAAAAATACACTCCTCTCTTTTCCTTGGTCACAAGGACAGTCCTTGGATTCATGCAGCTCCTGAGATTTAAAAAAATGTACACCATCCACATAACAAAAAGTGTCTGATTGGTTTTGTCATTGACAGACCAGGAGGGGAGTGGATGTTCAGTCCAGGGATTGGCAAATTTTCTTATGTGGTTGAGATCTTCAGAGGCCTTTATAGCTCCACTAATAAATAGAAAGGAAGCAGAGTCAATAATTCAGTCATTCAGTGTGTGTGTGTGTATGCAGAGTACTTACTATGTGCCAAGCCATCATGGAACATTCATTGTTGTCCTGATGCCAGTCATCTATAGATTCTGATTTCACACTAGAGATATTTGGAGGAGATGAGAGAGATGGTGGCAATGAATGTCAGTTATTAATCTTCTTTTATAGCAATTAATTATGTATGGCATATGCATTTCCCAGAAACCAGAAGGGAAGTGCTCTATGCCATTTGCTAGAAATACTTTTAAATTAAAAACTCAATATAGCTATTACCCTTACTGTGAAAACTTTAGTATTCAATTGGTTATTGAGATTCTTATGAAGGGACAATGGGTAATTTTCCTCAAGTAAACAAATGAGTATAATTTTCCTTTCTAACTAATTTCTCAAGAAGTAGAACTTTAAGGCATTCATAAAAGTCTTTAGAGACATGCTGTATAAGTTAAAAATAAGAGAAAGAAAAAGCTTATGCCATTAAGATGCTTATTTTATCAGTGATGCTATAAATTCTGCCCTCTTGAGGAAGATTAAAATACCCATTCCAGATTGCTCTCTTAGGAAATCATATCATATGCTCCCCATGGAGATGAGGAAAGATGTCAAACCCCATGAAAATCCCCTAGTATTAAACAAATACACACACACATTTTTTTCCCCTAGTGGAATATTGCCTTCAATAAGCGATGACATTTTGAGGGGAGTGTCAGAAGTATTTTTCTTTCCTTCCTTGCATTTTGCTGTTTCTAGATAGTAATGCTTCTTCTTAAAGGAAACAGAGACGTAAAATATTATCCATCATTCACAGAAACAACACTTATTGTGGAAATGTAATGCAGATTTTTAAAAGAGGAATTCAATGTGGGCTCATCACCTTTTCCCAGTTCTGGCTGTCAGGGGATGCAGGAGATGAGGAGACTCATTTCACTCTCAAGGTCCATAGCAGTCATTTGCCATCAGAGAGACCAGTGACATTTTATATCCAATAATTATCAAAGGTAAGCCTGGATGGAATTAATATGATTCCATTGAGAGAAACTTGCACCAAACCATTTATACAAACTGTAGATAAATTTTCTTAAGTTGCTAGTTAGAAGCAGAGGCTTGGAAAGAACTCTAACTTAGCCACTCTACTCATGTAGAATTCCCTCCTACTGCTTGCCTATCAGCTAGGGGTGCAAAATCAATCAATTTATTCAACATAATAGTGGATACGTTTTGTTGAGGGGGCAGTGTTGAATGCCAGAAATTTCTTCCTTATACTGAACTGAAATGTTGTTCCCTATAACATGTTTCCTTTCTTGTTCTGGAAGAAAGTAGAAGCCACTTTCGCTGAGAATATTTGAAAATAGCAATCGTGTGACCGTCCCTTCTTTCCTTCTTTAGGTTAACCTGCCTAAATTTGTTTGTTTAAATTTTTATTATAACATATCGGTCTCTGAGCTTCCTCACCTTCCTGGTTGTCTTCTGTTTAGTTGTACATGTGTATGCGCACATGTATGTATGTTTTCTAGTGACTTTAAATAGACACATATAACTAAAGGGGTATATGTATCTATTTATATACTTAAATATTTATATATATATAAACACACACATATATAAATACATTCCATTAGCATGATATATTTTTTTAGAAAATGATTTGAATCCCTAAAGGGATCAAAGTTTGCATATAACTTTAATATGTTATAACATACACTGATTAATAATTTAAAATGTACTGCATTGGACTAGCATTTTGAAAGTAAAACACATACATTTCGATTCTTAACTATTTAACATAGCTTTAAAATATTGCATACAAAATAAATGCTTTTTTAGACCATTTCCAGGACTCCATACTGATCATGAACAAGAAGATCATCTGTGCTTGAATATCTTAGCTTTCATAAGGAATTATTTGTATAATATACTGTTTTTATTAAACTAGATGAAAATATCACCTGTGTACGTGGTCCTCCCCCATAATCCACCCCTGCTGACTCTGTTATGTGGCAGCCATGTGCCCAGGGGTTGGCATTAATTGATATGACAAATAGTCTCAACTGTAATCTTGATGTCATCCTTTGTGATGCCTTCCTTGTTATCCTAACATGAGAGTCAGCCACTTACTTATTCAGAAAAAAAGTAATATAATATTTTAATTGTAATAAAAAGTATCCATTAAAATGATGTAATGTTAATGCTATCATGTGGGTTTCAATATGTAAATGGTCAGTCACAACTCCACTAGAAACATACTCGTCACTAAATTCTCAAATATCTTTACAATGAACAAGTTCACATTTAAGAGAAGTCAGAAAATCAGAAGCCATCCCATACAAGAAGCAGAGGAATAATGGAAGAAAGTAGAAGTGTGGAAGGAACTTAAAGCAAAAGGATTAGTAATAATGGATCAGTACCAATTTCAATCATATATGACTTTCTACATGAGTGTCTATCAGGACATTTGAAAGTCTCCTGGAACACCAGGGAATTCTTTTTGATGTAGAACTATTCTGTGCATGACTCCTAACATCTTTCACCTCCCCCTGCCCTCATTCACTAAATATCTTTAATTCTCTTTAAGCATTAGAATAGTTTTTTTTTTTTTAACTGCTTCAAATTTCTAAAATGCATCCTTAGGGTTGTTCTGCTTTTGCTATGATTTTGCTAGTCAAGTTTAATTCTATCCTCTTATCAAGGAGTATTGAGTCAAGCATCCCAATCTAAGATCTAAGTCCATTGGCATGTGGCATTCTTATGGTCACATGGGCCTCTACTAATCCATCCATATGATTCTATCACACTACTTTTGCTTTCCATATGAACGGGCTTAGCCAAAGATGGTACAGTAAGAGATGAAGGTAAAGCAAGAGACCTATTGAGTTAGCCCTTATTGAACAATTCTCTTTTTATAAGCATAATTCCTCCATTAATAAGACAATATTAGTATTTCATATTCTACTTTTTTCCAACATACAAAACACCTTCTAACTACTAAAAGTAGATTATATGGATCCTTAATGTTTGGCAAAAGATGGAATAACCAAAAAGCAAAAAGACAAATATGTGAGGAGTAGAAAGAGATCTAGGTCCTAGATCTGATTCTTATACCAAGTAATGGAAGCATTTGGCCAACTCATCCAATATTGCCATGACTAAGTTTTCCTAGGAGAAAATTGAAAAGATTAGATGACATATTCTCACATCAATGTCATAAGTCTCTGGGGAGGGCTAATGGCTCTGAGAGGTATTCTGTTGGAAATATATTTAGGCCAACCCGTAATGCAAAAATCAAATGTGGAGTGAGAATAAAGAACTCTTAGCTTGAAAGACTTCCAAGATAGTTCCAATTAAAATTCTTTTTAAAAATTCAACTTTTATGGATATATGCATTTAACCATTTAGTGAGTCAAGTCTAAACCATGCAATTTGTTTATAGGAATTAGAATGTATCCTTTAAACATCCACACAGTTTTTCCAGTAGAATGATATTAGTATGCAGAGTATCTAACCACAGGAGATCAAAAAAGCATTTAAAAATACAAGATGAGTTCATTTGAGATGAAAACTAATGCTTACTGAATAAGTTTAATTTAAAATGTAACACCACTAAATAAAAAAGGCTCTGATATTAAAGAAACACAATGCAAGAGCAAAATCAGTAGAATAAGATAGCATTGCAATTGATTAAATATGTGACTTAACACCTCCTCAGAAGCTACAGGATAAAAACCCTGAATTTGAAATAGACAATCATTTCAAAATGCCTTTATATCTCATCTTGCCCTAATCATCCATGACTGAAACACTGTTATCCTAAGATTATAAACAGCATCAAAACCTGTGTAATTGAAATTGGGTGGGAATGCCAAATTAGGATAACAGCGTTGTATGCCAAATACATTTGTATCATCAGTCAATGCTGTTGGCTGTGGAAAAAAAAAGTTTGAGACTTTATTCAAGATAAGTGCTTCAGGGCTTCCCTGGTGGCGCAGTGGTTGAGAGTCCGCCTGCTGATGCAGGGGACACGGGTTCGTGCCCCGGTCCGGGAAGATCCCACATGCCGCAGAGCGGCTGGGCCCGTGAGCCATGGCTGCTGAGCCTGCGCGTCCGGAGCCTGTGCTCCACAACGGGAGAGGCCACAACAGTGAGAGGCCCGCTTACCGCAAAAAAAAAAAAAAAAAAAAAAAAAAAAATTAAAAGATAAGTGCTTCAATTATTAATATCAACCTAATTAGAAGTAAACAAGATCAAAGTAAGGCAATCAAAAGACACAGAATGACTGGGGTGCTGAAGTGAAGAAAAATGTTTAAGAACCATGAGTACAAATCAATGCATGGTCTATCTAAAATCTGATTAGCTAAAATATGCAAATTATAGGGAAGCCACAGCAAGGAATGTATTATAGAAACTATTTGGATAGCTGGATCAAGAGAATATGAATGATCCCTGCTGAGTGTGTACTCATTTACCTTAAGAAGCAGCTTGCTATCAGAAGGAACATGGAATTTACAGTCACTGGTTATGAATATTGACATTTCCACCTACTCTCTGTGTGACTTTGGAAAAGTAATCTCACCTCCATAAGGCACCATTTCCTCAATTTTGTATAGGACATAGTGATACCAGCTGTTCATAGGGTAGTTCAAATGAGATCACACATGTCAAAGCAGTGTGTAATCTGTAAAATGACATTCAAATGTTGGTTTATTACTATTTCTTTGCAAGTGTCTTACATGATTCTTTCAGTCATTACCTTTGCTCTAAGCAGGGGAAGTGTTAGTTAAGGGTATAGTCAGGCCACCAAGATTGTAATCCAGTTCTTCAGTCGCCCTGCAGTAGACATGTCAACGACTCTGCCTTCCTAAAACGCAGGAAGGACACAGAATCATAAATCACTCTTTTACAATTTGATCACTACTGGACTTCTATGTTGATATAACAGAAAAATTAAGTTGCTCTTTCCCCACAATGTGAAGACATGATCTCTAGGTCAGTTAATTCAGTGCATGTAATTATTATGCCTTGTTCACAGAGACTAATATCGCTGGGAGGGAATTAATTATTTTTGGATTGTTCTTGTTTATGTCTTACCATAATATGGTTTTGGATTAACACATTTAGATCCCAAGAGTAAATAAATGATAGATGGGCTTAAAAAGTGTATGGTTCATTTTTTTCTAAACATGAATTTTGAAATGGGCAGATAAATCCTGAAGTGCTCTAAATTCTACTTTCAGTTTACTTAATATTTTTTCTTTACAAAAAATAATAATTTACTTATTCTTATGGTAGAGTACAAGTTCATTCTGTAAGTATACTTTCTTTGATATTCTAGCATATAGAATTATTTCAGTAAGTGACTCCTTTTAATACTCTAGCAGTCCATTCATGGAAATTACTGTTGCAAATTATTCCATATAATATGTTTCTATATAGAATTCCACTAAAGGTAATTTACTCAATTAAATTACAAGAAATAAATGAGGAAATCCTACTAATAAAATGATTCAAGAGACAATTCTGAGGGGAATAGGTAGCATAGAAAATTCTTATTTATTTATATTAATCAAGCATAGAATTAACATTAATTATTTAGAGACCATCTAGCAGACAAAAGGAAATCACAATTTAGAAAAAAAGAAAAAAAGAAACCAAATGGTACTTTTACCATCTGAATAGGAACTTTTCTCAAAAATAAAATTTCCCTTTACTTCTCCTAACTCTTCAGGTTGAATTACTTATTCATGTAACCAACAAATATTTATAAGTGCCTGTGTGTGATATTAAATCAAAAATTTTGGGGAACACACTTCTGCCTTTAGGTTACTAATAATCTAGCTGGAGAAGTATAACATCTATGGAAAATATCTATAAAAATTAAGTATATTTATAATAATGTAATACCTTTGCATAATTCTTGATAATTCTCAAAGCACTTTTGGATATAATTATTTAGTTTGACCATTGCAGGCAGTAATTATCAGTGGTAAATGTTTGATACCAGTAAAGAAATGCCATGGTTCAAAGAGAATTTATGGCCTAGAGGTATTGCAAAATAGTGCTCTGAAATGTAGGAAGGGATAAAAATGATGCCATCTATCACAGAAATGGAAAATAAGTTGGATCAACTGGTTGGTGGGAAGATGAATCCCTTTTTGGACATAGTGAGATAGAGTTGACACTGGTAGCCTTAGGACATACATGAGAAAACTTCCAGCAGGTAATAATATGCATTTATAAAATAGAAAGGGGGGCAAAGGGCAAAGAACATGAATAGGCATCTAACAAAGAAGAAACTCAAATGACCAAGAACACACTTTTTTTTTTTTTCCAAAGAAGAAAATAAAGTATCTAGGGGACTGATGAAAGTTTAGATATAAGACAGGAAGCAAGTTAGGGTCAGATATGTGGATTTTTTGAAGCCATCCACATAATAGGAACACTTATATAAACTGCTACAAACATGTCTGTAATGGTGACAATTAAAATAATAAGTTATAAAAGACAGTGTAACAATGGCTATTGCACTGGTACATTGTAATGGTGAACAGTCCAAATATAATCTATCAAAGGAAATTTTACCAATAGATCAATAAACTAAATAATTTGGTGAAAGCTGGGGGAAATGAGTGGGTTGTAAGAGGAAGAGAGTAGAAATATAATAATTTATTAAAATAATTGCAGCTAAAGAAAAATCCAGACACCTAAAGGGCAATATCATTTTACCAACAACATTTTAATGCTAAAATAATATCCATGTTGGATGAGAGGTGAAATTGCATGAATTCTTCAAGAAAGAGAGGGGAGATAAAGGAGAGTGAAGAGTTAACTTTGTAGAGAAACGGGAGAAAGAAATGGCAGTTAAAGAAACAGGAAAAATTTTGAATTAGCAGAGAAGGGAAGAAGAAGAAGAGTGTAGCAAAAAAACAACGCCCCCTCCTCCCCCCCAACCCCCCAGAGCTTCAGAAGGTGTTTTCAAGCAGTAAACACATGAAATCTTGCAAAATGGACAGATGGCCAGAGAAATGTGTCACTAAGCACAACTGTGGCTCACCTCAGATGGAAATGGCTGACTGACCAGAGTCAGTATTTCTTACTTTTGCCATTTTAATATGTTTCCATTTCTGAAAGTGTTGGAATATATTAAATATATTTAAAATTGTTAAACTGCAACTATGATCTCTTAGTTTTCAGAATTAGTTTTGTCTCACAAAATGGGGTGAGACAAGTTCTTAACAATTTACGAGAATTAGCAATAAGGAAGGATGCAGGAAAGGGTTTATTTTAGTGGTGAGAGGACTGTTGTTTCCTGAGCCGACTGAAGAGGCTTATTCCCAGAACTGAGTGAGTTTTGTTTGGATTCTTTCACCCCTCAAAAATAATGATTATTCACAACAAGTCTATTGGCATAATAGTCTGATCTGATTATCAGTCTGAAGGCTGAGTTCAGAGAAGGGGAGGGAAATCTATTGCTAAAACCTCTAATTATCTTAAACTACTGCATTGACAGAGTCTATTTATTATTGCATTTTGAATTCACGAGGTACTTAAACTCTTTCAAAAACATTTTATTCACTGCAACACTAGTGTTATAGAAATTCTAGTGTTTCCTCAAGCATTGTTATATTTGTCCTTTGACTTGGTAAAAGTTTGTTAATTAAATGATGTATAAAATGTGTATAAAACCTACGTATAAATATTATATGATAGAATTGTATGATATTCACTAAGAAATCTAGATTCTACGTATACCTTTGGCCTCTAGCAGTTTTTTTTTTTTAACCAGCATTGAAGATGACCCCAGGCCTGAAGAGCATGATGACTATTTAACAAATTTATCCTTTAAACCAAATAATTTGAGGAAACCACAACTACTGTAAAAGGTAGGAGAAGGAGCTTATATTTCAGTTGTTTTGTGAACTGTAGAAAATTATTCACCATCTCAGTCATATCTTTATTATAATTTCCAATCATGCTTTTAAGAGAGAAGATGGTATATGTATGGCTTTAGAACCATCAGTATATATCATTTGGTATTTGGATAAAAAGCACAAAATACTCTCAACCATCTCTTCATTTCTAGGTAGAGAACAGCCTACTGCTATGAAATAAGAAATTTCCCCAAATCCATCCTCCTAGGTTTCTTAAAATTTGTCATGTGTAAACTTAACATGATGAGTAAAATATGTACTTTTGATGAATAAGTAGTTTTTGCTGTTAAAAACTTCACAAACTTTATTACAGGACAATGGTGAATTTGTTGAGGAAAGGGTATGTTTTTCACTTCTGAGCATTATCAAAGGAAGAATGGCAAAATGAAAATCTCAAGTTCCCCCCACCAACTCTTAGTATTGATAAAAAAGGCACAGGACTACAGATCTCTAAGTTCCTTTGAAAAGCTAATCATTTGGTATAATTCCCTCAGGAACTCATATTTTTTTCTATTTTAGGATTACTTTTTCCATTTCTTTGGTTCACTTTCTTTCAAATTGGAAAAGCCTCTATGCATAGCTCTTTTTGCTGAGAATTAAGTGGTTTACAATCCAAAAAGTATCTAAAGGAGTGCTTGGCACTTGGTAAGCACCACACTGGTGTTTATTGCCTGTGTAAAATCCTCAGGGGAAGGGACTTTTTTTTATGTGTCACTGTGTTCCCGAATCTAAGACAGTACTTCATACTGAAGGACATGAATTGGACTCAGTGAATCTCAGGCTTCCCTTGTATTGCTTCATTCACAGGCATCGCAATGCAGCATAAAAAAATCAAAAATGGCAATCATTTAACTAAGAGTATTAGTGAGGCCTCTTTCACTTAACTGTGAAGGCGTCCAGGAAATTATTTGAGTCTCTTAGCAGGCCCAAGACTCAGTTGACTCAAGTGTACAATGGGTTGAGCATTATCACCTGTAGTGTCTCTCTCAGCTCTACATTTGTATTGAGACATAAATTGCATTTTGAGAGATACTTTTAGCGAGAACTGAAAACACAACAGAAATTTCTCTTATAAAGAAGCCTCAATATGTGGCATCTAAAACATGACACAAATGAACCTATCTACAAAACAGAAACAGACTCACTGACATAGAGAACAGAATGGTGGTTGCCAAGGGGGAGGGGGTTGGGAAAGTGATGGAGTGGGAGATTGAGGTTAGCAGAGGTAAGGTTTTATATATAGGACAAATAAAAAACTAGGTCCTGCAGATGTAGAGAATGTACTTGAGGACATGGGGAGGGGGAAGGGTAATCTGGGACGAAGTGAGAGAGTGGCATAGACATATATACACTACCAAATGTAAAATAGATAGCCAGTGGGAAGCAGCCGCATAACACAGGGAGATCAGCTCGGTGCTTTGTGGCCACCTAGAGGGGTGGGATAGGGAGGGTGGGAGGGAGATGCAAGAGGAAGGAGATATGGGGATATATGTATATATATAGCGGATTCACTTTGTTATAAAGCAGAAACTAACACACCATTGTAAAGCAATTATACTCCAATAAAAATGTTAAAAAAAAATAAGGTCCTGCTGTATAGAACAGGGAACTATATATTCAGTATCCTGAATAAACCATAATGGAAAGAAAATATTAAAATATACTGTATATATATATATATATATATATATATATATATATATATATATATATATATATATATAATGAATCACTTTGCAGTACAGCAGAAATTAACACAACATTGTAAATCAACTATACTTCAATTTTAAAAAGAGTCTAAAAACTAAAAAAAAAAAAAAGAAAAAGCCTCAGACTGCAAGCACATGTACTATGTCCACATCCCAATATTCCTGTGAGCTTAACATTTTCTATAGAGTATTAGTTCATCTCTAAGCTTTTATTTACAAAGACCTCACTCTTTGATGTCAGAAAAGTCCAGGCAATGGCCACAAAGAGGTGACTAACCTTGGGAGGCTGGTAATCTTACCTCTGTGTTTCTAGATCTCTGTGGCCTTTTTATTCATCTGTAGTGACTGAATTTCCTGTGATCATTACTGGGCTTTAGGAAGATATTGGTGTCATATCCAAGGTGGCCTTAAGAATAACAACAGGCTGATGTATTCCCAGAAGTTCAGTCACTCTCTAATTCTTGGCACACTTGTGATTTCAGTTAAAGAAGACTGTTTCCCATTATGATCCAGTCTAATGTCTGAGAGCGTCAGTGAGGTAGTGAAAAATGCAACTGTGAATTATGAGGATACGAAAAGGAAAATAAAGGTCTTAGCTATCTTTAAAATTTTTTAGCAATCAGTTTTAAACATTCTAAGCAAAATAATCTATGTATAAACTAAACCCTGTATATTTTCATAATCTTACATGAACGCTTTTCTATCTCAAGCTGTCTAACAATACATTGAACAGGAAAAGATTGCTTGTTACCTAGGAGACAGGGTTGGCAAACTATAGCCTGGCACATATATTTTATAAACAAAATTTCATTAGAGCACACCCATGAATTGACTATGACTGTTTTTACGGTAGAGACTCTATGGGCCACAAAACCTAAAATACTTACTGACCATTTATAGAAAAAGTGTGCTGATCCCTGGCTTAGACCCTTGCTTCGTTTTATGACATGAGTCTGAGGGCTTAGTGTTATATCCAGAGATAGAGGCAAAATCCCAAAGAAACTTACCTCTTCCGATGCTACTAAAATTATCGATAAAATTTTTAACCATTCGTGAAGGAAAAACTTTTCTATTTTTAATTCAAATTTGTAAATAAAATGTAGTCAGATCCTTTTTGTAACACATAGTACATCATTTAAGATAGGAAGGAATACCTTGGTCAAAATCCCACCCTAAAAAACAGTTATGGTAGTATAGCATATTTTTTTATTGAATTATAGTTGATTTACAACATTATATTAGCTTCAGGCTTGCAGCATAGTAATTCAGTATTTTTACAGGTTTTACTCTATTAAAAGTTATTATAAGATAATTGCTAAAATTCCCTGTGCTATACAATATATCCTAATTGCTTATTTATTTTATACATAGTAGTTTGTATCTGTTAATCCCATACCCCTATCTTGCCCCTCCTCACTTTCCATACCAGGTAACCACTAGTTTTCTCTATCTCTGAGTCTGATTTTGTTTTGCTATATACATTCATTTGTTTTATTTTTTAGATTCCACACAATATTTGTATTTTTCTGTCTGACATTTCACTAAGCACAATATCCTTTAGATCCATCCATATTGCCACAAATGACAGAATTTCATTCTTTTTATAGCTGAGTAATATTCCATTATATATACTTTGCAAGTCTGTCTGTTGATAGACACTGGGTTGCTTCCATATCTTGTTTATTGCAAACAGTGCTTCTGTGCACACTGGGCTGCATGTATCTTTTTGAATTAGTGTTTTTTGTTTTCTTCAGATATACGCCCAGAATTGGTATCACTGCATCATATGTAATTCTATTTTTAGTTTTTTGTGGAAACTCCATACTGTCATCCATAGTGGCTATACCATGTTACATTCCCATCAACAGTGTATAAGCTTTCTCTTTTCTCCACATCCTCTCTTACATTTGTTATTTGTAGACATTTTCATGATAGCCATTCTGACAGGTGATATCTCATTATTGTTTTGATTTGCATTTCTCTAATAATTAGCCACGTTGAGTAACTTTTCATGTTCCTGTTAGCCATTTGTATATCTTCCTTGGAAAAACAAATCTATTCAGGTCTTCTGCCCATTTTTTCTCTGGGTTGTTTGTTTTGTTTTGTTTTTGATATTGAGTTGTATGAGCTGTTTATGTATTTTGGATATTAACCCCTTGTTCATCATACCATTTGCAAATTTTTTCTCCCATTCAGTAGGTTGTCTTTTCTTTTTTTTTTTTTTTTTTTTTTTTGCGGTACGCGGGCCTCTCACCGCTGTGGCCTCTCCCGTTGCGGAGCACAGGCTCCGGACGTGCAGGCCCAGCGGCCATGGCTCACGGGCCCAGCCGCTCCGCGGAATGTGGGATCTTCCCAGACCAGGGCACGAACCCGTGTCCCCTGCATCGGCAGGCGGACTCTCAACCACTGCGCCACCAGGGAAGCCCTGTCTTTTCATTTTGTCAGTGGTTTCCTTTGTGTGCAAAAGCTTTTAAATTTAATTAGGTCTCAATTATTTATTTTTGCTTTTATTTCTTTTGCTTTAGGAGACAGAACAAAAAATTATTGCTATGGTTTATGTCAAAGAGTGTTCTGCCTATGTTCTCTTCTAAAAGTTTTATGGTTTAAGGTCTTAAACCATTTTGAGTTTATTTTTGTATATGTTATAAGGAAATGTTCTAATCTTATTGTTTTACCTGTAACTGTCCAGTTTTCCCAGGACTTGGCTCTGGACTCCACGACTGTTTAGAGACCAGGTGGGGTGATGATCCTGCAGATACTCAGAGAGCAGGGGCCAGAGATCTAAGTTTCGGTGTTGATGCTAATACAGTATCATTTGTATCTGCAAGTTGGAGGGACCTAACGATGCTCAGATTACATATCTATTCCACACCTCATGCTTCGTCTGACAATTGTTTAATTAAATTTCAATGATCACTCTGTCCCAAAATGACTTTCAACCTCACCTCCCAGCAGTATTTTCACTCCTCCCTCTGCTCCTACCGTTCACCAAAATCACGTTGAATTACCTTCCTGACGCACGCACTTCAGTGCTCTGTGCTTTTGATCCTATTTTATCTCTCCCTAGAATTCTTATCTCATTTTTTCTTCCTCTCAAAATCTTAGTCACTCTATAAGGCTTAACTAGGTCAAACGTTATCTGTTCTCTTATTTCTCAAAGAGCACAGACTCCCCCATGCATTCATGGGTCACTTCATACTTCCATAAATCATCACGTGGTATTTTAAGTCTTCATAGTCCTTGTATCTCTCTTCTTGCTGTATGATATGTTACTTGTCTTTTATTTCCCCAGTGACTTACATGACCCTTGATATATAATAGAAGCTCAATAAATATTACATATTTTTTACATTATTGAACTCAACTCTAGCACAAAGTGTGAGTTTTTAAAAGCTCTCAAAACACTTTTATGGAGAATGCTTTTGCCCAACCACTTTTAAATCATTGCTGTCTTTTGTAAAACTGAGAAGAGATTATAAATTCACTCTAGTTTTCCAAAATATATGTGCTGATTACCTTTCACTGCTTTTCTGTGCGTTATCATTCAAATGAGTCTCTTTATGGCATCCCTGACAGGTGGTCTTGAGTGGCTCAGATTAAATGGGTGTTTTCATGTGTTCATGGGGAAGGCTTAGTTTTGGCTTATTACTGACAGTAAATCCATTCAGATCTATTGAAAAATTTACTCTTCAGTTTTATATCCTAGTGAGTTATCTTTCCTTTCAGAAACGTTTATCACAAGTTTCAAAAATATTAGTGTATGCTGTATATGACTTACTTTGTATCTTTTTAAAAAGCTGTTTGCTTACACTGGAAAATGTTTCTGATGTTTAATTAATGTTAAATTCTTAATACAAAGAATATCCTCACAGGCCAAAACAAGAATCAAATTGGACATGATCTTACCGAGCACCCCTCTGTCTGGGGACTGTTGGCATAGAATTTTATGTGTCATCTAAACTCACCTTGCTCTCCTAATGATTTGTTACTTGTGGGATATATCTCCACATAAAGGGTGAGATAAGCATCTCCACAAGACAGCCACAAATAATTATCAAGTGAAATGCAATGCAAGAGCAGTTCTGAGTTCTCTTGCTTTCTTGTCTCTCCAAGACTGATCTTTGACATTTATTAAATTGTCTTTTAAAATCTGGGTCTTAATTGGTACATTTTCAATTCTCGAGGAATAAATTCACACAAATCTGTCAGAAATGAACATTTTTGAAGCTTCTGTTAACAGCTGCTAGAAGCAGCTGGACTCATAGACAGTTTAGAATATGACAAGTCATCTAATTCTTTTGGCACTGAAGGCTGGCGTGACTTTAAATCCTTGAACTGCCGTAATCAGAGTTAAAAATAGACAAGAACTGTGTTGAGTTTTTTAAATGTGGAATTTCTCCACTTATTTTACCATTCATTTATTTAGCACCTCTGTAATACTGAATGATAGCAAATGCCAAATATAAATATTATCGAATTAAGAAAAAGAAGACACGACTATCAGTTTGGATAGTTGGCAAAGGGAAGGCTGTGTTGAGGAGCTGAATCTTAAAAGTCAATCAATTTTTACTCATTAAAAAAGGAAATAATTGAACAGTTATTTTATACCACATACTTTACTATTCAAAGGATAATTACAAGAGTAATGCATGTGCCTTGCCTTTTCTATATATGGTGTCAATGTGATTTAAGCTACAACATTCATTTATTGATGGTTTTATTTAAGCTGCATGAATAATCAAGACACTATTGTTCCTCTATATGAACTGAAGTGTGTTTTACATTGTCAATGCATTATAGAAAGAAGAATTGCTTTCTTTATATGGGTTTGTAAAGAATTGTTTAAGAAGTTCAATATATTAGATTAAATCACACATGTCCAGGATGAGAATTGGTTTTTGCTATTTACCAAGGCTAAGTAACCATTTACATAGCTAATGAAAGTTTTTTGCCTGATGTATATACTCAAATTGAGAATATCATTTTAAGTAGGCATACCAGGATTTTAAATGATTTATTGGAAAGTTAATGAAGGCAATTCTATTAAAAAAACCATTCAATTTTGTGAACTTCAGCTGTCCATGAAGCATGTTATTTATAAATACAGAGGTTGGGAAAGGGCATACTAGTTTGATATGGAAGCATAACACATTATCAACTGAAAAAAATGCACAAAGTGAGAACTGTGAGTTAAGTTATTTTTTAATTTTATTTTATCTATTTTTTTATACAGCAGGTTCTTATTAGCTTTCCATTATATATATATTAGTGTATATATGTCAATCCCAATCTCCCAGTTCATCCCAACACCCCCACCCCCACCCCCACCCAGGACTTCCCCACCTTGGTGTCCATACATTTGTTCTCTGCATCTGTGTCTCAATTCCTGCCCTGCAAACTGGTTCATCTGTACCATTTTTCTAGGTTCCATATATATGCATTAATATACAATATTTGTTCTTCTCTTTCTGGCTTACTTCACTCTGTATGACAGTCTCTAGATCCATCCATGTCTCTACAAATGACCCAATTTCGTTCCTTTTTATGGCTGAGTAATATTCCATTGTATATATGTACCATATCTTCTTTATCCATTCATCTGTCGATGGGTATTTAGGTTGCTTCCATGACATGGCTACTGTAAATAATGCTGCAGTGAATATTGGGGTGCAGGTGTCTTTTTGAGTTATGTTTTTCTCTGGGTATATGCTCAGTAGTGGGATTGCTGGGTCATATGGTAATTCTATTTTTAGATTTTTAAGGAATCTCCCTACTGTTCTCCATAGGGGCTGTATCAATTTACATACCCACCAACAGTACAAGAGGGTTCCCTTTACTGCACACCATCTCCAGCATTTGTTGCTTGTAGATTTTCTGATGATGCCCATTCTAACTAGTGTGAGGTGATACACACTGTAGATTTGATTTGCATTTCTCTAATAATTAGTGATGTTAAGCAGCTTTTCATGTGCTTCTTGGCCATCTGTAGGTCTTCTTTGGAGAAATGTCTATTTAGTCTTCTGCCCTTTCTTTTTTTTTTTTTTTTTTTTTTTTGGCGATATGCAGGCCTCTCATTGTTGTGGCCTCTCCCCTTGTGGAGCACAGGCTCCAGACGCACAGGCTCAGTGGCCATGGCTCACAGGCACAGCCACTCTGGAGCATGTGGGATCTTCCCGGACTGGGGCATGAACCCATGTCCCCTACATTGGCAGGCAGGCTCTCAACCACTGCGCCACCAGGGAAGCCCTCTGCCCATATTTTGATTGGGTTGTTTGTTTTTTTTAATATTCAGCTGCAGGTGCTGTTTGTATATTTTGGAGATTAATCCTTTGCCCCTTGATTTGTTGGCAAACATTTCTCCCATTCTGAGGGTTGTCTTTTCATCTTGTTTGTAGCTTCCTTTGCTTTGCAAAAGCTTTTAAGTTTCATTAGGTCCCATTTGTTTATTTTTATTTTTATTTCCATTACTCTAGGAGGTGGATCAAAGAAGATCTTGCTGTGATTTATGTCAAACAGTGTTCTTCCTATGTTTTCCTCTAAGAGTTTTATAGTGTCCAGTCTTGCATTTAGGTCTCTAATCCATTTTGAGTTTATCTTTGTGTGTGGCGTTAGGGAGTGTTCTAATTTTTTTCTTTTATATGTAGCTGTCCAGTTTTCCCAGCACCACTTATTGAAGAGATTGTCTTTTCTACATTGTATATCCTTGCCTCCTTTGTCATAGATTAGTTGACCATAGGTGCATGGGTTTACCTCTGTGCTTTCTATCCTGTTCCATTGATCTATATTTCTGTTTTTGTGCCAGTACCATACTGTCAGTGGTACGGTAGTTTTGTAGTATAGTCTGAATTCAAGGTATCTGATTCCTCCAGTTCCATTTTTTTCCCCTAAAGACTGCTTTGTCTATTCGGGGTCTTTTTTGTCTCCATACAAATTTTAAGATTTTTTGTTCTACTTCTGCAAAAAATGCCATTGGTAATTTGATAGGGATTGCACTGAATCTGTAGATTGCTTTGGGTAGTATAGTCATTTTCACAATGTTGATTCTTCCAGTCCAAGAACATGGTATATCTCTCGATCTGTTGGTATCATCTTTAATCTCTTTCATCAGTGTCTTATAGTTTTCTGCATAAAGGTCTTTTGTCTCCCTAGATAAGTTTATTCCTAGGTATTTTATTTTTTTTGTTGCAGTGGTAAATGGGAGTTTTTCCTTAATTTCTGTTTAAGATTTTCCCTCATTAGTGTATAGGAATGCAAGAGATTTCTGTGTATTAAGTTTGTGCCCTCCAACTTCACCAAATTCATTGATTAGTTCTAGTAGTTTTCTGGTGACATCTTTAGGATTATCTATGTATAATATCACGTTATCTAAACAGTGACAATTTTACGTCTTCTTTTATAATTTGCATTTTAAAATTTATTTTTCTTCTCTGAATGCTGTGGCTAGAACTTCCAAAACAATGTTGAATAATAGTGGTGAGAGTGGACATCCTTGTCTTGATCCTGATCTTAGAGGAAATGCCTCCAGTTTTTCACCATTGAGAATGATGTTTGCTGTGGGTTTGTCATATATGGCCTTTATTATGTTGAAGTAGGTTCCCTCTTTGCCCACTTTCTGGAGAGTTTTTATCATAAATGGGTGTTGAATTTTGTTGAAAGCTTTTTCTGCATCTATTGAGATGATCATATGCTTTATATTCTTCAATTTGTTAATATGGTATAACACAATGACTGATTTGCATATATTGAAGAATCCTTGCATCCTTTGGATAAATCCCACTTTAGTATGGTGTATGATTCTTTTAATGTGTTGTTGGATTCTGTTTGCTAGTATTTTGTTGAGGATTTTTGTGTCTATATTATTCAGTGATATTGGTCTGTAATTTTCTTTCTTTTCTGTAGTATCTTTGTCTGGTTATGGCATCAGGGTGATGGTTGCCTCACAGAATGAATTTGGGAGTGTTCCTTCCTCTGTAATTTTTTTTTTTTTTTGAGAAGGATGGGCGTTAGCTCTTCTCTAAATGTTTGATAGAATTCACCTTTGAAGCCATCTAGTCCTGGATTTTTGATTGTTGGAAGATTTTTAATCACAGTTTCAATTGCATTACTTGTGATAATTCTTTTCATATTTTCTATTTCTTCCTGATTCAGTCTTGGAAGCTTATACATTTCTCAGAGTCTGTCCATTTCTTCTAGGTTGTCCATTTTATTGACATAGGTTTGCTTGTAGTCATCTCTTAGGATGCTTTGTATTTCTGTGGTGTCAGTTGTAACTTCTCCTTTTTCATTTCTAATTTTATTGATTTGAGTCCTCTCCCTCTTTTTTCTTGATGAGTCTGGCTAATGATTTATCAATTTGTTTATGTTCTCAAAAACCAGCTTTTAGTTTTATTGATCTTTGCTATTGTTTTTTCCATTTCTTTTTCATTTTTTCCTGCTCTGATCTTTATGATTTCATTCCTTCTGCTAACTTTGTGTTTTGTTTGTTCTTCTTTCTCTAGTTCCTTTACATGTAAGGTTAGATTGTTTATTTGAGATTTTTCTTGTTCTTGAGGTAGGCTTGTATGGCTATAAACATACCTCTTAGAACTGCTTTTGCTGCATCCCATAGGTTTTGGATCATCGTGCTTTCATTTTCATTTGTCTCTAGGTATTTTTTGATTTCCTCTTTGATTTCTTCAGTGATCTCTTGGTTATTTAGTAATGTTTTGTTAAGCCTCCATGTACGTGTGTTTTTTACAATTTTTCCATGTATTTGATTTCTAATCTCATAGCGCTGTATTCAGAAATGATGTTTGATATGATTTCAATTTTCTTAAATTTACTGAGGCTTGATTTGTGACCCAAAATGTGATCTATCCTGGAGAATGTTCTGTGCACACTTGAGAAGAAAGTATAATTTGCTGTTTTTGGATGGAATGTCCTATAAATATCAATTTAATCTATCTCGTCTCTTGTGTCATTTAAAGCTTGTGTTTCCTTATTAATTTTCTGTTTGGATGATCTGTCCATTCATGTAAGTGAGGTGTTAAAGTCTCCCACTCTTATTGTGTTATTGTCGATTTCCTCTTTTATAGCTGTTAGCAGTTGCCTTATGTATTGAGGTGCTCCTATGTTGGGTGCATATATATTTATAATTGTTATATCTTTTTCTTGAATTGACCCCTTTATCATTATGTAGTGCCCTTCCTTGTTTCTTGTAACATTCTGTATTTTAAAATCTATTTTATCTGATATGAGTATTGCTACTCCAGCTTTCTTTTGATTTCCATTTTCATGGAATATCTTTTTCCATCCCCTCACTTTCAGTCTGTATGTGTCCCTAGGTCTGAGGTGAGTCTTTTGTAGACAGTGTATATATGGGTCTTGTTTTTGTATCCATTCAGCAAGACTGTGTCTTTTGGTTGGAGTATTTAATCCATTCACATTTAAGGCAATTATCAATATGTAAGTTCCTATTACCATTTTCTTAATTGTAATGGGTTTGTTTTTGTTGGTCCTTTTCTTCTTTTGTGTTTCCCATTAGAGAAGTTCCTTTAGCATTTGTTGTAGAGCTGGTTTGGTGGTTCTGATTTCTCTTAGCTTTTGCTTGTCTGTTAATCTTTTGATTTCTCCATCAAATCTGAATGAGATCCTTGATGAGTAGCATAATCTTGGTTGTAGTTTCTTCCCTTTCATCACTTTAAATATGTCATACCACTCCCTCTGGCTTGTAGAGTTTCTGCTGAAAAATCAGCTGTTAACCTATGGGAGTTTCCTTGTATGTTTTCTGTTGTTTTTCCCTTGTTTTCAGTAATTTTTCTTTGCCTTTAATTTTTGTCTATTTGATTACTATGTGTCTCGACATGTTTCTCCTTGGGTTTATCCTGCCTGGGACTCTCTGAGCTTCTTGGACTCAGGTGACTAGTTCCTTTCCCATGTTAGGGAAGTTTTCAACTACAATCTCTTCAAATATTTTCTCAGATCCTTTCTCTCTCTTCTTCTTCTGAGACCCGTAAAATGTGAATGTTGTTGCTTTTAATGTTGACCCAGAAGTCTCTTAGTCTGTCTTCACATCTTTTCATTCTTTTTTCTTTATTCTGTTCCATGTCAGTGAACTCCAACATTCTGTCTTCCAAGTCACTTATACGTTCTGCTACCTCTGTTATTCTGCTATTGATTCCTTTTAGTGTATTTTTCATTTCAGTTATTGTATTGCTCATCTCTGTTTGTTCTTTAATTCTTCTAGGTCTTTGTTGTACATTCCTTGCATCTTCTCATTCTTTGTCTCTGTTCTTTTTCTGAGGTCCTGGATCATCTTCACTATCATTGTTCTGAATTATTTTTTCTGGAGTGTTGCCTATCTTCACTTCATTTAGTTGTTTTTCTGGAGTTTTATCTTGTTCCTTCATCTGGTACATAGTCCTCTGCCTTTTAATCTTGTATATCTTTCTGTGAATGTGGTTTTTGTTCCACAGGCTGTAGGGTTGTAGTTCTTCTTGCTTCTGCTGTCTGCCCTCTGGTGGATGAGGCTCTCTATGAGTTAAGTTTAACTGGGGCAAAATGATGACTATAGCTTTGGAGTCAGCATTTCAGATAAGCTCCGAGAAACTGCTCCAAAGAGGTAGGGAAAGTTAGTATATATGTGATTTTGGTGAAGGGGAATACATGCAATCAAGCACACATTTTTTGCAGAAGCTCTCTGCTAGTCTTGTGAAGGTTAATGTTAGTCACGATAAGCAGTCATCACCATGAAGGATTTTAGTGATTTTCTAAATGAGGATATGAGGAGATGCAAGGATCGGGCTCTCAAAATTGTCTCCTGAAAATATCTAACTACCTGAAGACAGTTTTTCTCAGGACACAGAGTGTCTTATTCCTGATCTCCACCCTGAGCTCCTTTCAGGGAGTGTTGAAGGTCAGTAGCTGTAGTGGCTCATAATTTGATCCTTTTAGAAGTAGATGGCAACTGCCAATTTGTAGGTGGTGCCACTAAAATGCAGAATACTTACTTTTCTGATCTTCTTCTAGAGGTTATAAAAAGAGTTTAGATAAGCTTTGCAGAAAGCTTTGTAGAACTCAGATGGACCATAGACAATGGAATTATGTCTCAGGTATCACATTGCTTAGAAGAGGAAAATATGAACAGGTTAACTAGAAAAAATCAGGATAAATGCTGTCATGGCAGTGTTGGATAGATAGAGGGGATATTTAGAGAAGTGAAGAGGAAAGAAAATTAGGAAATAGGAAGTGTTTGGATTAAAAACCTGAAGTTCACAAGTGAGCATGGTGTGTTTAACCATCAGTAGGAAAGACTTGGCCTTTAGCTGAAGACTTACTTTGGTGTGAAATATACAGAAAAACCAAGTTAGCTTGATATAGTAACATCAAAATATGGATGATCTTTTTCTTCTAGTTCTTAAAAAACAATGGCAGATTTTGAACAAGTAAGGATAAATGATTGTGAAGATCAGTTAGGGGAGCAGAAGAGTAGAGAGTAAAATGAAATATAAGCAATACACCAAGTTTGTACTTCTTTACATAGTCTAGGCATGGCATGGGCTGTGGCTGTGGTAGTGAAAAATAATGAGAGAGGACAATTGAGAATTTAGTGACAGATTGAAAAGAAAGCTATTTCAAAACTGGCTCTGAGATTTGAAGCTTGGCTATTGGGAAAGAAGAAAAATTATTGGCAGAAATGAAGAAATCAGTTTGGATAGGAGATATGGCATTAAACTTGATTTAAAAAATAAATAAAAATAAATGTATTTCATTTGAAGAGATGATGAAATAAGCAAGGAGTGATAACATGGAGAAAGCATGTGAAAGGACAAATAAAAAGTAAAAATATGCAACTTAATTCTCATTTACCTTAGAAAACTTGCAAGTACTTTCTCATCTGTTCAAATGTATATAAATCCTTTTGAAGATGAGATACGCTTTTTGTCAGCTTTATGACCCCAAAATGTCCTTCTCTTGAACCTGTGAGACTTTGAAATGCAAGCATTAAGGGAGACAGCACCCCAACCATCCCCCAGTTTCTATCAGGAGTGCAGGAACCTAATTGCCACTAGGTGAGCCTTGCCTCACTCCAAGTTGCAAAACTACATTCTGTCATAAAGAGAGATGGATAATGCTAATTAGCTCACACAGATGGTCACCGTAATATCCAGGCAAAGTTAGGATGAATTATGAGTGACAAATGGTACTTCAAGTCCTCTTACTTGAGGACTAGTTATAGCTTATGTTGAAAACATGTCTTTGATGTGTTGTATCTGCTTGGCTATATAAGGGGGTGAGATTTATTTTTGTCTTTGCCGTTCCTTAGCTGATTGTCTACAATGCTTATCTCATTCTGATTTAATACTTATTCAGTAAGATAATTGTTTCTTTATCTTCTACCTTTGTGAAGAGGTTTTCTGGGTTAGGAGAAGATTTTGTTTTTAATTATATTTTCCCACTGCCTGATATTGTAGACAAAGGGTCAGGGTTGAATATGGACATTTAAATTTGTCATCATAGAGACAACAATTGAAAATGATGATGGTAAGAACAGTTAACTAAGAAAGTGAAAGTGAGAATAGTTAGGGACAAGGGTCTACATTTTTTAGAGCACCAGAGTGGCAGGGTTGGAAGAAGAAGTGAGTTAGTGAGCTGTGGGAGTGGGAACTTTCTCCAGTGAAATACTGGTAGAACCATTCTGTATAATAACATAGAAGATGAAGAAGGTAGAGAAACAGTTTATGAAATAAATGTTCAACTGTCCAAAGTCCCCCATGACGTGGCTTCTTGTCTGTCTCTCCAGCCACTCTTTTCCTCTCAACGTTCAACTCCTAAGGTAACTGGACATTTAGAGTCTGTTGGTTTATTTAAATCTCAGTGATGATCCCTTGCCTGGAATCCCCTTTCCTTCACCTAGATAAGATCTCCTCAGTCCTAAGGCTAAGTGTTGGCATCTCATCTTCCAGGAGGCCTGTCCTAACCACCTTCCTCCTAACTAGTGCTCCACATGTGCTTCCTTAATGCCCTATGCACATTTCCTTTACAATCTTTCACATGATTTTTATAATGACCTTTTCTGTGAATCATTCATCAATACTGTGCGCTCCTTTGGGGGCAAGGGTGGGGAGAGTAAGGATGGCTTATCTATCTGTGTGTTGTCAGTACTTAACATGGGGACAACCACATTAATATGTTTGTTTACTCAAAACAGACAAGCGTCAGGAGGGCTTAATAGAATGAGACTTCTTTTGCAGAATAAGTTCCTTGTAATCAGCTCTGTTGAATATGTAAGCCTCTAGCTACTTGTGAATTGAAATGTGACTAGTCCAAGCTGAGCTGTACTGTAAGTGTAAAATGCACACTAAATCACTGAGTCCAAACATTGTGAAATAACCTTTGAATTATTTTATATTGATCACATGTTTACCAATACAACATGATAAAATGATATTTTGAATATTTTGGGTTAAATAAAATATAGTAGCAAAATTTTCTCTTTTCATTTTTTTAAATGTAAAATTGTATATGTGGCTCACATAATATTTCTATTGAAAAGCACTAGTCTAAATGAATGAATTTCCAATAATATGTTCAAATATAAAATCACTAAAATTAATATGCCTAAATGCTGGAAAAATTATGATATTTTCTGATATTTCCAACTCTAGAGGTAAGGGCTCCTTGGTCAAAATTCAGGCTTTTGTCAGATTTTTTAAATGATAGGTCTGGAAAACCAACTTGCTTCCTGACAAAATTTTATAGAAATCACTTAATAGAACAAGCAGGTTAGAGTTTTTCCTTTTAAGAGATGAGTTCCCAGCACACTCAGTGTGTGAGTTCTCACAATATCCTAGCTCTAATATCCACACTGATCACCCCCTCTGTGCCCTAAGAATATGTAAAGCAGAATTAAGGCAATCATTAATCATTGATGAGTTAATCATTTGCTTGTCATCCATGGATTCAGCACACATTTACTGAATGTTTCGCATGCACAAAGCTCAACCACAAATATAGAGTTTCCCACACTGAAATAAACAAACAAGATCTCTATATTCACACAGCTTACATTTTAAACAGAATAGAAACAATAATCAAGTAAGTAAATGAATAAATAAGATCATTCCACATTTCTTTGAGGATTGCTTTTGGCCACACATAACAGAATACCTGGACAACAATGGCTTAAACTGTACGGATGATCAGTGTTTATAGAACAAAAAATTCAGAGAAAAGCAGCATCAGGTAGGGTCAGACAACCAACTAGGGACCCGGAGCTCAGGGTTTTTCCTCTTTCCAAACCATAGTCTTTAGTGTAATTGCTTTTAGCTTTTATGATTTTTTTTTTCAAGTGTTTATGATGGATGGTACAGCTCCCAGCATCTCATCTGAGATCAAGAGATCTCCTCTTTCCCAGGAATGCTCAGCACTCTTCCTCTTATTGATCAGAACTGGATCACAGGGACTTGTTCAGCTGCAAGGAAGTCTGGGAAAGCATGTGTTCACAGACCCTGTAGTGGAGCGGGCAAGAGAGAAGGAAGTTGCAAAATAGCCTCAGTGTGGTTTTTCTTCTCTTTTAATTGCATTCAGATGGGTCTTACAAAGAAAACAGAATAATGAAATAGAGAACAACTGGTGTATGGGGGGGAATATTTGAAGAAAATCTAAAAGGGCATTTTAAAGGAGGTGATATTTGAGAAGAGACTTAAATGATGAGAAGAAAACAACCTTGCAAATATTTGGGAGAAAGTGTTCCATGGACATGTCAGACTAGTAGAAAATTCAAAGCTTCTTGTTCACAAAGGGGATCCTGTACAATTTGTTGCTGAGCCTCTGTATGAATCAGGGTTTTTCCAAGAAACTGAACAAGTAGGGTATAATATTATTAATATAAATAATTTCTTTTAATTCTCCCCTCATATAACTTTTTGACAATACACTTTATTATTTCTCCAATTTCTCTAGAAGATTTTAAACTTAATATTTTAAAATGAATAATCTAAATAGTCACTCATTTCAACAACACTTCAGCTAATTAAAAAAGGCAGGTGCAATGAATATTCCTGAATAAGATATTGAATTGACAGAAACCTAAAACAGAATGAAGTATCTGACACTTTCCTTTCAAGTCATGTTAATATTAAAAGAGATGAAACATAGGTACACATGTTATAAGACATTAGATGACAGCTTTCCATCATCATCATAACAATGTTGCAAAGTGATGCATTTGGTAGGCTGAATACAGAAATATATACTAAATGGAATATAGTATTGAAAAGAGTATCAGCTTTGCAAATTTCTGGTTAAAAAATATCTTACTTCTTTCCTTCCTCCTTTTCTTTCTAGAAATCTCACTCATTTCTCTTTCTCTCCATGAAGAGAAGCCAAACTTCTGCCTATAGCAAAAGCATTCAGAAACACATATTCTCATCAAACAGAGGCAGTAATAGACAGTTCTTATGTCACAGTAACGAGAGTTCTTACATCACAGTGATGTCAGATTTGCTGTATGATTCCTACAGGATGGAAAGAGTAGGTGGATAAAAAAGACAAAAGCAGTTGTGGTGAGAAGAGGAAAAGAAAAGTCTAATACAGAATGGATGGAAAAAAATATGTATACTTGAATCTGCCAAAATATTACACCAACACTAAATTGAGAGTTAAGAAGGGCCAATAGTAGACTCTAGTGTCAAATAATTTATGTATTGCTTCAGTTTAAGTTAAAATATTGTCTAGATCTGAACAATCAAGATAGTAATAATAATCAATAGCTATAATTAGAATTAAGATATTTATCATCCAATATTCAAAGTTATTTTCAATATTATATATACTATATGCTATATATAATATTGAAAGTGCATGTGTACTTTTCATTGTGCTAGGCACTGATGGTTCACAAATCCATGGATGGATCTAATATTGGCTGTGATTAAGAAGATCATGATCTAATAGGGGGATATGAGGGTAAGGACCATGATGATGGACACCTAAAAATTACAGAATTACAGTGTAATGTGACACATGCTCCAAAAGACCTACATCCACAGAGCCACTCATGCACACAAAAAGAATCAGGTAATATTTTACACAGCAGGAGTCACTTCCATTGAAGTCTTAAGGCTGATGAAGTTATTAAATATACTGTAGACTGATTCACTCAATAACCATTTCTACACCTTTTTCCAGTGCTATTTTCCCAGAAATCCTTGTAAATAGGTGTGACCAGTAAGACATAAGGGGAAGTCTAATGGGAATTTATGGGAAAGTCTTTCCTCTCATGCTGAAAGTTCTACCCTTTTTTCCACTTTTCCTTCTTTATTCATCTCTAATCTAGACTGTGGAAAGGATGGCCAAGCTGCACCAGTCATACTGTCTAACATTAGAAAAGACAGATAAATTTTCCTTGACACCTTGAAGCTCTAAACAACACCAGCCGCCACCAATCTGATTTAATCTTGATGCATGGAAAAAAGGAAACCCCTATTTAACCAAAGCCCTGTAGAGTATTCATTTTTTTCTTTTGCAGCTGAATGCTTCTAACTAAGCCATAGGAAGAGATGAGATCACTTGTGAATGCAGAAGAAAAAAGAAAGAAAGAAAGAAAACAGTCACAGGGAATCCCCAAATTAAAGGACCACAAGGCTGGAGCAGACAGCAATGTCTAGAATTCCACAGGCAGATTAAAAATGGTTTTGTGGACAACAAAAGAAGAGACGTTTTCTCATAGAATAAATGTTCAAATAGGTTAGTTGCTGTGAAATTTGGGAAAAAGTGAGAAGAGGCTGTTGGATTTGATCATTGGTGGGGGTATTGCTGTTGTGGAGAGTGTAGATTTAGTGAAGTGCTGAGGATGCGAATGAGATGGGCATGGACTGTGGAGCACATGGGAGAAGGTGTGAGAACAGTTAGGACAGAATGATAAAGGTACATCATTTAAATGGCGGAAAGAGATAGGACAGTGATTTTGAGAAAGAAGCAATGTTGGGGAAGTTTTCTTTAGCTTCAGGATGTGACGAACTTAAGAAAAAATGTTCACTGGAGAGAGAAGTACAGTAAGGACAAGAGGTCATGAAGGGAGTGGAAGAGAAATGATGCCCAGGCATGGCATGGAGGGACCAGAGGCCAGCTCCCCAAAGGAGCAGCATCCATGTCCTTCAGAGAGGAAAGGGTGGGTGTGGATATAAGAAAGAGGTATACAGAGAGAAAGCACTGGTAATATTCTTTATTTCCTTTGTGAAAAGATGTAGTCAACTTCTTAGGGCAAGCAGCTAGACGTCAGGTACAGGATTTCAGTATCTGGTAGAGGTTTGGAACAACCAACTGAAGAGATGAGATTGGACAAGGACTCCTGGAGGGCCAGGTACAAAGTTGCAAAGACGATTTGAGCCCCAGCCATGGCTGTAAGCTGTTGGTCCTTCAATAAATGCCTAGAGTCTGAACATGACAGCTGCTGGTTTGTGCACAAATATGCGTTTGGGGTAGATGTCTGATGAGGCTTCTTTTCTGCACCCTATTCTCATTTGTATAAAACACAACAGTTACAATAAGCATCAAAGGGAATTTGGAAGAGGTGAAGAAGTTGCAGAAGGACAAAGAGTCCTAGTGGGTTGGAGGGAGAGGTTGAAGGAGTGAGATGTGGGTACACAGTGGGTAAGGGGAGGAATTCCTCTCTGCCTTGCTCTCAAGGGAATTGAATGGGGAAGGAGAACATGGGCCTTCACCCCTTTCTGGCCCCATCTTGCTATTTTCATGTTCCTCCTGAGACAGGCTGGGACCTGGGACGCTTTGCTGCAGTGCTGCAATGCTTGCACCTGGACAGCAAAATACGAAGAGACTATAAGGGACTAAAAATAACTGTGTGTATGTGTAGTTGGGGCAAATTATGGACAAAAAGATACAAAAAGACCAAAGAACCCGATTGATACTTCTGAAGAGCGGGTAGCAGAAACAGGGTGTTGGGAGCAAAATCAGGGTACTGTGCATGCCTCTTGCACTCAACACCACCAAAGAGGTGGGTAGACCACCTAAACCACCCCTCCAGCTGACCCCTCAACACATCCTTACCCTCACCCTATATAAGGAATCATCTCAGCCCCCCTTGTGGAGCTAGTGAGCAAGGGAAAATGTTGCTTGTGTTCACTCCCCACTGTGGCTGCAGGGACCCCATTGAAGCCTTGCCTGAATTTCTTGTCTGGCCTCTAGTCAATTTCTATTGATTGGGGAAGGCCAAGAACCCTGGTCAGTATCAGTCCCACCCCCAGAGTCACACAATTCAGCAATAACTTCATAGTATCCCCAGGAACACATCCCATAGTGTAAGTCCATATTTTCTCTGTTTTAGGCATTTGTAAATGTTTTAAAAACGTTCTAGGTTCTGAATAAATTGTACTTCAACCTTATCTGCTTGTAATATATATGACACATGCATTTATACATGTGTTGTATCTTTTTCTAATTTCTAATTTTTATCTCATTACAGAGAGAAATCATTCTAAAGTAAGATTAACACCGAATAAGAATATTTTAATTTTCAAAGGAAATTGTTTCCATATTAAATTAGACTAAACTGTAATTCCTATATTTTTGAAGTATTATCAAAGCATAAAATTTAAAAATATATTTCAGCCTCTGAAGGGCATTCGGAGTCTATGGCCTGTAAGGGAATTCTCTATTACTGTTTATCTATGTTCTCAAAATGCTTGATCAGCCCAGCTCTTGAATCCTCTGATCGGCTTCCCTGGGGCAAATGATTATTCTGGCAACACAGAGCATCAGCATTTTTTCTGTGGGTTTTCCCTCAGTGAATGACAGCAGACTTTTTCAAAGACAAAGCAGTGCTTCTGAACGGTCTTCCTAAACCTATGATTCCATCAGACATGAGCAGGGCAGGAATTTTCTTCCCTCAACTCAGAATTAGTGAGAAAGTTGTCAAACCGGCTATACCTGCCTACATTCTCAGGCTCAGGGCGGCTCCCTTACCTCATCTTTCCACCCTCGTTAAAAAAAAAACAAAAAAAACCCATCGGAGACAGCAAGACTGTGTGACTAAGGCCATATTCGGTACCATTAGAGACTTTGCTAGAAGTCCAGGAAGAAATTATGATAAATGTTCAAAGTCCTTGACATATCTGAATAATGAACTGGCAATTCAGAAGAACTGACCTCAAAGGAAACCTCGGCCATCACGTTGAAGGTTCTATGTTACCTTGTAGGAGTGACTTTGGAATGACTGAAGGATGTTGAAAGTAGGACAATTCAGGCACAGAATAAAAAGTTGTTTTTTCTTTTCCTTATAACTGGAGCTTTCTGGTGGTGGAAGGGCACACTTCTATGTCTTTGGAGGTAGGGACTGATGAACCTTCTGTGAGGATTGCTCTAAGAGTGGAAATTTGAACTAAATACTTCTAAATTTCTATCCATTTGGAGTCAATAAATAAATATGTTTCCAACATTTCTCAAGTTTTATTCTTTATGGGAAGTTAATATGATTTTTAAAAAAATGGTTCTCCAGTTAAGTTATGTTTGGGAAACACTTTCCTTTTTTCAGACATATGGTGCACATTAGTATATTAAATTTTGAGTAGACATATGTTTTAACCAAATGCTTTCCAAATGTTTCCTACCATAGAACTGGCTTTTAGTTTGCTTTCAAGGCTTTTAGAAGGAAGTTTTTGTTTTGTTTTGCTTTATTTTCTTTAAAATTCTGGTTAATTTCTTAAGGACACCAGACACATAATATAAAGATTTGAGGATGATCTATTGCCCTAATAATCTATATTTTCTAAGCAATATGCTAAATTCCAATGGTCAGAAAATATAAGACCAACTCTTAAAATGTGTTTTTTTTTTAAATATCAAGGTATCATGCCTTCCTTCTAAAATGAAATCCCATATATTATTTATCTTCTAAGCTATGATACATAATAAAAATCCTTTACAGTAAAGCCCATAACTTTCTGAGAACTGGTGTGTGGCTGAACTAAATGCTTTGCTCAGAAGGAAGGTGATGCTCTTACCTGTCCAGAATCACTGTGCCTGGGAGAAGGGATGGGTCATTATTTCAAGGCAGTCACACACCCTATTATTGTAAGTGCTGCTCATGAGTGATGATGGCTGTCATTTCAGGCATAAAGCAGAAATAATGGTGAACTTGATTTTAAGGCTCCTATTTTGATGTAGATTTCATGAATCAGCTGCTTCCTTAAAAGTAACTCTCTAAAAGCAAGAGAGTGATATCCTAAATTGGATCCTGGAACATATAAAAGACATTAATAAACAAAAAAGGTAAAATCTAAATTAAAGTCTGTAGTTTTGGTTAAAGTATTGTAACCATGTTACTTTTGTAGTTTTGAAAAATATACTATGGTCTTTCTGGTAAGTTGTGAACATTAGGGGAAGGCAGTCAAAGGGTGAACATGAACTCTAATATCTTTGCAAATTTTCTAATTAACATTATTCCAAAATTTAAAAAAAATAATCCAATATGAGGAAAGAAGTATTAGTTTCTTTCTAGCAATCCTGAGAATCATGGTTTTGCTTTTCAGTAGATTTGATATGAGCAAACAATATGTAAAGAAATCTAAAACCAAAATTTAAAAAAAGACCCCATGTTATTTCTTAAACCTTAAGAGATGGAGGGAGGTAATTTTATCCTTGGCGTCATAATTCTTCTTAGAGTGATGGATCTTTTTTTAGGAATATACCTTGATAAGTTTATAACACAGAGCCTAAGAGCATGGTCAAGACAAAAAAAGAGTTAAGGGACCTCTGCATGACATTAAATTAGTTTTTGGTTTGTAGAGGAAGGAGCAAAACACAGAGATAATAAGCCGAGAAGGAAAGAAGAGATGAAAAGATCCAGTGATGTGGCATGGGAAGCAGAAGTACGAGGATGAAGCTACCAGTGAATAAAGGTCCACAGCAAATGGTGCCAAGCCTTTTAGAACCAAGAATATCAACCACTTAAAATAGTTTGCATGTTACTCCATAAATCTCTCATTTGTCTCTTTAACTTTCTACAAAGTCAACAGTCTCTGTGTTTTAGTATTTGGATGCTTCTGTATGAGGGGAATGGGTTGGGAGGTTTGGGTGTGAAGTACAGAAAAAGCTGACTCCTTGGATAGTTGAAATGGAATAGAACAGATCTGATGTGAGCCATACAATGAGACAACATTTAATGTTCATAAACTCAGGAAAAGAACTCTAAATCCAAGGGTGACTAGGACTGGTTGAATTTTAGGAGGAGCCTTGGTTATACACAATTCACTGGCTAGCAGATAAAATCAATCTTATCAAACATTTCAGGGACAGAGATCCAAACAGCCATTTAGACTTCTTTATTCTCACAATAAGATATATTATGCTAAACTAATATGCACCTGTCTGCTCATTTTAGTCATCTTTTTAATAAACAATTGGATTTTATAATGATTCAGAGTGAGGCATTTTTTACATATTATTCACAGAGGTTATAAAAATGGCCAATCAGACGTGACAACCACCATGCTTGATTTCTATAGTGTTTTAAAATAGTTTGAATTAGTGTTCTAAATTGATGAATAATATTTTTATCATAAAAGTCTTAGTTTCTGGCTTCCTTTGAAAAGTCAGAAGGTGAAGCCACATTGCACACACAATTTCAGATGCTGAAGTAGGTGGAGATGGCGCAGAGGAGTCTCCCAGGGTTAGGCATGAGCTTTGCAGTCACTCCTCCACCCACCGGCCCCCCATCTCCATCACTCCCTAGGGCCTCGCTCTGAAGCCCCCTTCACTCATTTCATCCCCGAGCAATAGGGCATTTAACTGGCAACCACAGTCTGTCATAGTAACTCCTCTAATGAAACAAATGAATTTTACTCTTAGCAATTTGCACATAGTAGCATACTTGGATATATCAAATTATTTAGAAACCATATTATAGAAAAAAAAAAAACTTCAGTTTTGGATTTAGACAGATCTTTTTTCCCCCAGCTTTATTGAGATATAATTGACATATAACATTGTCTAAGTTTAAGGTGTACAACATGTTGATTTGATACACATATTTTGCAACATGATTGCCTTTGTATAGTGTCAGCTAAAACATCCATTATGTCACATAATTACCATCCTGATGACTAAATCTTCCACTTACTAGCAGTCTCCACTTTGAGGACTTTTCTTCTAATCTCTGTTCTATGTATTTATGTGTCTATCTTCCCATCTACTTATTTTATATGTCTAAATTATGAATATACTGTATACACTGTTTGGTATTTTATTATTTTAGTTATAATTAACTTAAAAATTTACTTTCAGGATCCCCTCAGTTTCCTTATCTGTAAATGGGGATAATAAGTCCAACTTTGCAGGGGTTTATAAGAATTAAATATGATTCTGTACGTTAACTCATTAATGCATCACAGGTACTCAGTAGATAACCTCCTACCCCCTCATTTTCATTACTCCCAGGTCCAGTGACAGTGTCAGTGAGTTTATAAGAGAAACTGACATGAAGGATAAGATTTCAAAGTAACTGAATGGATTTTTTCTATAAGTTTTAAAATTCTAATTAAATTTAGAATTTAAATTTAATCATTCAAATTCTTCTGATAGGTGGACTTTCAGGTCACTTGAGTTTTTGCGACACTGAAATCGAATACAAATGACCTAATTTTTCATAATAGAATTAATTTTTAAAAATCTGGTCCAGTCCCAAGCTCTGCAGTCTAGGCCATGCTGAGATAGGGTAGAGAGGATGTTGCAGAGGATTAAAGAAGTTGATGCTGACTTAGTCTTTCCTAGTCATGCTAACAATTACACATTTCTTTAGTTTAACATGTGTTCTGCTATTGTCAGAAAAAAACTTGTTAACTGAGAGAGTTTTGTTTGTTTGTTTTATCTCTTAAAGACATTGTCTGGCTTGTAGAAAATGAAAATATTGGAGATGTATATCTACATCTGTATGTAATAATGAAAGGGAAACTTTCCCAACTGTTTTTCTTAAAGTGGGTGGGATACCAGAAGAGATATTCCAAATGGAAATTCCATAAGTAAATAATTTATTCAATGAGTAGTTCTTGATGTGTTCTATGTGTAAGGCACTTTGTAAAATGTTATAGACAATTTAACATTGAATGAAACATGTTCCCTGGCCTCAAGGAGACTACATTCTAGCCAAGAAGTACACAAACAACTCTAGTATGGGAAATATACAATACAGATCATACATGAGGTGAAAAGAAATGGAAGAGAGAATTTCCAGGCATAAGGATTAGGAAATATCACAGAAGAGACAGCAGTCAAGTCAGTGCATGTTTTCCTGATTCTGATTATGAAGACAAGGTAGGTTCATTAGATAGAATTTGGGAAATGCATATAAATATTTTCTAAAGTAATTAAAAATAATTATAACCGTATCCCTCAGAGATAAATATTGTTGACTTTTTTACAACTTGTATTTTCCTATATCCATATATTTTTTTTCAAAATTATGAATGTATGGGATACACTTTCTTAATTTATTTAAATTTACTTAATTTAATTAAAATTATAATCTGAGCATTTTCCTTTGCTATTATATTTCTATAAAATAGCATGTTTAATCTTCAGTAATAAGACATACCTACATCCTCCACCTCCAAGTGTGTTTCCTCTGTCTAATTGTGAGAAAACATCAGACAGACCCTAAATGAGGGACATTCTACAATATAACTGGCCAATAGTTTTCAAAATGTCAAGTTCATGAAAGACAAAGAAAGACTGAGGCACTGGCCCTGATTGGAGGTGTCTGAGGCCTCACCACAACTAACTGCAACATGGGATTCTGGACTCAATCCTACAGCAGAAAAAAAATATCAGCAGGGCAAGTGGAGAAATTCAGAGGTGGTCTGTAGGTTTGATAACAGCATCATATAAATATTAATTCCTCACTTAGATAGTGGTACTAGAGCTATAGAAGATATTAACATTAGGCAAGCAAAGTGAGGGATATATAGAAACTCCATGTGATATTCTTGTAACTTTTTTGGTAAGTTTAAAATTACTTCAAAGCAAAAAGGAAAAGGAAAACAGAGACAGAATTGAATAAAGCATGCCAACCTAAAGAGAATAATATAATTTTATGGTTACATAATATTTGATCACATCAATATAACTTAATTCAACTAATTCTCATTATTGACATTTACTGTGTCTTTTCACTTTGCTATTATAAATCATAATGTGATGACGTTCCTTATACAAGAGTCTTTGCTGAAATGAAAGATAATCAAATAATGAAAATGTGAGGTAGAAGAAAAAATAATTTCACACACGGAAAGAAATGGCCTGAGAAAATATGTAAAGCGGCAGCAACCCAGGCATGACCAACATACTATATGAAGTCAGGGTCCCCTGGGAGATAAGTCCACTATCAGGCCAAAGTAGTAAGATTAGGTTGTACTGTAGGGTCCCTAAGGCCACAATTTGTACTTCACTTGATAGTTGATAGATTGAAGGTTTGCCTCCAGATGTTTTTCTCCACCTGCCTCTCACTAATATCTAGCATGATACTTGTGATTTTTTTTAAATGGTTGCCAGGGAGGCTTAGAAACACAAAAATGTTTATGAAAATAATAACTATAAAAGGAATTTGGGGGCTTCCCTAGTGGTGCAGTGGTTGAGAGTCCGCCTGCCGAGGCAGGGGACATGGGTTCGTGACCCGGTCCGGGAAGATCCCACATGCCGCGGAGCGGCTAGGCCCATGAGCCATGGCCGCTGGGTCTGCGCATCCGGAGCCTGTGCTCCACAACGGGAGAGGCCACAACAGTGAGAGGCCCGCGTACCGCAAAAAAAAAAAAAAAAAAAAAAAAGGAATTTGGACTCTAAAAACAAGATCATTTACTAGGTCTATGCAAAAGATAGCAGCTACTCATTTCAGTTTAGAGTGGTGAATATGTGAATATTTGACTTTTAACAAGCTGAGAACCAGCTGAAACTGAGGGCCAGAAACAGATCTACAATCATTTGATTTTGATGGCAATTTCTGAAAATTATTCACTTTTTACAGTAACTGAATATAAATAGATGAAATTATAATAGACAAATGCCCTTTACATACATGAGGTACATTTAATAATATTACTTATCTTTTACCAACACCTTATATATTATGCATCATAAATTTGAAATGTAACCCAAATTTTGAGACATGAATTCTGGGATAGTATTTTGCAGCTTATTACTCTAAAAGCTTAACCTTTAGTTAAAATTCTATGAGCCTAGTTTCAAGTCATTGGGACAAATTTCCCCTGTTATATAAATATTATATAAATACATTACCTCTCCCATCAGATTACTCTTCATTGAATTTCTTAATATTGCAAGCAGCTTTCCTATTCAATATTAAGTTCTAAAAAGAATAAAATCAATTAGTCTATTAGTATTTAATGTAGAGTTAACCATTTCAACAAGACATACATCATCTCTATATTTAAATTTGATCAATAGTTCCACATTACACACATTTACCTTTTACAGAGCTGTTTTCATTCTATGTACAGGGTGTTTGAAAATTTGATTAAAATAGAAATTTGGAAACACCTCATGTATTCTCTTCTTAAGTTTTCCCATCTTTTTGTTCAGAGAGACAATATTTATACATATGATTTATCTTTATACAAATAGATTAGATGTGTGCCTACTTAGTTGGTTTTGAAGGGCTCTGGGCAAAACTGCTGCCACCCAAAATGCTCCGATTATCAATAAAGGATGACCTTTGTAGGCCTATTAGCCTGTGTGAATGTGGCCTGAGAAGCACTGTACCAGATGCATAACAGTATCTGGTGGTGCTAAAGCCCACCAGCAAAAGACCCCACACTCCAGTGTGTGCTCTACCTCAGTGCAGCACACATTGATGAACTTGACCTGGTTGACCTCAACGGCATGGGAGTTCCTAGTGGTCTTTGGCTGATGGGCGTTTATCACTGTTAGTAATTTATCAGAGATTAGCTCCCTCTCAGTTTAGGCTGAGTGAGATAGATGGAGAGAGAGAGGAAGTGAGAGGCCCCAAGTTAAATTTCAATACATCTTGGCCCTACAGCTGTCCATATCAAAAAGGATTAATAAGGAGGAAAATAAAAAGAAAGGAACTATAACCTTGACTTGAGTAATGAAACAGGAGATATTGTGCTAACTGAAGTTGCAGCAATATTTGAGAGATGTTTAGAACAACCACATCATTGCTCTCCAGACAGTCAAGTGCAATAGAGAGAGAACTTGATCAATACAGCAATGTAGAGTACATGTGAGTACATGTGGAAACCAGCATCATGGTCAGTCTGCCAATGGCAAACAGCACAGTTATTGAAAAAGACACTAGCCTCAGATTCAGAAGAAAGGAATTTTTATTCCAGGCTTTCACATCAACTACTTATGTTACCCTGGGCTAGTAAATTTCCCCTGATGATTCTCAGCCCTTTATTGGTAACAGAAAAGGAGCAGACTTGACTAATTTATCTTTATTTTTCTTATTAGTGACAAGGTTCTTTACCTGTAAATATTAGCTACCAGTGACAATGCACAGGGTGTAAGTTTAAATAGCAAGACCATAGCAAACAGAAAATAAGAACAATCCATAAATATTCTTGCTTTTCAAATCTGCGACAGGGATAGAATTGAGTTTTTAAATAAGGGGATTCCCTTCCCATGCTTCTCAAAGTATGGCTTTCAGCATGCTTCCTAGAACGGGAATCTCAGGGCTCTCCCCAGATTTCCAAAATCAGAATCTGATCTCAGGGTAATTTGAGTACAGAATTATGTTTGAGAAGCACTGCCCTAGATCGTGGCTAGTGTGTAAAATTCACAAATCTCACCTTGAGTTATCGGCATGCTTGGTTTAGTGCCTGGCACATTGCAGGAAGGCCATGCAGTGGGAAGAGGGCTGGATGTGTTGTGGTCTGGGAGTGGGCCTTCCCCATTCCTGATCTTGTTTTCTATGTGCACATGTGATTATTCTGGTTCCTCTCTGCCTCATCACTTACTCCTTTCTAGGAGTAGTATCATGTCATTGGTTGATTTTGAAAGAAAAACTGGGAATGCTTTGTTTAGTTTCTGCCTTCATTCTTTGGGAATTAGCTGCCTACACGGAGTGTGCATTCTTTGTTGTCCTCCAGGGGCCCACCCTTCCCTTCTGGAGAAAGTCTGTCCTGGTCCAGCCTCGTGTGTACCTCTGACTGGCTGCCTGAGGCTGCCTAATCCTGGCTTACCTTAGGAGGTCCTCTGGTGCTCTAGGTAAGCTGTATTCTCCAACCTAGCTATCACCAGCAATAAAGATGGTTATTCTTTGTCTTCTTTTACATTTTGTTTAGAAATTGGGTGTGGAGAACATGATGCTATTATTTAGATGTCCTTCATCATCCCAACAGTTATCAGCCGCCCTGAATCTTGATTCAGGTGGTCACTAAAGATTAAAGGTCTTCAATTTCCTTTCCTGTAACGTTAGGTGGTTGAATGATATCAGTGGTACCCAAAGCTGGGTCAGCTTTAGAATTTTCCATGGAGTTGAGAGAACAGTATACAGATCAAAATCTACAGCAGAGCGACCACACATCTGCATTATGCAAAGGTGATTCAAGTGAGGCAAATCTTGGAGACTGTTTTGATGGATGTCCTTGTTCTTGTACTCAAAGTGTGGTCCATCTTCCAGCAGTGTAGGCACTACATAGGAGCTTGCTAGAAATGTAGTGCACTTGGCTTTGCTCCAGAAATACTGAATCAGGATCTGCATTTTAACAAGGTCACCAGGTTTTTATGTATGCATGTTAAACATGGAGAAAGCTTGCCTTGGACGATATTATCTCAACAGTCCTTCCCAATCTGGAACTGCTGGGATTTTATTTCTTTTTCATTGCTCTGTCTCCTGTCATGTAGCAAGGTCCTCAATAAATATTTATTGATCAAATTAATCCATTCTCTGCTCTGTTCACTGTAATGTGACAATAGCTTAAACACTCAGTTATGTTCCTATGTGTTTATCCCTTAATAAACAGCAGACAGAGGCATCAATCTCTCACTCTGGTCACTGAGAGTTACAACAACCCTGAGTACAAAATCTTGCTCACTTCATGCTCCCTCACCTTTTCTGAATTCTGATAATAATTTAATGAGAAAAATCTTCTAGGACCTTCCATTGCCCAACTTATAATTATTTCCCTTATGATTTTTTTTGCCAAATTCAAAGGGCTTCCCTCAGATTTACAGTCCTAGACCTCATTCTGGAAGCTTTTAACAGTATTTTAACAGTATTTATAACTCTCCCCTTCTGGAAACTTTCTTCACTTGGCTTTCATGATATAAGATTTCTTCTGTTTTTGATCACTTTTTCTTTAGCATTTTTTACAGTCTCCTTCTCAATCTAATTTTTTAAATAAAAATGATCCATTCTTTATGGCACAGCTGAATTATTGCCTCAAGAATGAAGGTCTGAAGTCTCTACTATCTCTAGTTAAATTAAGAACAAATCATCATTTAATTTTTGTCTAGTCATTTTATATGGGGTTAGAAAGAAAAGATCAGTACAAAAACATCGTACATTCTACAGCTGAGTTTTGCAGGTCTGGTGCAATTTTACAGACAGAGTAAATGGTTAATAAATAAATCTTTACGTAATGGGGGGCCAACTTTGTTATATAGGAATTGGTCACTAGGGGTGGTCTAGGGCAGAAAATTACCTCACTGGAACTTAAAAGAAACTCTGGATTCCTGAGACTTGTTCCTGCTGCAGATATTAATTCAGGAGGTATGAGAAAGGAACACAGAGTTGATATTTAAAATGAAAATATCCCCCAGGTGATTCTAAAGCAAAGCATGGTTAGTATCTACAGAAATATCCAATTTTGTAGATAAGAAAGTCTTTAAGGACAAATTCAAAAGTCTAACTAAGAAACGTTATTAAGAAGTCTTTTCTATTTCATTCTGCTAGCTAATATCATAGCTATCATGATATTTTGTGGGGGGAAAAAAGGAAAAGTCAGATAGAAATACAAAGCTCACAAAAATTCTAGTGGTTGAGTCTAACCATTGCCTAATACCACAAGTATGGGCTGGCTTTAACTCTGGGAATGAAATGTTGATTACAAAGATGGCTTGACTGAAATAGTCAAGGTAAACTTTTCTACCATTTTGAAGATAGTTATAGCACCATTGTTGTAGTCATCTAACAAGTAGCAGGAATAAAATTAGAATTTCCTTTCATGTAAAAAAGGAAAAGAAATGTCTGAAAATTTATGACCAAATCTTCATTTGGATTATTTAGCCATTATTTCTGACATAATGGTAAACAATCCCATTATTCACAATCAGGCTCCGAACATTATAAAAGTCACCCATGTTGAGTTAACAACGGGCACTTAATTATTCTGTCTCCATGTGTCTGCAGTGCCCAGTGAATTTATGGGGCTCAAGCCAGGTGTTCTAATTCATTTCGACAGGTGTTCTTAAACTTCCTTTTGCAAATTTGTCATCAAACAGGATTTCTTCGTCATGTCAATTTGTATACAATAACAAATGCTGTTGTTCCTGTCTGAAATGGGGCACAACTGCTTGGCATGTGTGGGATTGCAAAGGTTTGGTGACATTCGCTACAGGACTGGTTATGTCTCTTTACTGAAAAGACCGGTGGAACATTCTGGCACTCAATCATTGCTTGTTGACTGTCTTCCCAGCTGTTTATTCAGCAGATCACTACTACTCTTCATTATGAGAAATTGTGCCTTGTCTTTCTGGTCATGCCAACTTATACTTATTCCACCTTTCAGAACCTAATTCAATATTCTGTTGGTCAACCCTGTATCACAACAATACACGTGGGAGGAAAAACTGCTTGCTAAACCTTTAAGCATTTAAGTGACTACATTGGACCTAAGTAAACCTCCGAATTTCAGAAGGTTCCTTATAATTTTTTCCCGTTTCTGCAAGTCTGAATGGAACTTTTACTGTGATTTCCATTTACCTAGTTTTCAATTCACATTTCTAAGTATTTGTCCATTTCTTCCAGGTTGTCCATTTTATTGGCATAGAGTTGCTTGTAGTGATCTCTCATGATCTTTTGTATTTCTGCAGTGTCAGTTGTTACTTCTCCTTTTTCATTTCTAATTCTATTGATTTGAGTCTTCTCCCTTTTTTCTTGATGAGTCTGGCTAATGGGTTATCCATTTTGTTGCTCTTCTCAAAGAACCAGCTGTTAGTTTTATTGATCTTTGCTATCATTTCCTTCATTTCTTTTTCATTTATTTCTGATCTGATCTTTATGATTTCTTTCCTTCTGCTAACTTTGGGTGGTTTTTTTTTTGTTGTTGTTCTTCTTTCTCTAATTGCTTTAGGTGCAAGGTTAGGTTGTTTATTCGAGATGTTTCCTGTTTCTTAAGGTAGGACTGTATTGCTATAAACTTCCCTCTTAGAACTGCTTTTGCTGCATCCCATAGGTTTTGGGTCATTGTGTCTCTATTGTCATTTGTTTCTAGGTGTTTTTTAATTTCCTCTTTGATTTATTCAGTGATCACTTCGGTATTAAGTAGTGTATTGTTTAGCCCCCATGTGTTTGTATTTTTTACAGATCTTTTCCTGTAATTGATATCTAGTCTCATAGCATTGTGGTCAGAAAAGATACTTGATACAATTTCAATTTTCTTAAATTTACCAAGGCTTGATTTGTGACCCAAGATATGATCTATCCTGGAGAATGTTCCATGAGCACTTGAGAAGAATGTGTATTCTGTTGTTTTTGGATGGAATGTCCTATAAATATCAATTAAGTCCATCTTGTTTAATGTATCATTTAAAGCTTGTGTTTCCTAATTTATCTTCATTTTGGATGATCTGTCCATTGGTGAAAGGGGGGTGTTAAAGTCCCCTTCTATTAATGTGTTACTGTCGATTTCCCCTTTTATGGCTGTTAGTATTTGCCTTATGTATTGAGGTGCTCCTATGTTTGGTGCATAAATATTTACAATTGTTATATTTTCTTCTTGGAACGATCCCTTGATCATTATGTATTGTCCTTCTTTGTCTCTTCTAATAGTCTTTATTTTAAAGTCTCTTTTGTCTGATATGAGAACTGCTACTCCAGCTTTCTTTTGATTTCCATTTGCATGGGATATCTTTTTCCATCCCCTTACTTTCAGTCTGTATGTGTCTCTAGGTCTGAAGTGGGTCTCTTGTAGACAGCATATATATGGGTCTTGTTTTTGTATCCATTCAACCAGTCTGTGTCTTTTGGTGGGAGCATTTAATCCATTTACATTTAAGGTAATTATTGATATGTATGTTCCTATTCCCATTTTCTTAATTGTTTTGGGTTTGTGATTGTAGGTCTTTTCCATCTCTTGTGTTTCTTGCCTAGAGAAGATCCTTTACCATTTGTTGTAAAGCTGGTTTGATGGTGCTGAAGTCTCTCAGCTTTTGCTTGTCTGTAAAGTTTTTAATTTCTCCATCAAATCTGAATGAGATCCTTGCTGGATAGAGTAATCTTGGTTGTAGGTTTTTCTCCTTCATCACTTTAAATATGTCCTGCCACTCCCTTCTGGCTTGCAGAGTTTCTGCTGAAACACAGGCTTTTTGGTGGCATCAGCAACAGCCTTAGAATCTCATGCCCGTCTCTGGGGTCCACGCTGTTAGCCGTGGCTCACACCCATCTCTGGAGCTCCTTTAAGCAGTGCTCTTAATACCCTCTCCTCGCACACCAGGAAACAAAGAGGGAAGAAAAAGTCTCTTGCCTCTTCAGCAGGTCCAATCTTTTCCCTGGACTCCCTCCCAGCCAGCCGTGTTGCACTAATCTCCTGCAGGCTGTGCTCATGCTGCCACCACCAGTCCTCTCCCTGAGCCCCAACTGAAGCCCAAGCCTCAGCTCCCAGCCCTGCCCGCCCCGGCTGATGAGCAGACAAGCCTCTTGGGCTGGTGAGTGCCGGTCGGCACCCATCCTCTGTGCCGGGAATCTCTCCACTTTGCCCTCTGCACCCCAGTTGCTGTGCTCTCCTCTGTGGCTCCAAAGCTTCCCCCTTCCGCCACCTGCAGTCTCCGCCCACAAAGGGGCTTCCTAGTGTGTGGAAACCTTTCCTCCTTCTCAGCTCCCTCCCACTGGTACAGGTCCTGTCCCTATTCTTTTGTCTCTGTTTATTATTTTTTCTTTTGCCTTACCCAGGTACGTGGGGAGTTTCTTGCCTTTTGGGAGGTCTGAGGTCTTCTGCCAGCATTCAGTAGGTGTTCTGTAGGAGTTGTTCCTCGTGTAGATGTATTTCTGGTGTGTCTGTGGGGAGGAAGGTGATCTCTGCTTCTTACTCTTCCACCATCTTCCCGATTCCCCCCACAGTCAGCATATTTCTGTTGTAGGTTCTGTTTGGGTGGCAGTGTTCTGTGTCGGGAGTAATAGCAGTTGAGTTTAGTAAGAGCAAGACAGGTGCAAACTTTCTACAACCAATCTCATTTGACCATCATAACAACACTACCATGCTAAATCCATTTTTTTTCCATTTTGCAGATGAGAAAACCACAATTATGAGTTTTAGTAACTCTCCAAAGGAGAAACATTTATTAAGTGATCAAGCTCTCTGAAACCAGCTCTGTTTGCCACAAATTCTGAGTGCTTAGCATTTGTTATAGTAACCATTCCAAATGTTGTTGAGTGATACAATTGAAAGATCAATAATCTAGGGAGTAAAAAGAGTGAGTGACAGTTTTTCCATAATTCATTGTTACAGTGTAATCAGCATGTCTCATGAACTTACTAGACAACGAATAAATGGGACATTCAAGGATGAACAAGGGCTCATCCCTCAGGAAGCTTTTAGTCTAGTGCCATGCTCTTCAACATGATAAACTCTGTCACCTGTGGCTATTTAAATTTGTTGAAATTAATTAAAATAAGATAAAATTTCAAATCATTCTTCAGTCAGACTGGCCACATAAGTGTTGAGTAGTGACGTGGCTAAGTACTACCCTATAATATTGGACAGCACAGATATAGGACATTTCCATCATAAGAGAAAATTCTATGCACACTGGTTAGTTGGAACTCTGTGTAAATAATTATAAGAGTAAAACTATGGCAAGTAATGCAATTTCTTCTGATTTGACATGATTGAGAAGGGATATTCACTCTTTGCTACATTGAAATTTTACCATGTCTATTAATGAAGCCTTCAAAGCCAACATTGTAGTAAAGAAAAATATTGCTGAATATACACAAAAGAAGAGGTAGATATACACTAGAATTCAGTGTGGGCAATTACTATTGCAATACAAGTTTTCCTACTAAAATTATGGTGAGACACAAATGCAAGCCTGGCTGTATATTGCAATGTGGGGGCAGCAGGGCTGGGGAGTGCAATTTTCTTTGTAGAAGTTCATCAAATGATGGTTCATCTCAAAATACTCTAAATTAAAACCATTGTTCTCAACTAATCTTAAACAGTCATAAAAGGGCTAAACACAGCCATGACATATTAACAGCCAAAGCTCCTTATTTAGGAAATCAAAGAGCATAAAATCAAATTAAAATATAGCATCTCAGGCTTCCCTGGTGGCGCAGTGGTTGAGAGTCCACCTGCCAATGCAGGGGACACGGGTTCGTGTCCCGGTCTGGGAAGATCCCACATGCTATGGAGCAGCTGGGCCCGTGAGCCATGGCCGCTGAGCCTGAGCGTCCGGAACCTGTGCTCCACAACGGAAGAGGCCATAACAGTGAGAGGCCCACGTACCGAAAAAAAAAAATCATCTCTGCTGCTGATTCTTCTAGTGCTGGTCTTTCTGGAACTTTCTTTTCTAAACTTGCCCTTATATTGCTCTTTTGCTGCATAATGTTCATTTGATCAGAAGTTAATTTTTAAGGTGCAGTTTGTAACAGATTTTATTTATCTCTTTTTTTTCCCCAATTAGTATATGAAATGAAAAAAATTGTGCTACATGGAGCAGGTAGCTCTATTATAATAAGTCATTTAGATTTTATGGCGATTTCTGCTACTAATAAACTGTGGAGTAATAGTCGGGTGAAATGAAATTGGAAAGGTCAGAGCCAGGGGTTGCTTAGTGGAATTAATATTTTTTAATTAATTTTTTTCTTAATTTTTCTTTCTCTAATTTTTAAAATAAACTATTAAGCAAAGACTTGGAAAAGAGGTCTCAGTTCTGCATTTGAATGTGTACATATAAGGAAAATAACTTATATGCTCTTCTAAATGTGCTTGTGATTTTAGCTTCTGTCTGAATGAGCCTACCTAGAAACTAAGAAGATATTTTAAGTATGTTTCTTCCTGCTCAGGTTGCCCATTCCTCTTACCCCTTCTCCATCAGGTAGTTAGGTGCTAGGGTTACTGATAAATTAGGTCTGTGTCACTAGTGTTCAGCAAACAGATCAATTCAGGCTTTAACACCCAGTAGTTAAGATCAGGGCAGGGTCACAAATGGACAATTCACTAAGCCAAGCAGCCAGCTGCTGTGTGTTTCTTGTCCAGTGAGGTGGGACTTTGTTGTGACTGCTACTTTGGTTGTAGAACTCTATGCTTTCAATTACTATGGATACCTTTTCTAGGGAATGGACTCCTCGGTTAGATTTTTTTCTCCATTCCCAGCATTTTTACTCATAGCCACTTCATGCATTTATCCATCCTACCTAGCCCCTGAGGCATTAGAATTTCAAATCCTTGACAACTTACACAGATATTTATCAGAAAAACATATTTGCTTAAAAATAACAATCTTTTGAGTATGCATCCTAAACAATTATGTTAAAAATCCTAAAGACTGAAAATATCCTATAAAGTGTTTAAAATTGTGCCAACATATCAAGCATGAAAAATTATAGTATTATTTGAAATATACCAAATTCATGTGAACTATGTTCAGACCAGAAATTCCTGAGCTAGTTATATTTCTACTTGTGGATGGTTAGGGGTCTCTGTTTACCACTTCCTTCATTTCCTGTCTATCATCCTGTTTAAGGATGCTACAGGGGACATTAGACTCTTCCTTACCACTCAGTGTCAAAGAACTATTATTTCTATTAAGGCTTTGCTATCCCCTCTGCAAATGGTTTCAACTTCCCTCCTTTGAGACCTCCTTTTCTTGTGGGCATCTCACACCACACTCCTTCAAAGTTCATCTCCTCTGGCTTCTGCTGCTTCCCTATTGGCTGCTCTGTTCCTCCTGCTGTCAAGCTCATCCTACCCACACTTCACAGTCGTCAAACACATTCTCTGCATGCCTCTTGCTGTCTACCCCTGCGATCGCTCTCTGCGCTGCCCTCCAGCTACATGGACTGGTCCTGACTTTCTCATCTTCAGTCTCCACCTGGGGAAGGCTGCTTCTCCATTCCTCCAGCTGGATATCCATCACTTCCTCAGTTCCCTCTTCTTTCATCTTCCCAGTATTATAAAACAAGCTGGCATTTTCAGTCTTAGAAGCAACTTGTTTATATGACTGAGCAGGGTAGGAGAGTAAATACAATGCACGTGAGTAATGATGTGAACCAGCAACATATGTTCTCTATCTGCAAGGAGGAGCATGTATGTTACAGTCCAAACCTGTTTACTAGAAGAAAATTGGAAATTTTCCAGTTCTGTATATTTAATAAACTTAGATTCTATTGAACAAGAAAAAGTTAAGTAATTAAGAGAAGGACAAAACTTCTCTTGATTCTTATATGCAAGCATTCTGTATTCCCTGGCTCTTTCCTGCTACAGTGCTCAAATTTTGTAATTGGTAACTTAGCCTAAATTTTAATGAGATACTTATTCAAGGTCATAATAATTTAATTAACTGAGATTTCTTTTTGCTTTGTTTTTTTAAGATGTTTTTATTTGTATAACATCTTTATTGGAGTATAATTGCCTTACAATGCTGTGCCAGTTTCTGCTGTACAACAAAGTGCATCAGTTATATGTACACATATACACCCATGAACCCTCCGTCTTGCGTCTCCCTCCCACCCTCCCTATCCCACCCCTCTAGATGGTCACAAAGCACCGAGCTCATCTCCCTTTGCGATGCAGCTGCTTCCCACTAGCTATCTATTTTACATTTGGTAATGTACATATGTCAATGCTACTCTAGCTGAGATATTTTTAAGTCTTTTGACTGTTTCCTTTTCTATTGTTCTTTTGCATTGAGATTAAATTGCCTAAGGCTACACAGTTATATCCTCCAGTTTTGGTGTTGTTTTTTTTTTTTTTTTTTGCTAGAATTAACACAAAACTACATTAGTTTTAAGGGAATTTCAGATTGTGTTTATAATTCTGAGACTAGGTAAAGAATACACATTGGCTAATGTCTATGAACCTCGAATTCATGAATTAGAAGATGTTTGTGTTCATGTTCTAGTTTAATTTTTACAGTTTTTGACTTAATTTTTAATAATTTATTAATTTAATTTTAATTTAATTTGTAGCTATTGTCTAAACTCAGTTATTTGTAATTTCAACATAGAGACACTGAAAGAGGAGAAGAAATTGCTGTGTAATCCCAGGCAGCAACATTTAAACGTAACCATTTCCCCATAAAGCCATTCTGTTGTGTGTGACTTTATACTTCTAATGTCACTGTGTCTTCCCCATTGGGTAGCACAACCTTCAGTGTGGGTTTTCCTCAAGGACTTGCCCTGAGGTACTCAGCTGCAGTGTGAGCATCTGAACACCAGGTGGCACTATTGGCAACATACTCTAGCTGGTCAGTCTTGGGTCATGTAAGTAAGTTTAAGAAATTTATCACAGGGATGCAAGGATTCTTCAATAAAATCAATCAATGAGATACACCACATTAACAAACTGAGGAATAAAAACAATATAATTATCTCAATAGATGAAGAAAAATCTTTTGACAACATTCAACACCATTTATGATAAAAACTCTCCAGAAAATGGGCATAGACAGAACCTACCTCAACATAATAAAGGTCATATATGACAAACCCACAGCAAGCATCATACTCAATGGTGAAAAGTTGAAAGCATTTCCACTAAGATCAGGAATAAGACAAGGATGTCCACTTTTGCCGCTCTTATTCAACATAGTTTTGGAAGTCCTAGCCACAGCAATCAGAGAAGTAAAAGAAATAAAAGGAATACAAATTGGAAAAGGAGAAGTAAAACTGTCACTGTATGCCAATGACATGATACTATACATAGAAAATCCTAAATATGTCACCAGAAAACTATTGGACCTAATCAATGAATTTGGTAAGGTTGCAGGATACAAAATTAATACACAGAAATCTCTGGCATTCCTATACCCTAACAATGAAAAATCAGAAAAGGAAGTTAAGGAAACACTCCCATTTACCACTGCAACCAAAAGAATAATATACCTCGGAATAAACCTGCCTAAGGTGGTGAAAGACTTGTACTCAGAAAACTATAAAACACTGATGAAAGAAGTCAAAGATGACATAAGGAGATGACATAAGAAATATACCATGTTCTTGGATTGGAAGAATCAATATTGTGAAAATGGCTATACTACCCAAAGCAAACTACAGATCCAATGTCATCCCTATCAAACTACCAATGGCATTCTTCACAGAATTAGAACAAAAAAAATTCACAATTCGTATGGAAACACAGAAGACCCTGAATAGCCAAAGCAATCTTGAGAAAGAAAAACGGAGTTGGAGGAATCAGGCTCCTTGGCTTCAAACTATACCACAAAGCTACAGTAAGCAAGACAGTACAGTACCGGTACAAAAACAGAAATAAAGATCAATGGTACAAGATAGAATGCCCAGAGATAAACCCACACACATATGGGCACCTAATTTATGACAAAGGAGGCAAGAATATACAATGGAGAAAAGACAGCCTCTTCAATAAGTGGTGCTGGGAAAACTGGACAGCTACATGTAAAAGAATGAAATTAGAACACCCCCTAACACCATACACAAAAATAAACTCCAAATGGATTAAAGACTTAAATGTAAGACCAGACACTATAAAATTCTTAGAGGAAAACATAGGAAAAACACTCTTTGACATAAACCACAGCAAGATCTTTTTTGACCCACCTCCTAGAGTAATGGAAATAAAAACAAAAATAAACAAATGAGACTTAATTAAACTTAAGAGCTTTTGCACAGCAAAGGAAACCATAAGCAAGACAAAAAGACAACTCTCAGAATGGGAGAAAATATTTGCAAATGAAACAACAAAGGATTAATCTCCAAAATATACAAACAGCTCATGGGGCTCAATATAAAAAAAACAAACAATCCAGTTAAAAAATGGGCAGAAGACATTTCACCAAGGAAGACATTTCACCACAGGTGGCCAAGAGACACATGAAAAGCTGCTCAACATCACTAATTATTAGAGAAACGCAAATCAAACTACAATGAGGTATCACCTCACGCCAGTCAGAATGGACATTATAAAAAATCTAGAAACAATAAATGCTGGAAAGGGTGTGGTGAAAAGGGAACCCTCCTGCACTGTTGGTGGGAATGTAAATTGATACAACCACTATGGAAAACAGTACAGAGATTCCTTAAAAAAACTAAAAATAGAACTACCATATGACCCAGCAATCCCACTAATGAGCATATATCCTGAGAAAACCATAATTCAAAAAAAGAGATGTACCACAATGTTCATTGCAGCACTATTTACAATAGCCAGATCATTGTTTAGGAAGCAACCTAAGTGTCCATTGACAGATGAATGGATAAAGAATATGTGACACATATATACAATGGAATATTACTCAGCCATAAAAAGAAACGAAATCGAGTTATTTGTAGTGAGATGGATGGACTTAGAGTCTGTCATACAGAGTGAAGTAAGTCAGAAAGAGAAAAACAAAAACCGTATGCTAACGCATATATGTGGAATCTAAAAAAAAAAAATGGTACTGATGAACAAGTTGCAGTGTAGAAATAAAGATGTAGACATAGAAAACGGACTTGAGGACATGGGTTGGGAGGGCAAAATTGGGACGAAGTGAGAGTAGCATCGACATATATACACAGCCGAATGTAAAATAGTTGGCTGGTAGGAAGAAGCTGCATAGCATAGGGAGATTGGCTAGGTGATTTGTGATGACCTAGAGGGGTGGAATAGGGAAGATGGGAGGGGGGCTCAAGAGGGAGGGGATATGGGGACATGTGTATGCATATGGCTGATTCTCTTTGTTGTGCAACAGAAACTAACACAGTATTGTGAAGCAATTATACTCCAATAAAGATATATTTTAAAAGTATTTTAATTAAAGAAAAAAGAAATTTAGAAACATCCTGTTACCCTACTGTGTCTTCAAAAAAAATGTATAACTTTATAATGTGTTTATGATATCAACGAAGTATCAATCAAATTTTACTCTTATAACCAATGACATACCTATGCATTCTCTTATGACTTACGTTATCTACTTGCATCTACATCTTTCCCTTTGTTTAGCTGTCTGCCTTTCTCTGTGTCTCTCTACAATGCTTCCCAGCATTCTTCCATATAAACATATTAAAATCACTGCTAGAACTGTTTTAAGTTTTTGGGATTCACTTTATTGTGCTTTGCAGGTACTGCATTTTTCACAAATTGAAGGTTTGTGGCAACCCTGCATCAAGCAAGTCTATCAGTGCACTTTTTCCAACAGCATTTGCTCACTTGATGTCTCTATGTCATGTTTTGGTAATTCTTGCACTCTTTCAACCTTTCTAATTATTATTTGTTAAGTTGACCTGTGCTCAATGATTTTGATGAAGCTATTGTAATTGTTTTGGGGTGCCAGGAAGAGCACCCATATAAGACAGTGAACTTAATCAATAAATGTTGTGTGTGTTCTGACTGCTCCACTGACCAGCTGCTTCCTTGTCTCTCCTTCTCCCTCAGCTACCTTATTACCAAGACACACAAGAATATTGCAATTACGCCAATCAATAACCCTACAATGGCCTCCAAGTGTTCAAGTGAATGGGAGAGTTGCATGTCTCACTTTAAATCAAAGCTAGAAATGCTTAAGTTTAGTGAGGAAGGCATGTCAAAAGCCAAGATAGGCCTCTTGCACCAAACTATTAGACAAGTTGTGAATGCAGAGGAAAAGTTCTTAAAAAGAAATTCAAAGTGCTACTCCAGTGAACATACAAATGATAAGAAAGTGAAACAACCTTATTGCTGATATGGAGAAAGTTTTAGTGTCTGGATAGAAGATCAAACCAGCTGAATCCAGGTCAAAGCCTTAACTCTTCTTAATTTTATGAAGGCAGAGAGAGGTGAGGAAGCTTCAGAAGAAAAGTCTGAAGCTAGCAGAGGTTGGTTCATAAGGAAAGATGCCATCTCCATAACATAAAAGTGCAAGGTGAAGCAGCAAGTGTTGATGTAGAAGCTGCCCCAAATTATCCAGAAGAAATCTAGCTAAGATAATGAATGAAGGTAGCTCCACTAAACAACAGGTTTTCAATGTAGATGAAACAGCCTTCTATCAGAAGAAGATGCCATGTAGGACTTTTATAGCTGAAGAGGAGAAATCAGTGCCTGGCTTCAAAGCTTCAAAGGACAGGCTGACTCTCTTGTTAGGAGCTAATGCAACTGGTGATTTCAAGTTGAAGCCAGTGTTTATTTACCATTCTGAAAATCCTAGGTTCCTTAAGAGTTATATCTACTCTGCCTCTGATCTATAAATGGAAAAACAAAACCTTGATGGCAGCACATCTGTTTACAACATGGTTTACTGAATACATGAAACACACTGTTAGACCTACTGCTCAAAATAAAAGATTCTTTACAAAATACTACTGCTCATTGACAATGCACCTGGTTACTCAAGAACTTGATGGAGATGTACAGTAAGATTAACATTACTTTCATGTCTGCTAACACAACATCCATTCTGCAGCCCATGGATCAAGAAATAATTTTGACTTTCAAGTCTTATGATTTAAGAAATACATTTCATAAGGCTACAGCTTCCACAGATAGCAATGTCTCTGATGGATCTGGGCATGATCAGCTGAAAACTTTCTGGAAAGGATTCACCATTCTAGATGCCATTAAGAACATTTGTGATTCCTGGGAAGAGGTCCAAATATCAACATTTACAGGAGTTTGGAAGAAGTTGATTCTAACCTTCATGGATGACTGTGAGGGGTTCAAGACTTCAGTGGAGAGAGTAACTGTAGATGTGGTGGAAACAGCAAGAGCACTAGAATTAGAAGTGGACCCTGAAGATGTGACTGGACTGCTGCCATCCCAGGATAAAACTTGAACAGATGAGGAGTTGCTTCCTATTAATCAGTAAAAGCTTTTTTTTTTTTTTTTTTGATGTGGAATCTACTCCTGGTGAAGACGCTGTGAAGATTGTTGAAATGACAACAAAGGATTTAGAATACTCCTTGAACTTAGTTGATAAAGCAGTGACAGAGTTTGAGAGGACTTACCCCAATTTTGAAAGAAGTTCTACTATGAGTAAAATGCTATGAGGCAGCATTGCCTGCTGTGGAGATATCACTCATGAAAGGAAGAGCCAATGGATGTGTCTTGCTTTAAGAAATTGCCACAGTTACCCAACTTTCAGCAACCACCAGCCTGACCAGTGAGCAGCTGTCAACTCCGAGGTAAGACCCTCCACCAGCAGAATGTTATCACACACCCAAGGCTCATATGATGGTTAGCATTTGGGGCAGTATGTTTTAATTAACATATGTACATTGCTTTTTTAGACATAATGCATTTGCACACTTAATAGACTACAGCATAGTGTAAACACAACTTTTTATATGCACTGTGAAACCAAAACATTCATGTGATTCATTTTATCACAATATTTGTTCTATTGTGGTGGTCTGGAACAGAATCCACAATATCTCTGAGGTAGGTCTGTGATAGAATTGAGCTATTTTCTACCACTTCTTGAGTTTGTGCATTTTTCTCACCTCTTTCTTTCTTACAACTCTGCCTTCTCCCCCTACCTTAATTCCACATCCAACATTTAATTAAATGGAGTCAAAATGATTATAAAACAATCATTACTTTCCTTTTCTACACTTGAATGTTCCAATCAGCAGAAAACTTTGAGCCAGATTCCCAACGGACTAGGGCAAGCCTGGGCAGTTGAATGGCCTTATTGAGAACATGGTGGAATAATTGTTTAATAAGCCTTACCACTGGGCAGTCAAAAGTTGTCAGTCAACTTGTCTTTCATAGGCATAATCGAAATCTACTTTTTAAAAATTCTCTAAACATTACCCAATATGAATGACTTATTTTAAATAATGCAGTCTCCAAGAGGCCAGGCTGTGGTAGTAACATCAGACTTTCCCAGGCCTCACACATCCAGGGAACAGGCAGCAGTGAACACAGAGCAATAGAAAAGGGTGGCTTTATAAATTCATACCCACTACGTACTTAATTGCACTCATGATGACTCACAGCACCTTGAATACAAAGGTTAAGTCATAGCAAACAAACATGGACAGTGGTAGCTGAAGACACACACCAACTTGTCCCTTCACATGAGGGCTGGCTGTTCCTTTTGCGCAAGTTAAATGGAGAAGAAAGATGCCCAGAGGTAAACAACAATGGATTAATGAAGTAAAATCAGTTTTAAAGGGTTTTCAGACTCTCTCTTTCCACCTCACTAATCCATGGTTGTCAGAAGAAGAATAACCTCAAATATTCAGTTTATAGTATTGTGTATGCTTAGATCTGAGGGGGACGTCCATGTTTGTTTTGGCTGACGTTCAACAGCTAATTAGCCTTAAACAATTTGGTAAGAGCATGAACGGAGGCGTTTTTCCTTTAATTTCCCTCTGAGACTTTATAAGAAGCCTTTCCAGTAACCTTTGAACAAATTTATAACAGTTTTAGACTCCAAGATTTTGGTGCTGAATGTTTTCGTTTTTCCTATTTGCATTGATCTGAGCTAAAAAGTATATCTGGTTTATGTCATTGAATATGATAATAATAATAATTTATGTAATTGAATGTGATAATAATGATGATGGATGACATTTCTTGATGGTTTCCTATGTGCTAAACATTGATTCTCAGTATCTGTTGCAAGTTATCTCATTTAATCTTTACCAAAATCCCTGTCTTTATATCTGCATTTTTACAGTTGACAAAATTGTCAATGAGATGATAGTCAAGTAAGTAGTAGATTAAATACAGTATGTGTTAACATTTTATATTTCTATTAAATTAGATGAAGCAGCATCAAGATGAAGAGTTTAAGCTCTGACTGATTTGTGTTAACTGAAGAGAAAACATGCTTTATTTGGGAAAGAAAATTGAGAAGCATTGTTCCCTGGAGAGACAGCTTTCACATAAACACTCTGACCTCACAGCATGCAGAAAATAGTTCTAATCCTCTAAAATTTAGAGAAATGGCTTTGACTTTTTTTAATAATCATGGATCACAACTAAAAATGAAAACACTTTCCATCATGCCCCAATATTCACACAAATACACACAGTCATGAAAATGTTCTCATTATATAATACTTACTCTTCCAATATGTAATAAAATCTGATATTTCTTATTTATTCTATTTGTTAAGTACTGATAGAGAATCATAAATTGATTCCATAAACCACCAATGGGTTATAACCTGCATTTTGAGAAATAAGCTGGTTTATATAGCAAAGGGGAAACTAACATCAAGATCCAAATAGGGGTAAAGAGTTAACATTACACTTTACACTTCATCACATTCTGTTTGATATGGTCTTCTGTGATTAATGAATGATAAAGAATGAAGAAAATTCCCTATCATGATGTTTCTTGACTACAGTTCTCAGTTGGTTGTGAATTTCCCTGTGGAAATATAGAAACGTTATCATGGTTTCCTTTGGGCAGCACAAAACTAAGAAAGCCTGGCTGCTGGTAGTGAAAGGATAGATTCAAAAAACAGAAGGAACACAAACATCAGAATGGTAAGAGAGAAAGAAGAAGTAAAAAGAAAAAGAAGAGTGTATTGGGGAAAATAACCCTGAGAGTCATGTGAGAGTTTGGAACTTGGGTCTGCACGGACTTTGACGTGTGTATGGGTGGGGAGAAGGGAAAAGGCAGGGCTGGCCCAGGAGTGGCGATGGGTGAACAGCTGAGCTAGATTACCCTGATGTCTGCAGGTCATTTGGGAATGACTCTGATGAGTGTCCAGATCCAGAATCCAATAGATCTTCTTATGGATCCCAGGAGAGGGAGATTCCAGACAGCTATGATGTTCAATGTTTAGCAAGACAATAGAATTGTTGACCAAGTAGTGGTTCTCAGACTAGTATATATAGGAATTACCTGGGTGAACTTATTTAAATTCAGATTCCTGAGTATCATTCTCATAAAGTCTGATTATTTAGAGACTCAGGATTGCTTGCATTGTTACAAGGGCATATCTATGCCTTGAGAGATGTTGCTTTAGTATTCAGAGCAAGATCTAAAGGGAGGTAGGAAAATGACGACCATGGACACATGATAAGGACTTGGCAGATTCTGTAAGTTTTTTGAAAGACTAAATTTCAGTGGGCTCTTTTCTGCTCAAGGCTTACCAGGCAGATGGGATGCCAGGTCTAGAGCTAAAAGCTTGACTCTATAGAATGATGCTTCTAAGGCCCAGAATACCCTGCTTGCTATGGAGGTGGAACTGGCTCAGAAGCTTGGACAATCTTGCAAGGTGATGGATGTTGGTGATTATGTGGGACTGGACACTATAGAAACATAAGTCTTATGAGAACTAATAAGAATGACTTCCTGAGGCATAGGATGGCATTTAGGGAAAACTGTAGATTATACCAAAGGTAGAAATAGGACAAAGTTAGTTCTCTCTGTGTCCAGAAAGAGAAGGGCATCAGACAGAACAAGGTTTTCTAAGGTAGCATAAGTGCTCTGAAGGACTTTTACTCATTCTGTCATTTCTTACCTGTATATGCTTTGCCTTTATAAATCCTTATCTCAACACTATCAACAATTACCATCAACAAATACACACTAATGGATAAACAACAAGATCCTACTGTACAGCACAAGGAACAATATTCAATATCCTATGATAAACCATAATAGAAAAGAACACGAAAAAGAATGTATATATATTTATAACTGAATCACTGCAGTATAGTAGAAATTAACACAACATTGTAAATCAACTATAACTCCAATAAAATAAATTAAAAAAAAAAACCAAGTACATACTGAATGCTTTGTTCTACTCTTTCCTTGATGGGGCTTGATAGTTAAGATTTAGGAAATAGCTTGGGGTACACTTCACCACAAAGCCCTTATAGGATTACTGATTGATAGCATGGGATTTGGAGTTAGATTTGAATCTGAATTCCCACTCATCCATTTTCAGCTATTTAACCTTGGGCTAATTACTTGACCTAGACAGGTCTCAATTTTTACATATGTAAAACTGGAATAATTATATCAAATATTCAAGCAATATGGTAGAAATTAAATGAGATGAAACATATTTTCTCATTGTTTTTATATAAAGAGCTCAATAAAGATTAGCTATGATTATTAGAAATAATTTATGAGTATTTTTTTTTGATTTTTTTGGCGGTACGCGGGCCTCTCACTGTTGTGGCCTCTTCCATTGCGGAGCGCAGGCTCAGCAGCCATGGCTCACGGGCCCAGCCGCTCCGTGGCATGTGGGATCTTCCTGGCCCGGGGCACGAACCCATGTCCCCCGCATCGGCAGGTGGACTCTCAACCACTGCACCACTAGGGAAACCCCTATGAGTATATTTTTGAAAGTAGAAAATAATTACTGTTTACTGAGTGGCTGCTCTGGATCTGGCACTGTATTAAGCACTAAACATATATAATATCTAATTCTCTCAATAACACAGCAAGGCAAATGTATTAATTCGTCTTTCCAATGAAGAAATGGAAGCTTAAGAGGTTAGTAATTGAAAGTCACAAAGCTAGTAGTAAGTTGCACTGAGATGATTTAACAGCAATGTCTAACCCTAAGTTTAGCATTTTCTTACTAAGTCACATTTTTGCCTTTACTGCCCTCTGATATGATATCTTCTCCTTTGTCTTATGCTTGATCCAAACATCTACATGATCCAAGATACCAGTAGAGGAAAATTTACCATCATTTTTGCCCTAAAATTGAGACAAGGTGTGAGGGGAAAAATACTTTCTCTTTTCCAGTCCCCAGTGATAAATCCAGAATATCAGAACATGTACTTTAAAAAGAATGAGAATGTTTCAACTAGACAGAGATTTAGTTATTTTCATGAATTAATACAGCATTACTTAAGCATGAAGGTGTAGAGAACAATAATGTAATTAGAAAGGATCTCTGTGGCTGGATGAATTTCTCAGGAGAGTTATAAACTAAATGGATCCACCTACTCTACCTGGGTTTTCTTGGCATTACTAAAAAAAAACAAAACGAAAAAAACACTGAAACTGTTGTTGTGAAGGAAGCATCAGAACTTCATATCCAACCTTGGGGAAGTTTGCCCCACCTGACCTGGTATACTTGTTCATATGAACACAATATATTTAAGTAGGAATTTGGAAATCTACGCTCTGGGTCATTTGACCACAACGTGGGACCCAACATTTTCTTTCCTCTTTTCAAGTTGTTCTCTACATGACAAAACAAGTGATCTGGGTGTGATTTTGATGATTATTTCTGGAGTTTGGAGCCAAGATAGAGAGATGTGTAACATTGCAACCTGGCTTTCTTGTCTGCTTCTAAAGGAATGAGGGAGAAGTGCCAATTTCATCAAGTTTTAGCCCAAGAACTCTTATAAAACAACACATTACAGATGTCTGTCTTTTTTAAAAGAGCATCACTTGTAAAATATACATTCATGTTAAGGTCAATAGTTTTATAAATTAAGGAAAACTAAATTCATTTTTTTCTGAAGCATTATGTAAATTTAGATTTGGAAAAGTTTATAAGATAACATTTTAGGTCATCAGAGTCATTTGTTCTAAACATTTTTCAAGGGAAAGGACTATCCATTGTTGAATATCTTTATTACCTATGTATCTTTGCCTTGAATTGAAATTTGTCAGATATTTTCATCACAAGATTCTCTGTACTTCTAATTCTAGGAATGAGTAAATTCTATATGTGGATGACAAAGTGTCTTGTTATTATTTCTTTTATGAGTAAATGAAAATATAGCAGGCTGTCAATCCACAATACAATTCTGCTTTCTCCCCTACCCTCTCAGTTTAAAATTGAACTTGGCACATTAATAGAAAACAGCAACTACATTAAACTCCTTAAAGTTTTTTTCATATCTCTTGAATCAAAACTCTGCTTTTAACAAGCTGAGGATGGTGACTGTGGCTGGCATTAAATCAATGTACTGAAGGTTGAAGTTCTTTTTCCAAAACACAAACCCAGCATGGAGAGCTGTAACTAGATTTCATGACTCTCCTCTACTAAGTTGCCTCCAACCAAACTCATGGGGGACCTTCTTCACCAATTTCTGAGTTTCTACATTCCTGTAATCTTTAGACTTTCATCCCTGATTGTCACAATGTTATTTCTATCTGTTATGGACAGGTGCCCTTCAAACACACAAACAAAATGAGCTGTAGCATTTTGCCCAGACTGCTTCTGACAGGACATCTGCTAAACTACAACACTTCTCATTCCCATGGCCTCAAGTCAGAATATATATTGGCGACCTGTCTCAGCCTTATGATTTGCTAGCTATCTCAATACGAGGCCATCAGCCAATCCCAACCTATTACTCATTATGAAGAGAAACCTCGGGAGGGAATTATATAACAATGAACAAATAAAGCCTATTTTTAAACTGTCTAAACAAGTATTTACATGAGAGATTCCTGACCCAGAGGGTTTTTTACTCTGTGAGATCATTCCTTTGAGGGTGAGATGAGTATGATTAGTGAAGATATGTACAGACATGTTTAGAATTCTATCTCAAATTCATCAAGACGAGCCCTCTCCCAATTGCATCTAGTAATTCTTCTATTCTGGAATATTTCATCCAGTTCACAGGCAGCTTGCCTGCTTTTCCACTTGCAGCAAGGAAATTGCATATGATATTGAAAACATTGCTTCAAAGACATCATGTGAAAAAAATGGAAAATCCTTGGTTCAATATATTAGTGTGCTCAGTTAATAAACTGTAGGTTGTGTCCTTTTTATTTTTTTAACATCATTATTAGAGAATAATTGTTTCACAATGTTGTGTCAGATTCTGCTGTATAAAAAAGTGAAGCAACTATACGTATACATATATCACCATATCCCCACCATCTTATGTCTCCCTATCCCACCACTCTAGGTGGTCACAAAACACTGAGCTGATCTCCCTGTGCTATGTAGCTGCTTCCCACTAGCTACTTATTTTACATTTGGTAGTGTATATATGTCAATGCTCTTCCCTCACTTTGTCCCAGCTTACCCTTCCCCTTCCCTGTGTCTTCAAGTCCATTCCTTACGCCGGCGTCTTTATTCCTATCCTGCCCCTAAGTTCATCAGAACCATTTTTTTTTTAGATTCCATATATATGTATTAGCATACAGTATTTGTTTTTCTCTTTCTGACTTACTTCACTCTGTATGACAGACCCTAGGTCCAACCACCTCACTACAAATAGCTCAGTTTCTTTTCTTTTTATGGTTGAGTAATATTCCATTGTATAAATGTGCCACACCTTCTTTATCCATTCAGCTGTTAATGGACACTTAGGTTGCTTCCATGTCCTGGCTATTGTGAATAGTGCTGCAATGAACATTGTGGTACATGACTCTTTTTGAATAATGGTTTTCTCAGGGTATATGCCCAGTAGTGGGATTGCTGGGCCATATGGTAGTTCTAGTATTAGTTTTATAAGGAACCTCCATACTGTTCTCCATAGTGGCTGTATCAATTTACATTCCCACCAACAGTGCAGGAGGGTTCCCTTTTCTAAACACCCTTCACAGCATTTATTGCTTGTAGATTTTTTTTTTTTTTTTTTTTTTTTTTTTTTGCGGTATGTGGGCCTCTCACTGTTGTGGCCTCTCCCGTTGCGGAGCACAGGCTCCGGACGCGCAGGCTCAACGGCCATGGCTCACGGGCCCAGCCGCTCCGTGGCATGTGGGATCTTCCCAGACCGGGGCACGAACCCGTGTCCCCTGCATCGGCAGGCGGACTCTCAACCACTGCGCCACCAGGGAAGCCCTGCTTGTAGATTTTTTGATGATGGCCATTCTGACTGGTGTGAGATGATATCTCATTGTAGTTTTGATTTGCATTTCTCTAATGATTAGTGATGTTGGGCATCCTTTCATATGTTTGTTGGCAATCTGTACATCTTCTCTGGAGAAATGTCTATTTAGGTCTTCTGCTCATTTTTGGATTGTGTTGTTTGTTTTTCTTGATATTGAGCTGCATGAGTTGCTTGTAAATTTTGGAGATTAATCCTTTGTCAGTTGATTCATTTGTAATTATTTTCTCCCATTCTGAAGGCTGTCTTTTTTTTTTTTATGGTTTCCTTTGCTGTGCAAAAGCTTTTAAGTTTCATTGAGTCCCATTTGTTTATTTTCATTTTAATTTCCATTTCTCCAGGAGGTGGGTCAAAAAGGATCTTGCTGTGATTTATATCAAAGAGTGTTCTTCCTATGTTTTCCTCCAAGTGTTTTATAGTGTCTGGCCTTTCATTTAGGTCTTTACTCCATTCTGAGTTTATTTTTGTGTATGGTCTTAAGAAGTATTCTAATTTCATTCTTTTACATGTAAGTCCTGTTTTCCCAGCACCACTTATTGAAGAGGCTGTCTTTTCTCCATTTTATATTCTTGCCTCTTTTATCAAAGATAAGGTGACCATAAGAGGATGGGTTTATTTCTGGGCTTTTTATCCTGCTCCATTGATCTATATTTCTGTTTTTGTGCCAGTGCCATATTATCTTGATTACTGCAGCTTTGTAGTATAGTCTGAGGTCAGGAAGCCTGATTCCTCCAGCTCTGTTTTTCTTTCTCAAGCTTGCTTTGGCTATTTAGGGTCTTTTGTGTTTCAATACAAATTGCAAAATTTTTTGTTCTAGTCTGTGCAAAATGTCATTCATAGATTGATAGGGCTACATTGAGTCTGTAGTTTTCTTTGTTTAATATAGTTATTTTCACAATGTTGATTCTTTCACATGGTATATCTCTCCATCTGTTTGATTTATCTTTAATTTCTTTCATCCGTGTCTTATAGTTTTCTGCATACAAGTCTTTTGTCTCCTTAGGTAGGTTTATTCCTAGGTATTTTATTCTTTTCATTACAATAGTAAATGGGAGTGTTTCCTTAAATTCTCTTTCAGATTTTTCATCATTAGTGTATAAGAATGCCAGAGATTTCTGTGCATTAATTTTGTATCCTGCTACTTTACCAACTTCATTGTTTAGCTTCAGTAGTTTTCTGGTAGCAGCTTTAGGATTTTCTATGTATAGTATCATGTCATCTGCAAACAGTGACAGTTTTACTTCCTCTTTTCTGAATTTGGTTCTTTTTATTTCTTTTTCTTCTCTGATTGCTGTGGCTAAAACTTCGAAAACTATGTTGAATAATACTGGTGAGCTTGGGTATCCTTGTCTTGTTCCTGATTTTAGAGGAAATGCTTTCAGTTTTTCACCATTGAGAATGATGGTGGCTGTGGGTTTGTCATATATGGCCTTTATTATGTTGAGGTGCCTACTTTCTGGAGAGTTTTCATCATAAGTGGGTATTGAATTTTGTCGAAAGCTTTTTCTGCATCTATTGAGATGATCGTATGGCGTTTACCCTTCAGTTTGTTAATATGGTGTATCACATTGATTGATTTGTGTATACTGAAGAATCCTTGCATTCCTCGGATAAACTCCACTTGATCATAGTGCATGATCCTTTCACTGTGCTGTTGGATTCTATTTGCTAGTATTCTGTGGCCAATTTTTGCATCTATGTTCATCAGTAATATTGATCTGTAGTTTTCTTTTTTTGTGACATCTTTGCCTGGCTTTGGTATCAGGGTGATGGTGGCCTCATAGAATGAGTTTGGGGGTGTTCTTCCCCCTGCTATATTTTGCAAGATTTTGAGAAGGATAGGTGTTAGCTCTTCTCTAAATGTTTTAAAGAATTCACCTGTGAAGCCATCTATTCCTGGGCTTTTGTTTGTTGGAAGATTTGTGTGTGTGTGTGTGTGTGGTACACGGGCCTCTCACTGTTGTGGCCTCTCCCATTGTGGAGCACATGCTCCAGACACGCAGGCTCAGTGGCCATGGCTCACTGGCCCAGCTGCTCTACGGCATGTGGGATCTTCCCAGACCGGGTCATGAACCCATGTCCCCTGCATCAGCAGGCAGACTCTCAACCACTGCACCACCAGGGAAGCCCTGTTGGAAGATTTTTAATAACAGTTTCAATTTCAGTGCTTGTAATTGGTCTGTTTATATTTTTTATTATTTCCTGGTTCAGTCAGAAGGTTGTGCTTTTCAAAGAAATTCTTCATCTCTTCCAGGTTGTCCTTTTTTTGGCATATAATTGCTTGTAATAATCCCTCATGATTCTTTGTATTTCTGCAGGGTCAGTTGTTACTTCTCCCTTTTCTTTTTTTTTTTCCATCTGTTATTCTCTTTCTCTTTTTCTTTTAAATCTTTATTGAGTATAATTGCTTTAAAATGGTGTGTTAGTTTCTGCTTTATAAAAAAAGTGAATAAGCTATATATATACATATATCCCCATATCTCCTCCTTCTTGCACATCCATCCCACCTTCCCTATCCCACCCCTCCAGGTGGTCACAAAGCACCTAAGAGATTTCCTTGTGCCATGTAGCTGTTTCCCACTAGCTATCTATTTTACATTTGGTAGTATATATAAGTCCATGCCACTCTCTCACTTTGTCCCAGCTTACCCTTCCCCCTCCCCATGTCCTCAAATCCCTTCTCTACGTCTGCATCTTTTTTCCTGTCCTGCCGCTAGGTTCTTCAGAACCATATTTTTTTTAATTCCGTATATATGTTTTAGCAAACGATGTTTTTTTTTCTCTTTCTGACTTACTTCACTCTGTATGACAGACACTAGGTCCAACCACCTCACTACAAATAGCTCAATTTCATTTCTTTTTATGGCTGAGTAATATGCCATTGTATATATGTGCCACATCTTCTTTATCTATTCATTTGTCAATGGACACAGGTTACTTCCATGTCCTGGCTATTGTAAGTAGTGCTGCAATGAATATTGTGGTACATGACTCTTTTTGAATTATGGTTTTCTCAGGGTATATGTCCAGTAGCAAGATGGTTGGGTCATATGGTAGTTCTATTTTTAGTATTTTAAGGAACCTCCACACTGTTCTCCATGGTGGCTGTATCAATGTACATTCCCTCCAACAGTGCAGGAGGGTACCCTTTTCTCCACACCCTCTCCAGCGTTTGTTTTTTGTAGACTTTTTGATTATGGCCATTCTGACTGGTGAGGGGTGATGTCTCATTGTAGTTTTGATTTGCATATCTGTAATGATTAGTGATGTTGAGCATCTTTTCATGTGTTTATTGGCAATCTGTATATCTTGTTCAGAGAAATGTCTATTTAGATCTTCTGCCCATTTTTGGATTGTTTGTTTGTTTTTTTGATATTGAGCTGCATGGTCTCACTGTATATTTTGGAGATAAATCCTTTGTCAGTTGTTTCATTTGCAGATATTTTCTCCCATTCTGAGGGGTGTCTTTTTGTCTTGTTTATGGTTTTCTTTGCTGTGCAAAAGCTTTTTAGTTTCATTAGTTCCCATTTGCTTATTTTGTTTTTATTTCCATTTCTCTAGAAGGTGTGTCAAAAAGGATTGTGCTGTGATGTATGTTAAAGAGTGTTCTGCCTATGTTTTCCTCTAAGACCTTTAGAGTGTCTGGCCTTACATTTACGTCTTTAATACATTTTGAGATAATTTTTTGTGTATGGTGTTAAGGAGTCTTCTAATTTCATTCTTTTACATATAGCTGTCCAGTTTTCTGAGAACCACTTATTGAAGGGACTGTCTTTTCTCCATTCTATATTCTTGCCTCCTTTATCAAAACTAAGGTGACCATAAGTGTGTGCGTTTATCTCTGGGCTTACTACCCTCTTCCATTGATCAATATTTCTTTTTTTGTGCCAGTACCATAGTATCTTGATTAATGAAACTTTGTAGTATAGTCTGAAGTTGGGGAGCCTGATTCCTCTGGCTCTGGTTTTCTTTCTCAGGATTGTTTTCAGTATTCGGGGTCACTTGTGTTTCCATACGTGAAATTTTCTGTTCTAGCTCTCTGAAAAATGCCATTGGTAGTTTGATAGGGATTTCATTGAATCTGTAGATTGGTTTGGGTAGCATAGTCATTTTCACAATGTTGATTCTTCCAATCCAAGAACATGGTATATCTCTCCATCTGTTTGTATCATCTTTAATTTGATTCATCAGTGTCTTAATAGTTTTCTGCATACATTCTTTTATCTCCTTAGGTAGGTTTCTTCCTCAGGATTTTACCTTTTTTGTTGCAATGGTAAATGTGTGTGTTTCCTTAATTCCTCTTTCAGATTTTTCATCATTAATGTATAGGAGTGTAAGAGATTTCTTTGCATTAATTTTGTATCCTGCTACATTACCAACTTCACTGATTAGCTCTAGTGGTTTTCTGGTAGCATCTTTAGGATTCTCTATGTATCGTATCATGTCATCTGCAAGCAGGGACAGCTTTACTTCTTCTTTTCCGATTTGGATTCCTTTTATTTCTTTTTCTTCTCTGATTGCTGTGGCTAAAGCTTCCAAAACTATGTTGAATAATAGTGGTGAGAGTAGATAATCTTGTCTTGTTCCTTATCTTAGAGGAAATGGTTTCAGTTTTTCACCACTGAGAACAATGTTAGCTGTGGTTTTGAAATATATGGCCCTTATTATGTTGAGGTAAGTTCCCTCTATGCCTACTTTCTGGAGGGTTTTTATCATAAATGGGTGTTGAATTTTGTCAAAAGCAATATGGTGTATCACACTGATTGATTTGCATATATTGAAGTATCCTTGCATTCATGGGATAAACCCCACTTGATCATGGTGTATGATCCTTTTAATATGCTGTTGGATTATTTGCTAGTATTTTGTTGAGGATCTCTGCATCTATGTTCATCAGTGATATTGGTCTGTAGTGCTCCTTCTTTGTGACATCTTTGTCTGGTTTTGGTATCAGGGTGATGCTGGCCTTTTAGAATGATTTAGAGAGTGTTCCTCCCTCTGTTACATTTTGGAAGATTTTTAGAAGGATAGGTGTTAGCTCTTCTCTAAATGTTTGATAGATTTCACCTGTGAAACCATCTGGTCCTGGCTTTTTGTTTGTTGGAAGATATATAATCACAGTTTTATTTTCAGTGATTGTGATTGGTCTGTTTATATTTTCTATTTCTTCCTGGTTCAGTCTCAGAATGTTGTGCTTGTCTAAGAATTTCTCCATTTCTTCCAGTTGGCCATTTTATTATCCTATATTTCCTTGTAGTAATCTCTCATGATCCTCTGTATTTCTGAAGGGTCAGTTGTTACTTCTCCTTTTTAATTTCTAATTCTATTGATTTGAGTCTTTTCTCTGTTTTTTTTTTTTGATGAGTCTGGCTAATGGTTTATCAATTTTGTTTATCTTCTAAAAGAACCAGCTTTTAGTTTTATTGATCTTTGCTATTGTTTCCTTCATTTCTTTTTCATTTATTTCTGATCTGATCTTTATGATTCCTTTCCTTCTGCTAACTTTGTTTTTTTTCTGTTCTTCTTTCTCTAATTGCTTCAGGTGCAAGGTTAGTTTGTTTATTTGAGATGATTCCTATTTTTTAAGGTAGGATTGTATTGCTATAAACTTCTCTCTTAGAACTACTTTTGCTGCATCCCATAGGTTTTGGGTCATCGTGTCTCCATTGTCATTTGTTTCTAAGTGGTTTTTTTTAAATTTCTTCTTCGATTTCTTCAGTGATCACTTCGTTATTAAGTAGTATATTGTTTAACCTCCATGTGTTTGTATTTTTTACAGATCTTTTCCTGTAATTGATATCTAGTCTCATAGTGTTGTGGTCGGAAAAGGTACTTGATACGATTTCAATTTTCTTAAATTTACCAAGGCTTGATTTGTTACCCAAGATATAATCTATTCTGGAGATTGTTCCATGAACACTTGAGAAAAATGTGTATTCTCTTTTTTATCTTCTAGTTTTATTGATCTTTGCTATCATTTCCTTCATTTCTTTTTCGTTTATTTCTGATCTGATCTTTATGATTTCTTTCCTTCTGCTAACTTCGGGGTTTTTTTGTTCTTCTTTCTATAATTGCTTTAGGTGTAAGGTTAGTTTGTTTATTTGAGATGTTTCTTTTTTTCTTGAGGTATGTTTGTATTGTTACTCCCCTCCCCTCGCACAGCCCCAAACAATGGCCTCTTGGCAGGTCCAGAGTTTTTCCCAGACTTCCTCCTGGCTAGCTGTGATGCACTAGCCCCCTTCAGGCTGTATTCATGCAACCAACCCCAGTCATCTCCCTGAGATATAATCTCCAAAGCCCAAGCCTCAGCTCCCAGCCCCCACCTGCCCTGGTGGGTGAGCAGACAAGCCTCTCAAGCTGGTGAGTGTTGATTGGCACTGATCCTCTGTGTGGGAAACTCTCCACTTTGCTCTCTGCACCCCTGTTGCTCCACTGTCCTCCATGGCTCCGAAGCTTCCCCCTGACCACCCCCAGCTCTGCCAGTGAAGTGGCTTCTGAGTATGTGGAAACATTTCCTCCTTCACAGCTCACTCCTAGAGGTACAGGTTCCATCCCTATTCTTTTGTCTCTGTTTTTTTATTTTCTCTTTTGCCCTACCCAGGTGTGTGGGGATTTTTTTGCCTTTTGGGAAGTCTGAGGTCTTCTGCCAGCATTCAGTAGGTGTTCTGTAGGAGTTGTTCCACATGTAGATGTATTTTTGATGTATTTGTGGGGAGGAAGGTGACCTCCATGTCTTACTCCTGTGCCATCTTGAATGTCCCCCTGTCCTTTTTCAAAAATTTTTAAAAGAGCATAGAAGAAGGCATCATGATTTATACAATTGCATTGATGGATAATTGCAGAGCTGAGTAGATTTGAGATTCTTACATTAGAAATATGTGGTAGAAATCTCTGGTGCAGTGTTGGGTCTCAATTTATTATTTGTATGACCTTGGGTAGTCACATAACCTCTCTAAGTTAAATTTTTCTCTTCTGTCAAGTATAATTCATAATAAATTTCATCTACCTTATAGAATTATTATGGATAACCGTGATATAATGTTTCTGAAACATTTAGAAACAGCAAATTTCCATAATCATTGAAAGGGTCAAACTTTTTCTTTTAGACATGAGAAAAATGAAGCCCAGAAAAGCTGGCACCAAGCCTCTGACTAATAGTTGAGAATCTTAATGAAATTGATGTAACAAACAAATTTATATTTCCAAATCTACATTTTAAGGTGATTATAAGGTATTGGATCTTTCATTTAAAAACTAATTCACTGAATATATTATTATATGTCATCTACAAGAAACAGAATGCAATCCCATGGCTGTTTTCTGACAGGATGGCCAAGCTTGAATGATGGGCAGGTCTGTAGAACTGGGGTAGGATTTTAAGAATTTATAACTGCTCTTTGAGTGATATTACTAAAGATTGGCAATTTTTGTTCATCTGAGAATGGGCTACCCAAACAATTCCTTTGGGTGGGAGAGACTATAGATACCCAGAAGTTCCCTGTAACTACAGGATTTACTGGGTAGCCAGCCAGAGGGAGAGAATTACTCAATGTTATACCTGAGGAGAGCTGGGGGAAGAAGGATGAGACACCTTGGAGAATTGCAAGGAGTATTTTTAATGTTTGGTGGGTATCTATGAAGAATTCTTCCTACCGAAGTATGATCTGCCACTAAGAGACCATGTGGTGTTTGAAAAGTAATTAAGCATTTCATAACCTCAATTTCTTCAGCTGCAAAGTGAGGACAATAATTTTTCTCCCTGCCTTCTAGGGTTTCTTGAGAATCAAATGAAATAATAGGTGAAAGTGCTTTAGGCTCTATCGTGTGCTATAAATTTAAGGAGAGTTTTATACTATAGAGCCTTTGACTTAAGGAAATTCTACCCTCTTCTTTAATGTTTTATTTTTTGTTAACAATAGCAAACATATTTCTGTTGAGATATTTTCTTTTAATATTCTCTATGAACATCTTGAAAAACTTCCCTACTTTTCTTAAAATAAATTTCAACTTTAACACCACCAAACTGAGCAACTTAAGAATGAAAGATTATGATGTTAATATTTCTATTGATTTACCATAACAGGAAGGATTACAGTCCCTTGGAAACATCAGTGATATGACCTACTCTGTAAATAATTTTTAATAGACTATATTAAATGTTATTTATTGATGTTAGTGACAAGGTATGGAAAGCTGTGTTTCTGCACCAAAATGTCAAAGGAAATGGAAAGTGGCAGTCATGGGAAGTGCAGAAATATTAAAATTTCTGGCCATGCTTAAATAACTTATTTTCTCTTGTACGTTTATGTAGATAGGGGTTCCTACTAAAGTTCTTGGACATCCAACCAAACCTAGCTCCTTAACATGTGCCTACTAGCTGTAGAATGCCCATATAACAGAATGTCAAATGTTAAAGCAAATGATTACCAAGCCATTTAATTTATTTTATTTTCCTTCTTGCTTACCTTGTCTCAATGAATCTTAACTCTAAGTTGTTTCATTTATTGATTCAGCAAATATCAACCACATGACAATCATATCTCTAGTTTCTCAAGAAACTTAACATTGAATGGTGAAGCTATATAAAAACATAAAGTATGGGTCATAGAAAACAGAAGAAAATTATAAAATAGTGAAGTACATTAAAATAAGTAGAAGTCTTCAGAGGTGGTATCACTTGAGTTAGCCCTCAAAGGATGGTGAAGACACTGATAATTAAAGATGAAGACAGATACCGATGTTTAGCAAAACACATGTGAAAACACACACATGGTACTGCTCATGAACAGCCAGACATCATGGTGACATACAGCAGAACACAAGGACATATATTTAGCCAGTTGAGTCTCTAATTAGTTATGGAGGGTCTTGGATATGAACTTGTCAATGTGCATTGAACTAGAATAAAATGGAGATGCACTGAAGCTTTTGAAGCATAGCATTGAGATAACCAAACAATACCATTTGCTAAGATTAAAGAGATTAATCTGCCAGTACCTACAAACTTGGCCCTGATCTCTATTCCCACAGTGGAGAGATAGTGTGTTGTTGTGAGTGGGAAAACAAAATAGCAAATCATTTTACAATGAGGAACATAAATCAAACTGTATGTGTTTAGTGGAAGCTCTCCGCCCCACATTGCCATCTTGGGAAAGTGACTTGAAAGATTATGAAGCAATAAAACAGCCTGCTTGGATTCAAAGGAGATTCAGAAATCTTTGTCAGATAAAATATATGGAAGTAACCCAGCAGAAAAAAAAGAAAGAAAGAAAAAATTCTTTATTTCAAAAACAGGTTTTCTCAAAGAGAAGGTAGTAGGAGTGGAGGTAGGGAAGGAGGTCATATTTATTAAAAATATTTTTTAAACCCTCCCCTGCTGTTTCTGCTATACTCACTTCCACTTCACCTCCACTTGACAATAATTCATATAAAACAAATGCTTCCACCCCGGAAAACCTCCATGCAGCTCTAGTCATGACACTAGAAAGATATACAAAGTACGAAAAAAGGTTGTTTCCAGTGAAGAACAAATATATGAGTGAAAGAGACTGAAAGGATCAGAAAGCTGAAGGCTCAGAAAATGAAGGGCAAAGAAAATATTATTTTAATGTTATAAAATTCTAAAAGATACGGATATATACTTGAAGTCTTGTTCATTAATTGACATACCAGAATCAATATCTGGAGTGCTCTCCAAAAGCCTTACAAAGGAAGGATTAAGAAGAGGGATTATTTCAGACAGAAATCATGCTCAGCAACCTCACAGTGGCACAGGCCGACAACATTAAGAGGCTTATGAAAAATATTAAATAAAAATGTACAATTGACAGAGCCATACTACACTATTAACCAATGCTAAGGTGTTTTTGGTGAGAAACAGAGCCATAACCTCATCTTTCCTGGAATCTCTGTTAATAGAAGGAAGGGAAGAATGTGTATTCAGTGAAAAGAAAAAAATATAAATATTATCATGTGTCTGCTGGGTACTAGACACTCTGCTCAGTGCTTTTACGAGAGTCATTTCACTTATTCCTCATAGTAACTCTGTTGCAAATGTGAAATATGAACATAGGTAACTTACTCAAGTTCACACGTAGGCATGAAGAAACAGATCCAGGATCTGTCTACAGATGACAATGCTTTTTTCCCCCTGTATGAAACAAGTATTTATTCAACAAATAACTATTGAGTACTTAGTATGTGCCATGCACTGAGAACATACTAGTGAACAAGGTAAAAATCTCCCTTCCATCATAGTGTTTATATTCTAAACAGACAAACAAATCTACAGTAAAACGTGAGTTGGAGAAAAATGCTGTGAAGAAATACAAAGCAACAAGGTGAAGGGCGTGTTGGTGGTGCCATTCTAAAAGTGCTGGTCAAGCAGTGCATCTGTGAGAAGGTGATATTTTGGAGAGTATCTGAATGAAAAGAAGCAGCGAGATGGAAGACTCTGCCAAAAGTGTATTCCTGGCAGATAAAACAGCGAGTACAAAGGCAGGGAGGCAAGAATGAGCTTGAAGTCTTCAGGAAACAAGACTGTGTGACTAGAGCAGAGAGCCAGACAGGGTTGTAAGAAGTAAAATTTTTCCACAGCATCAATACACAGATGGTAATTGATGCCAGTTTAGTCAGGTAGGGAGGAAGAGACTTGAATATTTAAAGGACAAGTTAAGGTAAACTGGGAATGGTTTACAAGAATAATCAGACAAGTCAGTAAAATCTCCAGAGGGAGGTAGCAGGAGTGGAAGAAAGAGGGACAGAGCATTTCGGGAAGGGCAAGATCAGTCTTGTCAAGTGCAGTTGAAGGGTAAGATGAAGACCAAAAGAGTCCCAGTGGATTGACCAACGTTGAGATCATTATTTTGGGGATTTGATAGCAATACAATGGAGGAAAGACAGCATTTTTGATAAATGGTGAAGGAATAATTGGACATTCATAGGCAAAAAAAAAAAAAAATGGATTTGACCTAAACCTCACACCTCCTAAAAAAGTTAACATGGATCATGAACTTAAATATAAAACATAAAACTATGAAACATTTAGAAAAAAATAGAAGAAAACTTAGGGTATCTAGGGGAACAAAGAGTTCTTAGATTTGACACTAAAGGCACAATCCATAAAAGGATTAATGAATTAAACCTCATCAGAATTAAAACTTCTGATATTTGAAAGACTCTATTAATAGGATGAAAATCTATGCATTGAAGAAAATATTTGCAAATAAGGTATCTGACAAAGTTCTTTGTTGGAGGAGGTCATCTGAGGGACATGACTGCGAGTTGACCCAAGAACTGGATCCAGGGAATTGGAGACCCCTCCCCCTTCCTGTCCTTGGAATGTACATTCTGCCTACCAGTCCCACAGTGGGGCTTTTCTCAAGAATGCAGCCTTAAGAGACCTCTGTGTTTTTGAGACCATCTGATTAAAGCACATGATTGAAACCAGATAAGGCGATTCTGGCAGGCGGATGGGGACATCTACTCTTCTTGTGGCCTCTCAAGACTAACCTCGTTTGTAAGTTCCTTTGTATTAAACCTGCTACTTACCCAGCTGGAGCAATCTGCCTCTTTCCTCGGTTTCTCCTTGTCTTGCAATTAGAGGGGTCAGTTTGCAAACCAATACTCTTGTATTAGAACATATAAAGAACTCTCAAAACTCAATGGTTAAAAAAAGAGTCCAATTTAACAGTGAACAAGAAACTATATGGATGGTAGATAAACAGATAAGCACACAAAAATATGATCAATATCATTAGCCATCCTGAAAATGCAAATCAAATCACAATGCTGTATCACTTCCTAATAGAAGAGCTAAAGTAAAAAAAAAAAAAAAAGTCATACTTTGATTTTTATCAAGTATTCATTAAGCACCAAGAATTTATTAAAATCAATATTTATTGAAAGACATTGTGTTCAGATATCAATATGGTTATAAAAATGAGCTTTTATCTGAAACAATTCTGTGTACATTTTATTGAGTATTTTTAAAAAAGATAAATGTTTAGCATAATTAAAATGTCTTATTTTCAAAATAACCACTATCTGGAAATAGGTTGTAAACATTAGTTTCCTAGATAGAAAAAGTGGAAAGCAAACATTAAAATAAATCAGTGCAGTTTAATGTAATTAAGCTAATCCAAATAATTCTATTTTAGTTATTTTTTGGCCAAACCCTCCTATTTAATGCTGACAAAGGGTAGACAATTCTGCCATGGCACATTTACTCATGCACAACATCACAGAGTGAATAACTTTTTTATGATTTTAAAATTAAGGTATTTGATTGCAGTCAGTTGAAATATCCTGTGATATTGCATTACTATATGTGGAGAAGCCACCTAACATAATTTTCTGTGCACTTTTGTTTTCAATTTTTTAGCTTAGTAGTGGATTTGGGGAAACATGAAAACAATAGATGTTTTTAAGAATCATTTATTTTGATTTGCATTTCTCTAATGATTAATGATGTTGAGCATTCCTTCATGTGTTTGTTGGCAATCTGTATATCTTCTTTGGAGAAATATCTATTTAGGTCTTCTGCCCATTTTTAGATTCAGTTGTTTGTTTTTTGTTGTTGTTGTTATTGAGCTGCATGAGGTGCTTATAAATTTAGGGGATTAATCCTTTGTCAGTTGCATCATTTACAAATATTTTCTCCCATTCTGAGGGCTGTCTTTTGGTCTTGTTTATGGTTTCCTTCGCTGTGCAAAAGCTTTGAAGTTTCATTAGGTTCCATTTGTTTATTTTTGTTTTTATTTCCATTTCTCTAGGACATGTGTCAAAAAGGATCTTGCTGTGATTTATGTCATAGAGTGTTCTGCCTATGTTTTCCTCTAAGGGTTTGATAGTTTCTGGCCTTATATCTAGGTCTTTAATCCATTTTGAGCTTATTTCTATGTATGGTGTTAGGGAGTGTTCTAATTTCATACTTTTATCTGTACTTGTCCAGCTTTCCCAGCACCACTTACTGATGAGGCTGTCTTTTCTCCATTGTATGTTCTTGCCTCCTTTTTCAAAGATAAGGTGACCATATGTGCATGGGTTTACCTCTGGGCTTTCTATCCTGTTCCATTGATCTATATTTCTGTTTTTGTGCCAGTACCATACTGTCTTGATTACTGTAGCTTTGTAGTATAGTCTGAAGTCAGGGAGCCTGATTCCTCCAGCTCCATTTTTCGTTCTCAAGATTGCTTTGGCTATTCGGTGTCTTTTATGTTTCCATACAAGTTGTGAAATTTTTTGTTCTAGTTCTGTGAAAAATGCCAGTGGTAGTTTGTTAGGGATTGCATTGAATCTGTAGATTGCTTTGGGTAGTAGAGTCATTTTCACAATGTTGATTCTTCCAATCCAAGAACATGGTATATCTCTCCATCTATTTGTATCATTTTTAATTTCTTTCATCAATGTCTTATAATTTTTTGCATACAGGTCTTCTGACTGCTTAGGTAGGTTTATTCCTAGATATTTTATTCTTTTTGTTGCAATAGTAAATGGGAGTGTTTTCTTAATTTTACTTTCAGATTTTTCATCATTAGTGTATAAGAATGCCAGAGATTTCTGTGCATTAATTTTGTATCCTGCTAGTTTACCAAATGCATTGATTAGTTCTAGCAGTTTTCTGGTAGCATCTTTAGTATTCTCTATATATAGTATCATGTCATCTGCAAACAGTGTCAGCTTTACTTCTTCTTTTCCGATTTGGATTCATTTTATTTCTTTTTCTTCTCTGATTGCGGTGGCTAAAACTTCAAAAACAATGTTTAATAATAGTAGTGAGAGTGGGCAACCTTGTCTTGTTCCTGATTTGAGTGGAAATGCTTTCAATTTTTCACCAATGAGATATCATCTCACACCAGTCAGATTGGCCATCAACAAAAATGTAGAAACAATAAATGCTGGAGAGGGTGTGGAGAAAAGGGAACCCTCTTGCACTGTTGGTGGGAATGTAAATTGATACAGCCACTATGGAGAACAGTATGGAGCTTCCTTAAAAAACTAAAAATAGAATTACCATACGACACAGCAATCCCACTACTGGGCATATACCCTGAGAAAACCATAATTCGACAAGAGTCAGATACCAAAATGTTCATTGCAGCTCTATTACAATAGCCAGGACATGGAAGCAACCTATGTGTCCATCAACAGATGAGTGGATAAAGAATATATAGCACATATATACAATGGAATATTAGTCAGCCATAAAAAGAAACGAAATTTAGTTATTTGTAGTGAGGTGGATGGACCTAGAGTCTGTCATACAGAGTGAAGTTAAGTCAGAAAGAGAAAATCAAATACTGTATGCTAACACATATATATGGAATGTAAGAAAAAAAAAGGTCATGAAGAGCCTAGGGGCAAGATGGGAATAAAGAAACAGACCTAGTAGAGAATGGACTTGAAGATAGGGGGAGGGGAAAGGGTAAGCTGTGACAAAGTGAGAGAGTGTCATGGACATATATACACTACCAAACGTAAAATCGATAGCTAGTGGGAAGCAGCTGCATAGCAGAGGGAGATCAGCTTGGTGGTTTGTGACCACCTAGAGAGGTGGAATATGGAGGGTGGGAGGGAGGGAAATGCAAGAGGGAAGAGATATGGGAACATATGTATATGTATAACTGATTTACTTTGTTATAAAGCAGAAACTAACACACCATTGTAAAGCAATTATACTCCAATAAAGATGTTAAAAAAATAGAATCACTTATTTAAAAAAATTTAAAACTTACAACAGTTTTCTTTTTTTCACTATTTTACCGTATTGTTTGTTAAGGATTTTTACCTTTTTAGTATGATAATGGCAAAACATGGAGAAGTGTAAAAGATAATGTAATAAATGTGAATGTACCTACCAAGTAGTTTTGATACTTGTTATATCTTTGCCAAATTTAGTAATTTAATTTTTAAAGAAGTATTAAATAGTTTTTAATTCTCTAATTTTAAAAGAAGTATTAAAGTTTCATTTGAAGGCCACTGTGTATACATCCTCAATACCATTCTCCTCCCTCCTTCTCTGTTAGTAGAACCACTATCCTATGTTTGATATTTATGATTCCCATGAACATTTTTATAAATGTATTCTATATGAATATTTCTATAAACCAAATATAGTAATTTTTGAACAATCATTTACATGCTTTTAATTTTATATAGAGAAATAACACAAGTCCCTTTTCCACTCACAATTCTGTGTTTGCAATATATCACCTCTCATAAATGTAGCTCTCTTCTTTTTAGCCATCATGGTAGTGTTTAGTCTGAATATATTACAGTGTATTTACTTACAGTCCTACTTAAATATTTAGGTTATTTCCAAACTAGGGCAGGTAAGCAATTCTACACAACTACAGACTCACTTGTGGGTGCATTTCCTTAAAATATCAACATATACACTTGGGGTTCACAAATATTCATATTTCTGAAGTGTTTTTATCAATTAACAGCCCCACCAGCAGTTTCTGAGAGTTCTAATTTCTCCACATCTTCACCAAGATTGATAATGTAAAACCGTTTAATTTTTGCTAATTTGACAGGTGTGTAATGTTATTTTATTATTGCTTTTACTTTAATTTCTTTATATTTTTTTATATTAGTATGTTTCATATATTACTCTTGAAATATGAAATATATTAATGGCAATTCATATTTCCTCATCTCTAAATTGTCTGCTCATATCTTTTGCCTGTATTTTCTTATTGGACTGTTTCTTTTTCTTACTGAGATTTCGGAGTTCTTTTTATTTCCTGAATATGATGGTTTTGTTAATTACACGGCTTATTTTTGTACCCTATTTTGGATATCTGTCAATAGATTATTGTCCTAATGGTAATTATTTCAAATTTAACAATCTTTAAAAAATATACCTTAAATGTCTTGTATAATAAATTCTTTGCTGCCTCAAGGTCATAGATAGCCTATAATTTCTTTTCAAAATTTCAGTTTTGCTTTTTACATTTAAGTTTTTGTTCCACATGGAATTGGTTTTGTTTTGTATGGTGTAGTGTTGGAATCTAATTTTGTATTGTCCCCTATGGATAACTTATTTTCTTACTACCATTTTTTAAGTGGTCTATCCATTACTCAGCTTTGACATATATCAAGCTTTCAAAATTTGCAAATATGAGAAAGATTCTGCAGCAACAGTGGGGATTGTAGCACATGACTGGGGACCACAGTACCTCATGTATCTCTTCTGTTTTGAATATAACACTCCTTCCATCTGTTTCCTTTTTCCAAATCATTTTGGCTTTGTCTCTTCCTAATGAATTATACTATTGGCTCATTATAACCTCCTCCTCCTCCCCCCCAAAAAGCTTGTTAACTTGTTGAATATTGATTCATTTACATACTTCATTAACTAATTTTGGAAAAACTTTTATAAAATTGAAATTTCCAATTCATTTACTCAACTTTATTTTGTAATTTGTAACATATTTCAATTGTTTTGCATAAAAGTCTGACAGATATTTTGATAGATTTATTCGAAAGTTTTAAAGTATCATATGTTTATGTTGTTAATATAAATGAGATCTATTACATCTCTTAATTAAATTTTTATCTTTAGACATTTCTAGATTCATATGCAGGAGTAAGATGTAATACAGAGGAATCTCATGTACACTTTTCCTAGTTTCTCCCAATGAAACAAATTACAAAACTATAGCAAAATAACATAACCATTTCTATAACTTTTGTCATTTCAAAAATGTTATTTAAATAGATTCATACAGTTTGTAACATTTTGGAATTGGCGTGTTTTTTTTGGTTTTGTTTTCACAGGGCATAGTTCTCTGGAGATTCATCCAGGTTGTTACATGTATCAATAGTTTCTTCTTTTTTATTGCCAAGTAGAATTCTGTGGTAAGAATGTACCACAGTTTGTTCAGAAATCACTCATTAAAGGACAACCATTGAAGAAACTATGGGTGGTTTCCAGTTTTGGACTATTACAAATAAAGCTGATGTAAATTTGTGTTTATGTGTTTCTGCAAACATAAGTCTTTATTTCTTTGCAATAAAAGCCAAGGAATGCAAGTACTGAATTGGATGGTAGTTGTATGTTTACTTTTTAAAGAAGCTGCTACACTATTTTTCCAGAGTGATGGTACTATGTTCCATAGAAATGTATGAGGGGTCCATTTTCTCTGCATCCTCACCAGCATTTTTTGTTGTCACTATTTTTTTTTTAATTTTAACCACTCTGATAGATGTATAATGATATTCATGTGATTTTTATTTGCATTTCTCTAATTGTTAAAGATGTTGAACATCTTTCCAGGTGTCTATTTGCACTGCATATACTCTTCATTTAAATGCCTCCATGTTTTTTGCTCATTTTCTAATTGGATTGTTTGTTTTTTAATGTTTTGATTGTAGTGAGAGTGCACTATATATGTTGCATACTCACTGTTTGTTGGATCTGTTGTTTGAAAACTTGTCTTTTCATCTTCATATTAGGGTCTTTGACAGGGCAAGTGTTTTTAATTTTGATAAAGTCCAATTTTTTTTTCATTTTAATGATCATTATCAAATGAGTGGTGATAAACAGTCTTAGGTTATACTATATAGATAAATGTCATTAATATTAATATTCTAGAAGTTATATAAAATTTCTAAAATTTGGATATGCCCTGGTATAATGTTATCAGTCATAATTCTAGTTATTCTCTTAAAATGTTGTATGTTATAGCAACTTGGTTAATTTTCTTTGTCAGTTGTCAATTACATTGTAATCAGATATTTAACCATGGCTTCTTAAGTCTTTTGTCATTCATTCATAGACAGTTATTGTTTTATTATGATGCCTTTGTAAAGATGCTTCATCTTTAAGAAGATTCATGGAAAGGACTTTTTAACAGATACAACTTTCTGATAACTTTCAGATCATACTGCTGAACTGGGTAAGAAATTTAAAAATTCTAGTAGAAACTCTGATCGTCCCGTAAAACTGTTTACCGAATGTTTGTCTCCCTATTAAAATGGAAAGAGAATTCTAGGGTCTTCCTACTCCATTAACTTGCAGATCTGTTTTATTTTTCAAATATCAAACCAGTCTTACATTCCCAGAATAAACCCTACTCAATCCTGGTACATATTTCTTCTTATGTACTGGTGAATTATATTTGCTAATATTTTGTTAAGGATTTTTGTGTCTGTTTTCATGAAGAATATTGTTTGGTAGGTTTCTTTATTTCTGTTCTTTGTCTGGTCTTGATATCAAGATAATACCCAGATATAAATTAGAAATGTTGCTTTCTCTTTCATTTTCTGGAGAGATTGTCTAGAATTGGTATGAATTTTCTTTGAACCTTTGGTAGAATTTTCCAGTGATAACAGCTGAGCCTGGAGATTTCTTTTGGGGAAGTTTTTTGTTTTGTACTGTTTTGTGAAATTATGATTTTAGTTTCTTTAATATTTACAGGGTTATGAAATTGTCATTTTCGTATTGATTGAGTTGTAGTACTTCGTGCTATTCAAGAAATTGTCCAATTTTTATTTAAATTTTCAAATTTATGTGTTTGAGTTGTTCATAGTATTTGTTCCCTTAAACTTTTGATATCTGGAGGGTATGTAGTAATATCTCCTGTTTCATTATTGATACGTAATATGTAATTTCTGACTTTCCTCTTTTTATTCTTTGTCAGTCTTGTTATTTCTCAATTTCACTACCTTTTCAAAGAAAACAGATTTTATTTCATTGTTTTGTTTTGGGTTTTTGTTTTCAATTTTGTTGATTCCTGCTCACTTTGGGTATAAATCACTTTTCTTTTTCTAGGTTTTTGAGGTTCAAGCTTAGAATTTTCCTCTTTTCTAATGTACACATATGGTGACATAATTTCCCTGTCATTACTGCCTTAACTGTGTCCCACAATTTTAATATATTTAATTTTTATTTTCATTCAGTTTACTGTATTTTTAAAATCTCCCATGAGATTTTCTCTTTGACTTACAGGTTATTCAAAGTCTGTTTTATCATTTCCAAGTGTTTTCAGATTTTCCTGTTATCTTTCTATTATTGATTTCTAGTTTGATTCCATTATAGTTAGAGAACATACTTGGAGTGATTTTGATTTCTTTATATTTGTTGAAGTTTGTTTAATGCCCCAAGGTGTGTTTTCCTTTGGTGTATGTTCTGTGGGCACTTGAAAATAATGTGCTATTTACTTGGGTGAAATGTTATATAAGTATTGATTAGCTCCAATGACTTGATGGTGTTCTTGAGTTCTTCTATATCATTGCTGAATTTCAGTCCAGTTGTCCTAATACTTATTGAGAGAGGGATACTGAAGTTTCGAACTATAATAGTGTTTTTTTTTCAATTTTTCTTTCAGTTCTATCAATTTTGTTTCACACAGTTGTTTTTGTTTTTTAAATTCTCTCTCTTCTCTCCTCCACTCACCAACTCATTTATCAGCTTTCAAAGTTTTGATCATTCTGACAGATATGTAGTATTGTTGCATTATGGTTTTAATTTTCAGTTTCTTGGTGACTAATAAAGTTCATCATCTTTTCATATATTTGTCTACAATATATCCTCTTTTGTGAAGTACCTATTGAAATCTCTTACTAGCTTTATTACTAAGTTGTTTGTCTTTTTCTTATTGGTTGGGATAGTTATTATATATTCCAGACACAACTTTTTTGTCAATATTCCAGACACAATTTACATTTTGGAAATATTTTCTCCCTTATCTATTATCTTAATGATATATTTGATAAACAGAAATTCTTCATTTTAATGTACTCCAACTGAACATTTTTTAATGTTTAAGACTTTCAGAAATTTAAAAAACTTAAAGGATCCATGTCACTATGAGTTTACATTCAAATTGAGTAAGCTTTCATATACTTGGAAGACTATAATATATACATAAATTCTGCATGATGCTAGGGTTCAGATGCTTTATAATGCAAGTAGAAAAACAGGGGGAAATTCAGTGTGTTGAAATATAGTGAAAGAGATGAGTTTTGAGCTAACATTGAAGGAAATATAAAATTTAGTTTTACACAAAGAGAAGGCAAAAAATTCAGGAATGTTCCAGGAAAAAGTGTAAGAGAGCACATAGTATAAGGAAGTGTAGAAGAAGGGGCAGTATAAGTAGTAATTAAGCATGCAGACTCTGGGACCATCCTGCTTAGAATCAAATTTTTGCTCTGCTATGAGCAAAAAGGTCTTCTTTGTGACCTTCATCAAGTTACATAACCTTTCTTTAGCTCAGTTTTCTGATGTATAAAATGGGAAGGGAAAAATAATCAACTATTACCTACCTTTCAACAGGATTAAAATTAAAACTAAATTTTAATACATATTAACTTGTCAGGAACTGCATGTTATTATAATTATAAACAATAATACATTTTATATATTATTATATCCCAGACAATATAATGAGAATTCTCCATACAGTATCTCATTTGATCTTCAAAGCAACGTTATGAGGATGAATATTATTTTTTAAATAAGGCCATCAGCATTATTGGAAAACTGTATAAGGAAAACCATTATAAGTAAGGCTAGCTATTTATGGAGGGCCATTTGAGGGCCAATCCTGAGTAATGAATCTGGGTATTTTCCATGTTATGTGCCTAAGGGTTCACTAGAGGTAATGTAATGATTAATGAGAAGTAGGAAATTAAATTTTAGGAAAATTTAATCTAGGGGTAGTTTACGAGATGGTCAGGAGTAAAGAGATGCTGGAGGGAGGTATGAAATGTAGGAAATATTTTCAGTTAAATAAGCTTGATATTACCTAGGCTTTTGGGCTGTTAAGAAAATAATTTGGTAAAGTTATAGGTATTGTATGTGACCTGAATTTCCTACCTACACAATTGTATATATAGGAGGGCTTTGGCTACATAAGCACAGCTAAATAAAAAATAAAACACTTTTCCAGTGAGGTGTTTGGTCAATGTCATAGTCTGCTTGGACCACTATAACAAAATACCATAGACTGGGTGCTTAAAGAACAGAAAGTTATCTTTTCCCAGTTCTAGAAGCAGAAAAGTACAAGATCATGATGCTGGCTATTTCAGGTCCTGGTGAGAGCTGTCTTCTTGGCTTGCAGGTGGCCACATTCTAACTGTGTCTACACATGTCAAAGAGATAGAACTCTCCTGTCTCTTCCTCCTCTTATAAGGACACCAAACTTATAAGATTTGGGCCTCATCCTCATGACTTCATTTAACTTTAATTACCTCTTTATAAGCCCAAATACAGTCACATTGGGTTTAAAGCTTTAATATATAAATTCTAGGTCCACACAATTCAATCCATAGCAGTCAAGATAACTCGGGAATAATTTACATGAAGGCCTGAGGAGCCTCAAAAAAGAAACAGTGCAGGGTATTTGAGAAGATGGTGGAAGAGTAAGATGCAGAGATCACCTTCCTCCTCACAGATACATCAGAAATACATCTACACGTGGAATTGCTCCTATAGAACACCCACTGAAAGCTGGCAGAAGACCTCAGACCTCCCAAAAGGCAAGACACTCCCCACGTACCTGGGTAAGGCAAAAGAAAAAATAAAAAAACAGAGACAGAAGAATAGGGATGGGACCTGCACCAGTGGGAGGGAGCCATGAAGGAGGAAAGGTTTCCACACACTAGGAAGCCCCTTCGTGGGCGGAGACTGCAGGTGGCAGAGGACGGAAGCTTCAGAGCCTTGGAGGATAGCACAGCAACAGGGGTGCAGAGGGCAAAGCAGAGAGATTCCCACACAGAGGATCAGTGCCGACCAGCACTCACCAGCCCGAGAGGCTTCTCTGCTCCCCTGCCAGGATGGGTGGGGGCTGGGAGCTGAGGCTTGGGCTTCGGTCGGATCGCAGAGAGAGGACTGGGGTTGGTGACGTGAACACACCCTGAAGGGGGCTATTGTGCCACAGGTAGCCGGGAGAGAGTCTGGGAAAAAGTCTGGAGCTGCCAAAGAGGCGAGAGAATTTTTCTTGCAACATTCTTTCCTGGTGTGGGAGGAGAGGGGATTAAGAGCACGGCTTAAAGGAGTTCCAGACATGGGCTTGAGATGCTAAGGCTGCTGCTGCGACCACCAAGAAGCCTGTGTGCAAGCACAGGTCACTATCCACACCTCCCTTCCCAGGAGACTACCAGGGTCCCATGATCCAGGGACTACGTCCCCGAGAGAATGCACAGTGCGCCTCAGGCTGGTGCAATGTCATGCTGGCATCTGCTACTGCAGGCTTGCCCCACAACAGTACCCCTCCCTCCCCCAGGCCTGAGTGAGCCAGAGCCACCGAATCAGCTGCTCCTCTAACCCAGTCCTGTCTGAGCGAAGAACAGATGCCCTCAGGCGACCTACACACAGAGGCAGGGCCAAATCCAAAGCTGAACCCGGGGAGCTGAGCAAACAAAGAAGAGAAAGAGAAATTTCTCCCAGCAGCCTCAGGAGCAGTGGATTAAATCTCCACAACAAACTGATGTACACTGCATCTGTGGAATACCTGAATAGACAATGAGTCATCCCAAATTGAGGAGGTGGACGTTGGGAGCAAGATATATTATTTTTTCCCCTTTTCCTCTTTTTGTGAGTGTGTATGTGTATGCTTCTGTGTGCTTTTGTCTGTATAGCTTTGCTTTCACCATTTGACCTAGGGTTCTGTCCATCCGTTTCTTTTTCTTTTTCTTTTTTGTAAATATTTTTCTTAATAATTATTTTTTACTTTTTATTTTGATAACTTTATTTTATTGTACATTACTTTATTTTATTTTAACCTCTTTCTTTCTTTTTTCTTCCTTTTTTCTTTCTTTCTTCTTTCTTTCTTTCTTTCTTTCTTTCTTTCTTTCTTTCTTTCTTTCTCCCTTTTATTCTGAGCCATGTGGGTGAGAGGCTCTTGGTGTTCCAGACAGGAGTCAGGGCTGTGTTTCTGAGGTGGGAGAGCCAAGTTCAGGACACTGGGCCACAAGAGACCTCCCATCTCCAGGTTATATCAAATGGTGAAAATCTCCCAGACATCTCCATCTCAACACCAACACCCAGCTTCATTCAATGACCAGCCAGCTACAGTGCTGGACACCCTATGCCAAACAAGTAGCAACACAGAAACACAGCCACATCCATTAGCAGAGAGGCTGCCTGAAATAATAATTTGGCTCCAGACACTCCAAAACACACCACCAGATGTGGACCTGCCCACCAGAAAGACAAGATCCAGCCTCACCCACCAGAACACAGGCACCAGTGCCCCAACCAGGAAGCCTACACAACACACTGAACCAACCTTAGCCACTGGGGACAGACACCAAAAACAAGGGGAATTACGAACCTGCAGCCTGTGAAAAGGAGACCCCAAACACAGTAGGATAAGAAAAATGAGAAAACAGAAAAACACACAACAGATGAAGGAGCAAGGTAAAAACCCACCAGACCTAAAAAAATGAAGAGGAAATAGGCAGTCTACCTGAACAAGAATTCAGAATAATGATAGTAAAGATGATCCAAAATCTTGGAAAAAGAGTAGAGAAAATACAAGAAACATTTAACAAGAACCTAGAAAAACTAAAGAAGAAACAAGCAATGATGAACAGCACAATAAGTGATATTAAAACTACTCTAGAAAGGATCAATAGCAGAATAACTGACACAGAAGAATGGATAAGTGACCTGGAAGATAAAATAGTGGAAATAACTACTACAGAGAAGAAAAAAGAAAAAAGAATGAAAAGAACTGAGGACAGTCTCAGAGACCTCTGGGACAACATTAAATGCACCAACATACAAATTATAGGGGTCCCAGGAGAAGAAGAGAAAAAGAAAGGGACTGAGAAAATATTTGAAGAGATTATAGTTGAAAATTTCCATTATATGGGAAAGGAAATAGTTAATCAAGTCCAGGAAACTCAGAGATTCCCATACAGGAAAAATCTAAGGAAAAACTCAACAAGACACATATAAATCAAACTGTCAAAAATTAAATACAAAGAAAACATATTAAAAGCAGCAAGGAAAAACAAATAACACACAAGGGAATCCTCATAAGGTTAACAGCTGAACTTACAACAGAAGCTCTGCAAGTCAGAAGGGACAGGCAGGATATATTTAAAGTGATGGAGGAGAAGAACCTACAACCGAGATTACTCTAACCAGCAAGAGTCTCATTCAGATTTGATGGAGAAATTAAAACCTTTACAGACAGGCAAAAGCTGAGAGAGTTCAGCACCACCAAACCAGCTTTACAGCAAATGCTAAAGGAACTCCTCTAGGCAAGAAACACAAGAGAAGGAAAAGGCCTACAATAACGAACCGAAAACAATTAAGAAAATGGGAATAGGAACATACATATCGATAACTACCTTAAATGTAAATGGATTAAATGCTCCCACCAAAAGACACAAACTAGCTGAATGGATACAAAAACAAGACCCATATATATGCTGTCTACAAGAGACCGAATTCAGATCTAGAGACACATACAGACTAAAAGTGAGGGGAAGGAAAAAGATATTCCATGCAAACGGAAATGAAAAGAAAGCTGAAGTAGCAATTCTCATATCAGACAAAAGAGACTTTAAAATAAAGACTATTAGAAGAGACAAAGAATGATCAAGGGATACATAATGATCAAGGGATCAATCCAAGAAGAAGATATAACAATTGTAAATATTTACGCACCCAACATAGGAGCACCTCAATACATAAGGCAAATACTAACAGCCATAAAAGGGGAAATCGATAGTAAAACAATCATAGTAGGGACTTTAACACCCCACTTTCACCAATGGACAGATCATCCAAAATGAAAACAAATAAGGAAACACAAGCTTTAAATGATACATTAAACAAGATGGACTTAGTTGATATTTATAGGACATTCGATCCAAAAACAACAGAATACACATTTTTCTCAAGGGCTCATGGAACATTTTCCAAGATAGATCATATCTGGGGTCACAAATCAAGCCTTGGTAAATTTAAGAAAATTGAAATCATATCATGTATCTTTTCCGACCATAATGCTATGAGACTAGATATCAATTAAAGGAAAAATCTGTAAAAAATACAAACACATGGAGGTTAAACAATACATTACTTAATAACCAAGAGATCACAGAAGAAATCAAAGAGGAACTAAAAAAAAAAAACCTAGAAACAAATGACAATGGAGACACAATGACTCAAAACCTATGGGATGCAGCAAAAGCAGTTCTAAGAGGGAAGTTTATAGCAATACAATCCTACCTTAAGAAATAGGAAACATCTCAAATAAACCACTTAACATGGCACCAGAAGCAATTTGAGAAAGAAGAACAAAAGTCCCCCAAAGTTAACAGAAGGGAAGAAATCATAAAGTTCAGATCAGAAATAAATGAAAAAGAAATGAAGGAAACGTTAGCAAAGATCAATAAAACTAAAAGCTGGTCTTTGAGAAGATAAACAAAATTGATAAACCATTAGCCAGACTCATCAAGGAAAAAAGGCAGAAGTCTCAAATCAATAAAATTAGAAATGAAAAAGGAGAAGTAGCAACTGACACTGGAGATATACAAAGGATCATGAGAGATTACTACAAGCAATACTATGCCAATAAAATGGACAACCTGGAAGAAATGGACAAATTCTTAGAAACTTGCCAAGATTGAACCAGGAAGAAATAGAAAATATGAACAAACCAATCACAAGCACTGATAGTGAAACTGTGATTAAAATCTTCCAACAAACAAAAGGCCAGGACCAGATGGTTTCACAGAAGAATTCTATCAAACATTTAGAGAAGAGCTAACAACTATCCTTCTCCAACTCTTCCAAAATATAGCAGAGGGAGGAACTCACCCAAACTCATTCTACAAGGCCACCATCACCCTGATGCCAAAATCAGACAAAGATGTCACAAAGAAAGAAAACTACAGGCCAATATCACTGATGAACATAGATGCAAAAATCCTCAACAAAATACTAGCAAACAGAACCCAAGAGCACATTAAAAGGATCATACACCATGATCAAGTGCGGTTTATTCCAGGAATGCAAGGATTCTTCAATATACACAAATCAATCAGTGTGATACACCATATTAAACAATTGAAGGAGAAAAACCATATGATCATCTGAATAGATGCAGAGAAAGCTTTCAGCAAAATTCAACACCCATTTATGATAAAAACCTTGCAGGAAGTAGGCATAGAGGGAACTTTCCTCAACGTAATAAAGGCCATATATGACAAACCCACAGTCAACATCATCCTCAGTGGTGAAAAACTGATACTATTTCCACTAAGATCAGGAACAAGACAAGGTTACCCACTCTCACCAATATTATTTAACACAGTTTTGGAAATTTTACCCACAGCAATAAGAGAAAAAGTGAAATAAAAGGAATCCAAATCAGAAAAGAAGAAGTAAAGCTATCACTCTTTGCAGATGACATGATAATATACATAGAGAATCCTAAAGATGCTGCAAGAAAACTATTAAAGCTAATCAATGACTTTGGTAAAGTTGCAGGATACAAAATTAATGCACAGAAAATCTGGCATTCCTATAAACTAATGATGAAAAATCTGAGAGTGAAATTAAGAAAACACTCCCATTTACCATTGCAACAAAAAGAATAAAATATGTAGGAATAAACCTACCTAAGAAGTCAAAAGACCTGTATGCAGAAAACTATAAGACACTGATGAAATAAATTAAAGATGATACAAGTAGATGGAGAGATACACCATGTTCTTGGATTAGAAGAATCAACATTGTGAAAATGACTACTACCCAAAGCAATCTACAGATTCATTGCAATCCCCATCAAACTACCACTGGCATTTTTCACAGAACTAGAACAAAGAATTTCACAATTTGTATGGAAACACAAAGGACACCGAATAGCCAGAGCAATCTTGAGAACGAAAAATGGAGATGGAGGAATCAGGCTCCCTGACTTCAGAATATACTACAAAGGTACAGTAATCAAGACAGTGTGGTACTGGCACAAAAACAGAAAGATAGGTCAATGGAACAGGACAGAAAACCCAGAGATAAACCCATGCACCTATGGTCACCATATCGTTGATAAAGGAGGCAAGAATATACAGTGGATAAAAGACATCCTCTTCAATAACAGGTGCTGGGCAAACTGGACAAGTACATGTGAAAGTATGAATTTAGAATACTCCCTAGCACCATACACAAATATAAGCTCAAAATGGATTAAATACCTAAATGTAAGGCCAGAAACTATCAAACTCTTAGAGGAAAACATAGGCAGAACACTCTATGACATAAATCACAGCAAGATCCTTTTGGACCCACCTCCTAGAGAAATGGAAATAAAGACAAAAATAAACACATGGGACCTAATGAAACTTCAAAGCTTTTGCACAGCAAAGGAAACCATAAACAAGACCAAAAGACAACCCTCAGAATGGGAGAAAATATTTGCAAATGAAGCAATTGACAAAGGATTAATCTCCACAATTTACAAGCAACTCATTCAGCTCAAAAACAACAAAAACCAAATCCAAAAATGGGCAGGAGACCTAAGTAGACTTTTCTCCAAAGAAGAAATACAGATGGCGAATAGGCACATGAAAAGATGCTCAACATCACTAATTATTAGAGAAATGCAAATCAAAACTACAATGAGATATCATCTCACACCCATCAGAATGGCCATCATCAAAAAATCTAGAAACAATAAATGCTGGATAGGATGTGGAGAAAAGGGAACACTCTTGCACTGTTGGTGGGAATGTAAATTGATACAGCCACTATCGAGGACAGTATGGAGGTTCCTTATAAACTACAAATAGAGCTACCATACGACCCAGCAATCCCACTACTGGGCATATGCCCTGAGAAAAACATAATTCAAAAAGAGTCATATACCAAAATATTCATTACAGCTCTATTTACAACAGCCAGGACATGGAAGCACCCTAAGTGTCCATCAACAGATGAATGGATAAAGAATATGTGGCACATATATACAGTGGAATATTACTCAGCCATAATAAGAAACGAAATTGAGTTATTTGTAGTGAGGTGGATGGAACTAGAGTCTGTCATACAGAGTGAAGTTAAGTCAGAAAGAGGAAAACAAATACCATATGCTAACACATATATATGGAATATAAGGGGAAATAAAAAGGTCATGAAGATCTTAGTGTTAAGACAAGAATAAAGACACAGACCTGCTAGAGAATGGACTTGAGGATATGGGGTGGGGGAAGGGTAAGCTGTGGCAAAGTGAGAGAGTGGCATGGACATATATACACTACCAAATGTAAAATAGATAGCTAATGGGAGCAGCGACATAGCACAGGGAGATCAGCTCGGTGGTTTGTGACCACCTAGATGGGTGGGATGGTGAGTGTGGGAGGGAGGGAGATGCAAGATAGAAGAGATATGGTTACATATGTATATGTATAACTGATTCACTTTGTTGTAAAGCAGAAACTAACACACCATTGTAAAGCAATTATACTCCAATAAAGATGTTAAAAAAAAGTGACTTATCTTAAACACCTTTAAAAAAAAAAAAAAGAAGCAGTAAGTAAAACTTCTGAGTCTGACAGGCTGCTCTTAAGTCACTCTCAGTGCCTGATGGGGAAGACATTTAGTAGTGTATAGGGAGAATCAAAGTGTTGAAACAATGGTCAGACTTAGATCAGAGGAACAATTGTTTCTGATTGTTTTCTGGCCCAGCTCCCTTAGGGTTTTCTTCCAAGTGGTCATGTGAGGGGAACTATGATGCAAAGAAAATTGAGACTCCATTATTAAATGAATAAACGGAAATGATATCCCAAGGTAGTATATGATTTTGACATTCATGAGAATAATCATAAGCATCATATATAACACATAGTATTTGCTAGACAGAGTCATGTTATATTATCTCAGTTAATTTTTACAATCATATGATATATATATATATGTATTAACGTCCCAAATTGTAAACTTGAGAGGTTATATAACTTGCCGAAGTCAAATGGCTAATAATGGAATACATTTAATCTTAAGTATGTTTGACCTTCTTGGTCTGAATCCCTGTGCTGTGTTGCCCCAAAAAGTGACAGAGTAAAATTGGGCAGGGGAATGGATTGCATCCATTCAAGGGTGGTGATGATTAGCATGGATGGAATGGAGGAGAACCTACAATAGTACCATTGTTGTCAACTGTCTACCAGATCGGCAGCTACCATTAGGGTCCATGAAAAATCCAAAGGTTACCTTGGGAAAAAACACTTGAGGCAAGTGTTTTTACCAATATGGCAAGGACATATTGGCATTTCAAGAGCACTAGAGTGATAACTCAACAGCCCACTTGAAACCAGAGTAAAACTCTTCAGATGAATATTCATGAGTATGATTAGCATGAGGGTGGTTTTGTAACTCCAAATGTAGTAGAAGAAGGAGATAATAAAATCAGAATGAAAATAAATGAAATAGACCTGTCCCCCCAAAAAAATAAATAAAATATCAATAAAACTAAGTACTGGTTCTATGAAAACATAAACAAAATTGACAAAACTTTAGCTAGACTCACCAATAAAGACATCAAAATCTCAAATAAATAAAATCAAAAATAAAAGAGAAGTTATAACTGATATCAAAAATGCAAAGGATCATAAGTGACTACTGTGAACTATTGTATGCCAATAAACAGGACAACCTAGAAGAAAATGGATAAATTCTTAGAAACATACAATCTTCCAAAACAATCATGAAAAAATAGAAAATCTGAATAAGCTGATTACTAATAAGGAGATTGAATGAGTAACCAAAACCCCCAAAAGATAAAATTCCAGGACAAGATGGCTTCACTGGTGAATTCTACCAAACATCCAAAGAAGATTTAATACTTATCCTTCTCAAACTCTTCCAAAAAATGGAAGAGGAAGGGATACTTCCAAACTCACTCTGCATTATTCTGGTATCAAAACCAGACAAAAACACCAAAGAAAAGAAAATTATAGCTAATATTCCTAATGAACACAGATATAAAAATTCTAAACAAAATATTAGCAAACCAAATTCAACAATGGTGAAAAGCTACAAGCTTTCCCTCTGACATCATGAACAAAACAAGAATTCCCACTCTTGCCACTTGTACTGGAAGTCCTAGCCACAACAATTAGGGAAGAAAAAGAAATAAAATGCATCCAAATTGGGAAGGAGAAAGTAAAAGTGTAACTCTTTGCAGATGATATAATAGTATGTATAGAAAATCCTTAGGACTCTACAGAAAAACTATTAGAACTAATAAATAAATTCCATAAAGTTTCAAGTTACAAAATCAATATACAGAAATCTGTTGTGTTTTTATACACTAATAATAAACTATTGGAAAGGGAAATTAAGGAAACAACCCTGTTTACAATTGCATCAAAAAATATTTAGGAATAAATTTAACTAAGAAGGTGAAAAACCTGTTCTCTGAAAATTGTTAGACATTGATGAAAGAAACTGGAAAAGATACAAATAAATGGAATGATATTCTGTGCTAATGGATTGAATAATTAATATTGTTAAAATGTCCATAATACCCAAAGCAATTTACAGATTCAATGCAATCCCTATCAAAATTCCAATGGAGTTTTTCACAGAACAGGAAAAAATTAATTATGGACCACAAAATGCTCCAAATAGCCAAAGCAATCTTCAGAAGGAAGATCAAAACTGGAAGTATCTCACTCCATGATTTCAAAGTATATCACAAAGCTACCTTAATAAAACAGTATCAGTGTATGTCAACAGTATTGACATAAAACCAGCCACATAGCTCAATGGAACAAAATAGGAAGCCCAGAAATAAACACAAACATATGATTAATTAATTTAGACAAAGACACCAAGGATATATAATGGGGAAAGGACAGTCACTTCAGTAAATTGTGCTGGGAAAACTGGACAGATGAATGCAAAAGAGGTCTAAAATTAGGTTTAAGTGGTCTAAAATTAGGCCATCATCTTACACCAGACACAAAAATTAATTCAAAATGATTTAATGACTTGAATGTAAGACCTGAAACCATAAAAGTCCTAGAGGAAAACATAGGCAGCAAGCTCCTGGATATTGTTCTTGGTGTGGAATTTTTCAATCTCAACCCAGAAACTAAGACAGCAAAAGCAAAAATAAACAAGTGGGATTATATCAAACTAAGAAAGCTTCTGCACATCAAAAGAGACCATCAACAAAGTGAAGAGGCAACCTACTGAATGGGAGAAAATATTTGCAAATCATACATCTGATAAGGAGTTAATATCCAAAATATACAAAGAACACAAACACCTCAATGACAAAATAACAATCAGATTTAAAAATAGGCAGAAGATTTGAATAGACATTTTTCCAAAAAAGACATAAAAATGGGCAACAGATACATGAAAAGATGTTCAACATCACCAAGCATCAGGAAAGTGAAAATCAAAAACAAAATGAGGTATCACTTCACACCTGTCAGAACGACTATCATCAAACCGTCTACAAATAACAAATGCTGGATAGGATGTGGAGAAAAGAGAACCCTTTTGCACTGTTGTTGAGTATGTAAATTGGTGCTTTAAGTTTCCTTAAAAAAATTACAAATAGAACTACCATAAATGCAGCTATTCGACTTCTGGATATTTATCCAAAGAAAACAAAAACACTAATTCAGAAAGCTATATGCACCCCTATATTCATTGCAGCATTGTTTGAAATAGCCGAGACATGGCAACAACCTCAAGTGTCCATCAACAGATGAACAGATAAGGAAGAAGTCGTGTACATATACAATGGAATATTGCTCAACCATAAAAAAAGAAGGAAATCTTACAATTTACAATATCGGTGGACCACAAAGGTATTATGCTAAGTGAAATAAGTCAGACAGAGAGGCAAATACCATATGATTCCACTCGTATGTGTAATATAAAACAAAACAAAACAAAACAAATGCAGCAAAACAGAACAAAACTCATAGAGAACAGGTTGGTGGCTAGCCGAGAGGAAGGGCATTGAGAGATGGGCAAAATGGGTAAAAGGGGTCAATTGTATGGTGATGGACGATAATTAGATTTATTGTGGTGACCACTTTTAGTATATACACACAGCTGGAATTCTTATGTTGTATACCTGAAACTAATATAATGTTATATACCATTTTTACATACATATGTATATATATATTTATATAGACTATTATTTGTCCACAAAATAAATTAGGTGAAAATCCACATACATGTCATCCTCCCCAGTCAGTGACTTTCAGGTCAAGCAATATCTTTTTAGACTTCTTACCAGGATGGAAGGTCATTGTACTCCATTTAGAAAATGAATCATGGGATAAAAATTATTCCTTTTTTTATGCTAAGTTAATACAATTGTTCAGAACAACATATTACAGATAAAATGTTTACATAGTTTCAAAAATCACATAGCTTCAAATTATCTCAGATTTGACATAAAATAAATTGTACTAATTTATATACATATGATATGATATATAAAAAAATAAAGGAGGTGCCTCACATAATGTCTGAACTGTCTCAGGACGTAATCCTATGAATGATACGTTACAAAAATGTTTTATGCAGGGCTTCCCTGGTGGCGCAGTGGTTGAGAGTCTGCCTGCTGATGCAAGGGACACGGGTTCGTGCTCCGGTCCGGGAAGATCCCACATGCCATGGAGTGGCTGGGCCTGTGAGCCATGGCCGCTGAGCCTGTGCGTCCAGAGGCTGTGCTCCACAACAGGAGAGGCCACAACAGTGAGAGGCCCCTGTACCGCAAAAAAAAAAAAAAAAAAAAAAGTTCTGTGCAAAAAAGAGAATAAAAATTTGGTTTGTAATAAAATTGCTTTGGGAGTATGTTTCTCAAGGGACTGAACTGTAGTGTGTTGCCTGTCAAGACATGGAATTTCAAAGTATTTATAAAAAACATTTCCCTTGATACCATCTCTCTCTCAGAGCCTCTTAGAAAGTAGAAAGGCCACACAAGTTATGGTTGAACATTTATGTTTCTACTTTAGTGTCAGAAGCTAAGAGAATAAATTAATGTTATGACGAAGGGAGACTTTCTAGCTCTTTAGTGAGAACTGCTAATGCTGACGTATAGATTGTTGGAGAATAATAAACCAAACACACAGACCCGCTCACTGCAGTTACACAGAAAGGAAAGGCTACACAGAAAAACATCTTCTGAGAGTTAAGACTTTCTGCTGGGAATAAAACTGGCTTTTATTTGAGATGAAATTTTTCTTTTGTTTTTCTGTCATTAAACCTACTACTGAACCTTAAAAATTCATGTAGAATAGACAGTCATATTGATAAAGCTGATGAAATGCTGTATTAGTTAACATTAAATTTTTTATGTTTTGTAACCAAACATAATTTTTACTAACTGACATCACTAAAAGAATGCCTTATTGAACACATACAAAACAGTTCCTCATAACAAATAAGCTAAATGCATATTATGGAATAAAAATGTTCTAAAGCATTTTAATGTACAATCATAGAGGACACTGAATGGGCATTATTAAGCTGATTTTTATGTTTCTTAAAACCCAGATACATGATAAAGTCTATGAATTTATTTTTTGCTTTTTTTTTGGCTGCTGTTATTTGCTAGTCAGAGAGAGAAAAATCATGGTGAGCTAGGAAAAACAAGTCAAAATATGTTAAAAACATAAAGCAAACTGAGTTAAGGTAAACATTTTTGAATACCTGAAGAAATCAATCCAAGGGAGTTTTTAGGTGACAGCAGTGCAATTATTACATCTCAATTGATTGTGAAAAAAGCATCTGACTCTGACTTTCAAATAGAGATTTTTCAAGGTAAAATTATTAAGTCAGACTTCTAGGAAAAGAAGATGTGTTTACTAATAATAGGATTATAAACCGTGTAACTGTAGAATTTCATTTTCAAATTATTTGATGAGGAATACTTTATTATTCGATGAAGAATAAAAATGTCCTGAGTTTTGCTGTATTATTTTTCCTCAATCAGCCATTCTACAACAGAACCTATTACATTACCTGTATATATGAGTCATTAGGACCATTCACCAATTTCCCCCCATTTCTATTTCTTTAGTATATAACACAGAATTGCACTTCCCTACCCTCTAGAAGTCAGGCATGGCTATAGGGCTGGGACTAGGGTGAGGTGAGTGAGCTACTTGCTTCTGGTGAAAAATTTAAGGGGAGATGCCAAATAAACTCAGTAATCAAAACAATATTTTAATGCAATATTTTTTTTTTTTTTTTTTTTTTTTTTTTTTTTTTTTTTTTTTTTTTTGCGGTACGCGGGCCTCTCACTGTTGTGGCCTCTCCCGTTGCGGGGCACAGGCTCCGGATGCGCAGGCTCAGCGGCCATGGCTCACGGGCCCAGCCGCTCCGCGGCATATGGGATCCTCCCAGACCGGGGCACGAACCCGTATCCCCTGCATCGGCAGGCGGACTCTCAACCACTGCGCCACCAGGGAGGCCCTGCAATATTTTAAAGAATGAAAATTAACACAAAAATCCAGGATTATAAAAATATCAAAATGTAAATAAAAATAAGATAGTATTATTGATTTTTCCTTTTGTCTCAGGCTGCAATATGGCTTGGCTTGGCTCTGTAAGGACCCATGAATAAGTGGTATCTAATCATAATATGTGAATTTGAAACCATGTACATCAAGGGCAATCAATTGGTGGCCATGCACATATAACAAAAATTATTTAAAGTAGAACTACACTGTCAGTTAAACTTATACCAAAACATCCAATTTCATTGAATTGTAACTCAGTGAGCATTCAATGGATTGCTACATTATTGCTCTATCATTATACAGCTCTATTTGGAAATAGAGAGCTTCACAAAGGAAATATTATACTTAAGAAGCAGGACATTCTTCTCATGTACAGATATCATCAGGAAATTGTTTATTCAGACTTTACTGATTTATTTTATGAGTTAATAAACTAGTATCTTCATGTTCAATGAAAACTTTTCTAACTGTATAAAGGAAGTACAAGAAAAGTCCTTGCCTTCGAAAGATAATATCATTGGCAAAAACATACACTCAATGAATATCTTTTTCCAAAAAGATTGAGTCATAAAAGTCAAATAAATCAGTTGCTTAGAACTCAAACTGCATTTCCCCATAGAAACACAATTATTAAAACAGTTGGTTTCTGAAGCTATATTTCAAACCCCACTAAACCAAATCAGTTGAACTGGAGAGATTTCTAGCATACACTCACATTTAGTTCTTCTCTCCCTCCTGAGCACTAGAAGACTAGAGATATCGTTTCCTTTAAATAATGTGAAATTCTATGTTTAGTTTAGATCCATGAAATTTTAGCAGAAGTGATGTTTGAACAGTAGTGGATTCTCGTGTAAAGCACATTTGTGTTGACTGAAGGATGGGGGTTCTGCAGTTAAGGAGTGGAGTGTGCAGGAAAAGACCTCTGTGGATTACGGAGAAGTATTCTTGGTCAAATTACTAAAATTAACTCCTAGCTAGACAGTAGGTGGTAAGATCGTATCCACCACACAAAAGTGGACTGGAGCTCAGAAGCTAGAAACTCAGACAAGTCACCTACAAAGTGATACCAACCCTTTGGGGTTGATATAGCTGATTCAAACTAAATGTAAAATATGACAGAACTTACAGGTAGGGGGAGCAATTTTGGGGGGAAGCATCAGAAATATGTACTGTGAAAGTCATACTATGTTTACATGTTTTCTAATTACTAGGTTTATTATGTTTTTTTTTTTTTAAGTTGGAGGCTAGTTAAATCTTTTGCAAGTTCTAATCTAGTTTACCTGCTCTAAATAGAGTCAGAAAAAGGATGCCTGCTGATGTTTAGGCCACATTGTTAAAAGGAAGCAGCGCATCCCTGTCTGTGTCAGGCAGCATTTTGTTTTCTGGGGTAACTAAAGAAAGGGAGAGTAAAACAGTGACAGCTGGAGACTCCATTAGGGGACTATCTGTTGAAAATAAACCTTGGAGGCTCTGCATTCTGTTTTTGAGAGTGAGCCTATTTCCTGATTGGACATCCTGAATTAAGGAGAAAGCTGAGTTAGAGCAGACTCTAAGAACTTAATCCCAAATGACAAGGATGATTGCACCTTTACCAGCACAGAAGATTGGAGGACATTAAATGGGAGATGGGGAGTCATGATTTGGATACATTGTTTGAAATGATGGTGGGATGACTTATTGAGTACCGATTATGTGCCAGCCTTGCTTGTGCTGTGTGCCTATACCTATAAATTCTAGATTGAAAAATGGGAATCCAGTTTAAATGATTATAGCAGTTAATAACATGTGCAATGTACCATAGTGGAATGGAGGAGAAAATAAATAACTGTGAGAATCTCATATGCTTCACTGAGAATACAATATTTGAGTTTTATCTGAAAGGATGAGCAGACTTTTGCCAGGGAAAATAGCAGGAAAGAGGGAAAGACAAAACTATCCAAACAGAGGAAACAGAAAACTCTAAGTGTATGAAATCACATAGTAGATTTGGCAAACTAAAAGTAGTTTGGTAGGGCGTAAGAAGAAAGGAAATAATAAAAGGTAACTTTGCAAAGTCATGAAGATTGTCTGGGCCATGAAACAGAATTTGGATTTTATTCTGTAAGCATTGTGGAGCCATGCACTTTTTTAAGAAGAAGAGTAATTGATCCAATTTATACTTTAGAAGGATCAACCAACAAGACAGGGTGAAGAATGGATTATGTGAGGACAAGATAAGACTTAGAAAGAACATTTATTAGGCTTTTGGAATACTTCAGATGAAAAATGATGAGAACCTGAAAATGCTGAGGACCTGATAATGCTATCAGTGAGGATGAAAAAGAGGGAATGAATACCCAAAGGAGTTAGAATGCAAACTCAATCTATTTTGATTACATCAATCTATTTGATGACATCATACATCTCTATTCAGTAATTGGGAATTGTTTCTGATGGAGTTGAAAGGATGCAGTGCATGAATCAAAGGAGAATACCTAGGATGCCAGTCATTTTCCTGGCTTGGCAACCATTCTCTTTCACTAGCCATTTACAGGGTCAAAAAGAGTGCTTACTGATTGGTAAAATAAATTAATTGTTACCGTAGACAACAGTCAACCTGCCTTCCATGCTTTCTAGTCTGTCCTCCTTAGAATTACAGGGGTTTATTGGAACTTCAGAAGTGAGGGGGTGAAATCAGTTTTAGTGTAACTGATAGAATCACTAAGAGACCCAAAAGATCTGAATAATGAAGTCCTTATTTGAAGGAACCCAAGGATTTCTCTTCAATCAGTACTTCTAAAACTGAGTACAGTGGCATTAGATTCCATCTTTAGCCCTTTACCTTACTTCATAGCCTGCAACTGAGAGGGGTCCAACTTCTCCAGCATGTGGTTGCCAAAGGATACACTCTAGCTGGTGTATCCTAGTTATTTCCCATTCTCCTGTATTTCCCTTGCATTACTGAAATTGAAAGTAATTATCCCATTCCACCTTTCCAAACAAAAGAGCATTTATTAGATCAACAAAATTACAGTAAAATAGCAATAAAATATACATGCATGATGAAGATGAAAGATCTATTGCTCCTCTCATTTAATAGGTTACTTAATTGATTCTCCTTAGAAACTTCTATGAGAAAATAACATGAAATGTTTTGTTACTGAAAGTCCTAGCTTTATTTTTGGAACATCGTTCAACAAATTGTATCACTATCTTTGTTAATGCTAATAGAATAATACTGCAATTCTGATGACCCAGAAGAAAATTTCTGCAAAATTTGATTGAATAGAGATCAAAAATCCTGATGCCCTTAAACACGTTGACTTGAGCAGACATTTGGGCTATTTTCCCTTTTGTTAACAGACATAGAGGTTTCTTATTAGGCTCCACAGATACTATAGGCTGTCTGCCAGCCAGAAGAGTATTTTGAGAGGGAATGCAGAAATGGTAGCTAGTAAGAGACTACAGAAGCAATAAAGGGGAGATAAAATGTGAAAATGTCCACAGGACATCATAATAAGGAAGAAATACACCAAGAAGGTTAGGAGACTGATTTTGGTTTTAGGCTGATAAAAAGAAGAGGACTAGAGTTCACACGTCCTCCTAAAAAATTTCAAACAGCCAACCTCCTCTTATATTTACACTAGTTTTTACTCAAGAGCAGTTTTCATAATTACAGTAGACTTTTTGTTTAGCAGTGTCAAAAAGTAAAGTGTGCCAGCCTGGGGCAAGCATTCACAATGAGGAAAATATTCCTTTATCAATGCAACGTATTGGTGCATGCCATTGAAAGAAAATGAGAAAACTGTAGGATTAGTTTAAGTTGGATGTATTGAGTATTAGAGGTCCATGAAATACTGGTGAAATATCTGACAGAGTGTTAGGTATAAAGTTCTGAGGCTTAACAGTCAGAAATAGAGTCTAAGAAGATCCTGGAGAAAATATGTTGATATGGAAACCAAGGAAAGAGTGAATTTCAACAATAATTGAGAACTCAGTAGTTTGAATACCAAAATGATGTCTTCTTCCCAACATCAGCCCATTGGCTGGTAACATCTTCGACCACCACCCTACTCAGTTCTTTTCAGTTCTTCTGATGGATCTGAATCTTCCCCATACTTCAGGACACTTACTACTGCATGACATAATAAGTATATATTCAAGACAATTATTATTTCTTACACAATTCCCAAGTATTGGCTGTTACTTGGACTCACTAATCCTATGCCCTCCTAACAGTGGATATACCATTAAAGATAGCTCTAGGCATTAAGAAATAATTTAACATTTGGTTGGGCCTCTAGGACTCACTTACTTTCTTTTCAGAACCAGTCTTTATATTTGGATTGTAATTCTAATAACCTGCCTTTTCTTGAGGAGGTAGAAATTAGACCCATGAGCTGAGATTTTTGTCTAAGAGATACTACATATCTTTGATAGCTAGCACTTACCTTGTCTTAATCTTGCTTGACCAGTCTTGCATTTGGTGAAGAGGAACATCACCTACTTCCTGCACTACTCTGTTAATGTACATAATACCTGGTTTCCTGATTTTTTGATCCTTTTCTTGGTACTTTCTTAATAGTCTCCTGCCTATTTATTATTCTATTTCAGCCATTAAACTTCTGAGTTCCTCAAACTTTAATTCTAATTCCTCTTCCTTTATCATTGTTTCCTTACACTCTTTTCCCAGGTAATATAAAATGTGCAGAGGGCATCGTAGGACCAATGACCACTCTAAACTAGAAAAATTACCTAGTCAACATATCTACTCTCAAAATCACATCAAATTCAATGTTACTAAGATCAAATCCATGATATTTACTTTATTGACCCTGTCCTTTTCCAGAATCTCCCATCTTGTTTTGAGTGGCACCACTATCCTTGGAGTTATGCAAACCAGAAATACAAGAAACTCTTTGTATCTCTTTTTCACAAAAACTCATATTCAACTTGTCATTTTTATTTCTGGATCGTCTCTTGAATCCATCCTTTTTGTTTTTCATTTTCACTGCCATCAAAGTCCTAACCACTGCAGTGTCTCACCTGGATTACTGTAATAGCCTTTTAACAGGTTTTCTCTCATCCATTCTGCCCTCCTTCAATCTGTTGTCCATCCCACTATCAAAGTGATCTTTAAAAAGGAAATATGATCATGTCATAACCTTTGAAATCCTTCAAAAATCTGCCATTGCTCTTAAGATTAAAAAAAAAAAAGTGGTACACGATGTCATAATTCTCCAGCCTCATTTTGCAATATTCTCTTCCTCTTTCTCTGCACTCTGGCCACACAGATTTCTGTAAGTTTCTTGAACTGGTCACATGGCTTTTGTAGATATTGTTTTATCCATATGTACAAAATGTTAAACCCATTGTCACACTACCTCTCGAAACTCAAATTAGCTGCTACTCTTTTGGTCAGTAGATTCAACACAGTCAGCAATTTATCAGGGAAAATGTTCCTGAACCACCGGTCTAGGTTAGATTTCTTTGTTAGAAACTCTCATAATTCTATTCCTATTTGTTTTCAGAGCAATTATAACTGTTTCACCCATTAGTATTATTTTTTATTGATGTATCTTTCCTTCCTTGAACTATCACATCTATTATATTTGAGATCAAGTTTATTTTGTTTACCACTGTGTTTCTATTATCTGATAGACAATCATAGGTGCCCACCTTATTTTTGTCACCTCTGAAATCAGTGCCTGAAGCTGCAGTCTGGATGAGTTATGACATGAGTTTTTATAATGTCAGATAATGCTTATGTGTCATAAACATTATCTGACATTAATAGATCTATATATCTATTGTTAACTTATGGGATATATTTTAAGTAGCTGCTATAGACAAGTCTTATACATGTGTTCAGAATACTTGGTAATGAATGAATAAAGAGTGAAAAAATACAAGAATGAATAGAATACAAGATCTTACCCTTAAGGAGATTCCAACATCATAGGCTCTAATCAGGAGGAGTAAGTTGTTCTGGTTATGAGCACAGACTTGGAATACACTGTTTGAGTTCAATTCCTGACTTTTACACTTAATAACCAAGTAATTTTCTTGTATGGACCTCAATTTTTCCATATCTATATTAGGGATGATGATAGTGTTTTCCTCATAAGTAGTTGTGAGAATTAAATAACATGATAATGCATGAGTCCTTAGAACAGTGTTTTTCACACAAAGTAAGCAGTGATTAAATATTAGCTGTAATTATTAGTGAATATAACCTTTTATGAGTTTAATTGTGTCCCCTCAAAATTTGTATGTTGAAGTCCTAACCCCCAGCACCACAGAAGGTGGCTGTATTTGTAGATAGGGCTTTTACAAAGATAATTAAGGTAAAATGTGGTCATATGCTTTGTGTTGTAAGCCAGTAAGACTTGTGTCCTTATAAGAAGGGTTTAAGACAGACAGGCATAGAGGGAAAACTATGCAAAGATACAGAGAGAAGGCAACAATCTACAAACAAAGAGAGAGGCTTCAGAAGAAATCAACCAGACTGACACCTCAGTCTCAGACTTGTAGCTTCCAGAATTGTGAGAATATAAATTTCTCTTGTTTAAGCCAGACAGCGTGTCCAGCTTTGTTATGCAGAGCTAAGAAATTACTACAAACCTTTGACACTGCTGTCTAGATTTTAGCATGCTATCAACATCAGAACAAACATATCCTCAGGTATCCATCTTCCAACTACTCTTCCAGCTACTTTAGTTCTCTTTTCGGTTCTAAACCCCCAGAAGGACATGTGGACCTTGGAGATATTTGTTGGCCCCTTGGAGATTACCCTCACTGATGTAACCTTAATGGTATGCCTTCAGGTTTTTATTGAAATATGTTAAGAAGAGAATTTATGTGAATTAAGATTTGCTTAAATCCACCATGTGCCAGACAGATACCCAATACACTTAAGCCTGATTATATATAAATATCATGTTTATACCTAGATATATTCACAATTATAATTAACCTGAATTAGCTAATTTGCATGAGTTTTAGATTTAATATTAGTTGATAATACTAAATTTGGATCAAGAATTCACTATTTAAGGGAGTTCCCTGGCAGTTCAAGTGGTTAGGACTTGGCACTTTCACTGCTGTGGCTCCAGGTTCAATTCCTGGTCTGGGAACTAAGATCCTGCAAGCTGCATAGCGCAGCCAAAAAAAAAGAAAAAATCAATATTTATATCTTTCTTATGTTCACACAAAAATACACAAAACCTAAAAATGTTTTTAATACATGATCCATTACTCTCACTATCATTCAAAGTAAATTTCTTCCATAAGAGTCATAATATATCTTAATTTATTAAAACCTAGGGTTTCATAATCTATATACTCTGAGATAGTTTCTACTGTGCCTCTATCTAAATCAATAAACAGTTCTAAACTGTTAGGCTTGAGTCCTGGGAGCTAAATTAAACACAAGAGTTACATGTTAACAATCTGTTTCTCAATAAACTTTATGTATTTGAATAACTTGGAAGCATGGAGACAACACAGTTAAAAGGTTTCTGATTTGAGAAATTAGTGGCTAGAACTAACTACCTTTTATTTTATGGTCACGCTTTGACTGTTATATTTAAAGTTCTTTACAACCCTATTTACTTGTATTAGCAGACCCATAAAAATATTCCAGTAAAATGCTTGACACATAAGAAGTGCCCAATAAATGTTAACTGCTGAACTAAACTCCTGCAATCCCATCTTAATTTATCTAAGCATTTCCCCAGATTTGCTGATTATTATCCTTGCTCTACTTAACAATATGAAAAACATCCATATGTGTCCCACTTTGCTTTCTTTTAAAAGTTTCAAAACCTCCTTTTGTTCTTTGAAGTAATCTATAGAGAAGAATAATTTACTAATATTAGTAGCACTGACAAGAATCTAGACCTATTTTTGGAGCACACAGACAGTGGCAGAAGGAGACATTGAAATAGTGACAAAAATGTTACACAAAAATAGGAAAGGGGAGGAGCTTCAAGATGGCAGAAGAGCAAGACGAGGAGATCACCTTCCTCCCTACAAATACATCAGAAATACATCTACATGTGGAATGATTCCTACAGAACACCTACTGAATGCTGGTAGAAGACCTCAGACGTCCCAAAAGGCAAGAAACTCCCCATGTACCTGGGTAGGGCAAAAGAAAAAAAGAAAAAACAGAGACAAAAGAATAGGGAGGGGACCTGCACCAGTGGGAGGGAGCTGTGAAGGAGGAAAAGTTTCCACACACTAGGAAGTCCCTTCACTATGGATACAGTGGTGGGCAGGGAGGGAAGCTTCGGAGCCACGGAGGAGAGCAGAGCCACAGGGGTGCGGAGGGCAAAGCAGAGAGATTCCCGCACAGACGTTCGGTGCCGCCCAGCACTCACCAGCCTGAGAGGCTTCTCTGCTCATCCGCCGGGGCAGGCATGGGCTGATAGCTGAGGCTCGGGCTTCGGTCGGATCCCAGGGAGAGGACTGGTGGTGTGAACACAGCCTGAAGGGGGCTAGTGCACCACAGGTAGCTGGGACGATGTACGGGAAAAAGTCTGGAGCTGCCGAAGAGACAAGAGACTTTTTCTTGTCTCTTGGTTTCCTGGTGCATGAAGAGAGGGGATCAAGAGTGCTGCTTGGAGGAGCTCCAGAAACAGACATAAGCCGCGGCTATCAGCGTGGACCCCAGAGATGGGCATGAGATGCTAAGGCTGCTGCTGCAGCCACTAAGAAGCCTGTGTGCAAGCACAGGTCACTATCCACACCATCCCTCCCGGGAGCCAGTGCAGCACGCCACTAGCCAGGGTCCCATGATCCAGGGACAACTTCCCCGGGAGAACACACAGCATGCATCAGGCTGGTGAAATGACACACTGACCTCTGCCACCAGAGGCTCGCCCCGCATCCATATCCCTCCCAGCCCCCGTCACTGCTTCTCTTTTTGGGAGTGTGTATGTGTATGCTTCTGTGTGTGATTTTGTCTGTATAGCTTTGCATTTACCATTTGTCCTAGGGTTCTGTTTGTCCATTTGTTTTTCTGGTTTTTTTGTTTGTTTGTTTTTGGGGGGATTTTTATTACTTAAAAATTTTTTCTTAATAATCATTTTTTATTTTACTAACTTTATTTTATTTTACTTTATTTTATTTTAATTTAATGTATTTTATCTTCTTCTTTCTTTCTTTCTTAATTTTTCTCATATTTATTCTGAGCCGTGTGGAAGACAGGCTCTTGGTGCTCCAGCCATGCATCAGGTCTGTGCCACTGAGGTGGGAGAGACAAGTTCAAGACATGAGTCCACAAGAGACCTCACAGCTCCACGTAATATCAAACAGTGAAAATCTCCCAGAGATCTCCATCTCAACACGAAGACCAAGCTCCACTCAACAATCATCACCTCAATACATAAGGCAAATACTAACAGCCATAAAAGGGGAAGTTGACAGTAACACAATCATAGTAGGGCACTTTAACACCCCACTTTCACCAATGGACAGATCATCCAAAATGAAAACAAATAAGGAAACACAAGCTTTAAATGATACATTAAACAAGATGGACATAAATGATATTTATAGGACATTCCATCCAAAAACAACAGAACACACATTCTTCTCAAGTGCTCATGGAACATTCTCCAGGATAGATCATATCTTGGGTTGCAAATCAAGCCTTGGTAAATTTAAGAAAATTGAAATCCTATCAGGTATCTTCTCCAACAACATTGCTATGAGACTAGATATCAATTACAGGAAAAAATCTGTAAGAAACACAAACACATGGAGCCTAAACAACATACTACTTAATAACCAAGAGATCACTGAAGAAATCAAAGAGGAAATCAAAAAAATACCTACAAACAAATGACAATGAAGACACAGTGACCCAAAACCTATAGGATGCAGAAAAATCAGTTCTGAGAGGGAAGTATATAGCTATACAAGACTACCTTAAGAAGAAAGAAACACCTCAAATAAACAACCTAACCTTACACCTAAAGCAATTAGAGAAAGAAGAACAAAATACCCCAAAGTTAGCAGAAGGAAAGAAATCATAAAGGTCAAATCAGAAAAAAATGAAAAAGAAATGAAGGAAACTTTAGCAGAGATCAATAAAACTAAAAGCTGGTTCTTTGAGAAGATAAACAAAATTGATAAACCATTAGCCAGACTTATCAAGGAAAACAGGGAGAAGACTCAAATCAATAGAATTAGAAATTGAAAAGGAGAAGTAACAACTGACACTGCAGAAATACAAAGGATCATGAGAGATTACTACAAGCAACTATATGCCAATAAAATGGACAAACTGGAAGAAATGGACAAATTCTTAGAAATGCACAACCTTCCGCCACTGAACCAGGAAGAAATAGAAAATACAAACAGAGCAATCACAAGCAGTGAAATTGAAACTGTGATTAAAAATCTTCCAACAAACAAAAGCCCAGGACCGGATGGCTTCACAGGCGAATTGTATCAAGCATTTAGAGAAGAGCTAACACATACCTTTCTCAAACTCTTCCAAAATATATCAGAGGGAGGAAGACTTCCAAACTCCTTCTGTGAGGCCACCCTCACTCTCATATGAAAACCAGACAAAGATGTCACAAAGAAAGAAAACTACAGCCAATATCACTGATGAACAGAGATGCAAAAATCCTCAACAAAGTACTAGCAAACTGAATCCAAAAGCACATTAAAAGGATCATACACTATGATCAAGTGGGGTTTATCCCAGGAATGCAGGGCTTCTTCAATATATGCAAATCAATCAACGTGATACACCATATTAACAAATTGAAGGAGAAAAACCATATGATCAACTCAATAGATGCAGAGAAAGTTTTTGACAAAATTCAACACCCATTTATGATAAAAATCCTCCAGAAAGTAGGAATAGAGGCAACTTTCCTCAATATAATAAAGGCCATATATGAAAAACCCACAGCCAACCTCATCCTTAATGGTGAAAAACTAAAATCATTTCCACTAAGATCAGGAACAAGACAAGGTTGCACACTCTCACCACTATTATTCAACATAGTTATGGAAGTTTTAACCACAGCAGTCAGAGAAGAAAAAGAAAAAGAATGAATCCAAATTGGAAAAGAAAAGCAAAGCTGTCACTGTTTGCAGATGACTTGATACTATACACAGAGAATCCTAAAGATTCTACCAGAAAACTACTAGAGTTAATCAATGAATTTGGTAGAGTAGCAGGATACAAAATAAATGCACAGAAATCTCTTGCATTCCTATACACTAATGATGAAAAGTCTGAAAGTGAAATTAAGAAAACACTCCCATTTACCATTGCAACATAAAGAATAAAATATCTAGGAATAAAGCTACCTAAGGAGAAAAAAGATCTGTATGCAGAAAATTATAAGACATTGATGAAAGAAATTAAAGATGACACAAATAGATGGAGAGATATACCATGTTATTGGATTGGAAGAATCAATATTGTGAAAATGACTCTACTACCCAAAGCAATCTACAGATTCAATGCAATACCTATCAAACTACCACTGGCATTTTTCACAGAACTAGAACAAAAAATTTCACAATTTGTATGGAAACACAAAGGACCCCGAGTAGCCAAAGCAATCTTGAGAATGAAAAACAGAGCTGAGGAATCAGGCTCCCTGACTTCAGACTATACTACAAAGGTACAGTAATCAAGACAGTATGGTACTGGCACAAAAAGAGAAATGCAGGTCAATGGAACAGAATAGAAAGCCCAGAGATAAATCCACACACCTATGGTCACTTTACCTTAGATAAAGGAGGCAAGAATATACAGTGGAGAAAAGACAGCCTCTTCACTAAGTGGTGCTGGGAAAACTGGACTGCAACATGTAAAAGAATTAAATGAGAACACTCCCTAACACCATCCAAATAAACTCAAAATTGATTAAAGACCTAAATGTAAGCCCAGACACCATCAAACTCTTAGAGGAAAACATAGGCAGGACACTCTATGACAGAAATCACAGCAAGATCCTTTTTGACCCACCTCCTAGAGAAATAGAAATAAAAACAAAAATAAGCAAATGGGACCTAATGAAACTTAAAAGCTTTTGCACAACAAAGGAAACCATAAACAAGACCAAAAGACAACCCTCAGAATGGGAGAAAATATGTGCAAATGAAGCAAATGACAAAGGATTAATCTCCAAGACACACAAGCAGCTCATGCAGCTTAATATCAAAAAAACAAACAACCCAATCTAAAAATGGGCAGGAGACCTAAATAGACATTTCTCCAAAGAAGATATACAGATTGCCAACAAACACATGAAAGAATGCTCAACATCATTAATCATTAGAGAAATGCAAATGAAAACTACAATGAGATATCATCTCACAGCAGTGAGAATGGCCATCATCAAAAAATCTACAAACAGGGCTTCCCTGGTGGTGCAGTGGTTGAGAGTCCGCCTGCCAATGCAGGGGACGTGGGTTCATGCCCCGGTTGAGGAAGATCCCACATGTCGCAGAGTGGCTTGGCCCGTGAGCCATGGCCACTGAGCCTGCGCGTCCAGAGCCTGTGCTCCACAGTGGGAGAGGCCACAACAGTGAGAGGCCCACGTACCGCAAAAAAAAAAAAAAAAAAAAAAAAAAAAGAAGGAAAAAATCTACAAACAATAAATGCTGGAGAGGGTGTGGAGAAAAGGGAACCCTCTTGCACTGTTGGTGGGAATGTATATTGATACAATCTCTATGGAGAACAGTATGGAGATTCCTTAAAAAACTAAAAATAGAACTACCAAACGACCTAGCAATCCATTACTGGGCCTATACCCTGGGAAAACCATAATTCAAAAAAAGTCATATATCACAATGTTCACTGCAGCTTTAGTTACAATAACCAGGACATGGAAGCAAGCTAAGTGTCCATCAACAGATGAATGGATAAAGAATATGTGGCACATATATACAATGGAATATTACTCAACCATATAAAGGAATGGAACGGAGTTATTTGTAGTGAGTTGGATAGACCTAGAGTCTGTCATACAGAGTGAAGTAAGTCAGAAAGAGAAGAACAAATACCATATGCTAACACATATATATGGAATCTAAGGAAAAAAAAAAAAGGTCAGAAGAACCTAGGGGTAAGATGTGAATAAAGACACAGACCTACTAGAGAATGGACTTGAGGATACAGGGAGGGGGAATGGTAATCTAGGACAAAGTGAGAGAGTGGCATGGACATATATACACTACCAAACGTAAAATAGATAGCTAGTTGCAAGCAGCCGCATAGCACAGGGAGATCAGCTTGGTGCTTTGTAACCACCTAGAGGGGTGGGATAGGGAGGGTGGGAGGGAGGGAGATGCAAGAGAGAAGAGATATGGGGATATATATGTATAAATGATTCACTTTGTTATAAAGCAGAAACTGATATACCATTGTAAAGCAATTATACTCTAATAAAGATGTTAAAATTTTTTTAAATAAAATAAAAACAAAAACAAAACAAAACAAAAATCTGTAATCTCAAAAAAAAAAAATACACAAAAAACAATATGACAATACTCTCTGACCTGAAAGGGCAATACTCACTTAGAAGTATGAAAGGGAGGGATATTTATGCTATTTCTCCAGGAAGAGAATGGAGGTAAACAGGACATAAGCAGGTAAAAATTTAAAGCAGGAACATACAGAAAGAATGCGTTGCTTTCCAGACAATGCAAGTACCGTGACCAGATGGAGGGTCAGGGAAGTTGGGATGGGCCAGAGGCAGGCACAGGCACAGGCCAGGCCAGATCAGGGAGGACTGAGTTGCCATGCAAGGGGGATTTGACCTTATCCTATAAGCAGCAGGAAAACAATAAAAGATTTTAAGGATGCAAATGACCCAATCAGACTTGACTTTTAGAACCTCACCATGGCTGGCAGCATGGTGCTTTCATTCAATAAGACCCTTCCAGAGAGGAAATGAGAGCCGTTTAAGAGCTGTATCATTTGGAGGAAGTCATGTGATAGCCAGCATGAACTCAGTGCATCAATTTATTGCTCTTTACTTTGGGTGGAGGTAGGGAAACTTGGATTAGCGCACTAATGAAAACTATCCTGCCGTAAATGAAAATATTATAATTATGTCAGACTAATACAATTTCTTCCTATGCTGTCATCTCTCTGGGCTTCAGTATGCATTGATTCTGTTCCTGATGGAGATTAGAGTAGCAAGCTAGACTGATATGATCTAGAACACTCCACCACTGTGGGAAAGAGCGTGGGATTGGAGGAAGGGCTCATTACTTCTGTTTGGGGACAGCTGGTTGTGCAGGAGGGTGGGGCTTGGGGGATGTTTTGCCTACAACTAATATTGTTTAATACCTTTGCACACAAATATTTGAGTGGTTACCTATTATTTTTTTCATATTACAAAAACTTTGTTTGACTTGATTGCTTGAAAGAACAAAAACATTTACGTCTTTAATGTATATTATACAGGTAAAAGCATTATGCAAGCAAATGTAAAGCAATATAGGAAGGGAGAGAAAATAAAATCTACAAATGCAGGAAGGACATATCAGAAGAGTTGAGTACATTCTTGAGAGCATGAGGCGCCTCATGTAAATAAGCACATTAATGGATTAAGTCAGGCTGGTAGTTTAACATGCATGCATTTTCTTGCAATGTGTGAATAAAAGTATGTAAAGAACTTAAATAATTCCCCTTTAATTAACATTCTTGTTTTACTCCGAGAAATAAATTCATTTTTAGCTCTATATTTTAGTAATAAAATTGTTATAAGCTCCTACACTAACTCATTTTATCCTGGTAATAACCCTATAATGCAGTCACTATTGTATTCCAATTTTACGGATGAGGAAACTAAGTAACTGATCACAGACACTAATAAATAGTGAAGTAATGCCAAGGTTTGGAGAAAAAACATTAACAAAGAAAAATTTAAAGCAAACTAAAATGATGAGAAGTAGGTCTTGGACATCATTAATTATGACATTTGAGTGCTCACTGGGAGAAAGCCATTGTATTTGACATAGAAGTTTTATAAAATATGATAAAATTTTGATTTGATGTAATGCAGAGTAACATGTCAAACATATCAGAAATATTGTTTAGCAATGACCTCGTAAGAACAATTTTGACGCAAGTCATTATTTGAGGAGAAAATTGGAGGAGACTGTTTCTAATCAAATATTCTTTATTCTCTAGAGACCTTTCACATCCTGACAACTTGACAGATGGTGAGTGATGTATCATGACAAAACTGACCTAAAACTTTAAATAAGATTCACAATATTATTCTTATTTGCAGATGCTTTTCAGCTACTTCATTGCAATTTAGGAAACTATGACTTCAAGGAGAAGCAAGGTCTTCAACTTAGTAATTTTCATGTTAAGATCTACTGAAGCTCACTGATTCTTTTAAATAAAGTGACTCTTTAGTATTTGATATATGTACAAAATATTAAACCTGTTATTATACCTGTCAGGGTTATTGTTAGGAGTAAATGAGTGAATTCACTTAAAGTCCTGAAGAGCATTGGCACAGACCAAGCACTCAAGAACACGAGTGGGCACTATAAATCACTTATAAATCTGGATTTAGAAATAAAGAGAAAGTCAGGATGGGAGTGACAAGCAACAACTACAGCCATTGCAAGCAGTAAAATTGTCCCTTAGGACAAGATTTTGCTTTAAATATCACTTTCAGGAGTTACTTTATATTTTTATTTTAAAAGCTTTTTTTGAATCAGAGTGGGTAGCTACAGGGTAAGGGATGGAAAGAGGTCATCTCAAAAAAAGTTCAGAAGAAAAAGGAAAAGTGGCTAGAAACATCTTGGATCAAAAAAAAGAAAATCACCTGGTTTCATCCTTCAAGATAGTAAGCAGAACTCACTGCCTTGTCAATGAGAAAGACCCTTTCTTCAGCCTTCTGTAGTGGAGGGGAGATTGAACACATAGCCCTGCAGAGAGGTGTCTCTGAAAGAAATGAACAGCCTATGGCAATAATGGAGTTTATGTTCATAATACAAAAGTCACTGCAGAGGGCTTGGTATCAGGTAAAGAAGTTACAAATCTCTAGAGCAGTGCAAAAACACATGAAGATATCTAATGAGTCAAGGAAAAGGGATCCTATTCATATCTGAGAGCAGAAAATAGGATTAGATTAAGTATGAAGATTTCTATTTTTCAACACACACACACTTATTCCTAAGGAATGATTACAAGTAAATTATACAAAGCACAAAGTCCATCCACGTCCTTGTAACTTTACACAGGCTATTTCTTTTTTCCCTGTAAACTAATAACCTTCCTCTACCTTCCTCTTCCTCCTTAGCTGATAAATGTCTGCCCCCAGCGCACTTTGTGCAAGTTCACAAGAAAAATAAACACTGAATCTAATAGACTCTACTGCGGGGATTGACTCCTTTTATTTTTATCCCGATTATGTAAGCACTTTTGTTTAATGAATTTAAGATGTAAAATCTGCCCACAGAGGCCTTCCAATCTAGCTGGAGAGACAAGATTCATTGTCATAATTACTGTGACAATTGGAAACAGTACCACAAGAGCTCTTCATATTTTATCCCTAAGATAATAGTTTTATATAAATAAAATAAAATACATAGAGTGAATAGTTTTGCTTTCAGACCCACCAAGTTAAAATCCCCTATGACTTATGAAGACAACTAATAACAATCAGCAAGGTCCAAACAGTTTCCCCCAGGGGTCAGATGGTAGCAAACCAAGGACAGAGATGGGTTCACTTATGCACAGTAAGAGATAATGGACCAAAGATTAAAGATCACATTGAGAACTGTCCATGGTCCATCTATGTGTGTTGGGTGAGGAATGATGAATATGAGGAGACAGCCAGACCAGCATGGAAGTGCAGAGTTGGAGTTGTCAGTTGGGAATACTGATGGGTCTGAAAATGCAGGAGCATGTGTGTAAAGGTTTAGCCATTGAATGTGCTGGGAGAGAGCCAGGCATTAAGGCAAGAGAAGTGCCAGAGTAGAAATGCGTTCAAGAAAAACTAGCATTAACAAAATGAAATTTGAATAGCATGGTATCAGGTTTCAGATTATTTGCTCACAAAAATTATTGCTTCAATAATGGCCATGAAACATTTGAAAAAGAAAACATTTTATGTGACACTTTGATTTACTTTCTTATTATGATAGTAAATGATCTAACCACACTTATTCAAAATGTTATTAAAAATAAACAAAAATTAGGTCCTTATTATTCCTCTCATGTATAGAACACGTTCCTGATTTTAAAGTGCATCAGGTAAAGGTAGGAATTGCAATGCATTTAGGACACGGAAGCAAGTCTTAACTGAGCATTTCAGGAGTCAGATTAAAAAAAAAATCCCCAAAGAAATAGTGGTTTAACTAGAAGATGATGAAACAGTTTCAGGTTAATTTGTAATTATTCATTCTCATTCTTGGTATATTTAATACATAATGGGGATATGATACTTTCTCATTGGGTAAAAATATCTTAGTATGAGATAAATATTCACAATGAGAACGATTTATATTCCCTATAGTATCCTCATGTTTGTGTCTTTAAAAAAAAAAGTCTGTAGACTGAATTTAACAGTCAAGGTGAAACAAGGAGACAATAAAAAAGTCAGAAAAGCGAAGACAAAACTGAAAAACTGTTGGAGCTTATGTTCAGTGACTTATCTTTCTGTTAGTTTCAACACCTCATCCCAACTGGGAGTCCCAAGCCTGTTTTTGTATGCATCCTTGTTCCTCTCAATTTGGAGTCAGAAAACTAAATAACTGGAAATTAGACAGCTAACTTTTGGCTCAAAATCTCATACATTTTTGCCTGCTATACCACTCACCATTAATTTGATCAATATGTTTATTTTAATATGAAAGAGTGTAAGCAGGCAAGAAAATAATTTTATTCCTTAAATTATACCACATTTTATTTTAAATTATTAAAATGGAGGCAGTATGTAAAGGATAAAGCAATTTGGCTAAATTCAAATTTCATGTTCAGTAAAAATGCAGCAGTACCCAATGTTCCACAAGTATTGAAAAGTCAACTCTGCATATTAAAAATCTATGTAAGAAAACTCCCTCTGCCTTCTCCAAGTAAAAGTCAGGTAATACGTATATATATTTCAAGTGTTTCCAAACAATTGAAAAAGCATTTTTCAGTGCATATATATCTGAAGTTTTGAATCACATACATGTAGAGTTGAGTGACGGCTGAGGATTCCTGATTCACTGCCCTTATTTCATAGATGAGGTAACCCAAGTTCCAAAAGAAGTCTCCAGCTATTACCACCAGTTACTGGCTAGTGTAGAGTAGCAAAGGGCCTAGCGCCTAGCTTCCTATTTCCTGGTCCAGGATCTTCTCCTCTTCTCTGCTGACACATACTTCTTATGTGAATAAGATGATTCAGATCCCTAGTATATTATTCATTGTAGTATTTTTGCCTCAGCATAGATTTGTCTAGAAATCTAAGTTTTTGAATTGCATTGTACCTTTATTTCTCAATTAAAAAAAAATGGGGAAAAGTTCCTTCTACACATGAACATGTGAAGAAGATAATGAGATATATAGATTACCAAGTGTGTATGCTTGATGGAAAATTCTCAGAAAAATCCCTAGGCATTGTGGATAATTACAGCATGGGTTTAAAGCCCAGTAAGCTGCATTTGTGTTGTCAATTGTGAGACTCAGGACAACTTCCCTGTTTCCTGGTGTGCTTATGATTCCTGGAATCTTGTAAATGCTCCATAAAGGGACTTCTCTGGCAGTCCAGTGGTTAAGACCTGACCTTCCAATACAGGGGGTGCGGGTTTGATCCCTGATCAGGGAGCTAAGATCCCACATGCCTCACAGCCAAAAAAAAAATAAATAAAAAGAAAAAATAAAAAGAAAATATAAAACAGAAGCAATATTGTAACAAATTCAATAAAGACAAATAATTTTTTTTTAAATGCTCTGTAAAAATGTGCTTTAGGCTGATGAAAAGTAGCTGCCTTTAAAATTATTCAGCTGTTTGACCTTAGCATCTCAAACATCTATATGATTCACCCTCAAGAATGACTTAACTCTTCCAAGGACACTAAAAAAGTCATAAATTAGTGCCTGGTGTAGTAATAGGTACTCTGATGATTAGGGCAAGATGCTTGAAGAAAAGTATACTACCATCAATCAAATGGTTTTCCTTTGATTTAATTAATATATGATTAAGTGTAAGTCTTCTTGCATCAAAAACTTAACCTTGAACAAATCATCTAAACTCTTGACAATAAATCTGTTAATTGAATTTTTAAATTTAACTTACAAATCCTAATAATTCTGATAAAGCTAGACTAGTCATATGTTTTGCATTATTTAAGATACATTATGGGCTAACAAAATAATTTTTAATAAGACTAAACGTTATGCCCTATCAAAAATACCTATTTATATAAATTATGACAATATAAATGATATCTTAACGTATTTTAAACTAATAATTACCTCAAAATTACCAAATGACCCCTTACAGATGTAATTTTACAAAAGCACGTACTCTGACCACTTTTTGTATCTCTTACAAATATTCCCTTGAGGAATTTTAAAAGAAGCTTAATGACTTAATAAATACTTGCTCCATTTTATGGCTAGGAAAATAAACATTTTTTGGAAACTTACTAATACAAATTCACCTAACCCCAAATGCCGTGCTTCTTCTTTGGTTACATTATGACAGATAATGTGGAGATTCCATATCCATCTCCTCCACTATTAAAATAATCAGAAAGGATTGTGAGAGCTAGTAAAAGAATATGCCATTAACAATGCCTCAGAAACTATTTTTCAGAATAATGCAAATGTAATAGGAATTTCAGAGTCTCATTGTGATTACGCATTGTTAACCAGTATAGGGAACGTACTGTATCTAGCACAGCCATTTAATGACTAATTCGAGCTATACCATACATGATAGAAGAGATCATTGTTGCCAAATGCTTATTACAATCAATGGAAATTTTTGCGTCATTTCTCTTAGATCTGCAGTCTGTGTTGTCCGGAGGATATTGAAGAGGAGGGAGCGATAGTAACTGTTAATTTGTAACACTCTGTTGTTCAGTGTCTACTGTGCCTTTTCTTTCTCTAATCCGCCTTGGCTGGGTGGGAGGGGGCGAGGATGGCAGAAAATTGGTTGCATAATAATTTGTTTTCTATTACTACCAAGCCCAAAATAAAATTCTGGGGGGTTTTTGTTTGTTTGTTTGTTTATTTTGGTTTAGTTTAGGAGTCTCAGTCCTGAAACGGGGGGCCGAATTGAAGAAAAAGATCCACAGAAAAACAAACAGCAACAAAATATACTCAGCGAGGAATAGTAAAATAGCAAAGGTGGAAGCAGACCCTTAAAATACTTGTAGTGTTTATGATTTATTTGACTTCAAATATATTTTGTTTACTTTCATAAACACTGATCAATTTATATACAAAATTTCAAACATTTTATTAACCAGAACAGAAAACCCAGATTAGAAAGTAAAACCAGCAGCATTCACATTATCATTATAGTAATTCAGTACCCATCCACTATGGTGCCCATTTAATTATGGAAATATGTCCTAAAATATTTATGGGGTTGTAGAAAAGTTGGACAGACTATTAAACCTAATATATCTATAAATTTCTGACATGACATCTATCTTTTAAGACTAATTATAGGAAAAAAAATTACTCTGCGTGTATGTTTTGTTGGGTTTGTATCAATCTTAGATTGATTAGAGCAACAAAAGTCACTCTTACCATAAAAAAATCTAAAATCTATGTTCCAGGTCATTTATTCAAAACAATATTTGATACAGCAAAGTTCCAATATTTCCGTAGACTCTGGATGGCCTTGAGAGTACACTGTGATGTACAGAGGGTATACTGGAAATCACTATATTTAGGTGCATTCATTTGTGAAATTTATACTTAAACTGTCTTCTTTTTTAGGTTATAATAATACATGAACATATTAATAATAATATCTATACTGACCGTAGGCTCAGAGCCCCTTCCTTCCATTACCTTACCTTACTGTTCCAACATCCACATGCAGTGGGTAGTGCACAGGGTTTTCTACCTGCTTTGTCCATGAAGGAATGGACCCAGTTTAGACTAGTTAGTTGTCATCGGGACTGAATCCAAGTAAATGTGGCTCCAAGTTAAATGTTCCATGACACTGTCTCCATGGATGAAACAACAATGAAATCTCTGCTGGTGAAATTTGAAGGTAGAAGGCTGTGCACAATTTTCAGTTATCTTTAGAAGAGAAAAGTGCTAGGATATATCTGGCACTTTGATTACTACAATTACTCTTAATTTATACATTAATATATAAACATAAATAGGCTGCAAATAATATCAGGAACCATTTAATGCTCTACCTTTTCTACCTGGGTAGAATTCAGAAAGATAATATCCTGCATGGGTGGTAACCAGAGGCACTTTTGTTTGGATATTTATTTATGCTAGTGGCACTCTGTATAGAAGATTTTCTACCATCATGTGACTGTTTGGACATTCACTTTCAAGTACAATGTGATTGGAAGCCCTCAAGGTCGGTGCCATAAGCAACTTGCTGATGTCATAGGAATCCTGGAATCATGTTGAATCAGCACCTTTAGTGACCAAGTCTCACATTATTAGGAAGATGGAATTACATATAGATAAATCTTCTGAAAAGTCATACTTGTTGAATCTTTACTTATCTCTTTCATATCAAAGATAACACTTTCTAATATGCCTGATGCAGAATAATTTTGCAAATCCTTAAATTTTTCATTAAATCAGCTATTCTCTGGAATGGGTACCTTGAGAGCTTTTTGGTTTTTTTTTTCTTTTAGGTACTACACTGTGTTATATCAGTGTTAGCACCTATCCTGGCTATTTTTATCCAATCAGGCATGAGATTGATTATTTTTTTTTCTGTACACTTAATTCACTAGGGTTCTGCTAGGTCCTTTTACTTTTCTTGTGACTCATATATAAAAGATATTAACATCATACAGCTGAGCATTTTCAGTAAAAGCAGGATGAAGCCCCAGTAAACTTTAGCTTATTCCTCAGAAGAGAGGAGATTTGTCCTTTTATATCTTCTGATGGGACAGAGAGAAAATGCGAAAGCAGTTTTTGATTAGACTTCCTGATAAACAAGGAGCAGCAGCTTTCACACTGGATTCCCAGGCAGCACAGCAACCTCCGAGAAGCCCCCTTCCAATGACCCAGACTGACCTCCTTCATGCCCATTATGCCGGTCCTGTTAATCTCAGTCTGGATAACTCCAACATTTGTTTCCTCTGCTTTTGCTCCAGCCCCTGAGCAGTATTAGACCAAGTGTAGAAGTGACTGACCAAACTTCAGCTGGGTCCTTTCCACTCCTGTGCAAATATCTCATAGACCACTGGGATAATTCTCCAGTGAGGAGGCGTTGCCCAGACCTTCTTTTTCTCGAGTCTTCCTTTCTACTCCCTCATTTCAGTCCTCCATTTCAGTTAATGCCTTTGAAATCCAACTGCAGTGAACTCTCATATCATCTCTCTTACTTCTGTCTCAACATACTTCTTTGTCTACATCTATATTCATCTTTTCTCCCTGGACAGAGAAAGATTCCACTTCTTGCCTAAAGCTACTTTACTTACAATAAATACTGATTTATTCCTCTCTCATTTCTTAAATAACTTGTGTTATCACCATTCCTTCTATTTTCATTAGTAGTTTTCCTTTCTGCATGCAGGCTTAATAACAACAATGAAAAGCCTCACTTAACATGGCTGCCCTGCCTAGGTACCCATCTTATTTCATTGCAAAATGTCTTAAATGTCTAGACAAGACAGCTTACTGGATCTGTGGCAATGATCTGAAGTTTGACAAACAAGTGTAAGAACTTGTGCCTCCAATGTTCTTATCTCTAAGTCTCAATATGTTCACATATAAAAAGAATGACCCAGCACTTTGCTCTATCTACACTTAAAAAAAAAAAAAAAACGTTTATTGGAGTATAGTTGATTTACAATATTGTGTTAGTTTCAGGTATACAGCAAAGTGAATCAGTTATACATATACAAATATCCATTCTTTTTTAGATTCTTTACTGATATAGGCCATCACAGAGTATTGAGTAGAGTTCCCTGTGCTATACAATAAGTCCTTATTAGTTATCTATTTTATATATAGTAGTGTATATATTTCAATCCCAGTCCCAATCTTCCAATTTATCCCTCCTCCCCCTTTCCCCCTTGGTAACCATAAGTTTGTTTTCTACATCTCTGACTTCATTTCTGTTTTGTAAATAAGTTCATTTGCACCATTTTTTTAGATTCCACATATAAGTGGTATCATGTGATATTTGTATTTCTCTGTCTGACTTACTTCACTCAGTATGACAATCTCTAGGTCCATCCATGTTGCTGCAAATGGCATTATTTCATTCCTTTTTATGGCTGAGTAATATTTCTTGTATATATGTACCACAACTTCTTTATTCATTCCTCTTTCAGTGGACATTTATGTTGCTTCCATGTCTTGGCTATCATAAATAGTGCTGCAATGAACATTGTGGTGCATGTATCTTTTCGAATTATGGTTTCCTCTGGATATATGCCCAGGAATGGGATCATATGGTAGTTCTATATTTAGTTTTTTGAAGAACCTCCATACTGTTCTCCATAGTAGCTGTACCAATTTACATTCCCACCAACAGTGCAAAAGGGTTCCCTTTTCTCCACATCCTCTCCAGCATTTATTGTTTGTAGATTTTTTTGATGGTGGTCATTCTGACCAGTGTGAGGTGATAACTCATTATAGTTTTGATTTGCATTTCTCTAATAATTAGTGATGTTGAGCATCTTTTCATGTGTGTTTTCGCCATCTGTGCTCCATCTATCTTTTTAAACAATCTTTTATTTTAGGTCATGTTTGTTCATTTCATTTCAACTATTGGATCCTTTGAGAATATGAGCCAAAATCTCTTCTTCCTTCTTTTCTTCTTCTTGGTCTTTCTTCTTCTTCCCAACCTCCCTTGCTCATAACAGACGTTATATTATACTCACTAATCCGTTGATTGACATCCAGATGTTTTAAAAGTTTTACTTAACTGGAGAGTGTGACTGCTGATCAGGAGAAAGTGACTCTCACAGAAGCAAGGCTAGAACCCTACTTTAGCCAAATGGTACCATGGATTCCTTTTCTCCTGGGTGGAAAACAGGACTCCTGCTCATGTATGAATAAATTACAAAACAAATCATCTCCAGGTGACTGAACCGTGATGTCACAATGAACCACTAAAACCACATATACAGTTTAATTTCTCAACAGGTAGAGATTTTTGTGTGTAAAAATGAAATCCAATAAATATCCTAACATTGTTTGATTACCCTGTTGCTTATCATTCACTGTGTCTAGAACAGAGGATTACACATAATTTGTGAGCACTAGACATACATCTGACAAAGACAAAGAATACACGAAGGATGAAAAGGTGATATTGACTTGGTGCCAGTGCCATGGGAGTTTATTATAAGTCAATAAGTCAAATCTTTTTATTCTTAGAGAACGTGGATCATGTTCAGGTTCACAGAGAGGTGCAACAAATAATAGATCTTCCAAAGTGGGAAACTTTTGCCAGTGAAAGTGACAAAAGACTTAACCTAAAACTTTCCTCGGAAAATTGCCATGCAATGTAAGCATTACTGCTGTAAAATGTAGGGAAATGGGTAGGCAATGGGAACCTAGGAGCCTGTTGATACTTGTCTCATCTCTCGTTGCAAATTAAAAGTAAAATATTCAAAACAAACACATAACAAAATGAATTACATTCTAATACTTCCTACTCAGTTTCTAGCATGCGGTGAACCATGGAGGCTCTGGTAGCTGAATAAGTTGGGGTGGACTCCTTTCCTGCTCTGCCAACATGGGCCTTGCTAGTGTGGCTGTTCACAATTACAGGGAATTTATTTATTTATTTTTGCTCAATATATACTTTGAAATATCTACTATATGCCAGACATTGAGCTATATCCCTGAGATATAGTCAAACAAGACAGGATCTGTGTTCTTGCAGATTTACAATGGAGCAGAATATGAGATAGACTATTCTTCAGCTTCAGAATTAAATACCAATATATAAACATATTTATATTTAAAAATTATCTCTTGTTTCAGATTATCCATGTCATCATTTTCCTCCATTGGTGCAGAAAGTTGATCAGAGTGACTGAGGAAGATAAAATCAATTAAATGTAATGCTAAATAGTATTAAATACAACTTAAAATCATTAAAATATTAATTTATCAATTTATTCATTATTTATTCAGTAAAATATATCTTTCTAGGAAATCCAAAGTCATGTACTGTAAACAAGAAGAATTACCTCACCTGTCAGTCAAATGCATTCAACTCAATGAAAAAATATGCCAACTGTCTTCCTATGTTCGTCAGTCAATCAACCAAATGGAGAGTATTTGTGGGGGGCATGCAGTGTTGATGACATTTTGACACTTTCTTTTTTTTTATTGGTACCACTGGAGGTATTTGAATTTTCCAAATAGAAAATAACTAGGATGTAACCCTTTTTGGAACATCAGCCATCATGAAACAAAAATGGCATAAGAGCTAGAAAGGTCACGTTTCATCATAATCTCAATCATAAAAGTAAAATTATGGTCCCTTCAACATTAATTTATATGACCTACACTAAGCAGACTCTAAGTCTTTTATAAAATATTTCATATACTACAGGGTTTTGCTGAGGGTTTGTAACCACTGATGCCAGATCCATCCTACCTTGAAAAAGTTAATTATGAAATTAAAGCTTAAGAAGCTAAGCCTGTCAGCATAGTCATAGTCATGTGATATCATGATGTCACAAACATGTAACTGAACTTTGGTACTTATGACTCATACTAATGTTCCATAATGAGTCAGGCAGGCAGGGCTATTTCTAAAGTCATTTAGCCAAAAGGTTTTTTCCTTCATTGCTGAATGTTCCTGAAGAAAATACATCTCATATGTATTATACATAGTTCACATGAATAAGGCTCACTTTTAAAATGTATGTTCCTAAGAGGAACGTTATAGTAATCAATGATTAATTCGGCTTGAAGGACCATATTTCTTTTTTTTCTTTTAAATATATACAATAATTGAAAGTAATAATATTAGTCTAAGAAAAATTGATACCCCTTCCTTAAAATTGTGGATAACAATAAAAGTAACCATGGCTTATAAGACGATGTAAAAGTTCATTTGAGTTAAAATGTGTCACTATACTCTGGAAATCTATTATTCTGGAAGAAGAGGTCAATGGATCATTACAGGGAACTATACTGTCAAACTTAACACTTGGCAATGCTACTTCATTCAAGCACTCCTTTGATTTCACATGTAGAGGTAAATTCTCTCCAAGTATTGACCTACCATGAGTTAACAAAAGATTTATATCTATAATTTATTCATAAAAATCATCATGACTATAAAGATTATGTTTAAGTTCTTCTAATTCTGCTGTTCTCCGTGGTCTTTCTGTAGTACTAAAGGATAAGCCAGTAAAGTCTGTCTTTGTTAAAATGAGGTTAATAATATGGCACTGCCTAAAAAGAGCACTTGAGGATTAGCTAAGTACTTGTTTTAAGTGCATGAAATATTTCAATAAAAGAAGCTAGACCTTCATTTAATTTAGAAACCACTGGAAAAGTACTAGGTATATATATATTTACATATAATTTTTATATATAATTATAAAGACCAATATCTGGGCTTCTCTGGTGGCACAGTGGTTGAGAGTCTGCCTGCCTATGCAGGGGACACGGGTTCGTGCCCCGGTATGAGAAGATCCTACATGCCGTGGAGCGGCTGGGCCCGTGAGCCATGGCCGCTGAGCCTGCGCGTCCGGAGCCTGTGCTCCGCAAGGGGAGAGGACACAGCAGTGAGAGGCCCGCGTACAGCAAAAAAAAAAAAAGAGACCAATATCTTCTACTCTGTCTTACTTGATAAGGGATTGAGAAAAAAGATTCTATCCTACTGTACATTTTGCATAGTGTTAAAGCGGGAAAGTTCCAACACTGAAGCCAGGTCTTCCCTTGGTGCCTTTCTACTACTTCCTTCACATCACCAATATTGCTGAGATTGGCTCTTGTTTCTCTGTTTACTATCAAAAGTCCTAAGACTAAGTCACTGCTGATGTATCCTTGACTGGGGCTGAATACAGTCTGCCATCCCTATCCGCAGGTTCCCAATCTGCAGATTCAACCGAGAACAGAAGGTGCAGAATACGCAGATACAGAATGCCCACAATGGACTAGAGCATCCGCGAATTTAGGTATCCATGGCAGGTCCTGGAACCAATCCCCCGCAGATACTAAATGTTGTTTGATTTAAAAGGATGGAATAGTCCTGCTGCCAGAAATACCTTTATGGTACCGGAAAGGTTAGCATTCAGGTCACAGTTTGGATCAAGCACTCTTCTGGACTGGCTTCTAACACAGTGCAAGCAGGTTAGGCCGTGAGGCAGAGGGGCCTGGGGAAGCGGCTTTCATTACCACGCATTTTGACCACAACCTTGAAAGAAGAGCAGAGCTCTGGGTGAACATGACACAGAACCACAATTGGAGAGCCTGGTTCATCGAACTGTACTTGGGGAAGGCAAAGCTGCTAGAGGCAGGTAGAGGTTTGGTCACAGGCAAGCAGGAGGGTAACATGGGAACTATGGGAGATAGAGCCAACCATTCAGAGAAGGCCCTGGAAAGAGAATTAATTCCTTAGGAAGTTGTCTAAGAATTATGGGAAACTCGCCATCCACATATGTGTGCCAATTCTCACTTTCTAAAGGGTGTAGATTTCATCAGGATGCAATCCCTTAAATAGAATGAATGTAATTAAATTCTAACAAAGAAAGGGAGATCTTTGACTAGGAATAGATGTGTGACTTGACTTTGGGTAGCAAACGAGACAGTGCCCCTCAGGTTGTTGCAGGCTTTTAAAATAGTGTTGAGTTTCATATAGTTAAACTTCATAGGTAAGTATTAACATGATGCTGATTTGCTCTAAATTATTATTTTACAAGTTAAATATAATGTTTCTCAAGTATAGCAAAGTTAAATAATAATACAAGCCAGTGCATGATTCAGGGCCAAGCAGACATAGAAAGAAGTAAGGTGACCTGATATTATAGAGTCAGATAGACCAGAAATTGATCCTAATTCCACTCCTTAGTAGCTTTGTCATATGCGGCAAGTTGTTTATCCCGTTTGAGTCTCAGTTTCCTCTTCTGTAAAACAGGTAAAATAAGATCTACCCTTAGGGTAAACAATATATATGAATTGCCCAGAAGAGTGCTCAGTAAAATGGTAACTTATTAAACAGTGATGATGATGATGATGATGATTTTTAACATCTTTATTGAAGTATAATTGTTTTACAGTGTTGTGTTAATTTCTGCTGTATAACAAAGTGAATCAGCTACATGCATACATATATCCCCATATCCGCTCCCTCTTGTGTCTCCCTATGCCATCCTTCTAGGTGGTCACAAAGCACCAAGCTGATCTCCCTGTGCTATGCAGCTGCTTCTCACTAGCTATCTATTTTACATTTGGTGGAGTGTATACGTCAATATGGCTCTCTCTCTCTTCGTCCCAGCTTAGCCTTCCCCCTCCCCGGGTCCTCAAGTCACTTCTCTACATCTGCATCTTTATTCCTGTCCTGCCCTTCGCTTCATGATAACCATTTTTCTTTTTCAGATTCCATATATATATGTTAGCATACAGTCTTTGTTTTTCTCTTTCTGATTTACTTCAATCTGTATGACAGACTCTAGGTCCATCTACCTCACTACAACTGACTCAATTTCATTTCTTTTTTATGGCTGAGTAATATTCCATTGTATATATGTGTGACATCTTCTTTATCCATTCATCTGTCAATGGGCACTCAGGTTGCTTCCATGTCCTGGCTATTGTAAATGGTGCTGCAATGAATATTGTGGTACATGTCTCTTTTTGAATTATGGCTTTCTCAGGGTATATGCCTAGTAGTGAGATTGCTGGGTCATATGATAGTTCTAGTTTTAGTTTTTAAAGGAACCTCCATATTGTTGTCCATAGTGGTTGTATCAATTTACACTCCCACCAACAGTACAAGAGGGTTCCTATTTCTCCACACCCTCTCCAGCATTTATTCTTTTTAGATTTTTTTTTCTTCAGTATGCGGGCCTCCCACTGCTATGGCCTCTCCCATTGGGGAGCACAGACTCCGGATGCACAGGCTCAGTGGCCATGGCTCACAGGCCCAGCCACTCCGCGGCACGTGGGATCTTCCCAGACCAGGGCACGAACCCGTGTCCCCTGCATCGGCAGGCGGACTCTCAACCACTGCGCCACCAGGGGAGCCCTCTTTTTAGATTTTTTGATGATGGTCATTCTGACTGGTGTGAGGGGATAGCTCATTGTAGTTTTGATTTGCAATTCTCTAATGATTAGTGATGTTGGGCATCCTTTCATTTGTTTGTTGGCAATCTGTATATCTTCTTTGGAAAAAGGTCTATTTAGGTCTTCTAAATATTTTTGGATTGGGTTGTTTGTTTTTTTTGATATTGAGCTTCATGAGCTGCTTGTATATTTGGGAGATTAATCCTTTGTCAGTTGCTTCATTTGCAAATATTTTCTCCCATTCTGAGGCTTGTCTTTTCATCTTGTTTATTGTTTTCTTTTCTGTGCAAAAGCTTTTAAGTTTCATTAGGTCTCATTTGTTTATTTTTATTCTTTTTTCACTTCCTCTGGAAGGGGGGTCAAGAAAGATCTTACTGTGGTTTATGTCAAAGAGTGTTTTTCCTATGTTTTCCTCTAAAAGTTTTATAGTGTCTGGCCTTACTTTTAGGTCTTTAATCCATTTTGATTTTATTTTTGTGTATGGTGTTGGGGTGTGTTCTAATTTCATTCTTTTACATGTAGCTGTCCAGTTTTCCCAGCACCACTTATTGAAAAGACTGTCTTTTCTCCATTGTATATCCTTGCCTCATTTGTCATAGATTAGTTGACCATAGGTGCATGGGTTTTTCTATGGCGTTTCTATCCTGTTCCATTGACCTACATTTCTGTTTTTGTGCCAGTACCACACTGTCTTGATTACTGCATCTTTGTAGTATAGTCTGAAGTCAGGGAGCCTGATTCCTCCAGCTCCGTTTTTCATTCTCAAGATTGCTTTGGCCATCCGGGGTCTTTTGTGTTGCCATACAATTTGTGAAATGTTTTGTCCTAGTTCTATGAAAAATGCAGTTCATAGTTTGATAGGGATTGCATTGAATCTGTAGAGTTCTTTGGGTAGTAGAGTCATTTTCACAATGTTGATTCTTCCAGTACAAGAACATGGTATATCTCTCCACCTGTTTGTATCATCTTTGATTTCTTTCATCAGTGTCTTATAGTTTTCTGCATACAGGTCTTTTGTCTCCTTATGTAGGTTTATTCCTAGGTATTTTATTCTTTTTGTTGCAATGGTAAATGGGAGTGTTTCCTTAGTTTCTCTTTCAGATATTTCATCATTAGTGTATAGGAATGCAAGAGACTTCTGTGTATTAATTTTGTATCCTGCTATTCTATCAAATTCATTAATTAGTTCTAGTAGTTTTCTGGTAGCATCTTTAGGATTCTCTATGTTTAGTATCATGTCATCTGCAAACAGTGACAGTTTTACTTCTTCTTTTTCAATTTGGATTTTTTTATTTCTTTTTCTTCTCTGATTGCTGTGGCTAAAACTTCCGAAATTCTGTTGAATAATAGTGGTGAGAGTAGGAAACTTTTTCTTGTTCCTGATCTTAGAGGAAATGGTTTCAGTTTTTCACCATTGAGAATGATGTTGGCTCTCATTTTGTCATATATGGCCTTTATTATATATATGGTTATTATTTTTGTTGCTATTACAACTGCCATTATAAGCAATAAAGGCAACAGGTGTTCAAAGAAACTATAAGGTTCTGGGAACTTCAGCATTCTGGGACACTTTCACGGAAGAGACAGGTCTTGTGCTGATATTTAAATGTTGAGTAGATTACATATAGGCAGAAAGGATTCTGTGAATGGCAGGAGGTTTCAATGCATTACAGGGAGAATGGTATAGTTGTGCAGACAGAAATACCTCTGACATGATTTAGAGAGACAGTGAGTACACTGATGTAATAAGGACTCCATTTTAGGGAGATATGGATAATAAAGGAAGAAAGGTTAAATTGGGACCTAATTATAGATGATCTTGAATATCTGCCAGCCCTTGGGCTTTTTTCTGTGGATAATTGATAATAGGCTGGGTTATGATTAATGAACCAGTGTCAACCAGAAGAGAGATGTGTGGTCATAATCTGTAGGGCTGTCCTCACAGCTGACATTTTCAATGAGTTATCAAAGACCCAGCCTACATAATTAAGTCAGACACTTTCTCTGGAACAAGGGAATTGAGGGTTCCATTCAATTCCTCACTAAGCAGACCACAGTTGAAATAGTAGGGCATCTCCACAAATGAGTAAACGTAGTAACTAAGACTAGAAACCTTTGTCACTGAACAATAGAAAGGTCTATGCATCATCAGAAAAAGCTCATAGACATTTTTTGATAGCTGAGTGAAGGTTTTTTTCTTCTTCTTCTTATGACCGTATAGCAAAACGCAAGGGAATCCAGCTTTCAAAATAACTGGGGTCCCAAAATAAAAAGAGAAATATTTAAAGTATTTTTATATAATACAAAGTGTAAAATATTTTGTATTTCCTACAGCTAATAGTAGAGTATACTATAGTGAATCTCGTCTGTATTTAGTCTTCAAATGATTATTTAAAGTAAAAAAAAATCTAGTTGGATAATGTTTCAGTCATTGTGATATAGGCCAGGCACTCCTGTGTTTGATAACAAAAAAAAAAAAGGAATTTTCTGGCTTGCAGCATCATCCAAAGCTGAGTCTGTAAACTATGTCTTTCAGGAATGTAAGGCATTCAGAAAGGTAAATCTATCTGATCTATGGAATGTAACAGCTCTCTGTCCAGCTAGCGATGGCCTAAGCTAACAGCAAAACATCAGTTTTACATTTAAAACAAATTCTATATGCTTAGCTTGAGGAAAAAGAGCACTCAGGAAGACCATGTTAGCAAATGTTCAAGTAATTAACAGGCTGTCATGTGGAAAAGGATAAATGTATTATTTGTAGTGTCACAGCACAGAACTAGTTCTGTGGGTTAAAGATAAATAAAAGCCAGTTTTAGCTTTACATAAGAAATATTTTTTAGAGTTGGCTGCAAATAGCTTAGCCTGCTTCATGAAGATGGAAATATTCAAGTGAAACATGGATGATGGGTCGTTTGTGAGGCTAGCTATTAACTCAGAGATTTTCTTTCAGTCTTCACATTAGCATCACGTAACAGTTGTTTAAAGCTTCACCGACAACAGAACCCCAGCGCAGATCAATTCACCAGAAACTAGTGGTAAAGCCCATGGGTATTGATATTTTTAGGAAGTCGCAGGGTTGGGAGTCACTACATTAGCTAAGTTAAGTCTGCATGGCCCCACTGCATCAACCCTGTCTGTAACTTTAATTAGGAGTGTGCCAGGAAGAATTCTCATTAACGTGGCTGGTCAGGGGACAGTGTGCAGAATGGATTGAGGATGATCCAATTTATGATCCAGCAGGATAAGGAGGGGGCTGCTATGTGTCCAGCTGTCCAGCTGCCAGATCATGAAGTCTTCTACAATGAATATGCCGTACTTTTATAAACACAAAAGACAGTTACTTTGAATTAACAATAATATTAATCTTTAATACTATAAAGATTATATAATATCGTATTATGTATTATATTATAAAGGTTATTATAAATATTATAAATAAATGAAAATTTGAAAGAGTTTTCCAGCCTCATCTTCAGTTGCTCCTGTGCCCCCACCCCTACCCCCAAACATATGTATATATACTTATGTTCTGGCTACAATCTATTCTCTCAAGATTCCAGGAACATGTTAAAGAGTGTCCCATCTGTACAATTTTCAGTCATTGCGACCAATATCTTAGAGTCACTTTCCTCTCTTCTCTGCTGGGTGGAATCATATTATCTTCAAGATCTTTTTCCACCATCACCTCCTCTGAAATTTCCCTGACTTCCTCCCAATTCATTATTTTCTCTATTCTATTTCTGTAGCACTCTGGACATGGTACAAGAGCTGTATTTATCACATTGTATTTTAGTTGTTTTTACAGATGGTTGTCTCCCTAGATTTTCTGTTAGTTCCTCTGAGCAACAAGGAGGGAAGAGAGATCAAAGAAAATTCAGGTTTTCTTCAGGAAACTGTAGTATTGCTGATGGAATCACAGAAGCTAATTGAGGCTATTTTAAGTTTGAAGTACATGGGTAAGGGCCATACCCATAATTTAGGGTAATTGGCAGACTTTTATAATTCAAATAAAATCCAGAACAATAAACTGACTACTTTAGGATAAAATCATTGGGTGAGAAGCTTGCCTTCTCACTGAGATGAAAGGCCTGGTTTTATTGAGCTTCACTCTGAAGTTACTTTCTTTTGTATCTGGCATTCATCAGACATATTCACAGACCCTTCCACCTCCTTGGGGTAAACTTTAAAGGAACTGAATAGTTTACATTCCAAGCGAAATGTCTGCATTAGGCCCAGAGAACAGCAAGTGTGTGGTGCTAGCAAGATCATTTATGTGGGAGGAGAGGGAGTGTCACTACAAAAAGCCTTCCCAAGAGATCTGAAAAGGGACATTAAAAAAAAAACTATTACCCCAAGTATCATAACAAAGGCTGTTGGTGGAATGAGCATCACTCCTGATTCCCACTTAACGTGGACTCTCCATGGATCACAATAAAGGTTTTGACCTTGAAATAAAGAATGGTTTAGCACAGCTTTCTGGACTAAGTGTTTGGTCACCTAAGAGTTTTTTTGGTTGTTTTGGGTTTTTTTTTTTGTTTGTTTTTTAACCAATGCACAACATGATTTGGCCATATATGTTAAGGAAATAGTAAAAGGATAATACTTCTTCTCAGGAAATACTGATTATCTAGCTTTTTAATTTAAGATAATTTCACAAAAATAGTAGTGGCAAATTGAGTAGTATTAATACTATTAAGATATTAATACAGTTTGGTGTAAAAATTTTAAACTATTAATAATTTCTAACTAAGGATCTGCTATTTATTCCTCATTAAATGAGTCATATTAAATCCAGTTACATTCAAATTAAGCATTTATGGTTTCTGGCCAGAGAAGCAATAAATATGATGTTATGTAAATCAGAAGTCCTAGATTTTAGGCCAAATTCCAGTCCTTTACTCTAATTAGCTGTGTGATCTTTGGCAAGGTATTTAATATTTCTTGAGATTTTGTTCCCTCATGTGTAAAAAATATCGTTTTGCTCATTTTGCCATTTATGCAAAAATGTTATGTCAACTGTAGAGATCTCTAGAAATGCTATTATTTCTATTATTATAACAAGTAATGTAAACTATATATAAAAATATAGAATATTTTTCATACATATTTTAAACTACTTATTCCAGAAAGATTTTTTATTTTAATGTGAAAAAGAAAAAAATATTTTGCCTTCTGATAAAAGCCTAGAGGGGGTTAAATGCTCAAAGATGGCTTCATTGGTTGCCTTAACCAGTTCAATTATTAAACGTAAATGCTTCATATACTGATTAGATAACCATCTGAAAATAAGGGTCTAATATCATTAATCTTGGAACTCAGGATTTTTCTCTTTCTAGATACACAAGATCAAATATATCTTTGGAAAACAAGTTTTATTTCCATCTATTCCCCTATTCGTCTCTTACACTATTACAAAATTATATTACTTGTTCATAAACTAGACCCTAAGTTTTTCTAAATGCACTTCATTTTCTATCTAATATCCTCTCCTTTTCTACCTATCAAAAGAACTATAAATTTAATCACAATGTTATTTATGATATTAAAAGGCTGAAAACAAAATAGGTGTCAATCACAGAGAATATCAATTATAGTGGGCTATTTTTTTCTCCACTTCTTCCTTGAAAATGGAACCCTTAGTTTTGTGCTGGGTCTCAGTTTCCTGAATTGAAGGCTACTTTTCTCAGATTCTCTTGTAAGTAGACATGGACATGTAAAAAAGTTCTACGCTTTGGATATAAATAAGAATAGTAATGTGCAACGTATGGGAAAGTTCTTCCCTTTGCTTAACTTTACTCCATCCTCTTGAAGCTTGAGAAACAGATAGGGTCTGGGATCCTACATCATGTGGCTTCATCTCAGCTCAGAAGTTCTTTCATGCATGTAAGAAAAATATTCTGCCATATTTAATCTGCTCTTAGGCTTGGTTTTCTCTCATTTGCAGCCAAATCTAAAGCTAACAAATACAGATTTTACTTTGGGGAAAGTAAATCTTTCCCCAAATAATTTAGAAAGTTGATCACAAATATTGAGTGATAAAATCAGATTACAAAATAACACTTACAGTATGGTCTGAAAGCATAGCAAAGAATGTATTAACTATTGACAGTATTAAATGGAGGGGATAAAAATTGTGACTAATAATTTAATCCTCTACAATTACAAAATCACTTTTGACTGACTGGCTTATAGGTAGTTTTATTCCCTTCTATCTGAAATGATTTTTTTTCTAATTTATATGAAATAAACAGTTTTAATATAGAATAAATTCAAAAAGTTTATTTTAAAACATGATGTTCGGACTTCCGGGTAAGATGGCGGAAGATTAAGACGTGGAGATCACCTTCCTCCCCACGGATACACCAGAAATGCAGCTGCACGTGGAATGGCTCCTGCAGAGCACCTACTGAACGCTGGCAGAAGACCCCAGACCTCCCAAAAGGCAAGAAACTCCCCCACGTACCTGGGTAGGGCAAAGCGGAGAGATACCCACACGGAGGATTGGTGCCGAGCGGCACTCACCAGCCCAAGAGGCTTGTCTGCTCGCCCGCTGGGGCGGGCGGCGCTGGAAGCTGAGGCTCAGGCTACGGTCAGAGCGCAGGGAGAGGACTGGGGCTGGCGGCGAGAACTCAGCCGGAAGGGGGCTAATGAGCCACAGCTAGCCGGGAGGGAGTCAGAGAAAACTCTGGAGCTGCCAAAGAGGCAAGAGACTTTTTCTTCCCTCTTGGTTTCCTGGTGCGCGAGGAGAGGGGATTAAGAGCGCTGCTTAAAGGAGCCCCACAGACGGGCACGAGTCACGGCTGAAAGTGCAGAGCCCAGTGACGGGCGTGGGATGCTGGGGCTGCTGCTGCCACTGCCAAGAAGCCTGTGTGCGAGCGCAGGTCACTGTCCACACCGCCCTTCCAAGAGCCTGTGCAGCCCGCCACTGCCGGGGTCCCGGGATCCAGGGGCGGCTTCCCTGGGAGAACGCACGGCGCACCTCGGGCTGGTGCAACGTCACGCCCGCCTCTGCCGCTGCAGGCTCGCCCCGCACGCCGTGCCCCTCCCTCCCGCCCAACCTGAGTGAGCCAGAGTCCCGAAGAGGCTGCTCCTTTAACCCTGTCCTGTCTGAACGAAGAACAGACGCCCTCCGGTGACCTACATGCAGAGGCGGGGCCAAATCCAAAGCTGAGACCCAGGAGCTGTGAGAACAAAGAAGAGAAAGGGAAACCTCTCCCAGCAGCCACAGAAGCAGCGGATTAAAGCTCCACAATCAACTTGATGTACCCTGCACCTGTGGAATACATGAATAGACAACAAATCATCCCAAATTGAGGAGCCAGGGGTCAGTGCTGTGCCTCTGAGGTGGGAGAGCCAACTTCAGGACACTGGTCCACAAGAGACCTCCCAGCTCCACATAATATCAAACGGCGAAAACCTTCCAGAGATCTCCATCTCAACACCAACACCCAGCTTCACTCAACGACCAGCAAGCTACAGTGCTGGACACCCTATGCCAAACAACTAGCAAGACAGGAACACAACGCCACCCATTAGCAGAGAGGCTGCATAAAATCATAAAAAGTCCACAGACACCCCAAAACACACCACCAGACGTGGACCTAACCACAAGAAAGACAAGATCCAGCCTCACCCACCAGAACACAGGCACTAGTCCCCTCCACGAGGAAGCCTACACAACCCACTAAACCAACCTTAGCCACTGGGGACAGACACCAAAAACAACGGGAACTACGAACCTGCAGCCTGCAAAAAGGAGAACCCAAACACAGTAACATAAGCAAAATGAGAAGACAGAAAAGCACACAGCAGGAGAAGGAGCAAGATAAAAACCCACCAGACCTAACAAATGAAGAGGAAATAGGCAGTCTACCTGAAAAAGAATTCAGAATAATGATGGTAAAGATGATCCAAGATTCTATTTCCAAGATCCAAAATCAAGGAAATAGAATAGACAAAATGCAAGAAACAGTTAACAAGGACCTAGAAGAACTAAAGATGAATCAAGCATCGATTAAAAACACAGTAAATGATGGGCCTCCCTGGTGGCGCAGTGGTTGAGAGTCCGCCTGCCGATGCAGGGGATACGGGTTCGTGCCCCGGTCTGGGAGGATCCCATATGCCGCGGAGCGGCTGAGCCCGTGAGCCATGGCCGCTGGGCCTGCGCATCCGGAGCCTGTGCTCCGCAACGGGAGAGGCCACAACAGTGAGAGGCCCACATACCGCAAAAAGAAAAAAAAAAAAAAAAAAAAAAGAAAAAAAAAAAAAAACACAGTAAATGAAATGAAAAATACTCTAGATGGGATCAATAGCAGAATAACTGAGGCAGAAGAATGGATAAGTGAGGTGGAAGATAAAATAGTGGAAATAACTGCTGCAGAGCAAAATAAAGAAAAAAGAATGAAAAGAACAGAGGACAGTCTCAGAGACCTCTGGGACAACATTAAATGCACCAACATTCGAATTATAGGGGTTCCAGAAGAAGAGAAAAAGAAAGGGACTGAGAAAATATTTGAAGAGATTATAGTTGAAAACTTCCCTAATATGGGAAAGGAAATAGTTAATCAAGTCCAGGAAGCACAGAGAGTCCCATACATGATAAATCCAAGGAGAAATACACCAAGACACATATTAATCAAACTGTCAAAAATTAAACACAAAGAAATCATATTAAAAGCAGCAAGGCAAAAACAACAAATAACACACAAGGGAATCCCCATCAGGATAACAGCTGATCTCTCAGCAGAAACTCTACAAGCCAGAAGGGAGTGGCAGGACATAATTAAAGTGATGAAGGAGAAAAACCTGCAACCAAGATTACTCTACACAGCAAGGATCTCATTCAGATTTGACGGAGAAATTAAAACGTTTACAGACAAGCAAAAGCTGACACAGTGCAGCACCACCAAACCAGCTTTACAACAAATGCTAAAGGAACTTCTCTAGGCAAGAAACACAACAGAAGGAAAAGACCTACAATAACGATCCCAAAACAATTAAGAAAATGGGAATAGAAACATACATATCGATAATTACCTTAAATGTAAATGGACTAAATGCTCCCACCAAAAGACATAGACTGGCTGAATGGATACAAAAACAAGACCCATATATATGCTGTCTACAAGAGACCCACTTCAGACCTAGAGACACATACAGACTGAAAGTAAGGGGATGGAAAATGATATTCCATGCAAATGGAAATCAAAAGAAAGCTGGAGTAGCAATTCTTATATCAGACAAAATAGACTTTAAAATAAAGACTACTAGAAGAGATAAAGAAGGACACTACATAATGATCAAGGGATCGATCCAAGAAGAAGATATAACAATTGTAAATATTTATGCACCAAGCATAGGAGCGCCTCAATACATAAGGCAAATACTAACAGCCATAAAAGGAGAAATCGACAGTAACACAATCATAGTAGGGGACTTTAACACCCCACTTTCACCAATGGACAGATCATCCAAAATGAAAATAAATAAGCTTTAAATGATACATTAAACAAGATGGACTTAATTGATATTTATAGGACATTCCATCCAAAAAAAACAGAATACACATTTTTCTCAAGTACTCAGGGAACATTCTCCAGGATAGATCATGTCTTGGGTCACAAATCAAGCCTTGGTAAATTTAAGAAAATTGAAATTGTATCAAGTATCTTTTCCGACAACAATGCTATGAGACTAGATATCAATTACAGGAACAGAGCTGTAAAAAATACAAACACATGGAGGCTAAACAATACACTACTTAATAACGAAGTGATCACTGAAGAAATCAAAGAGGAAATTAAAAAATACCTAGAAACAAATGACAATGGAGACACGATGACCCAAAACCTATGGGATGCAGCAAAAGCAGTTCTAAGTGGGAAGCTTATAGCAATACAATCCCACTTTAAGGAACAGGAAACATCTCGAATAAACAACCTTACCTTGCACCTAAAGCAATTAGAGAAAGAAGAACAAAAACATCACAAAGTTAGCAGAAGGAAAGAAATCATAAAAATCAGATCAGAAAAAAATGAAAAAGAAATGAAGGAAATGATAGCAAAGATCAATAAAACTAAAAGCTGGTTCTTTGAGAAGATAAACAAAATTGATAAACCATTAGCCAGACTCATCAAGAAAAAAAGAGAGAAGACTCAAATCAATAGAATTAGACATGAAAAAGGAGAAGTAACAACTGACACTGCAGAAATACAAAAGATCTTGAGAGATTACTACAAGCAACTCTATGCCAGCAAATTGGACAACCTGGAAGAAATGGACAAATTCTTAGACATGCACAACCTGCCAAGACTGAATCAGGAAGGAATAGAAAATATGAACAGACCAATCACAAGCACTGAAATTGAAACTGTGATAAAAAAATCTTCCAACACACAAAAGCCCAGGACCAGATGGCTTCACAGGCGAGTTCTATCAAGCATTTAGAGAAGAGCTAACACCTATCCTTCTCAAACTCTTCCAAAATATAGCAGAGGGAGGAACAATCCCAAACTCATTCTACGAGGCCACCATCACCTTGATACCAAAACCAGACAAGGATGACACAAAGAAAGAATACTACAGGCCTATATCACTGATGAACATAGATGCAAAAATCCTCAACAAAATACTAGCAAACAGAATCCAACAGCACATTAAAAGGATCATACACCATGATCAATTGGGGTTTATTCCAGGAATGCTAGGATTCTTCAATATATGCATATCAATCAACGTGATACACCATATTAACAAATTGAAGGAGAAAAAACATATGATCATCTCAATAGATGCAGAGAAAGCTTTTGACAAAATTCAACACCCATTTATGATAAAAACCCTGCAGAAAGTAGGCATAGAGGGAACTTTCCTCAACATAATAAAGGCCATATATGACAAACCCACAGCCAGCATCGTCCTCAATGGTGAAAAACTGAAACCATTTCCACTAAGATCAGGAACAAGACAAGGTTGCCCACTCTCACCACTCTTATTCAACGTAGTTTTGGAAGTTTTAGCCACAGCAATCAGAGAAGAAAAGGAAATAAAAGGAATCCAAATCGGAAAAGAAGAAGTAAAGCTGTCACTGTTTGCAGATGACATGATACTATACATAGAGAATCCCAAAGATGCTACCAGAAAACTACTAGAGCTAATCAATGAATTTGGTAAAGTAGCAGGATACAAAATTAATGCACAGAAATCTCTGGCATTTCTATATACTAATGATGAAAAATCTGAAAATGAAATCAAGGAAACACTCCCATTTACCATTGCATCAAAAAGAATAAAATATCTAGGAATAAACCTACCTAAGGAGACAAAAGACGTGTATGCAGAAAATTATAAGACAGTGATGAAAGAAATTAAAGATGATACAAATAGATGGAGAGATGTACCATGTTCTTGGATTGGAAGAATCAACATTGTGAAAATGACTCTACTACCCAAAGCAATCTACAGATTCAATGCAATCCCTATCAAACAACCACTGGCATTTTTCACAGAACTAGAACAAAAAATTTCACAATTTGTATGGAAACACAAAAGACCCCGAATAGCCAAAGCAATCTTGAGAACGAAAAACGGAGCTGGAGGAATCAGGCTCCCTGACTTCAGACTATACTACAAAGCTACAGTAATCAAGACAGTATGGTACTGGCACAAAAACAGAAAGATAGATCAATGGAACAGGATAGAAAGCCCAGAGATAAACCCATGCACATATGGTCACCTTATCTTTGATAAAGGAGGCAGGAATGTACAGTGGAGAAAGGACAGTCTCTTCAATAAGTGGTTCTCTGAAAACTGGATAGGGACATGTAAAAGTATGAGATTAGATCACTCCCTAACACCATACACAAAAATAAGCTCAAAATGGATTAAATACCTAAATGTAAGGCCAGACACTATCAAACTCTTAGAGGAAAACATAGGCAGAACACTCTATGACATAAATCACAGCAAGATCCTTTTTGACCCACCTCCTAGAGAAATGGAAATAAAGACAAAAATAAACACATGGGACCTAATGAAACTTCAAAGCTTTTGCACAGCAAAGGAAACCATAAAGAAGACCAAAAAACGACCCTCAGAATGGGAGAAATTATTTGCAAATGAAGCAACTGACAAAGGATCAATCTCCAAAATTTATAAGCACCTCATGCAGCTCAATAACAAAAAAACAAACAACCCAATCCAAAAATGGGCAGAAGTCCTAAATAGACATTTCTCCACAGAAGATATACAGACTGCCAACAAACACATGAAAGGATGGTCAACATCTTTACTCATTAGAGAAATGCAAATCAAAACTACAATGAGATATCATCTCACACCAGTCAGAATGGCCATCATCAAAAAATCTAGAAACAATAAATCCTGGAGAGGGTGTGGAAAAAAAAGGAACACTCTTGCACTGCTGGTGGGAATGTGAATTGGTACAGCCACTATGGAGAACAGTATGGAGGTTCCTTAAAAAACTACAAATAGAACTACCGTATGACCCAGCAATCCCACTACTGGGCATATACCCTGAGAAAACCATAATTCAAAAAGAGATATGTACCAAAATGTTCATACCAGCCCTATTTACAATAGCCTGGAGATGGAAATAACCTAAGTGTCCATCATCGGACGAATGGGTAAAGAAGATGTGGCACATATATACAATAGAATATTACTCAGCCATAAAAAGAAACGAAATTGAGCTATTTGTAATGAGTTGGATGGACCTAGAGCCTGTCATACAGAGTGAAGTAAGTCAGAAAGAGAAAGACAAATACTGTATGCTGACACTTATATATGGAATTTAAGAAAAAAAAATGTCATGAAGAACATAGGGGTAAGACAGGAATAAAGACATAGACCTAATAGAGAATGGACTTGAGGATATGGGGAGGGGGAAGGGTAAGCTGTGACAAAGCGAAAGAGTGGCATGGACATTATACACTACCAAACGTAAGGTAGATAGCTAGTGGGAAGCAGCCGCATAGCACAGGGAGATCAGCTTGGTGCTTTGTGACCGCCTGGAGGGGTGGGATAGGGAGGGTGGGAGGGAGACGCAAAAGGGAGGGGATATGGGAACATATGTATATGTATAACTGATTAAATTTGTTATAAAGCAAACAAATAAAAAATAAAAATAAAAATAAAAGATGATGTTCATGTATTTAGGCTCAAGTTAAGGCCACTTTCTCTTTGAAGACTTCTTCGAGACAGCAACAAACACTAGTACTTTCCTCCTCTGAAGTACAAATAATTTATTTATATCACTCATATCAACTTTCTCCTATATCTTTTTATTTTAATTATCATTGTCTGTTCTCATTTCCCATTAGAGTGCAGAGCAGAGATTATATCTTGTTCATAAATGCATCTACTTAGCCCAAGTTTTGCGCATAGAAGGTGTTCAAGAAATATTTATCAAATGAGTTGGTGAAGTACAATTGAATAAAAAATATAGGACATCTTTTATAGGAAAATATTTACAAATATTCACAAAACAGATGTTAACAGGTCACACACAAAATATATGAAACAAACAAAAAAATAATATTCATTAGGACAGATTCCCATGAGAGATGCTGTTTACTGGTTTGCACACTCTAATGACCTGCATCTTGACTCTTGTGGACAGATAGGATACATTCATTTTAGATAGCCAATTTGTTAACTTAGGACTTTACACACATCACAAAAAGATTCAATGAAAATGAGTGATAAGAACGTGAGCTACCCTCTGGGACCACTCCAGGAACTCCCAGGAATAACTTGGAGAGACTTAAAAGGTGGAATTTATACCCTGCTCTCACATAGCTGGAGGCTACACTATTTTGAAAGTAGTATTAATGGACCCTTGTTCATTTCCACTAGTTGGTAAGGAGAAGCTTATACACATATAGTAAATTCTACTGAATAAAGAATGGTTATGTTTTCAATCTCTAGTGCTTCCTTATAGTAAAGCTTAAGAAAAGTCTCACCTAAAATAATAGCCACATCCAACACAATTCCCTTTTCCAGATGTCTCATGTAATTCTTGTTCTATGCCACTTGGGCCTTTCAAGGTATGTCCCCTCTTCCTTTTCAGACCTTTATGTCTAAATTATAAAATAGACTTAGTCAAAGTATTAGTGCTTATTAGCATGTTTCTTCAGAAGTCTTTCCACCTTTCCAAAATCTTACACATGCTGTGTGTTATTGCAGCTCTCCGTATCTCTGAGAAGAGGGCTCTTGAGTTGTATTCCACAATGTAGGATAAGGAGGATACAGCACAAAAGAAACCCTAATCTCCCTTTGGCTGGGTGATTCACTTCCTGGTAGAGGTGTAATGGAGCAATCTTCCCATGAGAGACCCCCATGCCCCATGTCCTCCACCTGCCTCTTGTATGTAGAAAAACTTTACCCAAATAATAAGTTTAATCAGAGAAGTGAGAAAATGAAGAAACAGAGGAAAATCGTCAAACAAGACCAAATAATAATAGTTTAGTCATTAAGAAAAGTCAAGGACCTTTAGTTCCTCCTCAAGGGCTAGAGCTAATATTTTGAGCCATGTCCTTTGAGCTGTTTTGTAGATACTGAAGCCCCCGCCAGGTGAAGGAAGTTAACTACATGATGACCAGACTGTAGCCTTGACATAAGCTGCCACAATTCCAAGAACTGGCCTCAAATAAATTGTAACAAACCAACCATGGAACTGAAGATTAACTGTACTTAAAACAATCAAGATGACAGTGGTCAGACCACTGCATGACTAATTTCAAGATGATTGTCAGAACTGACTGTACTGTTTCTGAAAGTAGACCCCTCCCTCCACTTATACACCCCTAAAACTTCCCTTTAAAAGTTCTTGCCCCTTGATTGGCAATGGGGAGTTTGTTCTTTGGGACATGAGTCCACCTTCAAACCAGGATTGCTAGTTTTCTGAGTAAACCTATCTTTCTTTTTACCCAACACTTCTCTCTCAGCATTGGATTCTTGAGCAATGAGCCTCTGAACCTGAGTTGGGTAACAGAAGTGACACCTGAAAACAGGTGTGTCACTATGCAAGACCAGGATTCCACAGACACTGTATAAGACCATTAGAGCATGGTGATTCATTGTAGATTTAACATAGCAAGTTCATGTAATGAACTATTGAAAAATTAGCTTGGTTTTACTTTTCATTGCTATGTGCCCTTCACGAAGGAATGACAGTTATTCTCCTTTACCTTCTCAAGAGGGCAGACAGATCTTATTTGTAAAATATAGATTCTCCTTCTTCACATGAAGATGTCAGGGAAAAAGAGAACTTTGTGTTTCATGGCTGTGATGAAATTGCAAATAGGGATTGAAACACTGATGGCAAATCTTTATGACCTTTGGAGCAGGTAGGCAGCCCAGAAGGAGAAAGTTATGGCAGCTTTGCATTTAGAGATGAGGTGTGTATGTGGGAAAGATCATAAGAAGAGGGGATATCCACACAGGGACAAGGGAGAGTTTCAGGACTGAAAGTTTTGTGAGAGGTATAGGGGCCTGAGAAATCTTATTTGAAGTCTCTTTCTTAAGAATCAAGATCTGAAAAAAAAAAAAAAAAAAGCACAGCTTCCTGGGTAGCTGTGAGCACCATGGATGTGGTAGAGAGGGGAGGAGAGTGACACTAAGTAAGCAGCACAGCCTGAGAGCCCAAGCAAGGGGCCCACATGATAGAACTTGGACCTGAGGGAAAAGAGTCACAAGTGGAGCTGTCCAGCTGAACAGGTTCCTCTGTTTTGGAAAGGAAACTGGGAAAGACCCCACATTGGATGATACTTCAGCATCAGACAGAGACAACAGACCAGAGCTCACCAAGATATTCTACTTCCATTAGGAGCTGAGGTTGCTGTTGAAGCTGTGGAATTTTTTTCTGGACCTATGCAAGCATATGAGCTTGCACAGGTGTTTGTATAAACTTAAGGATGGAGAAGGAGCTCCTGGAAAAATGTTGATAGAGGTAGTTGAAGCTGTATTAAACTTGATGTGGGCAATCCAAAAACTTGTGAACACCACTTTCATTATAATTATTATTATTTAAAGCACTTAACATGAGATCTACCTTCTTAAATTTTTAAGTGTCCAATGCAGTATTATTAACTGTAGACAAAAAAGCAAAAGATAATAGGAGCAGCATTTATGCAATAGCCAAAATTCTCTTAAATTAATTACAGTACTTAAAAGGAGTTTCAATTGTTATATATAATACATGCATTGTCTGTTGTGAGAGCCCTCACAATTTTAGCAAAGCTAATGTGACTGATGACACAAATATTAAAAGCTCCTTTCTCTTTATGATACACTTAGGTCTGACAGCAATAATCCTGGAAATGTTACACAGATGAGTAGCCTTTCCACTGACTGTTAAACACAGGCTAGGCTCTCTTGAGCATTTTCTATATGTTTTAGGACTTGGGATAGTATTGATTCTATTAGTAATACATTATATATTACATTCATAAATAATATTATAATTTATTGATTATGTATCTATTGCCTAGTGATATTAAATAGAGGTTAAAATGCTGGTAAGCAGATAGAAGTACAGCAAGTACAGTGCTGAGAGTCTCCCACCAGTGGGTAATTTATGGCTTTCTCTAGTCTAGTTAATCCCTTCTGCCTTTTTTCCCCTTGTAAATTTGAGATAATAATACTCATTAATGTCTCTAGACTGTGCTTTGGGATCCTCAGATGAAAGATGTTATTAGATGTATATTTTACAGACATAATTTAATTAACTATCACTTCACTTCTTGGGTTAAGTGTCTCTAATTATTTCTCTGTGAATGTGGAATCTAAGATATGATGAGGGCAAGTGATGTGCTGAAAATAATATTGTAAATTGGGGACAGTGCTAGAAATATAGACTAATGATTATAAAACTAACGAGTATAAATCTGAATAGAATCAAATTCAAGCCAGGGAAGTTCCCCAACTATATGTTTTATGTAGAATTTAATGACAGGTTTGGTAAATTTTAAAAAGAATGCCACTCATGTGTTAAAGAAGAGTATTGTAAAACTTTTTTTATTCTAAAGTTTTTGTATTTGACGTTCACTGCTATAGATGTGCCAAAATCTGTGAAAATTCTATAGATAGAATGAGACAGTGATCAGAGAATAAAGTTAAAGTGAAAATGCTATAGGTGCTAAACTGAGACTTGAGTATAAAATCTATCTTCACTTCCTTTGGTGAAAGATATTAGGAGTTTTATACATCCTGAATTAAAACACTTGTCTCCATTATTCTCATCTCCTGAACTTCCTGAAAGTCCAAAACTTTTTCTCAAACTTTATTCTGTACACATTTTGCAATATCCCTTTTAGGTGTTACATTAGTTTTCTATTGCTATTGTAACAAATTACCCCAAGCTCAGTGGTTTAAAACAACACAACTTTACTGTCTTGCAGTTTTGGAGCTCAGGAGTCCAAAATGGGGCTCTTTGACCTAAAATCAAGGTGTCAGCAGGCCTGTGTTTACTCTGGAGTTTCTAGGAGGAGAATCCTGTTTTCTTGACTTTTCCAGCTTCTAGAAGCTACCCACTTTCCTTGGTCCATGGTCTACTCCCATCTTCAAGTACAGCAATGGCCGGTCTAGTCTTTCTCACATTGCCATCTCTCTGCTTCTCCCTCTTTTCTCTCCCCCTTACATCTATCATAACCCCTGTGATTACATCATCACCCCCACACACACTAATCTAGGATAATCTCCCCATCTCAAGGGGAGATTATCAACCTCGATCCCATCTGCTACCTTAATACTTCTTTGTCATGTGATGTAGCATATTTTCAGGTTTGGGCAATTAGAACATGGACATCTTTGGAAGGTCATTCTTATTCTGCCTACCACAGATGCTAAGAATTAAAGGCCCTCAAATGAGTAGTAGGTATAGGAATAGTTTTCATAAATAATCATATTAATCTCAGAAATTCAGACCTCTTTTCAGTATGCCTAAATGTCACCTTAATTACTTAGACAACTTTTTTTTTTTGAAAATCAAAGCTTTTGCATCTTAAATATTTTTCGTATCATTAAAGAAGATGAAAATATTCCTGGCTGATAGTTATTTGAAAACACACAACAAATTAAATCGTGTAATCATATATGATCAGTAACAACATCACCCAGTCAACATAAACACACACAATTTGTAAACCTGCATGGTAATAGAATAAACACTCAATCCAGGAGAAATGCATTTGACCATTTTAAAATAGAAACACAGCCTTATAATAAAGGTGAATAGTTCCTTTCTCATAAATTTATATTTGGAAGTGATCACACATAGTTTATTCTCCTTGAAAATTTTGTTCTTCTTTTTTCCCCTAATCAATAAATCTCTGTATTACAGCTAGAGAGAAATTTTGTGACAGGAAATTAGAGAATCATTTTTTGTTGTAAGTATAATTTGCATCATATGGTTATCCAAAAATATTGATTTAAATAAATACATTTCCAAAAGAATTTGTCAACTTCCCCTTTTGAAATATGGGTTCTTTCCTCATTACTTGTTTAGGACACCACTCTTCCCCAGTCACTCAGCGTCATCATTTACACTTTTATTTCTTTATCGAGATATCAAATTCTGCTATTCTTCTCTTGAAATAATATTCTCACTCTTGTCTACTGGAAATCCTAATCAATCCATACCAAGATTACTATAAGAACATATCCTAAAGATTAGTCCACATTGAGTTTTTTGAAAGGTAAAGAAAAAAATCAGCTCACGGGCTTCCCTGGTGGTGCAGTGTTTGAGAGTTCGCTTGCCGATGCAGGGGACATGGGTTCGTGTCCTGGTCTGGGAGGATCCCACATGCCATGGAGTGGCTGGGCCCATGAGCCATGGCTGCTGAGCCTGCGCATCCGGAGCCTGTGCTCTGCAACGGGAGAGGCCACAACAGTGAGAGGTCTAAAAAAAAAAAAAAAAAAAAAATCAGCTCACATTTACTGTCCAAATGCTTTAAAATGTAAGCCTCATTTGGCTCCCACCTTGACCCTTTGAGTTGAGTACTATTTTAACCTTATTTCCCAAGTGAGAAAACTGAGGTGTGGGGAAGTTAAATAATTTGCCCAAAGTTGGGTAAATTGAAGCAGTAAAGCCAGAATGCAAAATCAGATAGTCTGAGCTGAGTTTCCACAAATTTGCTCAGTGCACTGCCAGGAATATTTTATGGGAGGCATGTGAACTCCCTTTGTGCCTGGGGGTTGTGTGACCCACCATACTAATTCTAACATGTTCTCATTCTGACAGATTCCACTGGGAACTGGAGGGCATATTTGTTAGACAGATAGACCAGGAACCATTGGGTGTGAAGGCCTCCATTCCCAAAGGGGGAAGAGAAGGAACCAGTCTTACCAGCCTCAGACAGAAACTAGCACAGTCCTGTTTCCTTAGTCCTGCCTTCGTCAGCCTTCTCTCAGCCTAGCTAGACAATGCTGCCGGTGCTCCAACAGCACCTCTTACATCATGCTGCTCTCCTTCCCAAGATCTTAAAGCAACTTTGTAATGTTTACAGGAGCAAGCCCAGACGACTCCATCTGGCACTGAAATGCTCTTTTATTCTGCTTCATTGTGTCTATCTAATCTTCCACTTCTTCCCAATATAAATTTCCTAATTCCAAAATCTCAGACTCATCCTTGACTCCTCTCTTTCTCTAACAAGTTATAGCCGATCTATGAACAAATCCCCCTGACTCCAACTTCAAATCATACCTCAAATCCAACCATTTCTCAACAACTTTTGGGCCACCACCCTAGACCATGTAACCCTCATGCCTCGTTTGGACTATTGACATAACTGCCTAACTGATCCAGCTGCTTCCACCCTTACCTTTCTACAGAATCTTCCAAACACTGCAGTCCAACTTTCGCTTTATCCCTGCTAAAATCCCTCTAGTGTCTCCCTGTATCACATTGGATAAAAATCCACAGGCTTCACCAGAATGTGCAGGGCCTTACATAACCTGGCCCCAGAAATCTCTCTGACTTTATCACTTTCCACTCTCACACATGATAACTTTGCAACAGCCACATGGGACATAGTACTCTTAGTAGGTGTGTATTTAGAGTAATTTCTAAAATTTTAGTATCACTCCTTGAGTGTTAAGTTAAAATAAGGTGGAACCCTTGGATTTTATATAAAAATATTGGTTGAAATTTCTTGAAAACAATTGATGATTGAAAACAATCATCATTATAGTGGAAGTTGTAGTCTTTGAAGTCTTTGAAGAAATACAGTTTATTTATTTGAAAAAAATAAGCATTAAAGGTCATCCTTAAATTCTCATATGAGTTTTAAAAAAATTCATTTTAACTAGATGTTAATGTACCGCTAATAAAACCATAACACCAGAGATGTTACTAAATTGACATTTTCTAAAGGGGGAGAACTTATAAAGATAAAAATCTGACCCTGACTTGTCTTTTAGTATGATTATCCAATTTTAATTTTTGATAATACCTAGCAAAAAAATGAGCCTGCAAAGTATCTCCTCCTTTTCCCTTCTTGAAGTACAACAAATAAAAGCAGGTTTTACTTTATCTTCTACTTAAGTATACATTTCAGGAAAGTCTCCATAATGTGGTTTTTATGAGTATTTAAAAAATAAATTCCATTTTAATAATAAACAAACTAGTATAAAACTGGATAAATAAATGGCTTCCTATAAACTTATCTTATTGAAAATTGACCTGGTTCTTGCAACCGGGGTCCAACACAAAGTGAAACTACAAAAGTATTAAATGACATAATGGGATATATTTTTTTAAATTATGGTACAATATACATAACAAAAAGTTTACCATTTTAACCATTTTTAAGTGTACAATTTAGTGGAATTAAGTGCATTCACATTATTGTGAAGCCAACATCACTATCTATGTCCAGAATTTTTTTTATCATCCCAAACTGAAAATCTGTACACACTAAACAATAACTCCCTATTCCTCCCATCCCCAGATCCTAGTAACCACTATTCTACTTTCTGTCTCTATGAATTTGGCTAATCTAGGTACCACAAACAAGTAGAATCATATAATATTTGTCCTTTTGTGCTTGGCTTATTTAACTTAGCACAAAGTTTTCAAGTTTCATCCATGTTGTAACATGTATCAGAATTTCACTCAATTTTTATGCTGAATAATATTCCATTGTATGTATATACCACATTTTGTTTACCCATTCATCTGTTGAAAGACATTTGAGTTTTCTCCACTTTTTGACTCTTGTGACTAATACTACTTGGATTTTGTTCAAATCCCTGCTTTCAGTTCCTTTGTGTATACAACTAGAAATGAGACTGCTGTGTCTTATTGTAATTCTCTGTTTAATTTTTTGAGGAACTGCCATACTGTTTTCTATAGCAGCTGCATCATTTTGTATTCTCATCAGCTATGCACTGTAGTTTCAGTTTCCTCACATCCTAACACTTGTTATTTTCTTTTTTTTTTTTAATAGTCATTTTAGTTGATGTGGAGACAATTCTTTTTTAATCTCAGAATGAGGACGGCTTTTCCCAAATATGATTCAAAAACAAGACAAAACAGAAAGAGAAGCCATGAAATAATATATTGACAAATTTGACTACTCAGAAGTGAAAAATTTTAAAGTCTCTGCATGGCTCAAATCCCCTTAAGAAAAATCAGTATAAAGACAAACTAGAACATAATTGTAACTTTCAGAAAACGATTTAATTTCCCTAGCTTAGAAAAAAGCTCCTTCAAATAGTTAAGAAAATAATCATCAACCAATGAAAAGTGGACAAATGTATAATTAAAAATTATCAGAATAAGAAAATGCAAATAGATCTTAAGCATATGAAAAGATAGTATGAATCTTAGGTTATCCATCTTCAAAATAGGCTAATGATGTCTACTTCATTAAGCTGGTATAAAGATTCAATAGTAAGTACTCAGTGAATAAATTTCACATATTTTCATTAACTATCCAAAATCTCTAGGAAGTAGAGCAACACAATCCACATGCAACTAAGATAAAAGGAAAAATTGTTCTTAACTTTGAATTCAGCTTAAAAAAACTAATTTCTTTAAAACCAACCAGGCTAAGGCATTAAAGTATAAACCAAGTTATTGAATTAGATTATCAGGTTAGTTCAGTACAGTAGTAACTTACAGAATGGATACTCAAAAAAATATAGGGAACATTTTTAACCAAACACCTATTTCTAAGGAGAAATCTTGGAACATTTTGGATACTAGCAATAGAAAATTATTAGAGGATCTCTTTCAACATCATCAGAGGTTGAAATAGCTAATCACTTTATTCATACACATGAAAATCTCTAGAACTCTTCACTCACTGTGAAAAATTTGGCTTCAGTGAGTCTTGTAACTATTTAAGTGTAATTCTAAGATGCTTCATTAACTTTGATTCTTCCTTGAGCAAAACTCCTTGGTAAGGAAAATCTATTTAAATTTCATGAACATTTTATATGGGACGCATTTAATTGTCATGTTTCACACCAGGGGATCAGAATGATCAAGAGCATTTATGTAGCAGCACTTCTAATGTTCCCTATGAAGCTGTCAGGGAGAAAGACATTTTCCTCTCCCCTTCTAAGTTCTCCTGGCTGGTCTAAGAATTAAATTGACATGAGACAGATTAGCTACAGAAAATCAAATAAAAGTTTAATAACATGTGTGTGTGTATGTATATATGAGAGACTCAGGAAAACTGAGTTACTCTCCAAAATGAACTAAAACCTTTACCTTAAAATACCACCTTCATCTAAAGACAAACCAGATGTTGTGGCAAATTGTTGGGATTTCAAAGGGGAAGAAGGCAATTCACATGGAGATGGAAAGGCAAACGTTTGCTGGGCTAGGCAGGGCTCACAGGGTGCAAAGTGAACTCTGATTTCTAGACTTTACCATGTTCCCCCACCACACCCAGCCCATATTCTTTCCAGATATCTCTGGTAATAGCTCTATTCTAGGAACGGGCCCTTTGTCTAAATCCTTTTAGGCAGTTAAGGGTGAGGTAATGAGAAGAACTTCCTGAATCTTGTTTTTAAAAACAGCCTAGGGGCTTCCCTGGTGGTGCAGTGGTTGAGAGTCCGCCTGCCGATGCAGGGGACACGGATTCGTGCCCTGGTCTGGGAAGATCCCACATGCCGTGGAGCGACTGGGCCCGTGAGCCATGGCTGCTGAGCCTGCGTGTCCGGAACCTGTGCTCCTCAACAGGAGAGGCCACGACAGTGAGAGGCCTGTGTACCGCAAAAAACAAACAAAAAAAACAAACGAAAAGAAACAGACTAAATTAATTCTCATGCCAAAGAGACATATTTTGGTGTGGCAAACTGCTCCCTTATAAAACCCTTATTAAATGAATATTCATATAAAGGGATAGAGAAAGCTAAAGTTAATGAACTCAAAAAGTTATTTTCTACTCTAGATATTAACTTTTTCCCAACTTGCATTAATAAATATAATTTACTCCCTATTATATATTGAATGCTTTCTGTGTGCCAAATGCTATTCCTGATGCTTTTAGATAGAGTTGTGAACAAATATGATGAAATCCCCACCCTTGAAAAGACTACATGGTGATAGGAAGAGACCACAAAAATCATAAAAACAAACAAACAAAAATGTATAGAGTAAGTGCTGCAGGAAGGGGGACACCTTCCAAGGTCCAAGACTGGGCTCTTGTCTAAAACTTGGAAATGACTTGTCTGAGAAGTCACACCTGCTGACAAAGCAAAAGACTTTATTGCAAAGAGGCGCCCAGGTGTAGAACGGCAGCGTAAGGGAACCCAGGAGAACTGCTCTGCCACGTGGCTCACAGTCTCAAGTTTTATGATAATGGAGGTAGTTTCTGGGTTTTCTCTGGCCAATCATCTTACTTGGCTCAGTTTTGGTCTGAAGCAGGGTCCTTCCTGGTGGTGCATGTTTCTCTCAGCCAAGATGGATTCCAGTGAAAGGATTCTGGGAGGCTAGTAGGACATATTATGGCTGGCATCTCCTCCCTTCTTTCAGCCCCTGCTGAATTCTCCTGGTTAGTTTTCCATGCCAGCACCATGTTCCTTATCAGGACCTCCTGTTGTGAGACAACTCATCCAAGTTGTTAGCATTGTGCCTGGCCAAGGCAGGTGGTTTCAGTAGATGAATAAAAATTAAAAGAGTGAAAGGGGCTAGACAATGACTGGGGGAGTTCCTCTTGTGTAGAGCAGTTGGAGAAGGTCATGTCTGATAAACCATAAGAAAGCTGAGGAAAGGATATCCTGGAGCCAGAAGGAGCAGTGAGTGAAAAGACCCTGCAGCTGGAGTATGTGTGAAATACGTAAGTAACAGCAGCAAGGACCACGTGTGCAGAACAGTGAGCATGAGGGCAATTCAAAGTCAATGAAATCAGAGATGTAGCCAGAGGAAAATTTGTGCAGGACTTTGCAGGCTATTGTAAGGATGTTGAATGAGTGGGATGATATGCCACTACTATGAGTGGGATCATATGCCATTGGACAGTTTTATAATGAAGAATGATAATGTTAGATATATTTTTAAAATTTCACTCTGGCTGCTCTGTAAGAATAGACATTATGGGGCAAATGTAAAGAGAACAGCTAAGATGCTCTTCTAAGAGCTAAGGTAAGAGTCTCTAGTCACACAGCAACTAGGTGCCTTGTTGGTTCTTCTTGTTGAAAATAACTGCAGGTCCTGAAGAATACACAATGGGAAAGTGTGGCAGAAACTGTTGGATCCTTCCCAGTATTTACTTTCTTCTTATTCTCTGGTAACAGAACACTGATGATTAACTCAACACATTGATGAGAACATCTCCATATTTCCCCACTTCTCGTGATTAGGCATGGCCAAGTGACAAAGCTCTGGCTAATAATAAGTAGAAATTTTATGTGTAGACTCCCACTGAGACTCCTTAAAGGATGAAAGTGATCTCTTCCTTGTGTTTTTCTCTCCCCTCGCTTCTCAGAATGCAGACAGAGGCCCGAGCTGGAGCAGACCTCTTAGATTAGTGCAGTGGAACAGTTAGATAGAAGGATGCCAGGTCCCTGATGACAGTGGAACCTCCTGGAAATTTCTATCTTGTTCATGCTACTGCTTGTGTACTCCTATTAAATAAAGCAGAATGTAAGCTTAGCAAATGTGGGAGCAAAGGTGAAAGCAGGTTAACACGTTTGGAGGTTTCTGCAATAGTCCAAGGAAAAAGTGACCAGGATTAAGCAGGGGTGGAATAATAATAAATGGTGAGATTTGGAATGTATTTTGAAGGACAATCTAATAGAATTTGTTGGTAGGTTGAATGCAAATTACATTATAAAAAGAGAAATCAAGCACCACCCATATTTTTTGCTGAAATTAAAAGGAATGGAATTACTATTTACTGATTTGGGGAAGATTGCAAGTGGGGCAGAATTGTTTTGTTTTGTTTCATTTTTGAAGGGCAAGTCTAACCAAGACTTAGTTTTGGATATGTTAGTTTTAGATGTTATTATATTTCCAAGTTAAAATATGGTGGGAACATCTGATGAATGATTCTGCAGATCAAGAGAGAGGACTGGGTTGGAGACTCATCAGGGATCACTTAATGAATACATATGGATAAAGAAGAGATCAAAGGACAACCTAAGGGACACCAGTGTTTATAATCCAAGAGATGATGGTGAATAAGTAAAGAAAACTCAGAAGGAGCAGTCAGTGAAGTGTCTTGGAGGCCAAAGGACATGGAGTAGGGAGTTGTGTTTCAAGAAGACCAGAGTGCTGAACTGTGACATACGCTGTCAATAGATCCTGTTAAGTTCAAATCAAGAACCGACCATTGGATTTGGCAATATGAATGAATCACATATTTTTGAAAAGAGCTGTTCATATCAAGTGGGTAGGGGATGGGTGGGAAGACCTCATTGGAATGGACTCAAAGAAGAATGAGAACACAAGTATTAGAGATTCCTGAAACAAACAATTCTTTTTTAGAAACTTTGTTGTAAAGAGGAGCAGAGAATTGAGGAACTAGATTTTATAATTTTTTCATTTTCTTTTAGATGAGAAATACTATAACATGTTTGTATGTTCATGGAAAAGATTCAATAGAGACAATTAGTGTATGAAGCAGGAGAGAGGAAGACACATCCTGTCTTCCAGTGGGTGACAGGGAACAGAATCTAGTGCACGTGTGGAGGGGATTGGCCTTTCCCAGGAGTTAGGATAGTTCACCCAAAGATGAAAGCAAAATTTCATTTTTAGGTTTTTATATTTGGTGGCTGGAATGTCAGGACATTTTCTTCTGATTTCTTCAGTTTTCTCAGTAAAATAAGGGACAAAATCATCAGCTGTGAGTGGGAGGGTGGAGGAGACATTAGAGTTCTGGTGACAGAGGAGAAGCTGGGAAATAGTCATGATGAACAGTGGGAGAATGAAATGAGGAAGGGAGGTGCTGTGGGGTGAGCTGCTGGAAGTTAGTGATCATACATGTGAACAGGGACCAGGCAGCATGGTGGTGAGTTTTCCTCCAGCTCTAGTCTCTCCTTGGGTGTATGTGCAGAGGAGATAGAGAGTTATATTCACCCAGAACTGGGAACCTGGCTAGGAGAATACAATGGAGGGAAAGAGAGTTATGGGAATTGAGGGTATAGATAAGGGAATGATCCTAATGATGAACCTTGAATCTAAGTCAGGTAGAAGAGGAATGAGGAATGAGGGAGGCAAAGAGGAGTAAAGAGATGTCAGAGTTGAGGAATTGAAGGTCCATGGAGTTAAGGTTTTAGATATTAGAGGTCTAGTGGGAACAATGAGAAGAATGAAGGTGGTGATCAGAGAGGGATATTTGAAATGAACATCACAGAGAGGGTGTCATTATTGGTAATGGCCAAGTCCAGGGTATGACCATGGGCATGGCTCCTGAGGTGGGTTGCAGGCTAAGATTATTGGAGGAGAGATTAACAACAGGAACAACAAAAAATCTAGTAACCAGGGTATGTTGGAAAGATGACCTATGTGGATTCTACACTCACCAGGAATCAGAGAGCTAACCAGATGTTAGAGTCTTCAAGGAATCTTGGGTGTCTAAGAAGTCTGTAGATGACACCAACAAGGAGACATACCAGATGGCCAGACTACTTGTGTACTCCTTCTGTTGAGTGCCCTGGACCCTGGGATAATCATATGTTGGATATATTTTACCCATTTTCACTGAGTGCTCACAATGTACTAGGCACTGAAGAAAGAAGGTGAATAAGGACGGTACAGTCTCTGATATTAAGAAAATCCATCTAACAGGGGAACCAGGCATGAAAACAAATGGTAATGCAGTGAAAATGCATTCCAGTAATCTGTGGAATATTAACAACAGGAAATTATGATAGTGGCAGGGTTTTGAAATGAGATCATTCTGGGTCATATACAAGTCATCCCTGGATACAGTTCAAAATTGGATCCACCTCACATTGATTTTATCAAAAATATGTAGTGAGTACTACATAAGAGTCTACACAGTATGGTAGAAGATACGATGATATATTAGATTGAAACTCTGTCTTTATATTAAATTATATTATGATAAGTCATGCCATAGGCAAGTTTTCCCATGGTTAATTTTTTTTTTCAGACATTTTATTTAGTCAGCCACGGAGGTTCTGTTTAGGTAGGGTCAAAGTTGCTCTTTCATGTTACATCAAATTTTCTGAGTCATGTAAGCATTTGTTTAAAATTTAAAACCAGAGCTTCAACTAAGAAAAATATCAGGGAAAGCAAAGCCAGATCCTGAAGACACAATGCACTATGTGTTTTCTCTCTGAACATAATCACAAGGTTTTCTATGAGAACTTTAAAGAGGGTCAGTATCAGTGGGGTATCATTTTTGTTTGTTTGTTTTGGGGGACTTTTGGATTAAATTATAGTATCTGTCAAAATGACTCATAATGCCACCTGATGGTCAGTATTTACTTCTTAATAACTATCATACCATGCTAGTGAATAACCACTATCAAAAAAAGAACTGAAAGAAAAAGGACTACTCTCTTCCTGGGATAATTTCTCACCTTTTCTGTTGGAGGTTTAATATAATATCACAGTTTATTTAGAGGAACCCAATATTTATTAATTCTTTAATTTATACTAATAACTTGCCTGAATATTTTTCAATTAAAGATGTAACAATATATGCTAACATTCATTTTATCATTTCTAAATTGGGGAAAATAATAACATCTATCTCATAAGGTTATAGAGAAGATTAAATAATATGTCATACAAAGCTATGAAAAATGCTTGATTAATTTTAGTTAACATTACTATTACCATTGCCATCAAAGTTATTGTTATAATGGCACAGCTGTTTTGTTTTGAAACATACAGTTGCAAATGAACAGAACCCAGCTAATGGTTGGGCAAGCACATAATGAAGCTTAATTGAATTTGCAGAGATGGAGAAGCAACATAAGGGGGCTGGAATGGCGTTGAGCCTCAGAAGACAATGGGATTAGGCCCAGGAGAGCCATGAAAAGTCTCCTTCCATTTCTCTTGTTTATCTCTGCACATCTGCATCGGTTTTTCCATTTCTGCATAATGGCTTTCTCTGCTTCTCATCTTTAAGACGAAATGGCATTGCCACGGCCATCGAGTTTACATGTTGTGGTTCCAGTCACATGCCACGAGTAACTAGCTCATTCTCATGACCATTTCTAAATAGAGATAAAGTGGCATTGGTCCAGGTTTGTTCAATAAGCTCTTCCTGACCTTGTTAGGATCCAGAAGTTGATGCAATTTAAAGATGGCTGCCCTCTCACCCTCCTGATGCTTGGGAAGTTCCCAGAGGAAGGACGATTATTGTCAGCAGTGCAATTGTCTGCACTGCAGAAAAGACATGCCATGTCCTACTCTTGACTTCTCAGCTCATCTATGTCTTTCTTTCCATATATCCAAAGATATCCTATCCATGATTCAACCAACCAGTGCCTAACAACAAACACTTAACAACTCCATAATTGGAGTAATCCTGAAGTAATAGTCTTTACTTTACACAGAGCTATACCATAGGGAATAGATCGGACTTTTAAGACAGGAACAACTCAAACTAACTTAAAACTAAAAGGGAAATTTATTAGATCATTAATTTGGAAGTTCTTGACTCTAGATTAGATTCAACTAGTTTTCAGAGTTCAAAAATTTTTCCAATATGTGTAACTCTACCTCCACTGCTTCCCTCTGTATGTAACCTTAACATTCTCAACTACCAAGGGATTTTCTCCATGTGTCTGGGGAAGATGGGTCACTATTAGATTCACAGTGTGCACCCCAGTTTTTTCTCCAGTATTCAAATATATAATCCAGTGGAAGACTCATGATTGATCTTGTTTTGGTCATGGGTGCACCCATGGCCAATTGGTTTATTAAAGAAAAATGCAGGGCTTCCCTGGTGGCGCAGTGGTTGAGAGTCCGCCTGCCGATGCAGGGGACACGGGTTCGTGCCCCTATCCCGGAAGATCCCACATGCCGCGCAGCGGCTGGGCCCGCGAGCCATGGCCGCGGAGCCTGTGTGTCCGGAGCCTGTGCTCCGCAACGGGAGAGGCCACAGCAGTGAGAGGCCCGCGTACAGCAAAAAAAAAAAAAAAAAAAAAAAAAAAAAAAAAGAAAAATGCAGTTCAATCTACTTGCATCATACATTTTGTTACCTGCAGTATTCATTTTTAAGATACCAATTTATATTTGAAGACTCCTTGGGTTGCAAGGGACAAAATCCAACTCAAATTCTGTTTAAAACAGGAGCTGGATAGATGGTTTTGTATTTAGCTATATCCAGGACTCGATCATCTTACTAAAATGTCCTCTCCCTCCACTTCCCAACTGTTTAAAGTTTTTTTTTCCTTCATAAGTTGGCTTAATTTCCTTTTTCTTCACATTCATCCATACAGTTAGGAAAGGAAGAGGCCATCCTTCCCCACCTCAGCTTAACAATCTCAGCAGAAAGACAGCTTCTAACTTCTCTTATTGCATTATGATATATTTATATCATTTTAAACTTTACAAAATAAGCCTATATATCATTTAGGGGCACGTACATAAGTAAAGAATCAAGTATCAGGACAGACATGGGAATGAAAACTGGGGAGAATGATTAACTTTCCAAGATCATAGAATGACCTGTGGTGGGGTATGTAGGGGCTGTATTGGTTACATGGATCCTTGTTATATTATTCCTTATACATTTTAGTATGGTCAAGTTATTTTATGATTAAAAAATTTAAATGTTGGGATTTTGATTCTAGAGACAACCCCTGGTTGGCCCTATGTAGATGATTTGAGCAGCCTGGCCCTCTCTCTCTCTCTTTTTTTCTTTAATAGTAAACATGGAAGTCTAGGCCATTCACTTACCACTGTGGCTGTGGGGAGAGTGAAGAGGTACTGAGGTTCTCAGACCCATTAGATCCAAAAGGAACAGGGAAAATATGGTTTTCCCAAAAGGTGGATGTTGTTGGACAAAAACATCTGAGGGGCATTTTAATGGATTAGTTTTCTCTAAGTGAAACTCATTCTTTCTCGAGTTCATTTTCAGTTTGTTCTTATATACTGCTACCTGAAATTATAACCTTAACCATGGCCAACACACTTAAAATAGATAACTAAAAAGGGAACTCTACTCAATATTCTATAATAACCTGTATGGGAAAAGAGTCTGAAAAAGAATGGGTATATGTATATGTATAACTGATTCACTTTGCTGTACACCTGAAACTAACACAACATTGTAGATCAACTCTACTCCAATAAATTTAAAAAAAAAAACGGTGGGGGAAAAAACGGAATGAATCTTTGATTAAATCAATCTTGACCTTTTCCTTGTGCAGTGCTCCTCAAGGTCTCCCCTGGGAGGAGCATGAGGAAGGCTCCTCTTTGTGGGTGTGGGTAGGCACATACACATAGGTATTCGGGCACCCCTTACTGCCTAGTGCCGTTTGACCTTGGATCTGAGGGTGACCCAAGGGGATAATACTTCCTACACTACTTGTTATCATGGATGACTGTTCCTCAGAGTTTTACACTGCCTCTGCCCTGAAACTTCCTAGGCTGTCTTTTGACTTTATTTGGGGGAACTGAAATTGCTAAAAAACATTTCCACAAGACACTGCCTATCAGGACACTCTCCAAACCCTATTTTACCATGACAGTTCCCTTCCTGTGATTATGAGTTGTGACCAGTGCTCACCGTCCTCTTCTGATTGACCTCGGCCACAGACCATGGATGGGTAACAGTAGAATGAAGAAGGAGCCTTTCTTAACCGTGACCGGGTCCTGTACCTTCCTCCTGACAATGTAGTGATGAAATGAGCCTTACAATGAAATGCAAAGATTATTACTTCTGGGAAAAAATGTTAGAAGACTGCTTTAAAGACATGGAGAGGGAGGCAGGTGGTCAGGTTTAACATACATATACTTCAAATTTCGATTCTGTACTTTGAAACCATTGCATCAATCTTATCCATAGTGCCTGGTGTATGCACCAACTGAAGTTCATGTGATTTATGGTAAATTGTTTTTTCTAGATCTCAAATATTTTTAATCATCGACCCAGATTTTCTTTATCTGCTTACAGACAAATGCAGGACTGAAGCATATCCTGGGCTAAAACTAAACATCTCAGAGTGCAAACAGAACACTTCCACATATATCGTTATTTGCTACTATTTCCACTAATGTTTCATTTTTGATAAGCACTCAGCCTAAATCTCAAGAGCCAACGCATATTACTTAATCAAATACTTCACTGTGGCATGATACAGATTATCAATTTCTCTCTCTGGGTTGAGAAATCAACCTGACCCTCTCCTGAAAGCCAGTTCCACATTCTCCACCTGATACTAAAATAGGTGATTAGTTAGAATTCTTTAGACCGTGAACAACAGAAACCAGCTTGTATTTACAAATGTAGGAGTGAAAGATACATTAAGAGGATGAATGCATCTCTCCCAAGCCCAAGGACAGGATTGCACTCAAGCTCACAACAGAATCTGAGCCTAGAAAGTGTAAAGCAATTAAGACTCAGTTTCATCTTTCCTCTCTACTCTGCTGTGGGCTTCTGTGTCCTCATTCTCTTTGCAGACCAGTTCTCTTTGCTTTTCAGTCTCCATGACTAAATATGGCTACTCACGGACTGATTTTATAGCTCCAGACAGATGCTGAAGTTGTCTCTGAATTCCAAGAGAAACTCTGATTGGCTTCCCCTAGTCTGTAGGTTGTGCTAGCTGAAAACCTAATGAGGGGGGTGGTTATTTTGAAATATCAGTTTGTCTTTTTAGAACATGATTATACAAGGTGAATCATCAGAATGGAATTTTGCCATGCAGAGAATGAGGCTCTGTTTCTGTCCTAATTCATCTTAGAGCTTGTCTCGGCTTTGATGTTTGAAATAGGTGTGGAATATCTTCAGTAATAATAACCATAGTTATATTGGACTTTTGTATGGTAATTGTAGGTTTTCTAAGTTATCTACCTCTCTTTGAGGTTGGTCAGTATTATTATAATTATACCAGATTTAGGGGTATGGATTTGGAGACACAGACATTTAAGATGCCATGCTAAAGGTCATGACAAATCCAGGATTTGAATGAAAATCAGCTGGTTCTACAACTTGGGCTTATAAACTTTGGTAATATTATTGGATTTCAATTTCTGTTCCATCTGGATTTCTATTTTCTTCTCACCATTTCTCATTCCAGATGCCCTAATGTCCCAACTGAATTTCATAATAGATTTTTTAAATTAAAAAAAGCTATGTTCTTTATATAATAACAAATAGCAATGTAATCTCTCTACAGCAGTAATATCCTATAGGTTTTTATAAATTATTTTCTTTGTTAAACATTCTCTGTTAACTCCTTTTGTCCAACTAATAATCATAATGATGGTGGAGTTTATTTTGCTTATGTTTGTAAGCAGAATTGGAACCTTAGGGAACATCTGCTTAAATGAAGTCTAGTGTATTTAAAATAATCCCCACTGGGGAAATAATATACTTTTGGTTGGAATACTGTTGGTGGTGAAGGCAGAACATGGCATTGTTCAAAATTGTGTCTGTGTTTAAATATGAATAATTCCAGTCTCATAATTAGAGCAGAGATTAAGAGATACATTTTGATATTTGAAGTCTGATATTGAGCAATATAGAAGTCAGGTCTTTGAAGCTCACAATCCCTTACATTTGTTCTTTTCAACACCATATCAACTCAATTTTCAGAAGAAGAGGAAATGTCGGCTACAGAAGTTGCTAAGAGACAAAAACATGAGTATGCAGGCACCACTTGGAAGAGTTAAAGGGAAGGTGCTCTTGGGTATAAAACTTCATTCACTCCCTCATTCATTCTTCATATATTTTTGAGACCCTCCTATGCACTAGGGGTTCAGAGGTGGACAGAAACAGATGGATGTTTGTTCCCTGTGAACTAGAGGAGTTGAGTATTTGCATAAACTTAAAATTATAATTACTATAGTTTTAAGGAAGAAAAACCACATGAAAATGTATAAACCTGGAAATGACCCAGTCTGAGAAGCCAGGAAGGCTTTCCAGTGGAAGGAAGGGTAACGTTTAACTCTGAAAGAGGAGTTCACATTAGACTCTTTTCTTAAATTCACCAGGATGTGTATTGCAATGCTGTGAATAGTAGAAAAATATAGTAATCTGGATATAAAATTGTAATCAATAGAGAAATGTCGCATATATAACATAAAACATCCTTTCAAAAGGTAGCATGTCCCAGTTAAAAGAATCAGTTAGAGCTTTGCCTTTTGACACAGATGGATTTCCATGAAGTAATATTGAGCCAGGAAAACAAACTAACAAACATGCATTAAAAAAACATGGGAATAATTCTAGAGAGTGGTTTCCTCAAGGGAAAAAGAGGGAAAGCCTGTGGAAGACAGTGAGCTTTCCAGGATTTGCAATTTGCAAATGCATTGCAATTTGCAAATGCAGAAGGAACAGCATTTGCTAATGCCCTGAGGAAGAACGTCCAGGAAAACAGATGAACTGGGAGGAAGTTGATGGGTCTGGAACTCAGAAGGTGAGAGCAGGGGGTACAGCATGAAGGGAGGTGGAGATGCCAGGTGAGTAGCAAAGTAGGCAGGCCAGTGCATGCAACAGGCCATGGTAAGGACTTTGTTGTTATAATTCAGTATATGTTTTATGCCTTTGAACTATTTGCTCTTTCATCACTTAGTGGTTGCCCCCATCACTGGGTTGGTCCTGCAGTGTTGTGTGTATATTAGAATATAAGACACTAGACCCGATACAAAGGAATTACTCAGTAAATCCTAGTTTTCTACTTTACTTACTCCTCCTTTCCATCCTGCTTTTCCCAGAAAACAGTATAATCTGGTTCTGTAGGTCTCAACTCTCAGACTCAATGTCCCTCTATGTTTCTGAACAAATAAGGTTAATGTCCCCTCATTATACTGAAACAAACTGAAAATTATTGATAAAATAACAACCTACACACATATTTTTAAAAAGGAATGTCATGCCCTCATTTGTAATATAAATACAAGCAATTTGTAAAAAAAAAAAAATACTGTTTTTTTAATATATAAATATTCACACAGAATTCTACCAGAAAACATGAAGAGGCCATCAGATGCTTGACCTACAGTTGCCCAAGAAGACAGATATGTTTTATTGTTAACTGATGCAGTTCTGCTAGTGCTGTGATTTACAGAATAAAGAATAATTCTTAGCACATTTCTAAATTAAGCAAAATATGTTGTAACTAGATTCCTGGAATTCAATGTATGTTAAAACTGTTTTTACTTGTAAAAGTTTACAAGTAAAAAAGAATTACTTACTTGCAAAAATTAACTTAGTTGCAAACAATTCTTGTATGTAAAAGGAAGAAATTCTAGTCTTAGGTAATAATTAATGGATTTTTCACCCTCATTATGTGGCAGGACTGCAGTTACTTGCACAATTTGGGGGGGTTCCATTGTGCTGGACCCATTGCAGGACATATTCCTTTCCAGGTTCTTGCCCACCAAATGCCAGGAGAGCCCTCAATCATTGTAATGTTTCCAAACGTCCTCTATGGATTGGTATTCCTTCTTCTGAGAACCACTGATCTTATTGGAAGACAGGATGCTGGGAAGGTTAAATTATACCAGAAGACTTCAGTAACAGCCCTGGAAAACAATGATAGGTATGTTATAAGGTCGCATATTTTTGGCAGAGAAGTAGTAAAGGGATTAAGTCTTTTGCATTTTAAAGAGCCTACACTAGTCAAAGCTAGAATTAGACAAAGTAGGAATAGAGATGGGTCTTGAACAATGGTTATCCTACAGAGAGGCAGAAAGGAACAAGGAGGGCATCACAGGCTGGGGATCCATTAAGCAGACGTGGGCAAAGGCATGAAGTGCGAATAAACGTGATCTGGGAGACAGTGATATAGGATTGCAGACATCCCCAAATTAGATCTTCCAGAAAAGGCAGTTGGAGTTGGCAATTAGCTGCTGCTCCTCTCTCCTCTGTCTCTGTCTGTCTCTCTCCTCTCATTGTTTTAATCACAAAAGCACAAGTTATATCCCAGATCTCAGCTGACCTCTGTGAAATCCAGTCCAGGTAGTGAGTGACCCTGAGGACAACTAAAATGACCGCTACTGCAGTATCTCTAAATAATTCATACAACGTAGGATAACGATGGATGTCTGTGATTATGTTAATAACATTGGTGATCATGGCTGTTGCATACTGCCACTCTAAAATGTCTTTGAAGACAGCTATTCATATTCATCCATAACAATGATAAATAGCTAATGACTTTTCAGAAGTTAGGTGAAGCCTTTTAAAAGATATTTAAACTGGACAATTTTCATATACCTTAGCAAACACTGGTAACAAAACACTAATGGACATTTATTAAAAATTAGTAACTAAAAATCAGTAGATTATATCAAATATCTTCTATCAGCATCACTACATGTTCTGTCCTTCTACTTCATTGATGAATATGTGATTTACTAGTAAATACTGGCAAGATTTTTAAAGTTATTTGTGTGTCATGAAAAACGTAAGCAACCTAATATTTTCCCATATTTGATCTGCCCAAGAGGAAGAGAAAATGCATTCATGAGGGTAGGATCTAATGAGTTGAGTGATTTAAAAATAAAAGATGAGGGCTTCCCTGGTGGCGCAGTGGTTGAGAGTCTGCCTGCTGATGCAGGGCACACGGGTTCGTGCCCCGGTCTGGGAGGATCCCACATGCCGCGGAGCGGCTGGGCCCGTGAGCCATGGCCGCTGGGCCTGTGCGTCTGGAGCCTGTGCTCCGTGGCGGGAGAGGCCGCGACAGTCAGAGGCCCACATACTGAAAAAAAAAAAAAAAAAAAAAAAAAAAAGACGATGGTTTTCTGTGTTTTAATTACCATTTAATTTCTCTTTACCTCATTTCCTAAAATTAGTTGTTACAGTTATCTAACTTTGGACTTCCCTGGTGGTACAGTGGTTAAGAATCTGCCTGCCAATGCAGGGGACATGGGTTCAATCCCTGGTCCGGGAAGATTCCCACATGCCATGGAGCAACTAAGCCCGTGAGCCACAAATACTGAGCTGGCGCTCTAGGGCCCGTGTGCGGCAACTGCTGAAGCCCGAGCGCCTAGAACCCGTGCTCCGCAACAAGAGAATCCACCAAAATGAGAAGCCCGTGCACCACACCACAAAGAAGAGTAGCCCCCGCTCGCCTCAACTAGAAAAAGCCCACATGCAGCAATGGAGACACAATGCAGCCAAAACAAAACAAAACAAAACAAAACAAAACAAAAAAAACCTAACCTTTTATAGATAATTCTAGATTAAAAAAAATAATTACACAGTAATAAACATTAATTTTGAAGAATGGAGGAAGCACAAAGTATAATAATGTGTTTCACATCCTTTTGAAAGAATTTAGCAGTGGAAAAAAAAACAGAAAAAACTATTATTAATCTACATATGTACTTAATAATATTTAACTATATTTGTTTCCGTACCTCTTTTCACAAAGAATCATACCATCTTTTTGGACTTTAAATTGTATTTAAGTTTTTCCATCTTTACACACACATGAACACACACACACAAACATATACACAAATGTCAAAGGTTCAGATAAACATAGATAATTCCTAGGCATATCTACTATTATTTTTAGTTATTATTAAATTATGAATTATAATAATAAATTAATTATTAATTATTAATTAAATTATTATTATTATTAAAGTTATTATTAACTTTCCACCCTCTGCCCTAATTAGTGCCTGACATGATGTCTTTCCTACAGAAAACTCTTGATAAATGTGTTGAATTAATGACGATTACATAATACTTTATATAACAATTTAAATGTGGCACATAAATAAAATGAAGTTCATTTCAATGATTTCCACAGTAGTCATACATGAAATGTCATAAGACAGTTAAACTGATGTGATGATTCATCCAGCTGTAAGTTTTGTCAACACTGATAAGGAATTTTGCTCCTTAACTTTCCCTAAGGTACTTAGGGAAAGTGTTATTGATAAGCACAACTTGTTTTTTTATTGTTAAATGTGACATTTTTTCTGTATCAATGGCTTTATCTGTCTGGAAGCCAGTGCGTTGAAGTGCACTAAAATGTTTATTTTAAAGCTCTTAAAAGGACCAGAAGCTTAGTGCTCCTTTGGTCTACAAATAATGACTGAAATCTGGTAACCCACTGAAATAGCTTCTTATCATTTTTCTAAGAAGTTTTGAAGTTACACGTGTTTGTTAAAAGCAAAATAAGCAGTCAGAAAAAAAAAATGTCACCAAGAATATAATTCTCTTTTCCAATAAACTTTATTTGCTTTTTCTCTTCTATGATTTCTGTATCTTTTATTTTTATGAATGTTTTTGTGCATCTGTATATTACTCTGTGTTATTCTATTTCATATATGTATAGTTTGTCTTCTCAATTAAATTATAAATATGTTAAGGATCAGAAAAAAACAAAACTGATACTGCTTTTGAATCTCCTTGTGCATGTGAACTCACTGTGGGAGATAGATCAAGATCTGTTGAGTGTAATTTAACATTGGCACTATTTTGTTCTTGGACTTCAGCCTAAATTTTGTCAAATGGGGTAAAGAAGCAATGAAGATGGACTTACTGTCTGATCAATAAATATTGTCTTGGGAGCCTCTTAGTCAAGCATGCCATCTTCTCACTCATCTTTTTAGTTACTTTTAAAGTATTATTTGTAAAATTCTACTTTTAGTTCCTGTTTTCAATCTAACCTGTTTAAAAAAAAATCATAGAGGTGAGAATGTATTAGGCACAGTTTTCATATGGAAAGACTGAGGGTTATGTGTGCTTTCCCACGCTATCTGGCTCTTGTTCCTTACCACCATTCTTTCTATCCTTTGCTATTTCCTTTCCACAATCTTTCCCTGAGTGCCTATAGACTTAGAGAGGTCCCCAACATCTCAGAAATAAATTCCACGTGACCCTGTTCCTGCCTCTTCCTACTTTTCACATACATGGCTAGTTTATTTCTTTCCTTCCCTCCACTGATAACTTTTAGCAGCTCCAGTTATTTCTTATTTCAAACCCTTGAACTTCCACATCCACTCTGACCCCCAATGATATTGATTTTCAGTCTCATTGGCTGTCTAATTGGTCTCTCTGTTGTCACTGTTGCTACCCTTGTCACCCTTTTTACACTACAGCTGGCCTAACTGATCTTCCTCACACCCTAGAATTTATCCTAAAGGGCATCAACTGTTAGATGAGTCATTATTTCACCATCAGTCAATACCAAGTCTGTGCTTTGCAGCTTTGCAATCAGGGCTCTTCACAATCTGAGCCCAAGTATAATAATAGTGGCCACTTAATATCACATATCAGTGCTATGGTAAGGGTTTTACATGTACTATTGCTAATTCATAATTCTCACACAAATCCTAGGCAGTAAATAACACTGACATCATTCTGCGGCTGAGGAAATATCTCTGAACTTTACTCCGAAACTTACCTTCCAGAGCAGCCCTGCCATACCCATGGCCACATGTGGCTATTGCTGTGTAGGGTCCCAGAACTCACTTTTACTTTCTCACCTCTAACCTTTCATTTGCGATTTCAACATCTAGTTATACGTCAACTTCCATCTTCTGCCAAGTCTTCTCATCAGTCAGGACCCAATTCAAACTCCAACACTTCTATTCTGTCAGCATTCCCCAGTAATCTAAGCAGTTAATCATTTCTTCCTCTTACCTGTAAAGCACACAGAGCCTTTCCAATTAAAGTTCTACTTCCTTGTCTAGTAGCTCCCTTTCCTGTACATGCGTCCTCTCTCCTCACCTAGCTTGCAGGATACTTCAGGTGTCAGGTCAATTTTATACATTCTCTCATCCCACTAAGGATGGAAAGCCCTTAGCATAGCTCCCTTAATGGATTATTCCTCTCTACTAATATTTTCCTCTCTTTTGCTTTGAATAATTAACATTTCAGTAGATATAGATTTCACTTGATTTATGTACGAATGCATATGTTAATAAAATCCAACTTCCTACGGGCCCCCTTTAATTTTAGTCTAAGTGTTCTTGCTGTTTTTTAAATAGGATAAGCATATATTTATGAACATAGTTTCAAAATGCTCATAAATATTGTTCTCTTAATGCAGCATTATTTTTGAACACCAGCAAATGAAGATCCACACAGAGAACATGGATTGAGTGAGTCAGAAGATTTCATGCCAAAAATGAAGACCAGAATTGCAAAAATATTAAAAGGTGAGACATGGAAATTAGCAGAAACAAAAGAAAGAAATTAAATATGTAAAACAAGAATATTCTGCACATGCTGTTGAAGAAACTACAGATCGCAGATACCACAATCTGGAAATTTAGCTTTGTGATGTGCTGGAACTTACCTTTACTTTCCACCTTTGTCCTTTGCTCTGTTTCAACATCTAGAATATGTACATTTCATTCTCCTGTGTCTACTCACCAGTCAAGACTAATTCAAATCTCAACAGTTTAGCATTTTCCTCAAGTGTTTTATTCAGGGCAAAATAGCCATAAAAGTCATTTAAAAAGTCAATTCCAGCTTATGATAATTGACATATCATGCTAGAAGTTTAAAATATGCCTATTTTTCCTAAGTTTCATTCTTTCCCTACTAGGTTGCATTTTTAACATTTGCTGCAAATGGCTAGATCTTGAAGACGACGTGATTATACAATTATTAAAAACACTCGAAACAGATTTACGGAGATGTAGAAGAAAACATATAAAATTAATTTCATTAATTGCTGCAATTATTTTATATTAAAACCAAATGATAGTGTCTCTATGTCCATAACATTGTTCCATAGCACCCCACCTAGTGACCTACTTTTCGTGCAGGTATTCCTTACATCCAAATCAGTAATCAAGACAATGCAAAGTCAGTCCCACATCTTTGATGATACGTAAAATTCTTTCTTACAAAAAGATAAATTCATACGCAGTTTGTCTTCCACCTTTCCACTTCCTGCTCTCCTCCAAGTCCGGACACACTCGGGCGGTGGGGTAGGGTCTGCATTGCGGGCTGCAGATGGGAATTATCTCCCTGGAGCTGAGTCCATTCGCTCCCTGGGGGTGGTACCACCACGGCTCTCACCCAGCCGCCCCCCCACCCCCGCGCATTCCTGAGCCCGGGACGCACCGGAGATGGGAGCTGAATGCCGCTCCGTGAGCCCAGCCCCTGCCCAGGTGAGCGCTGCCGCCCTCCGGGCTCTGCTCGCCCGGCCGGGATGTCGCGACTTGTAGTTGCTGGTAGCCCCGAGGGCAGACAGGAAAGAAAGGCTTTCTATTTTGCTGGCCGAGGGTTGGAGGTCTGAGTTAGACAGGTTCCGGGGCGCTGGCTGGCTGCGCGGGCTTCGGTACGACCCAGCTTGGGACCTGTTGCAGCCCGTCCCCACCCCGCCCTCGCTGGCTCGGCACCTGGGCCCGGAGGCGCGGCCCGGGCGGGACCGAGCTGCCCTCCGCGCCTGACGCGCAGGTGACTCCACACCTCCGCTTCCTGGGACGCAAACCTTTGGCGCGGGCGCGGCTGCGCGCTGCTCGGGACGCTCCTGGCGGTAAGTGGGGTCCTGGCTTCCCTCCCCTCCCCTCCCCGGCGGGCGAGGGGCTACAGGGGCGGGGACCACGGCCACCCCGGGGCCGGCCAGGAGGAGGGCGCGAACCTCCCCGGGGAGCGCGCGCGGGATCGGACAGCCGCCGGCGTGCAGAGTTCAGTCTCTTGCTTTTATCTGCTTTTCTTTCGTTAGCGTGTGGGTAAGAGAGAGTTGGGAAGTTTGAAAAGTTCAGTATCAGGCGAGCTGGGTTCGGGTGCCCGAGGGACAGGCCCCTCTCGCGGTGTACTTTGGATCATTTTCCTCTTGGCTCTGGGGTCGGCGGTGGGGAGAGTCCTGGAGGCCTCCTTGGGAGGAGGGCGGCTGGATGGAGGAGGGGAGCTTGGGAAAAGGTGGGGACCGCGGCTGCACAGGGCGTGGGTGTCCTTTAGACCCCGCGTGGGGAACAGAACTCAAAAGGGAAAATAAAAGTTTACCTTGACACACTCTCCTATTTGTGTCCGATCCCGCTTCTGCTCTCAGATTAATCTAGACTTGTGCTTTTCAAACTTTAGTTCCCCTGAGCCTGGATCTGTGACTTTGATTAGCTCGCCCGGTCATTCTGGTCCCTATCAGATTTTGAGAACCACTGCTCCGGGGTGGTGGTGGCCTTAAAAGGAGAGGGGATTGCTCCTGGAAAGTCACATGGAGACTTGAGGTCTGTTCTTTGTGTCGTGTTGGGAGAATTATTACCTATATGGGGGGGTGGGGGTGGGGGGTGAAGAGGAAGATAATGTATGTATGTTAGTAGTTGGAATCACGGGTATGTGAAGAGACAGTGGTGCTTTATAGAGAAGAGACTGGAGATTTGGGAACACAGGAACACATGGAGACTGTGCCCCTAGGGATGTGCTTATAAATTATAGTGTCTCAGCCCCAGCAGTGGAGATAAGAGCTAAGGAGACCAGGACACTAGGAAAGAGTGGGTGCTGGTAGCCAGCAGTGAAGGCCACACACTGATTTCCAGCAGCTCCTTTCCAGATTCCCACTTGATAGACATAATGCTAGGTTACCAGCAGGCACCTCTCCTTTCCCTTTCTCATCCCCAACACAGGCAGGAGCCCCAGGGAAATCCATGACTGAGGCTGAATCAGTCCTGCCAAGAAATACGAAAGGGAGCAGGGATGAAAGGGGCTCAGAAGAGGAATTTGGTCTTTTCAGTTTTCCAAAATAACAAAAGAACAAGAGTGGCATGGATCTGGATGGGGTGGGGGTGAAGCGGGTCTTGGTTTTGTTTGATTTCTCCCTGTCTTCCTGCAGTTCCTAGCATGATAGAGGCCCCCACGCCATCCAGTCCAAATTTCACCCCTTGCTTTTGAGTTTACAGCACATGTGGTGTACATACCTGTGAAGGATGCTGGCGGCACCCTGCAGAGCCTGCCTGAGGGGCTGGGTGGATCCTGACTTTCAAGCTGGCACGTTTTAGACCCTAAATGCTCAGAATGTACTGTGGGAAACATCACCCATTGAACAACTGCTGAAAGGGGTTGCGTACATGGAGACAAACCACACCTCTTGCTCAGTGATGTTTTTTGTGGTTATTCTCTGGAGATTGTTACTTTAACTGTAACTGACTAAACTTTGGGGGGATGGTTATTCTTTCTAGTACATCCCCTCCTGCTAGCAGACCCCTTACAGTTTATGGTGGAGCTTTTCTTGGCCATGACTTACTGACCAGAAACAACTCACCTCCTTGCTTCCGGTTCCATTACATTATACACCTGTGAGTTTCCAAGATGTAACAGGGTCCTGTGAATCTTGCAGTGAAAATGTGATTCCAGTAAATCAGGCCTCTTCTGTAATGTAAATCAGGTTGGAGGAGACCTTTTGAAAAGGCCCCACTCTTAGCTTAATTTAACTAATTATTTGTAAAGTTAAAAGTTGCCCTTTTAACTTTGCCTTTTTAGCTAGTTAGGTAAGTTCATGTGTCTCCCTCTGTAACTTGCTGAGTATGTGTGTCCCAGAGATGTTTCACAATTTCACAGCGTCTGTTAAACACAGTGTTAAAAATGTCCTTTTGATCACTTAATTATATTTAATCTGGAAGTGAAGTGTATTTTAGAACTTTGTTGGTGAATTTATCATTTGAAAATCAGAATACACTCCGCAACCCCCAGCATCCTGGAAACATAATTCTAAATGATGGATTTTAGGGGTTCCATGGGTTAAATTTTATACAAATAGCACCTAAGCTCCATCAAGAATTAAATCCACCAACCACCAATTTCTCTGAGAAAATTTTCTGGAGCCTTCAGATGACTCTTCCTTCCTCCTGAGGTGGGCCAGTGGGCTTTGGCACTGTTTGCGGTACCTATCCCAGCCCACAAGGTAGAGTCGGGAACCCACGGGGATTGGCATTGCCAATCATGGGAGATGAGTACTGTGGGCAGCTGACACAGGACGGCGGCGGGGGGGATGGTGGGCTCCAGTAGAAAAGGTATGTGTGGAAGTGAACTTGAATGGGAGCAAGTTGGCTTCCATTTGGGAAGGAGGGTTTTTAAGAAGTCAAGATGCTAGCATGCGTAGGAGGTGGGGGCAGGGGATCAGGGAGGTAAAAGATGTTTTGATCAGCTGTGGTGCTGTGAGGAAGATAAGGCTGGGTTGGAGAGATGATACCAATATAAGGGATATTCACCCGTTGGACACATCTACCTTGCAAAGTGCTTGAGTCACATATCATGGCTTCTATGTGGAACTTTTCCTCGGGAGACATCTAATTACTACCCAGTTTGTATATTGTTTTATTTTCACACTGTCCTTTGGAGTGAGCCCAGATGTCCCCTAGAGGCACGTGCCATTTATCCTTTGAGCTATGTGTCAAATAATTAGTAGACTCTGCCCATCCTTGGGGAAGGTAAGGTGGTGGTAGTGGTCAGCCTCTTGAGTACTGGTATAGGGTCTGGTGTAACCTCCATGTGCATGTATATAAATGGCAGCCAGTAGGCAGTGGCCTATTTTAAAGAGTTTGTACGAAAGCTCTGCAGTCATGATGTGTAAAGGTTATAACTTTGTGCTCTTGTGCCCTATCTATTCATTCAACATATATATATATATATATATATTGACAATTATGCACCAAGCAATGTGTTCTACTCCAGGAATGTAAGGGTAAAAAGATCCTATTCTTGTATCTCAGGAAGCTTACAGGAACCTAATAAGTACAAACAGATATTAATGGATCAGGTCCCTTTTCTTAGTATTTCCTTCATACTGTGAAGATCTCAGTAGATTGTATATGTTCATTAATCACTTGTGAAATTGAACATTAGCAGACCTGAGTTAGTGGTGATTTTGGACGGAGTATTTAAATTCTCTCAACCTCTCAAGTTTTTCACTGGTGTGAAAGGGCTTGGATACATGATCACTGGTGTATCCCATTGTGCTCTGAAATTCTCTGTGATTGCTTTTAATTGATGGTACCATAAAATAGTGTTAACTAAGGTCTCCCCAAGGTATCACTGGAATCTCATTATTTCCACTTCTATTGTCCAACTTTCATTTCAAAGGGTTTTAGTTCTCTATTTATTATCACGTTGCTTCTCAGATTGTATAAGCATTACTCACTTGGGGAAGAAAAGGCAGTTTTCAGAGCACTAAAAAGTGGCATCTTCCACCTCAATGGCTGTAATAGAGTCGCTCACCATGGGATGTCTGTCTGGGCTGTCTTTTATATACATGCAGAAGCAATGATGGCTTCACTTCTAAACAGCGCGTTGCTCCAAATACTCAGTATCATCTGACTCATTCAATAGCTGTTTCCTGATGTTTTTTAAAAAATGTATTTTTCTCAAATAAATGTAACTCTTGAATTATTGGTTTGAGAAAAGTGAAAAAAAAAGGTAAGGTGTTTTTAGAGTAAGGAACTGTTGACGGTGTTTCCCAGTGATTTCAGGGTTTTTTTGCAGTCCCAACCGTTCCTTTGCTTTCCAGTCTTACTGTCCATTTAACCATTTTGGCCTCTCTTTGTCCCTTCTCTTCCTTTTCTTTCTTTTCCTCAGTCTTCTCTTTCTTTCTTTGCTCCACCATCTCATCCTTTCTCTCGTCTTCTTTTGCTACCTCACCTTTCATCTTTTCTCTGTGCAGCCCTCCCATTCCCTACTTCTGTTTGTCTGGTTCTCCATTTGTTCCCCTATTTATTTATTTATTTATCTTTCTTCATTTCCATCTGTCATCTCCATCAGTACAGGTCTCTACTTTGGTACATTATATGTTTCTAAAAATCTGTAAAATCAAATTATATTAAAAAAACACATTACAAGGGAAATTTTATTCTCTGGCAGCCAAAATATAAATAAAATTGCCAGTTACACTTTAATGTTAAATACAATATTTAACAATACATTTCTAGCATTTTGTGCATTTGAAAATTTGTTCTTTTCCTTCTTAATGGAACAGGTGTATAATGATCATCTGTTTAAAACTAAAGATTTGCCTCATTTGGCATATCCAATCATTTCTGTCTTTGCCTTGATTATATTCCATTTATTAGATAAGCATTTTATCACTACCATGGAGACTTTCATTTATCTATTTTTCAAAAACTTATAAGTTCAATTTGGAATAAAATATTCAAATAAGAGTGCAAATAAGACAGTAAAAAGAGGGTAACAATGTTTTGAAACTGCATATTGACATGCTGACAGCCTTACTGGGCAGTAAATTGAAATGTTTCTCAGTTGATGGATTAAAGACTGGATTTATCACAGAAGAGTTACTTTGAGTGTCAGTGTCTAATGCAGAAAAAGTCACAGGTCAAAAGGACTAAGTAAGGGACCACTTATACATATAATTGAATCTTTCTTTTTAAAAATCTCAATAGAAAAATGATACTAAAGAGAATTTAAATGATAGCCTATGTCTACAATTTCCATGTCTGTTAATGTGAGGCAAAAAACATCAGCCTCTAAACATTGAAAGTAACATGAAAATTGCTTTATTACAAAAGCATTTGTTTGTGCAATTGGCCAGTTCTTGTACACTCACATCTAAAGGTATTCCCTGAGAAATCAGTCACATCTGGTACATCCTCAAGGCCTTAATTCAGAGCCCTGTTATTAAGACAGTGTCTTCAAACTATATTAAATCCCGTGTTTTGTTTATAGAGTAGAGTTGCTCCCAGTTAGCAGGTTGCATCTTGTATGTAGAAGAGTTAGGACAAGAAACCTAAAGGGAAAAGAGCATAAAATCTATTCAAGGCCATTGGATCCCAAATATGATTCCCAGAAATTTGAGACAGGAGCCCTAGATCATCCTTGGTAGGTGTGTGAACAAATCACATGTGGAGTAAGTGACTTGATAAAATCATTAATGATTTGAGTTAAAGAAACAAATTGTTACTTTTGATTTTAATATCACAGCATAGTAATACCATTATCTGGGGGAGACCTTCAATAGGTGTTTATTTTGTATACTTTCCATGTGAATGACTTTCTTGATTTGTACAGAGGATGGTTACAAGTGAAGCACAGAGAAGATAGCTTTTGATAATGTAACCAGTGATAACACACCTTCAGAACAGTGCCAGGGTCTTTCCACTTGAAAATGTACATTGTTGTAGGGATTACTTGTCATTACAGTTTCCCAGTTTAGAACCACGGTCAGAGAGATTAACGCCCAGTTACGAAGAGAGATCACAGGGAACTCAGGTTACTGTTTCCCTGAAATCCACAAGACCTAGAATCCATTAAACAAATCCAGCAGCATTTTACACATTTAAAAAGTGTGTTTCTTTATTTAGACCTGATTACTAATTTCTACGTGTGCAATTGTTTTATAAACAAGTGAGAGGAGCCAATGAAGAAACTTAGTGAGAACTCAATAAAAGGGCTGAACTAGCATGGGCTAGTTTTCCAATCACATGTTTTTAGGAGGAATTTCTGGGAGAAAATAAAAGAGGATCACTTTATTTCAACTGTGATATAGCTAGCTAAGCACATCTGGTGGTGTGTTTTGGAGTGTCTGTGAGCTTATTATGATTTTAGGCAGCCTCTCTGCTGTTGGATGGGTCTGTGTTCCTGTCTTGCTAGTTGTTTGGTATAGGGTGTCCAGCACTGTAGCTTGCTGGTCTTTGAGTGGAGCTGGGTCTTAGTGTTGAGATGGAGATCTCTGAGAGAGCTTTTGCCGTTTGATATTACGTGGGGCTGGGAGGTCTCTGCTGGACCAGTGTCCTGAACTCGGCTCTCCCACCTCAGAGGCTCAGGCCTGACACCCAGCTGGAGCACCAAGACCCTGTCAGCCACATGGCTCTAGTTTCTTCCTAAAGTGGACACATTCTCGTAAATATTTCAAGGTATCTAGAAGAAAGTGCTAGTCTTGTACTGACTAAGCCCGTGGATCTCAGCAACCTCAGCACACACCTTTTTTTCTTTCCTGATGAAAAGTACAGAGCTTTCACCTTTTCACTCAAAGGAAGCATTTTACATCCTCTCTCTGGCGTTTCCGAATTGCCAACTTCACTCCTCTTGCTTTGCGGTCATTATTAAGTAAAATAAGGGTCACTTGAGTACAAGCCCTGTGACACCAAAGTCGGTCTGATAACCCAGACGGCCACCAATTGACTCACCCACAAGTTTTATGTACCTTTACAATGGAGAGATTTACATACTTCTTTAAACCATAATCTGGCTTTGTAACAGGATAATTTATTGGATAATCAGAAGGCTCACACTGCTGTGTTTTATTATGCTGATAAAAAAAAATGTGGACTTTTAAACTTCTCCGGGCTGCTCTGGAATATATAGTCGATGCCACTTTCACCTTAATGATATACCAAATGTCTGTAATCATAATTCATTTAAACACAGAATGAATCCTTTCTTCTGCTGAAAAAAATCCATTTAATAATAGAACTGACATTAATAATAGAGGTGAAATGAGTCATGCTTTACAGCTAATTTGTATCGCTATTTCTGTTGAAAAACACAATAGTTTAAAGTTTAAAATTAAAGATGATATAAACAGATGGAGAGATATACCATGTTCTTGGATTGGAAGAATCAACATGTGAAAATGACTACACTGCATAAAGCAATCTACAGATTTAATGCAATCCCTATCAAACTACCAATGGCATTTTTTCACAGAACTAGAAAAAAAATTCACAATTTCTATGGAAACACAAAAGATCCTGAATAGCCAAAGCAGTCTTGAGAAAGAAAAATGGAGCTGGAGGAATCAGGCTCCCTGACTTCAGACCATACTACAAAGCTACAGTAATCAAGACAGTATGGTACTGTCACAAAAACAGAAATATAGATCAATGGAACAGGATAGAAATCCCAGAGATAAACCCAAACACATATGGTCACCTTATCTTTGATAAAGGAGGCAAGAATATAAAGGAGAAAAGATAGCCTCTTCAATATATAGTGCTGGGAAATCAGGACAGCTACATGTAAAAGAATGAAATTAGAACACTCCCTAATACCATACACAAAAATAAACTCAAAATTGATTAAAGCTCTAAATGTAAGGCCAGACACTCTAAAACTCTTAAAGGAAAACATAGGTCTTTGACATAAATCACAGCAAGATCCTTTTTGATGCACCTCCTAGACAAATGGAAATGAAAACGAAAATAAACAAATGGGACCTAATGAAACTCCAAAGCTTTTGCACAGCAAAGGAAACCATAAACAAGATGAAAAGACAACCCTCAGAATGGGAGAATATATCTGCAAACAAAGCAACTGACAAAGGATTAATCTCCAAAATATACAAGTAGCTCATGAAGCTCAATATCAAAAAAAAACAAACAAACAATCCAGTTAAAAAATGGGCAGAAGACCTAAATAGATATTTCTCCAAAGAAGTTATACAGATTGCCAATAAACACATGAAAGGATGCTCAACATCACTAATCATTAGAGAAATGCAAATCAAAACTACAATGATCTATCACCTCACACCGGTCAGAATGGCCACCATCAAAAAATCTACAAAGAATAAATGCTGGAGAGGGTGTGGAGAAAAGGGAACCCTCTTGCACTGTTGATGGGAATGTAAATTGATACAGCCACTATTGAGAACAGTATGGAGTTTCCTTAAAAAACTAAAGCTAGAACTACCATATGACCCTGTAATCCCACTACTGGGCATATACCCTGAGAAAACCATAGTTCCAAAATAGACATGTACCACAATGTTCACTGCAGCACTATTTACAATAGCCAGGACATGGAAGCTACCTAAGTGTCCATCAACTGATGAATGGATCAAGAAGATGTGGCACATATATACAATGGAATATTACTCAGCCATAAAAAGAAACAAAATTGAGTTATTTGTAGTGAGGTCGATGGGCCTAGAGTCTGTCATATAGAGGGAAGTAAGTCAGAAAGAGAAAAACAAATACCGTATGCTAACACACATATATATATAGAATCTTAAAAAAAAAAAAAAAGAAATGGTTCTGATCAACTTAGGGGCAGGACAGGAATAAAGACACAGATGTAGAGAATGGACTTGAGGACACGGGTAGGGGAAAGGGTAAGCTGGGACGAAGTGAGAGAGTCACATTGACATATACACACTACCAAGTGTAAAATAGATAGATAGTGGGAAGCAGCTGCATAGCACAGGGAGATCAGCTCGGTGCTTTGTGACCACCTAGAGGGTGGCATAGGGAGGGTGGGAGTGAAACACAAGAGGGAGGGGATATGGGGATATATGTATATATATATATATATATATATATATATATATATATATATATAGATAGATAGATAGATAGATAGATGATTCACTTTGTTATACAGCAGAAACTAACACACCACTGTAAAGCAATCATACTCTAGTAAAGATGTTTAAAAAAAGGTTAAATGCACAGAAGCCATTTTCAGAATTACTTCAACGTAATTAAACATTTCCAAATACAATTTTTTGTTAGAATCCCCAAATGACACTTGATAACATCTCCATTCTTTTGACAAAGTGCTCATTTGAAATAAGTGTTTGTGTTTTTTGATAGAGATCTCTGGATTTATCTAATGACTTACCACAGTCACTGGGTTTCTAATTATTTTCTTAAAAGTGCTTTACAAACGGGTAATATTTTGTATTATCAAAAAATTAACCTCTAGTTAATATAAACAAGTAGTTGCTTCAATCTTTAAAAGTTATGCATGGGTATTATCGCTTTATAAAAATATATATATTTTGGCATTTTTTGGCCTATCATACTTTAATCAACTCTCATTCTCTTACTTTGAGTTATTTAGGCAGTATGTGATTAGCTTATTATTTAACAATTATGTCCATCCTGAGCATTAATGAGTGTGCTAAAGAGAGAGTCTCCTCTATCCCAGAGCTCCTAGTCTAGTGAAGGAGGTATAGTGAATAAGGCCTTTAATTGATGCATCAGATGTGATCACAGGTGCCATGAGTGCTGTGACACTCCTTGCCCTGGTTCTGGTCCTGACCCCTGAGAGTTGGGGATGACACTGTGAATCTCTGAGCTACTTACTAAGATCTCACTAACCACATGTAGTTATTTTAATTTTATTTTTTTCTTTGTGGTGTCTGTGACCATAACTTTATTTTCTGGACATTTTGTACTTTTTCATGTGTTGCTTTGTAATAATTATTAGACTGCAGAGTCTAATAATTATTATATGCAGAGTTTTAAATTACCTATTACAGTCAACTTAGCACATGACTGAAAAAAAGAGGAGGACATTCTAAAGTCAAAAATAACTGTTGGGATACTTCTTTTATGAACTTTCTTTTTCCCCAGTGCCAACAATACATATTCATTGATACACATCTGGCAAATACAGAAACGTGTAAAGAAGTTTTAAAACATCACCCATAGAACCACCACTCTAAGACAAGCACCCTCATTTTTATGTGTGTGTTTCCTTTCGGTTTTGGATGAATTTTCTTTAGTTATAATTTTGCTCTAATGTAGTTTGGTAGCCTGCTTGTTGTCCATATAACATCATAACAGAAGAATTTTTGCCTGCTATTAAAACTACTAGAGACACCTTCTGATTTTCTTGGGTTTTTTGTTCATTTGTTTTGCATTTGTGTATAATGTTGTTTATTTAACTTCAAAAAAAATGAAGCTAAACTGTGAAGGCTTACTCTGGAGAAGCCAGGACAGGGCATAGTAGGCAGGTCTTTGTTACACCTGACTAAGAAACACTTTCCTAACCACTTCCTTGCTTCCAAACAAAGTTCGTGAGTTTGTGGGTATCCCAGGTCTCTTCAGAATGCAAAATAAATATCGTCTTAAAATTTTAAAGCAAAGAGTCCCCCTGGAAGCCAATTTGTGACATATTAAAGGACTCTATCCAAAAATATGTCCTCTGTGTGATTACATACAGAAAGAGGGTTCTCAGTAAGAAAGAGAAAAATAGAGCCTTATTACTAAATAGACTCCTTCCTATATGACTACCTCACCATTTTTAGCAGTTTTTATGGCTGATATAGAGTAAAGCTTTTATCTCATTTAGTCTTTATAGAAACCCTTTGCTATCAGTACTGTTATTTTACCCGTTTTCCTGGTGAGGAACACGAAGTTTGGAGCCCTGAAATAATGAAGACCTAAGTCTTAACAACCAGTATGTGGCAGAGCAGAAGTCAAATCCTGGGCCATCTTTCCCACTCTGGGTCACTGAGCCAACTTGTGATTTGTCATTTGCCTTTATTTATTTATTTATTTTTTTGCGGTACACGGGCCTCTCCTTGTTGTGGCCTCTCCCGTTGTGGAGCACAGGCTCCGCACGCGCAGGCTCAGCGGCCATGGCTCACGTGCCCAGCCACTCTGCTGCATGCGGGATCCTCCCGGACCGGGGCACGAACCCCTGTCCCCTGCATCGGCAGGCGGACTCTCAACCACTGCGCCACCAGGGAAGCCCCGTCATTTGACTTTAAAATAATTCTGCTTCACCATTTCTTGTAATTAAAGACTACCCTAATATGCCTTATCTTTGTGTTCTCTTTGGACTAAACATTCCAATTATTCAACTATTCTTTATGACATAATCTGCTCCCAAACCCTCCTACAGCTATACTTGTATAGCTAGTTTTAAATGTAAATTCAAACTTTAAAATTTATTTCATTGAGTTTAGTCCTATCCAGTTGATTTATTACATTTAAATAAATTTATATTTTACTACTTAAGATCATTTTGAATTCATTTTGAATATTGATTCTGGCATCTAATATATATGCTATTGTTCAATTCCATAAACTGTATCAATGTTTTTCTATTTATTGGTCCAAATGGTAGTAACACACATTGATCAGGACCAGGAGGAGATGGAGCATTTTGGCACAAGTTACAACCCATCAGGATGACCTTGTTCCATCCACTGGAGCTTCTGGTGTACTAATATCATAATAAAACACAGTTCAGGAACAGGGTAGATATTGATCAAAGAGTAATTTTGCTCTAATTTCTCTTGCATTTTAAGCCATGCATAGAGTAATCCTCTGCAGTTTGACTATTAAGTATATGTTCTCTCAGTAAAGTGTTTATTCTTTTTCCTACAAATTTCTTTACAGGAATTACTCAATAAATCCTTCCAAATGGTAGTGAATGATTATGTTTTAATGTCATTAACATAAATTAGTGGCCTTTATTTTCTTACATTTGAACTATAGTTTAGACTGGGGGTGCAAATATATTGAAGAGCAGCCAATATAAACAAACCCTTGCAATTATTTTGATGTGAAAGTGATCATCATTCTATCCACAATTAAAAGAGATTAAGGAAACTAATAAATGATTAGATTTAGAGCAAATGGAATTTTCATTTGGGATTTATAAAATGAGTTGGAGCTGCTTAGTTTTGTGCTTTTCATGAGTTTGATAAGATGGGTGATTCTGTTTGTGACCCACGTATGGGGACATCTACACCCACACTCTGATTGCGTGTGCCATGCAGGCATGTATTCCTTGACCTGCTCTGTGGAAGCCTGTGACCTGTGCTCTTGGATACTGGACCATTTTGTTGTAAGTGTTATTATGAAGCCAGCTTAGAATCTCCTAATACATTTGGATGCCAAAATTAGATATCAGATTGTCCTTGGCAGCTTCAGTATTATAGTGAATTTTTAATTTAACAGTAACTTCTTTAATGTATTAATTGTCATCTTAAATTTCTGATAATCAAAGTCAAACTTATCTTGGCAGATACAAATTTGAACAAAGAAGAGATATATGATTTTGAACAGTGGTCCACCATAGATTATGATTTTATAAGACAGGGATGTTCTGAAACAATCCTTTATAAAACATTTTCTCATCTTCTGTAAGTAGACATTTTGATACACATCATAGAGTCAGTTCCCACCCCCCACCCCCCAAAAAAGAGTGATACGAGACATTTATTTCCTCAGTATTTGAAAGACTATAAAATGTCCCTTAGTGAAATTTGCCTAACGTTGAAGTTATGTCAGAGAACTGGTTTTATAATACTCAAAGGTAGGGGCTGCAGTTTCTCTTTATACCTTGAACAAAAGGAATATGTAGGTAGCAAGAGAGAGAGAGAGGGAGAGAGAAAGCACGTGAGTTGGGGGGGGAGAGAGAAAGAGAGAGATTGGGGGAGAGAGAGAGATGGTGGTGCTGGGGAGAAGCGTTTGCTCAGTTATATGGAACACTCTAACTTCCCATGGTTTTCCTGCTTAATCCCGGGAGAATTCATTCCTTGCTTCCTTGGGAGGGGGGACATCCCCACACACTGTGTCTAATTTGTAGACTCTGTGTAGGGAGGATTAAATAATCCCTTCTGAGAAAAATAAAATAAAATAAACTAGAAAAACATAAACTAGAACAACACTTGAAATTGCTTGTGGAGGGTAAATTATTTCTTTATTAAGCTCCTTTATTTTACATTCTTTAAGGTTTACAAATAAAGACAATCCTATGTGTGTTTATATTAGCTTCCTTGTGTTGCTATAACAAACTACCACAAATCTTGTGGTAGTCCTGAAACAATAGAGTTTATTCTATGTCCTGAAACAATAGAGTTTATTCTCTCACAGTTCTGGAGGCTAATAGTCTGAAATCAAGATTTCCTCAGAACCTCATTTTCTTAGAATGCTCTAGGGGTTAGTCTGTCCGTGGCTTTCTCTTAGCTCTGGTGTTGCCAGAAATCCTTAGCATTCCAATCTCTAACCCTGTCCTCATTTGGAGTTCTCCCTGTATATTTGTCTATGTCCTGTCTCTTACAAAGAAGACCCTATTTCCAAATGAGATCACATTCACTGGTACTGAGGGTTAGGACTTAAAACATATTTTGTTGGAGGACACAACTGAATTCATAACAGCATTCAATAGTTGAATAGAAACAGCCTAAGATGGAAGTTGGGAAAGGACCTCAAAGACACTGACAACTCTGATCTGTTTGGTATTTTTCGGTCAAAGTTCTGATTTGGGGTCAGCTGCTTGCACGCGAAATAATCATAACCTCAGACTATCTGTCATTTAAGAAGCTTGTAATTTCTCCTTGGAGCATTTTTCCACTGACCTCCTATTTCAGAAGTCTTTTCAATGAATTTTCTTAGATCAGAAACCATAAACAAATGGAGACTAGGTTTGGCTGTTTGCTTAATACTGCAGTTGACAAAACAGTGTATAGCATCGTTAATGGGATGACAGAAAACATTACCTTTTTTTGAATCCTAAAAGACTCTTGTGAACAAACAATTTTTGTATCTTTATAGTGTTTATACTCTAACAGATTGTTAAAATGTAAAATAGGAATAGTAGTATAATAATAATTATGGTAAAAGCTAAATATTTTAAGGATATTACCTCATTTATTCCTTAGAATGACCTAATGCCACTAACATGTAACTGAGCAGGACCCTATGGGGCCTTCCTGGGACAGACCACTCCCCAGTTATCTTCTGCTTTAGTTCCTCTCTGAAGTAACCCCCAATAATAGCATCTCATATTTCCTGAGTTTTTCAGATGTTAAAAACCACCACCAAACAGAAGAAATTAACTACTTGATGACCATGACCACATAGTCCCTAGACCTATTGGAGCCTAAGGATTGATATTGTTAACCCTTGTGACACCACCCTGGTACCTCACCATCAACCAATCAGAGAACTGTGCATCAGATGATCACATTCCCTGAGATGTTCCTCCCTCACCTGGCCTTTACAAATGCTTTGCTGGAACCCTGTGGGGAGCTCCGGGTTTTTGAGTGTGAGCCACCCAAGCCACCAGTTCTCCTTGCTGGGCCCTGCAATAAGCCTTTCTCTGCTCCAAACTCTGATGTTTCAGTTTGATTGGCCTCACTGAGGGTCAAGAACATGAACTTGCATTCTGTAACAAACACAGACTGAGGCTTGTGGACATAGGTCACTTGTCCAAGAGCTTCACAATACAGTAAGTCCTCTACATATGAACGAGTTCTGTTCTGAGAGTGTATTCCTCAGTCCAATTTGTTCGTAAGTCCAACAAAGTTAACCTATGTACCCAGCTAACACAATCAGAGGGCAAGCTTCAATTTCACTCGTGCCTGACATTGATGGAACCCACGTTTGCATCTTCGACACAACTTGAAGGTTCATTATGTAGGGGACTTGCTGTAATTTGGGAAGCAGGCTTTGAACCTGGTGGTGTGAGCCTGCACACAAGCTCTCAACCTCACAGCTTTGTGTTGTTTTTGTTTTTGTTTTCTATTCAAGGCAGATGAAATTGCTCATCAGTGTAATTTGTTTTCAGGTAGTTGTAGATTCACATGAAGTTGAGAGAAATAATACAGAGGAATTCGTTGTTATATTTTACCCAGTTTCCCTCAGTGGTTACATCTTGCAAAAACTGTCATTCTGTATCACACCCAGTATATTGATGTGGGTATTGTCAAGATCCAGAAAGTTTCCATCACCACAAAAATGCCCCTTGTTGCCCTTTTATAGCCACATCCATCCCTTCTTTATCCCCTGGCATTCACTAATCTGATCATTTTTATAACTTTGTCATTTCAAGACTGTTTTATAAATGAAATCATGCAGTGTGGAATCTTTGGGAGTTGACTTTTTTCACCCAGCATAATTCTCGTGAGGTTCATCCAGGTTGCTGTAGGCATCAGAAGTTAGTTCTTTGTATAGCTGACTAATGTTCTGTCGTATGAGGGTACCACAGTTTGTATAATATTCACCTGCAAAGGACATTTGAGCTGTTTCCAGTTTAGAGCTATTATGAATAAAGCTGCTATGAACATTCATGTACAAGTTTTTGTATGAAGATAAGTTTTCATTTCTCTGGGATCAACCCCAGGAGTGCAATTTTTGCCTCATGTGTTAGTTGCATATTTATATGCAGTTTTATAAATGAACCTGCCAAACTTTTTCAGAGTGGCCCATGCACTGAAATCTATTCTTTTATACCTTGTTTATAGCTTTTGTATTTACAGATTTAACATTTGGAATTTATACTTCCCTCAAGTTACACTAAAGGTTTGATATCAAATGCAGTGTGTAGTGGTTTGGGGCCTGGATTTGAATCATGTATTTTCCAAGGCTCTTTTTCTGGAGTGAGTCACTTAAATAGCAGCCAAGCCTAGCACTCTGCTCAGCTTTTATATCATGGCAAGATTTTATTTTTCTCTACTTATTAACTCTATCCTGTATGTTGAAAAAATATACTTTCTAGGAGTTTTTAATGGTTATGAATTAAATAATGTTTTTATATGTTTAAAGGTACACCCAATTCATTTTATCCTCAATTATAGCCCTTCCAATATTTGATAATTGAACTCTTGAAAGTATTATATTAAGTCTATAACTAAATACTGGTGCTATTTTATTGCAGTAACTGTTTATGTAGGTGCCATTACCTTGCTCTCCTCCATTAAAATTTGTTTGTAGATGGCTCCTTTACAAGTATCCCTTGTAAACACCTCTTGGAATAAACGGATATCTCTAGACATTGAAAGATCGTCTCTCTCCAGCAGGACAAATCAAGTGTATCTATTTCTTAACCCTTATAAATCATATCTCAACTTCAGTGCTTATGGCTGTTGCATTTTTCCTTTGGTGTGTTTTTCTGCATCATTTCTGGCTTTGCTATTTTTTTTTTTTTTTCGGTACGCGGGCCTCTCACTGTTGTGGCCTCTCCCGTTGCGGAGCACAGGCTCTGGACGCGCAGGCTCAGCGGCCATGGCTCACGGGCCCAGCCGCTCCACGGCATGTGGGAACTTCCCGGACCCGGGCACGAACCCGTGTCCCCAGCATCGGCAGGCGGACTCTCAACCACTGCTCCACCAGGAAAGCCCTGGCTTTGCTATTTGATTAGTCCTGTAGTGTCTTGCTTTTTTCTCATTTTCAATTGTTTTTTCCTTCATAATTAACTTTTCACTTTATCCTCCTAGTTTTATTTTACTTTCCTAATCCCTCCGATCTTTATGATATCTCAACTTACACAGTTCAACAATATTTTTTTTTATAGTTGCAAAGTATGTATTTGAATAGGTAAAGTTCAGAAATGAATATAGTTTTTAAAGCACTTTATGCATTTTAATTTCCAGATACGTCATAGGCAGTTAACATCACAAGTTATAAGAATTCAAAAGTTAAATTTTAAAAGTTTAAAAATGAGTGCTCAAAAAACTTAGGATTGTTATGAACAATCAGAAGTTACCTACTGTTTTTAACAATTACAAATAATCTGTGTGATTTTCATGTGATCACTGGATATTTGTCCCTTCATGGACTGGAATTATCAAATGAGAACCACACCTCACTAAACCTTAGGGAACTATATTTTCATCAAATGGATTGATCTTCTCAAGCAAATAAAAACCTTATTTCTTTGTTAAAATAGAGTGTTATGTGCCAAAGAGAACTGTAATGAACACCAAAATGTCATCAATTAGTAGTATGATATCATGCATAGGAAGTGAGCAACTTGATGAAGGGTTCTCAGCCTTGGCACTATTGACATTTTGGACCAGAGAATTCCTTTCTGTGGGTGGCTGTCCTGTGCATCCCTGGCCCCTACACACTGAATGCCAGTAGCACACTCCCCACAAATCCTTATAATTAAAAACACCTCCAGACATTGTTCTTGTTTGGGATGGGGTTGGGGTCAAATCTCCCCTGTTGAGAACCACTGGACTCAAATAAAATGTCATTTGAAAGAAGATGGCGCCTTATACAAGATTGAGACATTTATGAAAATTTCCTCATTGGCTTCCTGGTGCATGTCAATAGATTAAGTTAAATGTAATTAGGTAATAAAAGAAACAAATTTTACTGCTTCATACCATATCTCTCACATGAGCAGACAGCTTGGTATTTATTCCTCCTTCTGCCCATGGAGGAGTGGGAGTGTGTTACCCAAAGCTCCACCGTAATACCATGTGGGACAGGAAGACGGTATTGCCCAGAACTCAGATGCCACATTGCACAGCCTGATGGTCTTGGGACCCAGGGACAGGTCCAGTCTCCTTGGCCTGGATCAAGTTATGGCTCAAGCTGAGGACCCTCCAGGAGACCGAAAGAGACATGTTCTGTTTTTATTTTTGTATCAGATTTACTCTTTAGGCTTTCGTTACTGCTAGATTTTCTCTGTAAAAACTCTGAGCCTAGGGATGGACATAGGCTTATCTGAAGTAAAATAGTAACGTAAGGTACCCTGTATCTTCTTCACTCCTCATCTCTGCCTTCCTATATGCTGGAGCTTTTTCTGATCTTTTATCCCCCAGCAGAACTTATGACCCTATTTATTGTCCATTTCATGACTTCTGTCTATGAGTACTGACTCTTGTAACATATTTTCAGGTAAGGAGTTAATAAATGGTAATGGCTTCCTGGGTCACCCTCCCAAATCAGATTTGATTTTTGGTAAACCTGAGACCAAAAAGTCTGAGTGAAGTGGAAAACTGTAAACTAGGGCAGGGCCACTGACAAAGATGTTTTTGGTCAAATAAGCCCTTTTGTGCTTGTAGCACATCATAAGGTTGTACTTTGTTTGAATCCACACAATGAAGATCCTGGCTTCAAAAGCCTGGAAAGTCCCTTATTTGATTGAGATAAAGTCCAGTCCAGTATCTCATGCAGGGAATTATGGAACAGATAACATTTTATGGGCATGAGGGATGGGACATGAGCTCAGATAGGCAGATTTTAATTCCTAAGAGAAATCTGAATTGTCTTTGATGTCCTGAATTTTTTTATCACCTGTATGTTGTCAAGCCATCAAATTTCAGGAGTTCATGCTTTGAACCATCACCTGAATATTCTTGTCACGTCCTCACTGAGAGTATGAACTCTGAAAGACTCTCCTAGCTACTTGTCTCTCCTCCACTCCCCTGATACTGCCAGACTAATTGTTTTAAACACAAGTTTTGCTGAATCACAATAGTCTCCGGTGGCCCTCCACACCTGGCTCCATTTTGTCTATTCAACTTTATCTCCTACCCCTAATACAAGGATCCTCATTTCCAGCAGACCAAGGGTTTTTTTTTTGTTGTTGTTGTTTGGTTTTTTTTTAATTGACTCCTGAATGTACCAAGCGCATACCTGTTCTGTGCTTTTCTTATGTTTTACACTTTTATGTAGGATGAAAATGTTCCTTCTTTCCACCTGATGATATTTTTACTCATTGCCCCAGGTTCACCTGAAGCCCACCTCCTGTGCAAGGCTATCCATAACTCTTTTAGTCCATATTGGTCTCTACTTGCTTTTATTTTGAAAGCATTGACTACGGATAGCACTCATTTTGGCCCTTAGCAATATATGTCTTTGTTCAAAGTGGTAACAAACAGTTTTGTGTGTACATTTTGCCTCTTCATCTAATTAATAAGTTCCTGGAAGACAAGTGTTCTGTGCTTTTTATATTTCATCAGTATATATGTATAACAAGTACTCAGTAAGATTTATATAAATGGCTGGCCAGGCATTGGTTTTCTTCTAATTCTATTTTAAAACCAAAAAGAAACTGATCACACCATGTGTAATCCCAGATTAAAGTTAAGAAGGATGGACTTTCTGGATATCAGAGAAGGAAGGTGTATTTCCGTAGATGAGAAACTAAAGTTAGAGGTAACTTGGAAAAGGAATATCAGCTAGCAGTCTGTGAATGGGATTCTGTTTAGCTTATTTGTGATAGATATGTGAATTATGGTATTATTATTGCCACTTTGGATATGAAACGTATGTCATATTGAGCTACTGGTACTCATTTTTATGAGTAAATGTAAAAATAACAGTTGACATGGATTATGAAACATTTGATTACAGAATTCTAACTGATCATGATTTCCTTCTTTTTAAATACCCAGATACCTCTCATCCCTGCATGAATGGGCATTTGAAAGTGCCATTGTCAAAGGTCTGCAAGCATGGAGAACTCATCAATGCTTTCCTCCTTGACTGACGAGTGTAAATTAGACAATTACATTGAACCTCACTACAAGGAATGGTATCGAGTAGCTGTGGACACGCTGATTGAACAGGGGTTAGATGCATACCAAGAATTTCTTGCCAAGGAACGAGTGTCAGACTTTCTAGCCGAGGAAGAAATTAATTATATTTTGAAAAATGTTCAAAAAGTGGCACAAAGCACAGCATATTGTACTGATAATTCCTGCGATGATACCTCATCTTCAGGGACTTACTGGCCCGTTGAGTCTGATGTGGAAGCTCCAAATCTTGACTTGGGCTGGCCATATGTGATGCCTGGACTCTTAAGAGGGACCCACATTGACCTCCTCTTTCATCCACCAAGAGCACAACTACTTACAATTAAGGAAACCGTTCGGAAGATGATAAAAGAAGCAAGAAAGGTAATATTTCTGTTTAAAAATGAAAAATTCGAAATGTGGAAAATCACCAGAGTAGTATAAAAGACATATATGTTAATAAAAGAGTCGATATATTTATAGACCATGCCTATTTCAGGAAATATATATATGGATACGTAGAAAGGTTGTACTTCCCATATCTTGTAAATATCTGAGAGAGTGGTGTTGGCTTCCTGCTACAGGTGGAGATTTCCTTCTCTTCATCATGTACGTGAGAGATCTTCACCCATGAAGGCTGAGGTGTATGGACCAGAAAAGAGATGATTTGATGTATTCATAGCCTAAATCACTTACATTTTCCTTAATCTCTGAAAGGAAATATGTGGTTGGCAAATCTGGTGAATTTTTCTTTTTTCTTAACAGGACTGAGCCCTAATTCTTGCTCTGGATATAGTTTATCCTATTAAATAAAGCATAGATTTTCTTATTTATTTCCTAAGTTGTATGAAAACAGTAAAAAATCAGGTTTGATAATGTAAAATTCTGAAGTAAAGTCCTGAGGTGCTTAGCATTTTAGGGCCTCTGTACTCTCTCCTAAATATTTATATTGGTTTATAAATCTCAGAAATTCTATTTTAGAGCTCAGATAAAACTGTAGAAATGTTCTTTTAATCAATCTAATAAAGCTTCTTGGGAGTTTTCTATCTACTCACCACCATGATGGATGCTTTGGAAACTACAACAAAATTTCCCAGGCTGTTTATTGAGTTTTAAAATATATGAACAAAAAGTTATGATTCTTAACTATGAAGTGTCTATTTCTTAGTTACGGATACTATACAGCATAGAAATTTAGATCTAAAAGGGGCCTTGGGATGCACACGTACACGGCATTGCTTTCTTTCATGTCAACAAGACACAAAAATGCTTGGGAAAGCATGCTTTTATGAAGTACAGACATATTAGACCCTTGAAACCCACAGCGACATGGTAGTTTAGAAGACAGGCAACTAAGATCCTCCCGTTCACATTAGGAAGACACAGTGTTCCGAGGCTACTGTCAAACTCAGGCTTTACAAAAGTAAGCTGATTTTTTTCCCCCTGGACCTGTTAAACTCAAATAACCTGACCTTGTAATCATATTAACTCCTTTAGCAGGGTTACATCAAGGAAGCACTATTCCAGTTATTAAACATTAGCTATAGAATCAGGTACACGGTAGGTGTCCAAACTTTCATTGAATGAATTGCACTGTCAGTTCAATTTTCTGAATTGAACCATGAGGATTTTTAAAACTGGACTATCCTGTGCTCTGAGAACAAAGTATACAATTGTATTTTGTAAAACAACAGAAGTCAAGAAAATATATGAGTCCTTGTAAAGGTAAAACAACAAATATCAAGTATGAACATTTGTGAATTTCTGTTTGGGGAGACAATATGTTTTTGAACTACAGTGTTAACTGAAAATTGAAAAATACATCAGTGAAGCTTAATATTTTTTATTATGGTAAACTTAGTAGTTATGAGTTCATTAGCCTGCACCACAGTTAATCTCCTATGGGGCATTGCATTTCTGTGGCACAAAATGAAATTCAGGAGCTAGCATGAGTTCTTGGGCTAGCACTTACTGGAAACTGAACATTAGTCATGACTGTCTGATGTATTTTTCTTTCTAAAGTGGCAGCTATTTATTTAGTGAGCCTCTAAAAGTAATATCCTCTGCCTGGTCATTGTCTGTTTAGAATTCCTACTTGAATTAACAAGCTGAGGAACTCAAAGTCCAAACTGTAAAACAATAATGTAATGCTTTGCTTCTCTTTCACCAAATCTAAGTGGCATAATATAAGAAAGAATTCTACCTTTATACATACCCAAGGTATGTATATTACCTTGTATATACATATCCAAGCTGAATTCAAAGAAAGAGAATTATTTGAACTTTATAAGTTGAGTATATTGAAATTGAATATAAATCATAATAGATTACTTAGTGGTTTTCTTTCCTTTTTTTTCCCAAAAGCATTGGACAATGTGTTTGTTTCTAACCAGATGCAATAAATATTGAGGTTAAATGGGCTATAAATTCATGGGATGTATATTTTGTGAATATTTTGGAAATTTCTTCATATGTCACTATGTTAATTTAAAGATTTTTGAAGGATCCAATACTCCAGAGAAGAAAAAGTTGTTGATCACATTTTTATAAAATTTTAGACTATTTAGCCCATAACTGAACAAGGTCATGTGAAAAATGTTAAAATAAGAAGAGCAAATATTATTATGAAATACAAGCTTGTTGGAATACGTTGCCTTTTAAATATTCTGCCTGCTTTTCATGACTATCATTTATTCAGCAGGTAAGTTATGCTCTTGTAAACCTTCAGAATCAAGCCTGTTAGTTATTATGATAAACTTCTTGTTTCTGAACTATTTTCAGAAGACAAATTCTCTTTATTGGTAACTCTCAATGAATTGTCATGACAGGATGAAATGTATGAAGAGGATGATCTATTTTTTTCATAAAATACTTGAATAATGTTTATTTTAGTGAATAGAATAAAGATTTTTACCTCTGTGAAATTCTTTTGTTAATCAACATTATGAAACTCTATGGAGCTATGAGGCCATAACAAGGAGAGCTAGGAACTAGCAAAGCAGAATCCAGGAAACAATCTCAGAGAAGAATTTAAATTCGTTTTCACTGCTCTGTTTGCAATTAAGATAAGGTGCTTATGAAAATAAATGTCACACAATGGGAAAAAAATCTTAAAATAATAAAAAGAAGCCAAAAGCAGGTTTCTTAGAGGTCCAAACATTTGAAGTCTGATCATAACGACTGAAAATATTTTGGTTTTGAATTTCATTAATTTATATGCATTTGTTTTATTATCTCTGAATCATTCTGTTTTTATAAGCAGAATATAATCTTTATAGTATTTCAAAAATCCATAGATTTGTTTGTATTTGTTCATTTCATTTATGCCAGTTGTCACAGGTTATTCTGAGAGATTTTTGTTTCTTCTTTTGTTTCCTTTTTGATTCTCTCTCTCTTTTTTTTTTTTTTTCTATTGGATATTTGCTTATTTGGCTATTTGAGAATTTTCCTTTGGGAAAATCTAATTACAGGTAATACCTTGTGCCCTAAAAGGGTCTTATTTTTATTTACCGGCTCTTTCCTAACTTTCTTCTATTTTTCACTGTGTGGTTGACATAATTAAATTGGGTTCAACTTTATAAAGTCTGATAGTACCTAGCAAGACTTTTCCCAGGTAATTATCTGTCTGTCAAGAGGTGTTCCCAAGATGATATATGCATTTATTCCTAATTACTGTGACTACCTCTTATGAAAATGTCCCCTCTAATTAATTTAAAAAGTCATCTTTCATTAAAGTCATTTTTCTTCTGTCCACTCAGTGATAAATATCACTAAAGTAATCATTTCTGATACTCTTGAACATGTAAATGTTTAACCAGAATGCTGCTGTCCTCTCTGTTTCCTAATTCTAAGCTAGCACCTTCCATGAGATGTGACTCTTACTCTTGAGAAATATGGAGTTGAGAAGATACATAAGCAAAAGTCTAGTGAGAATTAGAGCAGAAGTGATTCCTGAGGTGCTCTGTCCTGCATCTCCTGAGTTCAGATCTTGGTTGCTCCCTGAGTCAATGCTCCTAGGCATGTCTGTTACGGCCTCAGAACTCTCTTTTTTTTTTTTTTTTTTCCCTACATCCATTTTTGGAGTATAATTGCTTTACAATGGTGTGTTAGTTTATGCTTTATAACAAAGTGAATCAGTTATACAAATACATATGTTCCCATATCTCTTCCCTCTTGCATCTCCCTCACTCCCACCCTCCCCATCCCACCCTTCCAGGCAGTCACAAAGCACAGAGCTGATCTCCCTGTGCTATGCAGCTGCTTCCCACTAGCTATCTACCTTATGTTTGGTAGTGTATATATGTCCATGCCTCTCTCTCGCTTTGTCACAGCTTACCCTCCCCCCTCCCCATATCCACAGCTCCATTCTTTAGTAAGTCTGTGTCTTTCTTCCTGTCTTAACCCTAGGTTCTTCATGACATTTTCTTTTCTTAAATTCCATATATATGTGTTAGCATATGGTATTTGTCTTTCTCTTTCTGACTTACTTCACTCTGTATGACAGACTCTAGGTCTATCCACCTCATTACAAATAGCTCAATTTCGTTTCTTTTTATGGCTGAGTAATATTCCATTGTATATATGTGCCACATCTTCTTTATCCATTCATCTGACGATGGACACTTAGGTTGTTTCCATCTCTGGGCTATTGTAAATAGAGCTGCAATGAACATTTTGGTACATGACTCTTTTTGAATTATGGCTTTCTCAGGATATATGCCCAGTACTGTGATTGCTGGGTCATATGGTAGTGCTATTTTTAGTTTTTTAAGGAACCTCCATACTGTTCTCCATAGTGGCTGTACTAATTCACATTCCCACCAGCAGTGCAAGAGGGTTCCCTTTTCTACACACCCTCTCCAGAATTCATTGTTTCTAGATTTTTTGATGATGGCCATTCTGACTGGTGTGAGATGATATCTCATTGTAGTTTTGATTTGCATTTCTCTAATGATTAATGATGTTGAGCATTCTTTCATGTGTTTGTTGGCAGTCTGTATATCTTCTTTGGAGAAATGTCTATTTAGGTCTTCTGCCCATTTTTGGATTGGGTTGTTTGTTTTTTTGTTATTGAGCGGTATGAGCTGCTTATAAATTTTGGAGATTCATCCTTTGTCAGTTGCTTCATTTGCAAATATTTTCTCCCATTCTGAGGGTTGTCTTTTGGTCTTGTTTATGGTTTCCTTTGCTGTGCAAAAGCTTTGAAGTTTCATTAGGTCCCATTTGTTTATCTTTGTTTTTATTTCCATTTCTCTAGGAGGTGGGTCCAAAAGGATCTTGCTGTGATTTATGTCATAGACTGTTCTGCCTATGTTTTCCTCTAAGAGTTTGATAGTTTCTGGCCTTACATTTAGGTCTTTAATCCATTTTGAGCTTATTTTTGTGTATGGTGTTAGGGAGTGATCTAATTTCATACTTTTACATGTCCCTGTCCAGTTTTCCCAGCACCACTTATTGAAGAGGCTGTCCTTTCTCCACTGTACATTCCTGCCTCCTTTATCAAAGATAAGGTGACCATATGTGAATGGGATTATCTCTGGGCTTTCTATCCTGTTCCGTTGATCTATATTTCTGTTTTGTGCCAGTACCATACTGTCTTGATTACTGTAGCTTAGTAGTATAGTCTGAAGTCAGGGAGCCCGATTCATCCAGCTCCGTTTTTCGTTCTCAAGATTGCTTTGGCTATTCGGGGTCTTTTGTGTTTCCATACACACTGTGAAATTGTTTGTTCTAGTTCTGTGAAAAATGCCAGTGGTAGTTTGATAGGGATTGAATTGAATCTGTAGATTGCTTTGGGTAGTAGAGTCATTTTCACAATGTTGATTCTTCCAATCCAAGAACATGGTATATCTCTCCAACTATTTGTATCATCTTTAATTTCTTTCATCAGTGTCTTATGGTTTTCTGCATACAGGTCTTTTGTCTCCTTAGGTAGGTTTATTCCTAGATATTTTATTCTTTCTGATGCAATGGTAAATGGGAGTGTTTTCTTGATTTCACTTTCAGATTTTTCATCATTAGTATATAGGAATGCCAGAGATTTCTGTGCATTAATTTTGTATCCTGCTACTTTACCAAATTCATTGATTAGCTCTAGTAGTTTTCTGGTAGCATCTTTAGGATTCTCTATGTATAGTATCATGTCATCTGCAAACAGTGACAGCTTTACTTCTTCTTTTCCAATTTGGATTCCTTTCATTTCCTTTTCTTCTCTGATTGCTGTGGCTAAAACTTCCAAAACTATGTTGAATAAGAGTGGTGAGAGTGGGCAACCTTGTCTTGTTCCTGTCCTTCGTGAAAATGCTTTCAGTTTTTCACCATTGAGGACGAGGTTGGCTGTGGGTTTGTCATATATGGCCTTTATTATGTTGAGGAAAGTTCCCTATATGCCTACTTTCTGGAGGTTTTTTAAATCATAAATGGGTGTTGAATTTTGTCAAAAGCTTTCTCTGCATCTATTGAGATGATCATATGGTTTTCCTCCTTCAATTTGTTAATATGGTGTATCACATTGATTGATTTGCATGTATTGAAGAAACCTTGCTTTCCTAGAATAAACCCCACTTGATCATTGTGTATGATCCTTTTAATGTGTTGTTGGAATCTGTTTGCTAGTGTTTTGTTGAAGATTTTTGCATCTTGTCAGAGATATTGGCCTGCTGTTTTCTTTCTTTGTGGCATCCTTTTCTGGTTTTGGTATCAAGGTAATGGTGGCCTCATAGAATTCGTTTGGTAGTGTTCCTCCGTCTGCTATATTTTGGAAGAGTTTGAGAAGAATAGGTGTTAGCTCTTCTCTAAATGTTTGATAGAATTTGCCTGTGAAGCCATCTAGCCGTGGGCTTTTGTTTGTTGGAAGATTTTTAATCACAGTTTCAATTTCAGTGCTTGTGATTTGTCTGTTCGTATTTTCTATTTCTTCCTGATTCAGTCTTGGCAGTTTGTGCATTTCTAAGAATTTGTGTATTTCCTCCAGGTTGTCCATTTTATTGGCGTAGCGTTGCTTGTAGTAATCTCTCATGATCTTTTGTATTTCTGCAGTGTCAGTTGTTACTTCTCCTTTTTCATTTCTAATTCTATTGATTTGAGCCTTCTCCCTTTTTTTCTTGATGAGTCTGGCTAATGGTTTATCAATTTTGTTTATCTTCTCAAAGAACCAGTGTTAGTTTTATTGATCTTTGCTATCGTTTCCTTCCTTTCTTTTCCTTTTATTTCTGATCTGATTCTTATGATTTCTTTCTTTCTGCTATCTTTGGGGTTTTTTCTTCTTCTTTCTCTAATTGCTTTAGGTGCAAGGTTAGATTGTTTATTCGAGATGTTACCTGTTTCTTAAGGTGGGATTGTATTGCTATAAACTTCCCTCTTCGAAGTGCTTTTGCTGCATCCCATAAGTTTTGGGTCATCGTGTCTCCATTCTCATTTGTTTCTAGGTATTTTTTTGATTTCCTCTTTAATTTCTTCAGTGATCATTTCATTATTATGTAGTGTATTGTTTAGCCTCCATGTGTTTGTATTTTTTACAGATCTTTTCCTGTAATTGATATGTGGTCTCATAGCGTTGTGGTCAGGAAAGATACTTGATACAATTTCAATTTTCTTAAATTTACCAAGGCTTGATTTGTGACCCAAGATATGATCCATCCTGGAGAATGTTCCATGAGCAATAGAGAAAAATGTGTATTCTGTTATTTTTGGATGGAATGTCCTATAAATATCAATTAAGTCCATCTTGTTTAATGGATCATTAAAAGCTTGTGTTTCCTTATTTATTTTCATTTTGGATGATGTGTCCATTGGTGAAAGTAGGGTGTTAAACTCCCCTACTATGATTGTGTTACTGTCGATTTCCCCTTTTATGACTGTTAGCATTTGCCTTATGTATTGAGGTGCTCCTATGTTGGGTTCACAAATATTTACAATTGTTATATCTTCTTGGATTGATCCCTTGATTATTATGTAGTGTCCTTCTTTGTCTCTTCTAATAGTCTTTATTTTAAAGTCTCTTTTGTCTGATATGAGAGTTGCTACTCCAGCTTTCTTTTAGTTTCCATTTGCATGGACTTTTTCCATCCCCTTACTTTCAGTCTGTATGTGTCTCTAGCTCTGAAGTGGGACTCTTGTGGACAGCAAATATATGGGTCTTGTTTTTGTATCCATTCAGCCAATCTGTGTCTTTTGGTGGGAGCATTTAGTCCATTTACATTTAAGGTAATTATCGATATGTATGTTCCTATCCCATTTTCTTAATTGTTTTGGGTTCATTATTTTAGGTCTTTTCCTTCTCGAGTTTCTTGCCTAGAGAAGATCCTTTCACATTTGTTGTAAAGGTGGTTGGGTGGTGCTGATCTCTCTCAGCTGTTGCTTATCTGTAAAGGTTTTAATTTCTCCATTAAATCTGAATGAGATCCTTGCTGGGTAGAGTAATCTTGGTTGTAGGTTTTTCTCCTTCATCACTTTAAGTATGTCCTGCCAGTCCCTTCTGGCTTGCAGAGTTTCTGCTGAAAGGTCAGCTGTTAACCTTATTGGGATTCCCTTGTGTGTTATTTGTTGTTTTTCCCTTGCTGCTTTTAATATGTTTTCTTTGTATTTAATTTTTGACAGTTTGATTTATATGTGTCTTGCCATGTTTCTCCTTGGATTTATCCTGTATGGGACTCTCTGTTCTTCCTGGACTTGATTAACTATTTCCTTTCCCATATTACGGAAGTTTTCAACTATAATCTCTTCAAATATTTTCTCAGTCCCTTTCTTTTTCTCTTCTTCTTCTGGAACCCCTGTATTTTGAATGTTGGTGCATTTATTGTTGTCACAGAAGTCTCTGAGACTGTCCTCAGTTCTTTTCATTCTGTATTCTTTATTCTGCTCTGCAGTAGTTATTTCCATTATTCTATCTTCCAGGTCACTTATCTGTTCTTCTGCCTCAGTTATTCTGCTATGGATCCCTTCTAGAGTATTTTTAATTTCATTTATTGTGTTGTTCATCATTGCTTGTTTCACCTCTTGTTCTTCTAGGTCCTTGTTCATTGTTTCTTGCATGTTGTCTATTCTATTTCCAAGATTTTGTATCATCCTTACTTTCTTTATTCTGAATTCTTTTTCAGGTAGACAGCCTATTTCCTCTTCATTTGTTAGGTCTGTTGGGTTTTTATCTTGCTCCTTCATATGCTATGTGTTTTTGTGTCTTCTCATTTTGCTTATCTTACTGTGTTTGGGGTCTCCTTTTTGCAGGCTCCAGGTTTGTAGTTCCCATTGTTTTTGGTGCCTGTCCCCAGTGGCTAAGGTTGGTTTAGTGTGTTGTGTAGGCTTCCTGGTGGAGAGGACTTGTGCCTGTTTCTTGTGAATGAGGCTGAATCTTGTCTTTCTGGTATGCAGGTGCACGTCTGGTGGTGTGTTTTGGGGTGTCTGTGGACTTATTATGAATTTAGGCAGCCTCTCTGCTAATGGATGTGTTTGTGTTCCTGTCTTGCTAGTTGTTTGGCATAGGGTGTCCGGCACTGTAGCCTGCTGGCTGTTGCTTGAACCTGGGTGTTGGTGTTGAGATGGAGATCTCTGGGAGATTTTCACTGTTTGATATTACATGGAGCTGGGACGTCTCTTGTGGACCAGTGTCCTGAAGTTAGCTCTCTCACCTCAGAGGCACAGCACTGACTCCTGGCTGCAGCACCAACAGCCTTTCATCCACATGGCTCAGAATAAAGGGAGAAAAAGTAGAAAGAAAGAGTTAGTAGTAGTAGTAGAAAGAAAGAAAGAAAGAAAGAAAGAAAGAAAGAAAGAAAGAAAGAAAAAGAAAAGAGGGAGGGAAGAAGGAAGGAAGGAGGGAAGGAAAAAAAGTAAGAAAGAAAATAAAGTAAAATAAAATAAAGTAAGATAAAATAAAAGTTATTAAAATAACAAATAGTTATTAAGAAAAAAAGTTTTAAAAACAGAAAAAGAAAAACAAACAAACAAACAAACAAACAAACAAACAAAAAACACAAAAAACGGCCAGAAAGAACCCTAGGAGAAATGGTGGAAGCAAAGCTATACAGACAAAATCTCACCCAGAAGCATACACATACACACTTAAAAAAGAGGAAAAGGGGAAAAAATCATAAATCTTGCTCTCAAAGTCCCCCTCCTCAATTTGGGATGATTCATTGTCTATTCATATATTCTACAGATGCAGGGTACATTAAGTTGATTGTGGAGCTTTAAACCGCTGCTTCTGAGGCTGCTGGGAGAAATTTACCTTTCTTTTCTTTGTTCTCACAGCTCCCGGGGCTCAGCTTTGGATTTGGCCCCACCTCTGCATGTAGGTTGCCAGAGGGTGTCTGTTCTTCACTCAGACAGGACGGGGTTAAAGGAGCCGCTGAGTCTGGGGCTCTTGCTCACTCAGACCGTGGTGGGGGTGGGTACGGAGTGCAGGGAGAGCCTGTGGGGGCAGAGGCCAGTGTGATGTTGCACCAGCCTGAGGCGCACCGTGCGTTCTCCCGGTGAAGTTGTCCCTGGCTCCTGGGACCCTGGCAGTGGCGGGCTGCACAGGTTCCCCGAAGGGGGGTGTGGATAGTGACCTGTGCTCTCACACAGGCTTTTTGGTGGCGGCAGCAGCAGCCTTAGCATCTTATGTCCGTCTCTGGGGTCAGCGCTTTTAGCCGTGGCTCGTGCCCATCTCTGGAGCTCCTTTAAGCAGCTCTCTTAATCCCCTCTCCTCATGCACCAGGAAACAAAAAGGGAGGGAAAAGTCTCTTGCCTCTTCGGCAGGTCCAGACTTTTTCCCGGACTCCCTCCCGGCTAGCCGTGGTGCACTAACCCCTTCAGGCTGTGTTCATGCCGCCAACCCCAGTCCTCTCCCTGCACTCCGACCGAAGCCCGGCCGGTGAGCAGACAAGCCTCTCGGGCTGGTGAGTGCTGGTTGACACCGATCCTCTGTGCGGGAATCTCTCCACTTTGCCCTCCGCACCCCTGTTGGTGTGCTCTCCTCCGTGGCTCCGAAGCTTCCCCCCTCCGCCCCCGCAGTCTCCGCCCGCGAAGGGGCTTCCTAGTGTGTAGAAACCTTTCCTCCTTCACAGCTCCCTCCCACTGGTGCAGGTCCCGTTCCAATCCTTTTGTCTCTGTTTATTCTTTTTTCTTTTGCCCTACCCAGGTACATGGGGAGTTTCTTGCCTTTTGGGAGGTCTGAGGTCTTCTGCCAGTGTTCAGTAGGTGTTCTGTAGGAGTTGTTCTACCTGTAGATGTATTTCTGGTGTATCTGTGGGGAGGAAGGTGATCTCTGTGTCTTACTCTTCCGTCATCTTCCCTTCAACCTCCAGAATTCTTAGTAATACAGAGAAACATTTACTACCGGGTGGCCCATTGCCACAACGGGAAGGTGGACTAATGATGGGGGCTTCTGGGATTTGATGGGTATTATACAAGTAACACTGGCCTAGAGGGTTGATAGCTAACTAGTTATGGATTGAACAAGTCATTGTACACCACAGGTAACTTCCCTTGTTTAATGAAAGACATGAAGCAAACCATTTTAGGGTTTTTTAAAACGAATGCTCTATCCAAATCTCTAATAGCGCTTACCATCTCAAGATTATTTCAATATGTTATACTGAATTAGTTCATTATATGAATAATATATATTGTGTCATAGTGTGTCACTTTCATCACTATTACTTTGCAGCCATATCCTGCCCAGCTAAGCGATATTTGTGTGTTTGTCAGTGCCCTTATTAGACTAGGGTTATCTCTCTCCCGATATTCCTAATTTTTATTAAGAATTTCCTCTCTGCACCCTCCCTCTTCCAACACAAAGAATATTTCTTTGTTTAAATTTGAGTCAAAATTAGTGTCTTCCAAAAAATAGCTTTTGCTTAGTAAGATTCAATGACATTAGTATCCTGTGACATTAATTTGAACAGCTTTTCTTTTAATAAAATGCATTATATGTGTGTGTATATACGTGTGTGTGAGTGTGTGTGTGTGAGAGAGAGAGAAAGAGAGCGAGAGATCTTGTTAAAAATCTTTTTTAAATTGTACTGACTTTACCATGTTAACTCTCACTGTGTCTGCATGGGAATACTCTCTGTATGCCAAACTCCTGGTTCTTTATTCCTATCCTGCACTACTAACAATAACCCTGATAATTTTAACACAGTTACTTAAGGGAGAGGAAAGAGGAAATAAGATGCTCTTTATCCTTATAGCAAAATAGAGTTTTGAGTTTCCTTGACTGACTTGATAACTTTCACAGGCAGAAAGCTGCAGCCTCTTTTAATTGCCAATTTCAAATAATGCTTTTTTTCAAAGAGACTTCATGGAATGACATGAAGGCTCTGAATCTCAGAGTCAGTTAGGGCTGGGTTGAATTCCAACTCAAACAGCTCTTCGCACTAGACATTATACTACAAACTCTCTGAGCTTTAGTTTTCTCATCTGTAAAATGGAGATGCTAATACTCCATAGGATCCTTGTGAGAGTGGAATGAATTGGCTGACATATCTACCATGACACCTCCATATGTTTAATACCCTGCGTGTGGTGTTGAGATGATGGCGACCCCTTCTTCTCCTCCTTCTACTTTTCCTCTTACTACGTTACTCCAGACCTTTATTTTGTCAAAGAATCCATCAGCCTTTGTTTCTAAAATTAAATTTTATTGGAGTGTAGTTGCTTTACAATGTTGTTAGTTTCTACTGTACAGCAAAATGTATCAGCTATACATATACATATATCCACTCTTTTTTGGATTTCCATCCGATTTATGTCACTACAGTGTATTGAGTAGAGTTCCCTGTGCTATGCAGTATGTTCTCATTAGTTGTCTATTTTATACATAGTATCAATAGCATATATGTGTCAATCCCAATCTCCCAACTCCTCCCACACACCCCCTTCCCCCTTGGTATCCATACATTTTTTCTCTATGTGTGTCTCTATTTCTGCTTTACAAATAAGATCATCTATACCATTTTTTCTAGATTCCACATACATGCATTAATATACGGTATTTGTTTTATCAGCCTGTATTTTTGCATCACTGTGATTTGTCATTTCTTCTTTAAAAGTGAGAGCAACGAATGACCAAGTCCAGTATTTAACAAGACAGCATCTTACCAGGAATGCCAGCCAGGGTTATTAGCTCTTGTTGAAATGACTCAAACCCATTTCTGAATTATCGTGGTGATTATGGACACTGCATTAGCGATCTACATAGCATTTTCCCAGTATTACTGCTTAGAAAGTTCAAAATGGGAAAATTTTGATTCAACATATGTATGTATATTTGAAAATAAGACCCACTGTGAAGACAGCTTAGATGTATGAATTTTATACTCAGGATGTGCAGAAAAGGCCTCTCTTTTATGGACAGCTATTCAGAGTTGAAGAAAAAATTCTAAACCTGCTTTCTTACATAAAGATCCAAAGATCTGAAAAGATACAGAGTTCTGGTGAAAAGCTAAGGTGGAGGTAGGGGAACATTCTGTAGACCAAGAGGAAAAAAGGTAGTCATTCCATTTTCATCTTGAATTTTAAAAGTGATAATTTTATTAGGTTTTTAAATAAAGACATTATACAAGGGTTCCATATTTATAAAAAAGCAGAGCAAGTTTTTGTAAGTTTTTAAAGTTCGTATTTATTATAGACTTGCCGTTTAGTGTCACAAGTTGGTTTAAGTAACTTTGAGTTTATGAACTATTATTACTTACTAAATATTCTGATGTAATTCAAAAAGTAATGTGTGCCTTTTTTTTTGTTACATACTTTATATCACAAGGGGTAATTGAATAAATCATTTAATAGATATGAAACATTATACTAATTATATTCACTTAAATGTCTTTATGATGACTTTTGTAAAAATATTTATGATATTAAAAAAAGTAGGGCCTCCCTGGTGGCGCGGTGGTTGAGAGTCCGCCTGCCGATGCAGGGGATACGGGTTCGTGCCCCGGTCTGGGAGGATCCCATATGCCGCGGAGCGGCTGGGCCCGTGAGCCATGGCCGCTGGGCCTGCGCGTCCGGAGCCTGTGCTCCGCAACGGGAGAGGCCACAACAGTGAGAGGCCCGCATACCGCAAAAAGAAAAAAAAAAAAAAAGTAATATTAGGTATATTATTTAAGGTCTACCATAATTAGTCTTAGATTAAAAAAACTTTGCTTTCCTGATAGAGGGTCTGTTTTTCTTCTCTGTGGAAGCAAAAAAATCTGGTGTATGAAAAAATAAAAAAATTATTGTATAAGACCTCCAGCTTGGTTTTTATACTAAAGTTATGTGTGATTTATGAGTTTCAGATGTTTTACCAGGCTAGGTCTTATCAGGTAAAGTCTTAAATCACCCATGATTTTCATTTTTAACCTATTTTCGCTTGAAAGTGGCAATTTGGGGAAGAGTTTACTTTTTAAAAGAAAACTTAGAATATTTAGAGGGGCCAATAAACTTACCAGAAACTCTGCCTTGGTGATATTAACCTATACCTCTGTTAATAGTTGGAAAGAAAAAATTTAAAATTTGAATTATTTCAGAGTGCGCATGATTTATCTGATTAAAGGAAATGTTTTTAAGACCATTTCTGTAATAAATGAGGAGTGCTATGGAGAAAAACAAAACACAAATATGGCTGGATAAGGAACGCTGATTGAGAGCGGTGGCAGGGGATAGTTTGTGATTTTAAATTGGGTGTTCAGAAGAGGCCTCATCAAGAAGGTGACATTGGAGTCAAGATTTGAGGAAAGAAGGAATGAGCCCTGCATCTCTTTGAGGGCAGAGCAGACTAGACATAGGGTAAACTTTAGAGCAGGGACATGCCTTCTTGTTTATTAGAGGAACAGTATGGATGCCAGTTCCTGGACCCAAGAAAGCAATGGAGAGATGAGTTAGGTGAGTTCAGAGAGGTATCATGGAGGTCCTCATGGACCATTACAAAGACATTGGCTTATGTTCCATGTAAAATGGGGAGCCACTGGAGAATTTTGGGCAAAAGAGAGACATGATCAATTTGAAATATGCTTTATTTTAAAAGGGCACATCTGGCTGCAGTATTGAAAATTGACTATAGGGACTCAAGAATAAGCATAGCAGAGGCTTTTACAATAATTCAAATGTGATATGATATTGTCTTAGATCACCAGGATGGTAGCAGTGCTGCTCAGATTTCGGATATATTTTGAAGGCAGTAAAATGTGGGGTATGAAATAAGTTGAAGAATATAAGGTGACCCCAAAATTTTTGGCCTGAGCAACTAGGATTATGGCATTGTCCTTTGAGGTTGGCCTCAGGGTCATGAAAGAGTTGGAATCAGGAAGCAGGCAGAGACCAAGGCACAGAGGCTTTTAAGTTATCATTTTCACCAAAGCCCTGAGATAGTTGACTGGTGATGGGAGCCACCAAGAGCAACATATGTGTCTAAATAGAGATTAGGGTTCAGATTAGAATCTACATCCAGAGTGGCTGGACTTGGAAATAGTTCTGGTCCTGAGCTCATCGGTGAGAGATGGCCTAGGAAGTACCTGGATAAGACTCAGATATAATGAAGTAGGTTAAAAAAAAAAAAGTGTGAGATAAGAAGACTGGCTGGATGATGACCAGGGACCTGATAAGGCAGGAGGTTATATAAACTGCTGAGAAGCAGAGCCTCCCAAGTGCAAGTGTTAAGCAACCCCATGTGCTGGTCAGGTGAGGGGAAAAACAAGAACTGGGAGGTTGCCTTTGGGACCTCACTTTCTTCAGAGGTCACCTTGGGTCATACATGTTGAGGAGTAGGAGATGTACCGTGGAGAGCATGACATTTTAGACAACAGGGAATGTGGAGGGAATAGAGTGGGGCTGGAAGAAGGAAGGCGGTGGGGGGTGTGTGTTGAGATCAAATTGTGAAGGTCCTTCAGTCCAGGTTTGTGGGTATGGACAGTGGGAGGTCATGAAATGTTTCATGATGTAATACCATTACATCCGATCTTGGACATATTAACATTTTGTTGGTTAGTTGAAATGTAGAGGGAAATATAAAACAGTTTGTAGCATATATTGGGATAATGCTCACCAACAGGCTGATAATGGCCTGGAGCTGACGATGTCTTCTTGAAATGAGAATATACCTTCAATTTCCTGCAGGAATAGAAAAATATAACTACTTAATTATGTGTCCTAAAGAAGTTGATTTGGGGGGGCGGTGCTTAAAGCTATTTTAAAATGTCTTAATATTTTAAGTCAATAAAATTTATTTCTGTATAAAAAGTTTCAACTACATACTATACTGTATATAGTTTATATGTCTTTACTGAATCCCTGCTATGTTCATGACACTCTGTTAGGTCATACAAGTAGAAAAAGAAACACTTCAAGTGGTTTAGAATCTAATATTTGGGAGATGTGCTAAAAGATTTCTGGGAGATGTATAGATAAGAGGTTGAGGGTGTATGGACATTATGTGAGTGACCTATGTATTACAAAGGTTCTTGATTTTTTCCCCACCTTTTTACTCTATGTATCAGAGTGTTATAGAGATATTTCTTGAAGTTTCAAAGTAGAAAAGTTTTGATGTAGTTGAAATGCCTTCAGAATATTTGCTGGCAGAGACAGATTACTAGTTCAATGATTGTATAGAGTAAAGGTTTATTTTTTCTTATTATCAGAGTATACCTATTCCTTATAGAAAATATGGGGGAAAATACAGGAAGGGGTTAAGAAAATAAACTTTAGAAAATTTCTTCCCTCTAAGATATAAATAGATGGATAGAGAAGTACATGTGCACACAACTTTGTGTGTGAGTGTGTGTGTGTGTGATCTGTGAACACCAAATATTAGATCGCTGAAATAGAATGTTCACATATAATATAGTTGAGATCATATTTGAAATTATGTGTAACAATTTGCCTCCTGCTTTTTCCACTTAGGACTTTTCCCATAATAAAATACTTGATTTCCTGAGCTGAAAAGCAAAGGCATATAGAACAGGGGCAGTGGAGGCTGCTTGGGTGCAGGTAATAAGGAAGTTCATTGTCTCTTGGGAATTAGAAAACAACAATAAGTCTGACTAAAAGGCAGTGTGCTTTTTTATGACACCATGAGCTGGCGGTTGTAAATAATATCAGGGATAATGTGCTCTTTCTCTCCAGGGCAGCCTCTGCTGCAGGCAGGATGGATCCCTGCTACCTGGACCTGTACCTACCCTCCTCCCACCCCTCAGCACACCAGTACTGATATGATGAGCATCTCCCAGTAATATTCCTTTAGAAAGTCTTTAGAATTTGGAAATGAAGAAAGCCTCATAACTATTTTTGCATAATTATTAACTACTTAATAATTAATCTCGAAGCTTTAAAAGCAGAAAAATCAGTAAGTGTACATTTTCTTTCCTTTGGGCTGTATTAATGTCTTATTAATCATCACCTATCAATTTTCCCCCTAAGAAGTCAAACAAATATTTTAATCAAGTAATTAAATGTGAAAATGCAAAAACATTGCCATTTGGCTAAATATCAATCCAATATGTGCTAATGGAAAATCCATAATCATGGGAAAAAATCAGTATCTGAGTCACAGTACATAGTCATACTCAAGTCTGATGAAATTTGGGAGCAGTTACTTAAAAAAAGAAAAAAATCTCGGGTTAGTGATCATGTGGTCTTTTTACTAGTGAGCAGTTGGAAATTGAGAAAGTCCAAAAGTGCAAAGTCACCCAACTGATTAGTAACTCTCAGTACAGATCATATTCAGGGGTTTCCATTCCCAGACTCATATCACTTTGCTTCTCTACTGGGAAGGAGAACTAAATTTGTTCATGACATTAATACTATCTAGCATTTATTGGCTGGTATCTGCCAGGCAGTGTGCTAAGCTCTTTATATGTATTAATATTTATATTCACAACAGCTCTCTCAGGTAGGTACCTCTGTCGCCTCCTTTCATGGGTGAAGAACAAAGAGGTTAAATAATTTATACTAGGATGTGAAGTAGGCAATGCTGGTACTTGAGCCCAAACAGAGCACCTGATAGACCTTCCATGCTGGTACCAGCAAACCACTGAATTCTCAGGACACTTTTGTACAGGCCCTATTACATTCGGGTCTTGATGATGTACTAGATAGAGTCCAGGTCAACAAGCTTGGCATATATGAGGCTCCTCCTGTTAAAGGTGGTTCCCGCTGCATCCTCACCTTTGTGCTTTATCTCCTTCCACCTCCCTCCTGTCACTTGACCCTGCAGTGTTACCTACTGCCATTCTGTGGGCCTTCCATGACAGCTTATTGCTTCCTAATTTTCTACATGATTATTCCCCTCCTTGGAATATCCTTTTCCATATTCTTTGCCTCCCATTCATCTTTTAAAATCCATGTTCAATTTTACTTGCTACATTGAGCCCTGATCAATTTTCTTGCCAGATGTTGATTAGTTGCTCTTATGATATTGTCACCTTTATACTTGTCCTTTGGATTTTAGAGGAGATATATTTTGCATTCTGTCATAGGGCTCAGGGTTCTCTACCCTTTCTTTTCTTATTTTTTAAACTAGGTTATTTGTTTAAGATTGATTTCTAAGAAATTTTTATGCCATATATTAATTATTTGTCAGATACATGTCTTGCAAATCTCTTCTGTGGCTTACTTTTTCACCCTGATATCATATGTTTGTTTGATATATAGAGGTTCTTAATTTTAATGTAGCTCAATTTTTTATTTTAGGATTAGCTATTTTGGAGTTTCATGGAAGAAATATTTTTCTACCTACGATCAAGAAGATGTTCTCCTTTGTTAGCTTTTAGAAGTTTTATTTTGTCTTTCATATTTGGGTTTACAAATCCTTCTGGTATTGATTTGTGTGTGTCATATGACGTCAGGGTCCATTTTAATTTTTGTAGAAATACTATCTAGTTGACCTAGTGCCATTTATTGAAAAGATCATCGCTTCTATGCTGTACTGCAGTGACACTATTGTCATAACTTAAGTGACCACTTTTATATTAGTATATTTCTCACTGTATTCTGTTCCTTTGATCTATTTCTTAAACTTGTTCCAAGACCACAGTGCTTTAGTTTTTATAGCTTTATAGTAAGCCTCTCTATTTGGTAGCATGAGTATTCTAGTTTTGTTCTTCTTCAGTATTGCCTTGGCTATTCTAAATCCTTGGCTTTTCTGTAAGAATTTTAGAATCATCTTGTCAATTAAAAAATAATCTGAACTTTTGATTGGTATTATATTGCATCTGTAGACTACTTGAACAGAATTAAACATTACAATATTGAATCTTCCAATCCATGAGTGACATATGTTCCTACATTTATAGTTATAAATACTTTCTTTCAGTGAGATTTTGTAGTTTTCTGTGTATAGGTCTTACACATCACTTGTTTGATTTATTAATGGTTATTTGTTTTTTCTGACATTAGAAATAATATTTGAATATTTTTGTTCTAATTTTTTCTTCTTTGCTAGTGTGTAGAAATACAATATATTTTTCATATTTTGACCTTGGATTCAATGACTTCATAAATTCATTTATTAATTCCAATAGTTTATGTATAGATTATTTGGAATTTTCTAGATATATCATCATATCTGTAACTAATACTAGTTTTATTTTCACTTTTTCAATCCGTGTAACTTTTTGTATTTTTGATTTACCTTACTACATTGCTAGGTCTTCCATTACAATGTTGAATATAGCATGAAATACAAACAGTACTTTCTGTGAAATTTTTTTAAACAAACTACCATTGCAGTTGTAAAGACTTTTATTGTTGCTTATTTAGAGATAATGTATCTTTTTTCTACATCTGTTTTTAAGACTTCCTTTTCATGTCTCATTTGCAGGAGCTTTAATATGATGTAACTGGATGAGGACTTATTTTTTAATTTATTTTTCCTTGACATAGTAGAACTTCTTGAATCTGTCTTGTCTTTCTGTTGCTTTAGAAATATCTCAGCTAGCATCTCTTCAAATGTTGATCCTCCTGTTCTATTTCTGCTCCTGTCCTAAGAATTCTAATTGCTGGTGTATACATCTTTGTTTATTTTTACTTAAGCACATCCCATATAATTCATATTCATTTTTGTATCTTCCATAATTTTCTCCCTGTATATTTCATTCTGGATATTTTCTATAATAGGTATCTTTAAGTCTTAACCAATCCTTTCCTTGAGTATTATTTATTATTAAACTCAACTGTTGAATTCTTAATTCTGATGTTGGTCTTTTTCAGCCATTTAATTTTTTTTAATTTTTTTTTTTAGGTTTGGGATTTTTAAAATTTATTTATTTATTTTTAACACCTTTATTGGAGTATAAATGCTTTACAATGGTGTGTTAGTTTCTGCTGTATAACAAAGTGAATCAGCCATATATATATATATATATATATATATATATCTCCCCATATTTCCTCCCTATCCCACCCCTCTAGGTGGACACAAAGAACCGATCTGATCTCCCTGTGCTATGAAGCTGCTTCCTACTAGCTATCTATTTTACATTGGATAGTGTATATATGTCCATGACACTCTCTCACTTTGTCCCAGCTTACCCTCCCCCCTGCCCGTGTCCTCAAGTCCATTCTCTATGTCTGCGTCTTTATTCCTGTCCTGCCTCTAGGTTCTTCAGAACTATTATTATTATTTTTCTTTTTCTACTAAATATTCAGATTCCATATATATGTATTAGCATACGGTATTTGTTTTTCTCTTTCTGGCTTACTTCACTCTATATGACAGTCTCTATGTCCATCCACATCAGTACAAGTAACTCAATTTCATTTCTTTTAATGGTTGAGTAATATTCCATTGTATATATGTGCCACATCTTTTTTATCCATTCATCTGTTGATGGACACTTAGGTTGCTTCCATGTCCTGGCTACTGTAAATAAAGCTGCAATGAACATTGTGGTACATGACTCTTTTTGAATTATGATTTTCTCAGTATAACAGCCATATAATTCTTGAATGCCTTAATAATAGTTATTTTATTTAAAGTCTATTTCTGATGACACCAGTATCTGGATCACCTATAAATCTATTTCTATTATCTGTGTTTTGTTTTTTCCTCTTGGTGTTTGGTCATTTGGCCCTGTCCTCTTACATGCTTGGAATTTTTGATTGAATGCTGAATATCTAGTATGAAAAGTTGCAGAAGTAATCTCCACTAAAGAGGATTTAGTTTTCTTTAAGTTGACATTTAAAGTAAGGGTAAATCAACTTATTCCATACAGGGATTGAGGTATGAGGATGACATTTAGTCTTACAGAATAGTGGGCTATCTCCAGTTTTCATCTACTTCTAGGGTAACTCTTCTGGGATTTCACTGGAGGTATTTAGAGGAGGCTCTTTTTCTTGGAAGAATCTCAACTCCAATTTTTATCTTCCTAATGTGATTTTCAAAGCTTTTCTTAAGCTTAAAAGAGCTTTCTTAAGCTCTTTACCCTCTTATCAAATTTTTTCTCTTTTGTTTCTCATCCTTTTACTCAGTGAGCAATTTAAGATTTGCCAAATGTCTTTAGGGCAATAACTGCATGGAATCCTGAGTTCAGTTTATCATGATTCCCCTTTCTCTGTGATCAAGTGTCTGTAAGTCCTTTTTACATTGATGGTACTGGAATCCAGTTTCTGTTTTCTTCATCCATCTGAAATTGCTAAAAACTCTTCACCACAGCTTACTGCTTTGGCCTCAGTGCCTTGCTGTGTGAATTGGCAAATGTGAACAAATATTATGTGAAAAAGTGGCAGGAAACACTTGGCTTTCCTCATTGTTTCTCCTTTATCTATGATCTTGGCTCCACAAATTCTGGCTGCCTTTATTTTTGTTTTTTAGCCTTTATTGTTTTCAGAAAGAATGTTGATGTAATATAAGCTATCATAGTCTTGTATTAGAGGACTCCCTATCATTTAATTTAGAATGAATTAGTATGATTAAATATCACAAAATCTGCGTGTGAGAAAAAAAATACACATATCAGATATATATTATTGGAATTAAAAATAAAAATAAAGGATAAGCTATCACTATTTTAAAGATTAGAAAAAATTGTTTAAAATTTATGTCTAGTACTGAAATATAGATATTACTCATTCAACGAATCAGTTAAAGACTATTTTTATTTTACTCTTATTTTAAGAATTTCTAACATGTTTATGAATGGAGACCATCCTATATTTTATTTTCCTCCTCATGCCTTACTTTTCCAACATTTTTCCATGCAGTACACATCATCAAACTCATTATTACAACCATTATCTTCATGGAGTTTTGCCTATCTGAGCTGCAAGTGATAGTCTTGTGTTTAAAATACTACTTAAAAAATAGTATACATGTGAGAATACATTTATGTATAGATATTCTATCTGTGTAAGGATAGATGTTCATATTTACATATATTTTATATGTACATGCTTTTCATCATGTTTAAAATCTTAGAGACTTCTTAAAGCACACTTATAAATGTTTAACTCCATGGGAAATTTAATTGGGTTTAAGTGCTCCTAGGTTTAAAGCCTTAAAAAAAATAACTGTGTATGTTTCTAAAATGGCTTTATAATTATTGTAAATATCATGTATAGCAATATATTATTTAGATATATTAAGTAGCAAGTTTACATATAAATTTTATACATATACTTTTATATTTTAACAATTTCTGTTAAACTTAGTTTTTTAATAATATTCTCTCTTTCCCTCTTTTTTATGGCTGTGCCGCGTGGCTTGTGGGATCTCAGTTCCCTGTCCAGGGATTGAACCTGGCGCCACAGCAGTGAAAGCGCCGAGTCCTAACCACCACCAGGGAACTCCCTAAACCTAATTTTTTAAACAGAAGTATATAATGCCAGATTCTATTCAAAACATCAAGAGGGAAATGAATGGCCCTGAGTGAAACCAAATACAAGAATTTAATAGCATTATATTTGTCAAAGTTATATTCTAGAAAGCATAAGGTTTGGGGAAATGTAGTGTTAATTTTTTCAGATGTATGTTCATTTCACCTTTTTTCAAAAAACATCTGCCACATTCAAAATATAAATGTATTCATTGAGACAAATACACCAGTCTTTTTCTCTTTCTAAGTTGCATTCCAAATAATTTATTTCCGTTAACAATCCAATTTGGAAAACCATGAAGCTCACTTCTAAAATAAAAGGTTGTCATGTCAGCTGCCTTTTTATGTGTTTGTAGAAGTAGACCCATTCTGATTCAGTCATCAGGGCTTTTAGGATTTATTTGCAGTTTCACAGTAGTAAAATCCCTGGAGCTCAGAGTCACAGATTTCCCAGAGCTTATTTTCACGTTTAACATGTGTGTCCACACAGTTTTATTTTTAAGGGTAAGATCAAAGGAATTGAGAGCCCAATTATTTAAAAATACCACTTCAGGAAATGTGACCCAAAGAGTGCACTCATTGACTACACATGTGAAATTCTCCCTTCAGCCTGGAAGTAGAAAAAGTCCTTTTTTTTCTTTTCTCTTTTTTTTTTTTGTTTCCTGGTTACTGCTGAAGAAACTGCTTCAGATTGCTGTAACCTATGTCACAGTATATTCAACTCATGTAATCTCATATTAAGAAGAAACAGTGGCAAGAGAATTTTTAAAATTACACATGTTTATTATGGGGCTTAGCATTTAAAACTGTATTGAACATCTTTACTACTCAGAGGCCAAGAGCTGCTTCCCTGGATAAATCCCTGATGTGAAGACTTTCTAAGTGAATCCCTTTCAACCTCCAGCTTTTCCCCCTCAAAAGCTTAGTAGCGGCTGTCTTCTCTCCTAATCTCCTGTTTTCTTCAGACAAAAAAAAAAAAAAAAAAGTGATCTAAACTGCCCCCTGCAGTTCTATTACCTGATTTCTATATCTTTATTTTGCGTTTATAGTTATTTCCCTCTGCTTTCCAGTACAACACACTCAGTGAGTTGCTTGCCTCCATCCTGTTACCATGTGTCATTTACCATTCTCTCTCTTACTTTTTAATCATTATACTTTCTTAGGGAGTATTTTCCATCAAGCGTCTCTGTTTCTTTATTGCTCTTTCCTCTAATCTCTGCAGTCTGGGTCTGTCTTCCATTCCTCTCTAACCCGGTGCCTCAGATGCCACTGTTGTCCACATGGTCAAGACACGCCATCCACTTTTTAACAGTCCTCAGCCTCCTCCACTTCTCTGTAGGCACTGGCCACCTTTCATCTCTTATCATTGGTTTCTATGATATTTCTCTCTCTTCATCCTTTTCCTGTACTTCTAGTGTTTCTTTATGTCCTTTGATAGCTCTCTTTCCATCTCCTGAAAGTGAACGTTTTAAAGGTTTTAACCCTTGTGTCTGTTCTCTGCATTTTATTCCTTGGTGTCCCTTTCCACTTCCATACCTCCTGCTCTTTACAACTCTGGTGTGAACTGTCTTCTGAACGGTGCCCTTTAATTCTAGCTGACTGTCCGACATCTTTACCTACACGGCTCACTGGTCTTTCAAGTGCAATTATGTTCAAAAGAGTAGCTGGGAGTTTATGAAGCTCACTAAATGTTTTCTCCTGTCTTATCTCTCTGTGAAAGGCATCATCTCTTTCTTAGATACATACCAAGGCCACAGTACCTTGGAATCACATATGATTCATCCCCGTCTCATGTTACACTTCCAGTTTTGTCATCGGGCACTGAGGTTTGGACCTCGGCCATGTCTCCCTCCTTCTAATTCTCTCCATTGCTACCGCCCAAGTTCTGCTCCCAATTTTTCATGGTTAATTGCAACAGTCCCTTTAACTCATCTTGCTACCTAACAATTCGACTTTCTCCAGTACCGCTACAGTTTCTTGCCAGAAGGATCAATATCATCCTTTTCTGATTACAAACCTTTGTGTCTTCGCTTTCTTCAAGTGCCACAGAAACACTGACCACATCCAGAATCTGCCTTCTAGATTTGACATCTGCCATTTTCTGCCTTTAAATATTTTGTCCTTCTCTCTTCCAGAATACTCTTCTCCATCTCTACCTACTAATATTGTGTACATTTTGGGCATCATATCTTACTGTTACATGTGCTAATTTTAAAATATGTCCACAACTCTTCAACAGTCCTCCCTCCAAAAGTGGAGCTGAATTCCCTTCTCCTTGAGTGTGGACTAGATTTAGTGACTCCCTCTAATGAATAGAACATGGCAGAAGTAAGACCAGGTTTTAAAAGACATCTTGTTGCCTCTCACTCTCCTTTGATTTCTTGCTCTGGGGTAAGCTCTGTCATGAGGTCTCCCAGTGGTTTATACAGAGGCTCATGGGGTCAGGAACCAAGAACCCCCTTGGGAGCAGATACTCCTTTTCAGCCAGGCTCAGATGACGACAACCTTAGCTCTGAGTCAGAACCACCCAGTTAAGCTGCTCTCAAAATCTTCACCCATGTAAACTGTGAGATAATAAACGTTTGTTGTATGAAGCCACTACATTTTAGGGATAATTTGCTAAGCAGCAATAGATAACTATTATAGGAAGCCTGATTTGAACCAACAAGATGAGATTAATCCTGAGAATCCTTTTGATTTATACCACTGATTTGTTCCTTGACACACACTCTTTGTATCATGGTTATTTTTTAATAATATTTTATAGTTGGTGTATTAGGGAAAATTTTACAAGTCTAAACTCTTTAATAAACTATGTAAAATACATCAGCACTTATAATATGAACCAAATTTCTGATATCAGTTCAGCCACTTAACACTTCATATCTTGGTTCTAGAGATGGTGTTTGCCATCAACTGGTGGTTCTTAAAAGACTTTCTCAGCATCACAAGTTTCACATTTCCAGCTTTGATATATGCCCAATATCTATGGACCAATTAAAATATTCTGCTTCTACTAAATCAAGTTACATAAAGAACCAATTTCTAAATTAAATCAAAGGTCAAATATCTGAACAAAGTGATGTAGATGGAATGTGACTTTTTATAAAAACCTTCTAAAGTTTAGCACCTAAGATTCTCCTTTGATAATATTTATATGAAGAGAACTATAAAAGGAACCTCCAAGGAGCCCTTTCTTGTGCACATGTGAATATATGTGAGGCCTCAATGTTTATTCCTGTAGCCATTCTACTCCTCTCCATTTTGGAAGTGATTTGACATTCTAATTACTTTAAGTGTGTCAAGTGCTAAAAGATAATTGGTTTCTTGTCACCTTACTCAAATCTAAATCAGTGTGTTTTATGGTGGTCGGAGAACAGCAGTCTTTAATTATTCCATGAAGAAAACTGTTCTTTTCCATTTGGACATTTATATTTTTCTGTTAATTTAGGGGGTTAATTTAATGGTGAGAGAGAAGAGTTCTTTCCAGGCGCATATTTAACTGCGTGTCTTTTGCACTTTAATCTTGTTAAGTGTTGTGACGTATGTAGCCAATGGCCTTCGGTGACTGTGGTGTCCAGTGATTTAAACGGCTCTCCCAGTGTTCCATATCTAAATTCAGGAAGCAATGGATCTGCCCAGAATTTACAAACCCCAAGTCCTAGAAGCACTTTTTTTTTTTTTCTGATAGATGGTGTATGTAGTCTATTTGGATACTGATGAGTCTCTTGATTTTGTTTAGGATGATAGTTATAGGTAAATTAGGGAAATATAATCTACTTTCTGTGACTTAACATATGTGTGTGATGTCTGCCAATAAAAAAACACACATATATCAAAAATGGTACAAATACAATATGGTTTATGCAAGTGTCATGTCTTATATTTGAGGGAACATACTTGAAGAGATTTTAATTAAGAATATGTGTCATCTTAGGGAAGCTAAGAAACAGAACTCTACAGTGGTGTGCCTCAGCCATCTGGTGTTTCAATTAACATTTTTTTTCTTACTGGAATAGAATACAAAACCTGTTTCTTCAGTTTTCAGTAGACATATTAGAAATGGTAGTAGACCCTTGGAATTTAGGCTTCTCATGAAGAAGGGCTTTGTTTGGACAGAAAACTATTAGAAATAAGCAGGGACAAATCTGATGTGATACCTTTCAGAAAGAAACTTCAGAATATGCAAATGTATCTGGCAGCTTAGGGCAGGGATGATGAAGATGGATGTAAACCCTGGATCCCGACTGCCTGGCTTTGAACCTCAGCTCGACCACGCAGCCTTTCCTATGTGTTAGGTATGATGCTACATGCCTAAAAGACTATTTTATTTCATCCTTGAAAAGACTGTGGGGTATGCTTTATTTTCACACTTTTCAGGTAAAGAAACTGAGATTTCAAGAAGTGAAGTAATTTGACCATAGCTAGCATCGTAGTTCCAAGCCTGGAACCTAATTATTGTCAAGGCATTTGCAAATACTTTATTGCCATGGACTCTGTAACTCAGAAGGGGTGTGGGAAAACAGCAACAGTAACATCCAAAATGTGGGTGAGTGAGAATGCGCATTACAAAGGGATATTGAAGAGATGATCATGATGGAGCCTGGACAGGACAAGCTTTGGTTTGTCTGGGGCAGGTGTGTTTTCTTGGGAACAGACCTGGGAATGGAGAGATGCAATACCACATCAAGGTCCCTTCAGTTTTTATCATTTTAGCCTTGCATAAAATACTATTATACTTTGTTGTACTTCCTTGAGATTTTACATATATTTTTATAATACACGGGTGTTTTTTTCCTATTCTCAGGTAGATGTACCAGTTTGTGGTTTTGGCTTTTACCTTCTCAGGCAGTTTGTGTTCAAACATGAGTGTTGCATCAGAGAATTTTAACACACACTCACATATCAAGGCATCATATATTCTGAAAATAAACATGTGAAGTTCACGTTCATAGTTTTTACTTGTGTGTGTTGTAAATGTAGTGTATAATGGTTGTTTCTGTTGAGAGAGGCTTCATCAAAATTAGGGAAAAATGGGTTCTGAAACCAATAACCAATTGCAAAGACCAAAAAAAAAAAATCACTGGTTAAAATATTTTATACTTTATCAATTGCTTAAACCTAAAGTATACACCAACATGTTACCTTTCCAGATGTGACCACCTGTTTATATCACCATCTAGAATGATGCAGAGAACCAAGAAATAAACAAATCAGCCCTAGAACAGCCAAAATAGACATGGCAAAAACGATAGCTTTTTGGTTGAACAGGCCTCCTAGTCCCTTATAGTATACAAAATTCAAATTAGCTCTTAGATCTTCTTTCCAAACCCAGATCAAATTAAAAATATCAAGTTAGATTACAAGGAGCCACACTGACAAGAAAAGAAAGTGTTAGCTTGACATCCTGATAGCAAGAGAGAAACAGTAAGAAGCATACAAACGAATACCATAAGCATAGCCTCATAAGGCCTTAGAATATAACAAGTGTCCTGCCAACAACCTTTAAAATTGTCATTGTCTTAGAGTACATTTAAATAATATCAGATTTAAATTATATTCAGTATACTATGCTTGAGAAGTCAGGGAGGATTTATTCTTTTAACCATTTTTAAAATTGAAGTAGAGTTAATTTACAATGTTGTGTTAGTTTCAGGTGTACAGCAAAGTGATTCAGTTATATATATATATATATATATATATATATATATATATATATATATATATATATATATACTTTTTCAGATTCTTTCAATTATATATATATATACATTCTTCTCCATTATAGATTATTATAAGATATTGAATATAGTTATCTGTGCTATACAGTAGGTCCTTATTGTTTATCTATTTTATATATAGTAGTGTGTATATCAGGGAAGATTATTCTGTATTTAAGAATGCTGTCAATTTAAAATTGATAGGATAAAAACAACTAAATATTTTGGTATTTCAACAACTATCAGGAAAATTTACCTGGTTTGAATTTATACATGTTACCCCCAATCCTTGGAAAGTTCTTCTTTAATAAAAATGAACTGCATTTGTTAAGAATTAAACATAATTTAATATTATAGTCAAGTCTAGATTCTAAGAGGTCGTGTGGAAACAGTACAAATGCAAAATAGTATAAAATTACATTTGACATCATCCTGTTAGTATTTAGTTATATGTTGTCTCTCTGTTTCCTTCACTTGAGTCTTTGCTGTTCTTGTTTTTATTATTATTTTCCTAGTCACCACTGCTACATTCCTTCCCAGGTCCTCTCTTTGAGACCCTTTAGGCTACTTAGTACCTTCAGCAGACCTGGGACAGCTTTACCAGCCAATACTGCTGCTGCACTGGTGTGGAGTAACCCATCACATGACCTGATAATAGAAAACAATAACAACATCTGGAAAGTAGGGAAACCACAGATGGGAAACAGCTTTGGATACCACGATTAATCTGCAATAATATTTGTAATCTTCTTGCTGATAATGAAAGCCTTGATTGCATAGTTGTGTATTCTGTGTAGTTTAAATGTTATAAATAGGAAAGCCCTTAGATGAGATTAAAATTTATGACATGTACTTATGTATTATTGTGTTCTCTACAAATAGAATATAGGGACAGAAGACTCAGAAATTTTCTTACAGCTTTTGACAGAAGTTCTAATACGAATTTTCACGTTAAAAAATTCTGCAGATGTCTGGAGAAAGACAAAAGAACATGAAAACCTAACTGTTAAATTAGCTGTCAAATTCAGGTCGAAGTGCTTAAGCTTTCACTTGGTGAATATTCTGGAACTTCTAGTCACTCTCTTTTTGTCTGAACTAGTAGGATAATGTGACAGGGAAAAAAAGAAAAAAAAAAAAGACATGCAAGTAACACTAAGGCATCTGCCAGAAGAAGAATTAAGCAGGTCACATGCCTACCAGTTCACAGCCATCAATGATTTTGGCTAGCAGGTAGGGATTAGACCTGCATAAAATAGAAATAGTACCTGCACTATTTTCCTAATTAGCACAGAAACCTTTAAATTTAAGGAATTTGGGTGTTGTAATTACAGCATACTCAAGGAAAATAATCAATTATTTGGGCCCGAGAGAAGACCAGAATAAGGAAAACATCCTTCCTTCCTCTACTCAGGGTGGCCTTTCTTAGAAAGGCTAATGTTATTTTCTTCCTCCCCCTTCGGATATTTAGCGAAATGTTTTTGTCTTAAAAAGGGTTTCCAAGGATCTAATATGACATTCTCTGTATATCCCCTGGTAATTAAACCTGAAATGAACCAGAAGCTTCTGACAAAGTTAAGCCTGCCTATTGTTTCTGTCTGATGTTCTTTCCGCCCAGGCTATCTCTAGCTCAGAGAAAAATTCTCTGCCAGCCCCGCAGCCGTGCAGGAAGAACAGGAGTCCCTGGGAGGCTCATCGCTAACTCTGTTCAGGTGTGAAGCAGGCTTGGAGATGCTCTACATTTGGCAGAGACTGAGACACAGAGATGGCTGGTCTTTGTAGGTCATTTGTTACTTGTGGAGAATTGGGAAAAAGGCCAGAAAGAATGACATGCAGCCCATCACCAGTTCACACCAGCGTCTCTGGACATTGCCACCTGAGTGTCCCATGCACCCCAAACTTAGTACTTCCCCAGCTGAACTCCTATCTCTACCCCACTTCCAAATCAGATGTTGCATTTATATTTTCTGACTGTATCACCATCTTAACATGCATTCAAAACAGTAACTCAGCTATACTCCAATATAAAATAAAAATTTAAAAAGAACCAAAGTACTCAAAAGAGTAACCTTGAAATCATTTTAACTCCTTCTCTCATGTATCTTTCCCTACCCCCATCCAAATTTTTATCAAGACATGTTGGTTCTTCCACGAAGATGTGCAAGTGCCCAGTGTCATCTGCTCAACTTCAGGTTTGCACGGTCTCTTATCTGGACTGATTTGGGAACCTCTCTTCTGTTCTTTTAAAGTCATCTCTCCTGTTGATTTCTTCTTTACCTTCATGTTTTAGTTAACACACCTCTGCTAAGTATTTCCTGAACTTCCCAGGTTCTCTTAGTATTACTTTCCATGCTCCCATGCACATCTTTTTAGCCCTTAATCCTGCTGTGATTCAAATCTTTGTTTATGCCTCTGTTTCTCCAACTAAACTTTAAAGTCCTTGAGAAAGGAACTTTACCTTGTATACTTCAAAATACCTAGCACATAGTGAATGTGCAGCATATTTCTTAAACAAAAATGAGAAATAGAAAAGTGAGTTCAGATTTGCCATGAAATCCGAAATCAGCGGTATAAATTGATAAAGTAGGAATTAGGAAAGCCTTATTGTTATATTTTAAATAGATATTACATACAGCATTTGTGTGAATGGGAGAATAGGTTCAAGGTTTTTCCAAACATTTCCTTTTTTCAGCATTTTAGAAATTGCATGCAAGGATAACTTGCACTGAGATTTTAGGATGTAGTAGTAAATGCAGCAACTGGAAGCCTGAGTCAAAATACACATTTTGTCCTTTGTCATACCCAATACTTACAGTGCTCTCTTTTCTTGTGTCTGCCAGTGTTCTGTTCAAAAACTCAGGGAAATTGCCAAACTGAATGCTGTTCAAATTTTCATGCTCAGATTTTGGTGACTGAAGACAAATTGAGCTCCAGGGCCCAAATGACCCAGAGCACACTTTTTAATCATAATGAAATGAAACGATTTGGATTAAAACAAACAAAACTCAAACCTGATATATAAAATAGGTTAAAAGAGTTTATCCCATGATAGTTTATAAATGTTTACAAAATGCAGTATCACATTTAAAATCAACTAAGATTTTGCGAAAATGCACATTTGATGTGTACAATGCAATTATGTACACAAAGTTATTCATGTAATTAATATTGTAACATACTTCACCTTAATGGTGGGGCTTACAGCTTTTAGCATCTTCATGTAAATACAGGGCACGACTTGAAAGCAGGAGCAAAGAACTTACCTCTCTTTAGATCGTTGCCTTTCGGTGGATGGAGAGATGGGAAGAGAGTGAGGCATCCCCAGCCTCATCCCACCCCTGTGGAAGCAGAGCAGAATCTGTGGGGGGCCTTTTCAAAGTGATCATTCACAGCCTGGGGAGGGAGGAATCTCCATGTGTAAAGAAAATTTTCACTTGTTGGGAGTGTGGTATTCTTGAAGAATATTGAGGCAGAAAAAGTGAGAGTGCTATTGAAGAACGAAGTCAGCAGTTGGTATGATTTCTGTTTCATACTTCAAAAGCACCAAAAATAAAACAGTTTTTGTATTTTTACATACTCAAGTGAAGCATTCATAAAAATAATAGTTTTGGTGCCACAGATTCTGCCTTTGCTATTAATCAAGTAAATGTTGATGACTCAGGGGAGAAAAAGCGCATGTCACTGACAACATGTGTATATATATGTATATATTTATACATGTGTATAACAAATATACATAGCAAATAAAATGCTTGATTATGGAGGCTGAATTGACTCTGTGCTTGCAGCTAAATGTCAGCATGCCTCAAATAAGTTCTTTTAAAAAGCAGGAAACTGAGAGATTCCAAAACTGATGAGCATGATGGGCCATCCCATTGACCTTGTAAGAATGGCTGGGAAATGTGCGTGCAAGACCACACGTGTAACTGCACTGGCATACTCAACACTCAAAGCATCTCTAATTGTGTATTAGGATATTAAAGGACAATCATAGGTCAAAATTTAAATTTTTCAATAGATCATGACACTTCTTTGCCACCTGTCAACTTTACTGATTTACTGAGTTGTTGGCAACAAAAGCTATCGTTGACATGTGTGAAAAGAATTGAGAATCTGCCTATATATCTCACCAAATCAGTATTCTTGAATAGTCTACAAAGAAAAAGGCTGAAGCTTAAAGATGACACGTCTCAGAACTCAAGTTATATTTATCCTGCTTTTTAGGCTATCCTCCTCGGGTTCTGTTGCTCTCCTCTTAATATATTTACCACGTTTTCCTAGACTGGAAATACCACCAGGACTGGGGAATTGGGTAACTATGTAGCTCAATATAGAATCTCAGTCAGTAATACTGTATCAGGTTTACAAGGTTGCTCACCATTATAAAAAAATGTGTATTGTTATCCTCTTGAAACAAATATGGTGAAAGCCTGTTACAATAAAGCAAGTAGATGATCAATCGTCTTATCCCCTGTAACCATTATGTTAAATAATTTCCTGTCATAGGAAAGACTATATAACATATCATATACTCAGCTGAAGAAGTTTTTAAAAATGTGGTGACACAGCATTACCATGATATAGAAAGTTAATAAAATGACTTATGTAGGTTCTCATAAATATAGCATTGCTTTCTTTATTCTGGCCTTTAATATTGAACATAAAGGAAAGAAATAACAGTTGCTGCTGAAGTTAGGCTGTTGAGGCACTAAGTTCTACCTTGGAATGACTTTGAAGAGAAGTCAGCATTTTACATTCAGCTCATTTTTATTAGCCAGATTTATAAAGAAATTATTTAAGGTAATTAAGCACTTTAACTCTGACAGGCTGATGCTGTTTAGTGACAGGTGTGTCATTGGTGAGGCAAGCCACCTGATTTGACAGACTATACAGTCCAGGAGTCATCCCTCCTCGGCCTCCTTTTCAAGACTTAGAAACCAGATGTCTTCCCAGCCCTGGGTCTTTCTTATTTAAGGAGATTAAGACTGACTTCATTTTCATTCATGATTTGTGAATTTGCCACCATTTGCTTGAATCACTTTCAGCACAGTTTTTATGTTTTTGTTTTTTGGTTTTTTTTGGGGAGTGTAAAATGTTTCTTTTTATTTGGTGCAAAAAATTATCTTTGTAGTTTATTACCATTATTTTTTCTTATATCTTTTTTCTTTTTTTAAATATTGGAGTATGGTTGATTTACAATGTTGTGTTAGTTTCAGATGTACAGCAAAGTGATTCAGTTATACATATACCTATATCCCTTCTTTTTCAGATTCTTTTCCCATGTGGGTTATTACAGAGTATTAAATAGAGTTCCCTGTGCTATACAGTAGGTCCTTGTTGATTATCTATTTTATATATAGTAGTATGTACCTGTTAATGCCAGTCTCCCAATTTATCCCTCTCCCTACGTTTCCCCTTTGGTAACCATACGTTTGTTTTTGTGTTTCTTCTTTCATCCACCTCCTAGCAAAGGGGTTGCCTTATTGGATCAAACATTGTGTCTTCTGTTTGTGTCTTGTCCCTGACATTGACATCCAACTGCATGATGTGAGATAAAATAATCCTGTTCCCCAAAATGGAAGACAATGTCCCCAAGTCCCCCCCCTTCTATTTCAGAGCTCTGAATCTACAACTCATGAATTCACTTTTAGGAATCCTGGATCATATTTCCATTGTTTTGATTCTGCCAACTTCCAGAGGTAGACATTTCCTAAGTCCAATATCTATCATATGGAATTTCTTCTTATCTGGGGATTCATTAGTAGGAATTGACTGCCATGATTTAGTCTTCAGCTCTACTATGATCTTAGTCTCTCTGAGAACTCTGTCAGTTTGTCATTATTATTGGGGAGGCTACGTGCCCTTCTTAATCATTACAGTTATCTTGTTTTTGACAATTTCCAAAACTTTTGTATGGGTTCTAAGATAAAAGAACTGTAGAATTCTGAGCAAACCTCCTTTACTTTGTCCAAGAGTTAAATTGTCCTTTCATTTTATTTCTAGTTGTCTACTAGTGATGTCCAAAATCTTATCTATGTATAACCTGTAGCTCATGCACTCAGGCAGAAATAAGTCTCATTAGGACAGAATTTTTCAAGGAGTGCTGGTTACTATATTTGTTGTCTCTGTACACAAGTGTCTTGAGGGGCTCTTTAACTTCAGCCTTTAGGATATAACAAGACGATTTGATCAGAGTGACTGAACTCTCACTATGTAAGGTGAAAATTATATAGTTTGATTTCATAAATATTTAAAACAAATACATTTTGATAATCAAAAAAAAATAGAACTAGTCTCACTTATAATAATACAGTACAAGAATAAGAGGAAAGGGCTTCCCTGGTGGTGCAGTGGTTGAGAGTCCGCCTGCCGATGCAGGGGACACGGGTTCGTGCCCCGGTCTGGGAGGATCCCACATGCCGCAGAGCAGCTGGGCCTGTGAGCCATGGCCGCTGAGCCTGCATGTCAGGAGCCTGTGCTCCGCAATGGGAGAGGCCACGGCAGTGAGACGCCCGCGTACCGCAAAAAAAAAAAAAAAAAAAAAAAAGAATAAGAGGAAGATAGAAAACAATAAAAATAACCTGAAATAAATTTGGTGATTACGATTGAAGATTTTTTTCTATGTATATATTTCAGTCAATGGGTTTATATCCTACAAACTGCTTTGAACCTGGCTTATTGTCACCACTGTTTTCCATTATATGGATGTACTATAATGTCATATTATCTATTGGGCATGTAGGCTGCTTACAGATATATGTAGTCATAATGAGTGCAGGGTTGAACATGAAGGTGTACATCTCTACCTTTGAGTACCACCTCTCTTAGGATGAGTCCAGGGAATTGCCCTGGTGGGAAAAAGGATGTGGTTTGGTACCTATTCACTGTTAAGAATGTTACCAGATTGTCCCCTAGGAAAATTGTCTCAATTTACACAACTGCTGAGATTTTCTCTCACCACCTGCCGACATGGAGTGCTGTCAATCACTTCAGTTTTTTGACAGGCTGATAGGTAAAACATGACAGTTTAATTTGTAATACTGTCTGTTACTGAGATTTTGTGCTACATTTCTTATGTTTATTGGCCCCATGTCTTGGCTTCAGTCATTTTTCTATTGGGGTACTAGTCTTTATTTTCTTATTTTCTATCCCTATTAATGTAATAACATTGTTCTTTCTCAACTGTTTGAAAATCATCTTTAACAGAATCTTGATTACAGTATATTTTTTAACTCATTCTTCTTTACTTTTCCTCCGTCTCTTTCTACTGGTCTAGCTTTTATATGCCAGTAGCATACTATTTATTCTAGCATAAGAGTACACTTTCAATTACCCTTTTCTTTGAATTTTTCTATGTACTCACGTTTTATTTTCCAGGTGAATATTAGAATCATTCCTCTATATGCTTATGGATCATGCATGTATAGCATAGGTTCTAATGTCACTTCCCAGCTCCTCCTCACTGAGGAATTAGTGTCAACCCTTATCCTGTGTGACAGGGGAAGAGTTTTTTGTTAGGCTGAAACTGTCCTGGGCACCCTAGATGGTTACTGTCTCACTCCATTTGGCAAAGATATTTGCTTCTTATTTTAAGGCTCCTATGACTAATCACAAAGTTTAAAGTCTTTGTTTACATATTGTTCAATGTCCAATTGTTAAGTAATAAGTCAGTGCTCTTAAAAAATCATAAGTAAAAGACTATTTCTCTCTCTTCTAAAATGTCTATATTTAGCTGGTCTTCTCAGATAATTAATAGTGTTAGGGAGTGATGGTCAGTACATATGCTGATACGCAGAGAGTTATCAACAAGTCCAGCTGAGCAAACAAAACTTGTCCAAAAGCAGTGAGTAGCATTATCTTCCAAAAGTCCTAAGGGACCCTGTTGAGTGAGTTCACAGATATTACCATTTCTACCTAGAAGTACTGTTGTCCAAAGATTACATCTTGTTCTAACCTTGATTATTGCCTCCCCACTTCTTTCTAAGGTGAGATAAACACTTCTCCACTGGACCCTGACCCCGTCCTCCAGCCTGGATTTAATGCCTCTTGGGATCTGGCAAAGAATGAGAGCTCAATGCACTTTTTTTAAATTAAAAATAAGCAGATGGATGAGATCCCACCTCTACTCATTTCAGACTTCAGTGTTTGTTCCATGGGTGGGCCAAAGAGATTCTGGCTGTTAAGACATTAGACTGAGGTTCAGAGATGGAGTCAGTAGACACCTTTAGCACTAGAGCCGTGGTGCCAGGAAACAGTGAGAACCAGAGTATAGCTCCGGCTCCAGGAACCTCATGCAAGCCAACGTTGGCAGAGTGGCCGTGGGAGGCAAAAACTGACTTTTGGGAAAGGCAGGCAGTAAAAAGAAGCAAAGAAAATGTATATCCAGGGAAATAGAGAAAGAGGGAAAAAGAGACCAAGAGAAAATGAGAGGTTCCACATATAAGCAATGTCATATGATATATGTCTTTCTCTTTCTGACTTTATTCACCTAGTATGGTAATCTCTAGGTCCATCCATGTTGCTGCAAATGTCATTATTTTATTCCTTTTTATGGCTGAGCAATATTCCATTGTATACATGTACCACATCTTCTTTATCCATTCATCTGTTGATGGACACTTAGGTTGCTTGGCTTTTGTAAACAGTGCTGCAATGAACATTGGGGTGCATGTCTCTTTTCGAATTATGGTTTTCTCCGAATACATGACCAGGAGAGGGATTGCAGGATACAAATGAATTTATATACAAAACAGAAATAGACCCACAGACATAGAAAACAAACTTATGGCTACCAAAAGGGAAAGGGAAGTAGTAATAAATTAGGAGTTTGGGATTAACATATGCACACTGCTATAATATAAAATAGATAAACAACAAGAACCTACTGTATAGCACAGGGAACTATATTCAATATCTTATAATAACCTAAAATGGAAAAGAATCTATATATATATATATATATATATATATATATATATATATATATATATATATATATATATATATATATATATAATCTGAATCACTTTGCTGACACCTGAAACTAACACAACACTGTAAATCAACTATACTTCAATTGAAAAAAAGAAAATGAGAGGGAGGAAGAGAAAAGAGGAAGGGGAGTGTGGAGGAGGGGACATTAGTGACCTGTAAGGAGAATGAAGGAAATCCTGGGGAAGCCTGGAAAAGACCCCCAGAGGCAACAGACAAATGGGAAGCAGGAGTGGCAGAGCTGGGGAGTGGCTGCCAGCCATGCTCCAAAGGTCACCTGCTTCGGAATAAAATTCTGCGCTTCCACCAAAGTGAGAGAGGTGGAGAAAAGGACAGGTTATTGGCCACAGACAAAATGGAAGGCTGTGAAGCAGATTGAAATCACTGTGGGCTCCAGCTGTGCCTCTTCCAGCTTGTGCCACGATGACCAGTGCCTGGGATTCTCGCCTCAGAAAACAGCTTCCCTCCCTTGTTCTAAGATAAAGCTCTCCGTGGGTGTGTCTTTGTGCTGAAAGGACTAAACTGAAAATCTGAGACTTGTTTCAACTGACGTTCCTGTTTTATCTCTATGGAGTACTGAAATTCCATTTAAATAGAATTTTCAAAAGATCACAAAGTACAGAATGTCTGGTTCAATTTAGAAATAAGCTAGGTCATTTATTCTATTAAGAGCATAAAAAAGTCCCAGAACCTGTGACAATGATCCCATATAGGTAATGTACATGGGCTGAATTAAGCTGGTGATTTTGTTACCGAATAAGGTTCAGCTTCTCACTGCTCAAAAATCAGTGGGGGTGTGGGGGAGAGAGAGACAGAGACAGAGAAATGTTGGTAGAAAGGAAAGTTTCTTTTAATCAGAATGCCGTCAGTCTGGGGAGAAGGTGGACTTGTGTTCCCAAAAAAACAACTCCAAAGATTCTGCTCAACCTTGAAAGTTTTAAAGGGAAACAGGAAGTAATCTCAGTTAATCACTGGGATAGGGCGTCAGATTGGTCCTCATACCCCACTGTGCACAGGCATGTATGCAGCTTTATTGCCTTCTTGTGATTTTTCTTTAGATGTTATCTTGTTCACACTGTTCGTTCTCAAGATTACTAAAGGGGAAGTTAGGGAAGATATCTAGTCATCTGTTAATTACTTATTCTTCATTTCTACTTCTTTAATCTATGGAAGGAACCAACAGATTGAGTCAGGTATTGTGTGATTAAGGTTTGAAAGGTGTGCTAGGGCCAGAGATGAGTAGGGCATGGGGGTGCCTGGTGTAAGGTTAGTGACAAGACAAAAGGGGCCCCTGTGGAGAGTTCTTTCCTGCCAGAAGCTGCTTATACTTCCTTATCTATTTTATCTGATTTTATCATCTAAATTTAAATTAAGAAAAATATCAACTTTTTTCTAGACTTAGAATTCAATATAGTATAGAGTCAAAGCAAAACAAGTTATTGATTATTCCCACAGTTAATAGGTGATTTTATATATATGGTGATTTGATATAATGTTGCTAAGAACTATCTCTAAGACCTGATAAAATATTATAACTAAATAACCACATACTGTAATATCCATTCACAGGTATGGCAAGTATTATGCAATCTCTTTCATCCAATGTATATGTATGAACCTTTTTGATTAGACATTCTTTCTGGTTATATTAAAATTCACCTTGTTTTATGAAGTGCCCATTTCCATTATATTCTATTATTGTAATGTGTTTAGGGTAAACAGGAGCATCAAATATAAAGCTCATTACAGATATGTGGAGAAAGCTTACTTTTTAATATGTGCTATGCATCTCTTTTCAGGCAGTGCCTTTTCTTGAATGCTGGTTAATGGTAGAAAAACACAAATGTTAGAAACATATTCCAGACTTTTTTTGTTGTTTCTTCTGAGTAGTAAAGCCATTATCTAGATTAGTCTTATTATATTTTTAATTAAACTGAAGAAGATTATTCCCATCATTGTTTTATTCAGTCAAATGTGATTTAAGAATGTGTTTTTTTTTCTTAGATAGTGTAATATTATTTACTGATCTCAATCATTTGGAAACATTACCATGGTAGACAACCAAATGACTCCAAAGCATTGTTCAATGTGACTGAAATATATAAGTAGAAGACGCCAGTGTGGCTGACATTTCTGAGTGATGTCATAGCCCAGTGAAGTTCTCTTAAGTTCCTTATTCTCTTTACTCCCATTTGATCTTGATTTTCAACTTCTGTGTCTAGCATCTCATAAGCTTGCAGCATGAGGAGCCGATGGCCTGAGATGGAAGAAGTAGAGGAGAATTCTCAGTGATATTTTCATAGGGAATCTTTTATGAAGTTTTTTTTTTTTTAAGAAGCCTAGTATCTCAGAGTTTGAAAGCACTTCAGAGGTCAGAGTTGATTTAATTCATGCCTTTGCTCAACAAATGAATTTTTTTTTTGGTTAAACACAGGACCAAACTTCAGAGAATGTATTAAGATTTGAAGGAATCTCAGAAAAGAGGCCTAATGACATAAATGTTATGATGACATATTTAGCTTGAGTCACCATATGATTTTTATCAAAGGAAGGGCATTGAACAGATGTGACATAGAACCTGTCATGAAAGAAAATCCATTACTTATTTAAGGCTCTCCTTTACCAAAATTTGGAGGAAGAAAAAATTAATGGACTTTGACACTTGTGAAATATGAGGCAGCTCTTGCTACTTCATTTATTGACCAAATGGAAATCTCTGCCTTCTTGGCATTTCATGAGAAAAAAAAAAAAAAAAAAGCCTGGCAAATGCTGGCAAAGATTCTGGTAAAAGTTAGTCTACTAATAGAATTGTATTCAGTGATTTCATTGACCTTCAAACCCCTTATAGTCTTATCCCACTTTATTTTTTCTTCCATTTCTTTAGTAGAAACTAAGCAATTTCTTTCATGAGCCATTCTTTTACTTTTGCAGTATGGTTCCTTATCTGGCGAGATTCTTCCATTTTGAGAAATATCCCTAGAGCACAGTTCTGCCACCAAGAACTCCTTTAAATGCTCTGAAACCTGTCTTATTTAAAATATTCTATATATTTTATTATATGTTTTATTTTGATTACTTGATTTTTAATTTTTAAATTAATTAATGAGACGGATTTTTCAAATAACCATTTTTCAGCTATACTTTTTAAGAAAAAATATCTAGCCATAATTTTCATATCTCATATAAGTTGTGCGTGTATTGAAATCATCCATAGTGGCTTATATACATTTTCCTCTCAGTTTTACTGAGATAGAATTGATGTACAGCACTGTATAAGTTTAAGGTGTACAGCATAATGATTTGAGTTAACATACATCATGCAATGATGACCACAATAGGTTTAGTGAACACCCATCATCTCATATAGATACAAAATTAAACAGAAAAAAAGTTTTTCCTTGTAATGAGAACTCTGAGGATTTACTCTCAATAACTTTCATATACAACGTACAGGAGTCTTAATTATATTTATCAGGTTGTACATTGAATCCCTTATATTTTTTATCTTAGAACTAGAAGTTTGTATCTTTTGACTACCTTCATCCAATTACTCCTCCCCTCTTCACACCCCATCTGCTGCCTCTGGTAACCACATATCTCATCTCTTTTTCTATGAGTTTGTTTTTGAAGTATAATTGACCTACACTACTATGTTAGTTCCTGGTACACAGCGTAGTGATTTGATATTGCTATACATTTCAAAATGATCACCATGATAAGTCTAGTTACCATCTGTCACCATACAAAGATGTTACATAGTTATTGGCTATATTCTCCACACTGTACATTTCATATCTGTGACTCATTTATTGTTTTAACTTAAAGTTTGTACCTCTTAATCCTCTTCATCTATGTCCCTCCCCTCAACCCGCTCCTCTCTGACAATGACGTGTTTTTTCTCTGTATCTATGACTCTCTTTCTGTTTGGTTATGTTTGTTCATTTATTTTGTTTTTTGGAGTCTACATGTAAATAATATCATATGGTATTTGTCTTTATCTGTCTGACTTATTTCACTTAGACTAATACCCTCTAGGTCCAACTATGTTATCATAAATGGCAAGATTTAATTCGTTTTTTTATGGCTGAGTAATATTCCATTGTACATGTATATCACACTTTCTCTTGATGGACATTTAGGTTGTTTCCATGTCTTGGCTATTGTAAATAGTGCTGCAAGGAACATAGGGATGCATATATCCTTCTGAGTTATTCTTTCTGTATTCTTTGGATAAATAACCAGGCATGGAATTGTTAGATCATATGGTAGCTCTATTTTTAAATTTTTGAGGAGTCTCCATACTGTTTTCTATAGTGGTTGCACTAATTTACATTCCCACCAATGGTGCACGAGGGTTCCCTTCTCTCCACATCTTCACTAACACTTATTAATTTGTTTTTTTGATGATAGTCATTCTGACAGGTGTGAGGTGGGTTTTATATACATTTGGAATAGAACCTCTCAGATTAAGATTCTATCCCATAGTGGCTCAGATATAGCTTGAGATAGACTGTAGAGACAAAGTAGAATTTAATACTAGCTTAACCCAATGATAATATTATGGAGATTGTCAGAACTTTTAGACAAGATTCAGAACATAGGGTAAAGTTGTATTTCAAGAATGGAACCCTGCATCAAACTATTCTTTGCCTCTCACTATTGATGAAGCATTAACCACACCTCTGGGACCAAACTGGATTCTACCAAAAGAGATGGTCTGGAACCAAGTTCTTGAACCTCCTCAGGTATACACATTTTCCCCTGATTCAGGCAGGGTCTGGGGGCATATGGCCTGATGGCAGAGTACTGAACTAGAAGAAAATCAGTTCTAGCCATTGTTTCATCATTTACTGTGTGATCTTAAATAAATACTTTAGTTTCCATGATCTTTAGCTTTTTGTTGCTGATGTCACTCGTGTGAAATACTATTTATCCAGCCCAACTCAAATGAGCCATTTTGAGAAAGATGATTCTTACTAACACCTTCCACAGTGCAAATGTTATTATTCTGCACTTACTAGGACCCGTGATTTCTACCTTTATTATCTGTGCCATTTAGGATAGATTTCAGGACATAGTTCATTTGAATACCAGACAGATGATCCTCATGAGTCGTCTTGCTATTTCATACAGGTGTACATACATAAAATATTGCCCAGTAACAGAAGACCAGCAAACACAGTAATAACATCAGTCCATGTGTTCCAACCCACCTCCTTCCCAGACTTGGTAAATTGTAAATGAAAAGTACCATGAAAGATTTCTGAGACAGTGCTTTATTTAGAAAATGATAGGAATCTTTAGGAATTCAAATTAGAACTGTAAATATTCATTTAAAAATTTGCTTGTTTACTATTTGAAAATAGCTATATTTGATGCTTTAGAGAAAACATGAATAATTTAATAAATTTTATTGAGTTGTATTGTTAAGTTGATGGGGATACAAAATGACTAAGGTGTATTTTCCCCACCCTCCACTAGTTTATTACTCCCTTGAAAGTAATAAGTGAGCCACAAGGCTGATGAAATAAATGCTATGCTAAATGTATTAAACACCATAGATGGAGCATAAGTTGGGATGCCGTTTATTTAGGCTCAGGGAATTAGCAGAGGCTTTGTGAAAGAGGTCTGCAGGTGAGCTAGGCCTTGAGAGATGAATTGGATTTTCATAAAGAAGGAGAACATGGGAGTTTAGACAAAAGGAACTGCACAAGCATGACGTGAAAGCACGTGGCCATCAGAGTGGGATGCATGGAAGATGCAGTGAAGCATGAAACGAAGAAGAAAAGGCATTCAGATTGTGATAGACCTTGCATGCCATTGTAAGGAATTTACATTTGATTCTATAAATTACATATTTTTAAATAGTCTGAATGATGGCTGGAAATTTGTAACATTGGAAGCCAGAAGCTTTCTCCTGAATCCCAGACCCTGACAACCCACAGCCTGTAAGGGTTTCCATGTGTCAGAGATGACTGACACTCAATAGACCCAAAGCCAGCCTCCTCCTTTCCAACCTCCCAACTGCCTGTGTCTATCATTGACGACACCAACCAGTCAGTCATTCAATCCAGAAATCTGGAAGTTATCCGGAAGTATATTCTACTCATGACCCCACCATCCAGCTGCCGGTCACATTGTATTTTTGCCGCCTACTTCTTAAATATCTCTGAAACCTGGCCTCCATTCTACATCCCTGAGTACATTATCCTCTATCCCCACCCACCTCAGATCTGTTTTCCACCTTTCTCTGCCCCTCTTTGCTTTTCAAATGCTGATGCCATAGACTGCATCACCTGGGTGTCCTTGCCACCTCCTCCCTGATCAGGAAAGAATGCTCAGTGGGAGGTGCCAGCAGGAGAGTGAACACCAGCAGGAGAGAAGTTTATTTGCTGTTTGTTTTTCTCTTGCTCTCTCCCTGTTTGTCTCTATAGTCAGTTCCGTTAACCGTACCCACACTTCTGTAAATATTTTCATTAATTTCTCAACACTGAAAACTCTTAGGGAAATATATTTTCTTGGCAGACCTCTGGATGATATAACCTACTTTGCCAATCAGGTTCTGGACCTTTGCAGCAGATTCCTAGTCGGTCCTTCTGTGTTCAGACTACATTCTTCACACTGCTTTGGAGAACTGTCTTTTCTGAACATGTGATGTTATGACTGTTTGTTAATAGGAGAATATTCTAGAATGACAAATATATGGCATACACATTACATAAATAATGTCAGTTTTGTAAAAATTATGTATATACCAAGAAGAAAAGAAAATGCCATTGTCCCTGGCATAATTGTGAAATTGTTGCAATTTTCCCTTTCTTAGTCTGTTTTTTTTTGTAATTTTTCCCCTGGAGGTAGAGAGAACGAGACAGATAATCAATCACTCTCTCTCTCTGTCTCCCTCTCCCCTCCCCATGTGTGTGTGTCTAATTATGAGAAATATTTTACACATTTTTTTCATGTCATAAGAATGTTGCTAACCACTTGTTAGTTTACTTTCTGATCCAGATACTAGAATTGAAAGAAATGCTCCTAAATTTTACTTAGGAAGTTTGATTTCAAAGGATAAAAGAGTAATCTAGCATTATGTCTAAAAAAACTGTGAGATGATCTTTTAACTGAATAATTAGCCTATCTGAGAAAGTGTGGTTGGAAATCTTTTCTAGATGTTCATGAAACTTTAATTTCTTTAATTTAATTTAATTTAATTTGAAACTAAATAGGTCATTGACAGTGTTCCCTCCTATCAGATCATTAAATTCACGAGAGCGTTCTGCATACCCCTTTTCTACACTCTTCTCAGAGGACAGATTCCTTTGGTCTCCTTATCAATCCGCAGGCTTTCTGTTGCCTTTGATCAGCTCAATAATAAAAGCTTAAGTTTAGATTTCTTACTGAACTGCTTCATATTTTAAAGATTTGGATATATTTTTTCTTTATCTGAATGTTTTAATGCTTATCCAGTGTACTTTTCTTTTGCCATTTGATCTATTTTCAAAAATTAAGTCTCAAGAAACCCAAATTACAGACATATTTAAGTTGTTTCAAAAATATTTCACTGGCCCAGATTGAAACTCCAACTTGAATTTTGTTAGAATGGAAGTACATTTTTAATATTATTTGTGTCCTTATATGTAAAAGATGAAATTATTTGGCCTTTGGAAATACTTAGAGTTTAAATGACTTTTCAAATGTCATTTTCCAAATTTGGTATAAGAACCAAATTTAATGTATTACTCCAAGAGAATTTTTGTATAGTTTTTCTCCTCTTTTGTCCTCATCTCATTCTATTCCTCTTCTTTAATCATTAATTTCCATTTTGCCAAAATCTATAGCTTTACCAGCTGCTTGAGGATATAGTTATATGAAACATATTTTATTTTTCAATAACATATTTATGTAGAATATTAATCAAGGGTGATATGTAAGGACATGTACCTTCCTTAATTTTACAGATAAAACAATTTGGTTTAAGTTAATAAAAATGTTTGGAATAAATGTGACTATTTCAGCTTTTGATAAAGACAGTTTCCTTTTGATAAAACCTCAAATTTCAGATATAAAATATGTAATAAAGTGAAACAGACTTTCAACCTAGAATTCTGACAAGTTCCTTCTTCTGAACTTATGTAAGGAAAATAAATAAATTATACTTTAGAATTTTCTCAGCAGAGAAAGGGAAGATTCTCACAAAGAGATTTTAATCATATTAATGAAGACTTGAAAATAACATAGTTGCTAGTAAAATAGGAAACCTGCATCTTGTTTCTGTAGCCCAGTTGAAAAACATTTGCTGTTTTGTGCCTGTATATTGTTTATCTGAGGAGAATGAGTATCATTAGGTGTTCAAAATACTTAAGAAACCTGGGAGAGGGATTATTCAGGGAATATTCTAGGTAATGCGGTTAACGTTTTTCAATTTAGCTTGATGAGCCCCTGAATATTAAATTATTTCCCCTGTCTCTTAGCTTTTAGAATGACTCTTCCCTACCACCAAAGGTATGTGTCCTTTCAACTTTCAGGCATCAAAAGTGAAAAATAATACACAATTCTCAGAAGCTAGTGGTGAAAAAAAAATATCCAAGAGAGAAAAGAGAGTAGTAGAGTTAAATAAACAGAGGATTAGGTGCATATAACTTGACTATAAAGACATAGGAAAGACATACTAAATGCAAAAATGCTACTGCAATATTTCATAACTTTTGTGTAACTCCTTGATACCTTGATATTCAAGTTTCTTATCCAGATGGAAATTACTATTGAATAAGTAGGACCTGTGGTATTTTTGCCATGTGGTACGTTTGATTTTTTTGTCAGGTTAATTAATTGTTGACATTAAAGTAACACAGTTATTGCTCAAGTAAATAATGCAGCCTCTTAAAACATGAATAGAAAGTTTTGTTCTGTTTTGTTGTAATTGTTGTTTTAATTATTGGGGAATATTTGGTTAAGGCCAATGCTATAAATTAAGAAAATAATGGCTTGAAACATGTGAAATACTTTACTAATCTCTTTAAATTAGGGACTATAAAATTTTCTTCAAATATAACAAAATGTCTATTATTCAAACTCTGTTATCACCCACATTTTTATTAATAGTAACAACTATTCAGTGATCCTTTGTCATGTTCTTATACTATGTAACATCCTATACCATGGGCCACTTATTACAGACTTGATATACAACATCTCAATTTTCCCAACAATCCTACAGAATAGGAGTTATTCACTTGATTTTATAGATGAGAAATTTGAGGCTCAAAAAGTTTATGTTCTTCTCTTAGTTCACCTCGCTAGAAAAATGACAGAATCAGAGAGATATGTAGGGACAGATATTTGTGAAAGTAAAGGAAACACTGAAGAGTGACTTAGGAAGAAGGAGTACAAAAATAAAGGGGAAATTTAGCAAGGATGATATCTTAGCTAAAAAGATAAAAATAGAAAAGAGTGAGAAAAAGGCATACGATGGATGGAGTGAACGTTTAGATAGTTTCTTGATTACCTATCATCTAGCTTTGGAAACTTTCAAACGTATATAAAAGAAGAGAGAATATAATGATTCCTCATGTACCCACCACCCTGTTTCATTAATTATCAACTTGTGTTCAATTTTGTTTCCTCCGTGTCCCCCACTGTTGCTGAATTAAGTTGAAGAAAATAACATGTAACTGATTATTGCATTTCATCTGTAATTACTTCAATATAATTCTCTAAAAAATAAGGGCTTTTTAAAGAGAATAAATTATCAAACCTTAAACACGCATTATTATTAAATACCTAGTCAGTATTGAAATTTCTCTGTTACCTAAATGTCTTTTGACATTTGTTGAATGTTGATGGAAAATTTCTCAAAAACTTGCTAAAAAGTCAATTTCAAGTTTACATTAAAAAAAAAGTTCATTTGGCCTCTCACTGTTATACTGCATAACTTTGAATTTCCTGTTAACTCTGTACTGTATTCCTCAGAGCAACTGTTCTGGACCTTATTCATTCCCATGCAAGCCCACAGTCTAAGCCTTCACTGACCACAGCCCCAGAGGAAGTCTTTACCCCCAATCATGAAGTGTATGCTGAGGGCACCCAGTGACAGTCACCTAATCTGTTTCCCTTTCCTCCTCTCACAATACCCTATACACCATCAAAACGTTTCTTGCAGTTAGTACTCATTCTCTTCTTCCCTGTAGTCTTAGCACATCCGTAGAACCTAATTCTAAGGCAAACTCTTCCTCCTCTGCTCATGCCATCCCATTCTGACTCCACCGAGATTGTATGCCATCAACTGTATTACCTCTTTCCTATTTTATTCCTTTGATGTCCACCCAACTTTTACTGTATGCCTAAAAACACTTAAGTTTCAATGGCTAATTAAAAAAAAAGCATAGATGAAAGGATGGATGAATAGATAAATAGGTAGATAGGAAAAAACAAAGACTACAACATTTTAGCATGGTGTTTATCACGTTGTTTTGAATTTCCTTATATACAAATACTCCTTTCAAATTTTAAATTTTCTTATAATGGTACAATAATTCTCCATGTAATTTAGGTCTCTAATACCTGATGAGCCCTGACTAGCCTCTCTCTGTTGTCTTTCTCAAGCACTCAGCCACTGAGTCTTGTCAAGTCATCCTTTGCAGCTTTACCTCCATCCCTTCTTTCTATTCCTGCTGCCTTCATTCACATTGGGATCTTACACATTTATGCTGCATAAGGATTGAAACCTCCTAACTCCTCTACTTACTGGTAGATGTTCCAGTTTCTCACTCATCCCATATATACTAACATGTTAATCTTCTTAAGTATTTTTCCAATCACATAATTCTTTGGCGAAAAGCTTTACATGCTTCCCCATTGTGCCTTATGGAATCTGTAGCTAGCCTGGCGTGCAAGGGCTGCCCTCTACAATCTTGGCCAAATTGACCTTTCTAATCTTTCTAGCCTTATGGCTAACTCCTCCTCAGCATATTTCTATGCCCCAGCAAAATGGGTTCTAATCCTATTCCTGGTGAGTATTCCTAATACTTCAGCTCCTGTTACCCAAACATTTCCTCCCCTTTAAGTGCTACTCTACAATTTTCCCAACACAACTAGTAATAGATTCTTATTCCTTTCTTCCCTCTTTGTCTTTCCACCTGCAGTGCCCTTCACTCCTTTCTTCCTGACAGACATCCCTTTATATTGGAAAAATTTAGATAAGATAATAGTTATTCCAAGCCAATGGATAGTTATGCTACATGTTATGGGAGATCTCCTAAGAGTCTCAGGAAACCAAGTTACTTTGGTCAGTTTGCCAAGATCTAGATTCTGACACCTTGGCTTGGGGGCCCATGCTCAGAACCCTTGTAAGGCCAAGTTTCAGGAGAAGTCACTTTTTGGAAGTGCTGGGGAAATGAGAACTTGTAAGAGGGCTGAACTGTGAAATCACTAAAAAGACTATGGCTCTTCTTGCTGTTTTTTTTTTTTAAGCCTGTTCAGGATTTCAAAATATGCATTTTTGGAAGATGCAAACATTCAGTCCATAATACTGGTGTATAAGTACTTTCAATCATGTAGCACAATGCAGAAAGTGAGGGAAATATTAATAATTATGCAACGCTTCTGAGTTGTCAAACGTATGTACTACTTCTACAGATTTATGGTGTAGCCATAACACAGCCCAAACATTCCCCCTTACATCCTCTATTGAATTTTAGTACAATACTAAATTTTGTATTTGTTGGATTTTTGCTTGTTTGTTTTTCACTTTCACCAGGTAGTGGTTGGTGAGATTTTTACAAGCTAAGTACAATGCATGTTTTATTCCAATTGTTGGGTAATTGGGAGTGAATGAATAGTTACTGAAACAAAGAATTTTAGAATTTGGTACACACGATCGTCTGTGATTTATTTAATATATAATAGAGGTCAGTGAGACTCAGAATCATTTCACTGACTTTCCAAAAGTTACACAATTTATGGCAGACCAAACCAATTAATATCAATTTAGCTACTAGTATAGATGCTTATATATGTACAAAAGTGATGGCATTCATTATGTAAAGCTTAAACTTACTAAACAATATTATAGTGCATACAGTATACTATATATGAAAATGGACACTTTTATTTAAGCTGCAGAAGGATAAGGAACAAAAGCACTTATTCTTAATATCGGGCTCTCTTTTTTCTGAAATCTATTTAGCACATTGTTTTTAACAGGCATTACAGACTCAGAGATATATATTTCTTAAGTGATCATTTCCCTTGATTTCTATTACTCAGTTCTTAAGGTTTTCTAGTTGTGTTGAATTTTATTATAGATGTGGTTATTAAAAAGCTTTGTTGATTTTTTTTAATTTGAACTCCTTATTAGCGTTCCTTCTGTTGGAAAAAGGTAAATCTTCCTGTATATATGTAGGCAATTACCAAGGAAGTCCAAATTCTTTCAAATGGTGCATAGTATTTTGAAGCATAAAAGGTATAATATTCACTTTTTCAATTTTGAGGGTAATACTGACAGTTCTGTGACTATAGATCATTAACCCAAGGTGTACTTACATTTCTTTCAGTATCTAGGTCATATAAAAGCATATTGCTAATAGTGTTCTATCTTAATGGATTATAGTGGAAAAAACAGTATGGGTTTCAAAATTAAAATTCTGAAGATGGTGAGCCATATTTCTAAGGAAATGCAAGTAATTCAGTGTCAATATTGTGATGAACATTTTCTATCAAATCTATCATACTTTTCATTTTTCTTGTCATTGGTTTCTACCTCACATTTTAAAAAATATTTCACTGCACTTATAACATTACCATAAAAAGAGGGCTTCATGATCCTCTTTAGTCAATATGAGTCATTAGAATTTAGATATTTTCAATATGAATTTTGCTATCAGATACATTTTACCAATACTATTTTGTGCACATATTTTCCTCTTCAGGATTTATATTGCTTGCAAGATCAAATCTAAACATGTGTCAGATTTTCAAGATCCTTCATAGCAGTTATGCAGATAAATCCTAAGTAAATTTGTTCCGTATTCATAAGTGTGATAATCTTTGTGTTTAACTTTAGGTTAATTCAATAAACGTTTATTAAAATATTACTGTTACCATCATTCTAATTTTTGCTTCTATTTCTATAATGCTAGTCTTCCAGCTTGGATGGCTAAAAATAATCTTTATTCATTATTTAAGGCTTATTCATGAAGCCCTGGTAGTATATTTCATTCTACTGGGAAGCCACCCTAACAACCATGTACATTTAGAGCTTTTTCTCCCCTTTCTCTGAATTACATAACAACTCATTATTTACTTTCCTAAATGAGCTTAAATTGTATCATGAATATGAAGTTATCATAACTTTATTTTCACTGTTTATATTATTTTAATATTCAATTTTAATATTATTTTAGTTCAGTGTGACCAGGTCACTTCAGGAAAATTTACTACTGTGAGAAAAATAAGTGGAAACTCATATCCTTGAATCAGTTTCTTTGAAACTACTAAAAGATGAAAAGTTTCACTCAAATCTTAAAAGTCACTCAGAATATCTTCCTGAAAGTTTTCTAAGTCTCATGTTGCTGATGAATGCATTTGTTTGTTTACTTTTTCAATTTATCAAACAAGAATAAAACAGTAATTAATGAAGAAACAAGAGAAGAAGTTTAAAATTATATAACATGGTAGTTTAATGAATACCATTTAATGTAACTGATTTCTGTATTGACTTATGAAATCAATTAATGTACATTTTGAAAAGCCTTGTACTAATCAGGTATATCATTTTTATTTCATTATATATAGTCATTGTGGTTATTTCTATAGCACAGTGTGATTTAGTTAACTAGCTGGGAGTGTAACGCCTTCAGATCAGGTTTGACATACCTCATTTCTAATTATCATTCCTTTCCATGAATGTAACCCACCATTAAATTTAAAAAAAAAGGCTACATTTTATTTTGCCTTTCTTGGCACAGCTGAAATTTTCTGTAGACTTTATATAAGTTTTCAAGATATCTACTGGGTGCTGGGAACCAGAAATCCTGATAAGGTACCTGACTCCATTGATATCACATAAACTTGTCAAAGATGTGTAATCTGGTCTCCCAGATCCTGATGCATTGTGTTATCTGTCATGCAAGAGGGACTGTCATTTGTTCTACCTTTTATGTGCTAGAATCTTCCATTGGCTGAGTGACTTCAATTACTTTTTAGGAACAAAACCCTTTATTTATCTGGTCATGAGTTTTTGTTCATTTCCAAAGTCTCAAGTAATTTGTTACAGGAGACTATCAGACAAATTAAAAATAAATTCTTTAGATGTACTGATTAATTTTTTACAAAGAATACCATGTAGTATAATAATGTTTCTTTATTTTAAAAAATTCCTTTCTAGTTAAAAAAAAATTAGTGCTAGACTGCTCCAGACATATGGTGTTTTTTTTAGTTATTTTGTAAAATAAGTTTATAAAATGGACATTTTCATTTCTTTATCTCAATGTCCATACACCATGACATCACTCATTATTGTATATAAATGCATTCATTAATAATTGTGGATGTGATTGAAGGTTTTTCACATGTTCTATTTTATAGAGAATGTGCACAAGACACAGGTGAGGCTGTTCTAACTAGCTTCTCCCTGCTCCTGCCACCTCATACCATTTATAAATAAGGAAAGGATCACATGAGGCCATTAGAGTGATTGAAATTGTTCTTCCTGAAGAAAATCTGACTGAAGTGTATTTCACTGGTAGTTTAAACAATGTCATCATCTTGTATAATTTGAACATGGCCCAGTATTTTGTTCTAACATCTTATTGGATTAAATCATATATTATCCATGACCTTCTTCATGTTATAACATACTTGCAATGTATCCAGTATATTATCCTAGCTGTCGTTGCCATGTGTCTATTCCCAGGGCATTTCTTTCCTTCTCATTTCTTGACAATTTTTGTTCCTTGGTGAGAGAGAATAGCTCTCAACCACATTGACTGGTCTGATTTTAAATTTATGACTTGGTGGGTCCTTAATGCCACCCTGCAGTCACACTCTATTCTGTAGTCCGTTCCCTCTTCTACCCTCCTAGCTGACTACTTAACCCCCTTTCCTCATACTGCTAATGTATCTTCCATAATCCAAGGTCTTCTCAGTTGAAGACCTTGCCTCCCATTTCACTGAGAAAGTGGCGTTATTCAGAGGAGAACATCCATAGCCCCTCCACCACATCTGTACTTCCACCAGCACCTGCACCTTGTACCTGGCCTTCTGGCTTGATAGTACAATGATCTTTTGCAGATCTTTATTCCCTGTGCTCTAATTAATTTTTTGCACTAGATCCTGTCTTTTATTGCCTGCTCAAAAGCCTTCCTCCAGAAATCCCTTGTTTCCCCATCCCACCTCCCACCATCTCTTGCATCACTGATTTTCACTCTTTACTAGAGCATTTCATTAGCACACAGACCTGCTGTTATTTCTCTCACCTTAAAACAAAACAAAAAATACAACTTCTCTTGACCCAGCTTTACCCACAGCTACTGCTCTATTTTTCTGCTTCTCACCGTAGCCAGATTACTCAAAAAGAGTTACCTATACCTGCAGATAACTTTCAGTATCTGAGGTTAATAGGTACTTGGTGTGGGAGGATCCCTGAGAGAGTTTAGGGCTGTGAAACAAATCCAGTGTTTAGAAGAAAATGATAGATAATTCTACTTAATGAGTACACAGACTAATTATTGTAATGAAATATGTTTAATTAAAAAGAAGTCTGCTTTCTAATAATTATACTGACTGTACACCCGTTTGGAAAACCACAAAGATTGATAAAAACAATACACATAAATGTTGCAGGGAATGTTTACACAAAGAGGGTAAATAAGTGTGTTTATAACTGTCATTTAAAGTTAGCATTCTATATAGCACTCCTAGGTTCTTTTAATATACTTTGTCCTCTCAAACCCTATTAAACACCTCCCAAGAAAGCTTTTGCTCTCACCACTCCACTAAAACTACACTGTGATGCCATCAATTACCTGTATATTACTAAATCTGATGAATGCTTAATCCTCATGTCACTTGGCCTTGCAGTAGGGTATGACACTCTTGAGGACACCCTTCTTCTTGATACTCTGTCTTAACTTGCCTCTCAGGATACCCCTTCTTTTAGTCTTCCTTTGCTAGCCCCTCTTGTACTAGATATCCTAACTATTCATCCAATCTCCCTGGATGACTTGGATTTAATTGTCATCTCTACACTACAACACCCAGTTGACAGCTCTGGCCTAGACCTCCCTATAACACTTGAATATTGAAGTCCCTCAAACTTAACTTGCCTTTTCAGTCTTTTACCAAAATTTAGTGTAGCTGTACCCTCCCCTATCTCAGCTGATGACAACTCTGTCCTTCAGGTTGGTGAGCTGAAAAATCTTAGAGTCATCCTCTTTTTCCCCCTCTTTCTCCCACATCCCATATTCCGTCCATCTAGAAGTCCTTTTGGCTCAAAATAGCCAGTGCTGACGATTTCTCCTCATCACTGATAGTGGCTGATACCAGTACCGTCTGGTCCTGGCCACCATCACCTCCCACTGGAATTGCTTCAATAGTTCTAACTGGCCTCCCTGTTTCCACCCTGCCTTCCAGCCTTAAAGTCTGTTCTTATCACAGTAGCCTGAACAATCTTTTTCTAACATAAATGAGACCATATTATTACTTCAGTAATAACCCTCAACAGCTTACACTCTTATTCAGGAAAAACCACTGAAGGATTTATAATGCCTTCAAGGCATTGTGATTAGTTTCTCCCTTTCTTGTTTTATTTCTGCCCTTTCAGTTACTTGAACCTGATATAGGACTTTGCATTGCTGGGTCCCCATGCCTGGGACATGCTTCCTCGGGATATCCATCTTGAGGACTGCCTCAAAGGACATTTTCTCAGAGAGGCTTACCCTGAAAGCCCCAAACCCCTACTTCTTAATTTCCAGAGAACTGTGAATCCCCCTTATCCTGCTCTAATTTTTTCCCAGTAAACATCATCTTATAGCTTATCACATAATTTATCTCTTCTCTGTATTGCTTGTGGTTTCTTCCCCCACTTTGTAAGCTTCACAAAGGGCAGGGCTTCTGTCCTTCTCATCTGGCATACAGTCAGTCGAATGATTTCCCTTTCTTTCAGCATCATTTCACTCCCGCTGCTTCTCAAAGGCAATAATGGTTCTGTTTCCAACAGTTAACTTGGACTGTCTCCATTTTAGGGGCCTGTTCCTTAGGATATTTCTCTCTGCATTTACCTTTTTAATCATATCTTTTTATCCATTTTGTTTTCTTTTTTTTTTTTTTTTTTTTTTTGTTTTTTTTTTTTTTTCTTTTTGCGGTATGCGGGCCTCTCACTGTTGTGGCCTCTCCCGTTGCGGAGCACAGGCTCCGGACGCGCAGGCCCAGAGGCCATGGCTCACGGGCCCAGCCGCTCCGCGGCATATGGGATCCTCCCAGACCGGGGCACGAACTCGTATCCCCTGCATCGGCAGGCGGACTCTCAACCACTGCGCCACCAGGGAGGCCCATTTTGTTTTCTTTTACTTGTTCTGTCTGCTAAGCTAATTTTAAGCATATGCATTTAATTTTCTGGTCTTCAAGTCTTCTTATCCTGTTTCTTATCTTTGGTTCTTTCTTAGCTATATTTCTATTTCTAGATTTTTTTTCTCTGTCCTAGTTCTCCAAGACTTTTATTCTTAACTAGTTACAGAAATCTTGCTTTTCCCTGGAAATATTTCCCATGAAAACTGTAGCACCAATTTCTACCCTCTATCTACCTGTCCCCTCCATTCACCCAACAGGCAACCTTGATTGCCGTGATTTGGATCTGCCCTTCACTCAACATTCTACTGAAATGAAGATTCCCTTTGACTTAAAGCTAGTATGAAATTACTTAGTGTTACAAATATGTATATAGTTTGTTTATTTTCAATATACTTTTCTATCTTCTATTTTAGAAAACTGCACAAATATTTGTGTATACGTTTATATATATATATATAAATAAATATATATATATATATATATATATATATATATATATATATATATATTATGCATTGAACTATTTTCTATTTTGTCCAATTTTTCCTGAAAGCAAGCAATTTCTAGTTCTTTCTCTATTGGGTATCTAAAATTGTTTCATATTCTTATCTTTAACAGGTCATTGCTTTAGTGATGGATATATTTACAGACGTGGACATTTTCAAAGAAATAGTGGAGGCATCAACTCGAGGGATATCTGTGTACATTCTGCTTGATGAGTCAAACTTTAATCATTTCCTAAGTATGACTGAGAAACAGGGCTGTCAAGTTCAACGTCTCAGAGTAAATATTTCATGCTTTGTTTTGTTTTCTTCAACTATTTTATCTTTATCTCATTCATTGAATGTAAGGCAGGTTAAATTATATTACTCTAAATGTACACCATATATTTAAGGTGGTGACCACAAAAAGGGTCCCTTGTACTCTTCAGACTGTGACTTCACCATCTTCGTGATGGTTTTATAGGATGCTTTTCTTGATGGTGGGGCACTTAAGCTTCTGTGTTAACTTTGCTGCCAGTCATAATTAATTTACAACCTTGAAACGACTGGCTTGAGTGATAATCTTTCATTCAGTGGATATTGCTTGTCACAATCGTTTAGCATAGTGTTTTCAGTGATGTTTGACTTATTAAAAGACAGGCGGATTTTAATCTTAGTTATTTTGTTATCATGCTACTATAACCTGAAAGGGGCTCTTGCAGTAAGACCCTAAGTGACTTATAGAACCATCCTGTGTAACTGATGTAAATTATGATAAAATACATTATTTTAAGTGACCATTTTCCTTGAGTACTTCTTTTTTGGATGGTGTTTTAAAATGTGCTTTTCACTATTTTTGTTGTTGTTGTTATATGTTTTAAAAAATTATTTCATATGTACTTTTATGGTTACTAAGGTTTTACGATGACATATTTTACTTTTCAAAATATCCCCTTTCTAGCCATAATTTTTACTTTATATTTACATGCAATTCTAGAATATCCGAGTGCGGACAGTAAAAGGCCAAGATTATCTTTCCAAAACAGGAGCAAAATTTCATGGAAAAATGGAACAGAAATTTTTGTTAATTGACTGCCAGAAAGTTATGTATGGTTCCTACAGGTAAGATCATTGTGTTTACCTCCAGTATTATCAATCATTTATAGAATTTATGAGTTTCAAGTTTTAATGTAATCTGTTTGGTTATTTATTAAAAATAAAAGAAGAACCCTTGCATGAAAAGCTTGGAAACTTGAATTTCAGTTCTGGCTGTGAGGTCATTGTGCAAGTCACGTAACTTCCTTGGGCTTCAAGTTCTTCCTCCCCAAAATGAGAGAGTTGACTTATATCTCAGGTTTCATAAAGCTCTATAATGCTAAAAGTGTTTTTGTTCCTTATGAAAACAGTATGAAGCATAATAATTGTTCATAAAAATAGAAGCTGTGTATCACCTTGAAGAACCTGCCTAATGGATTGCTCTTATTTTAGTATTATTGAGACTCTGATGATTATCATGTTGTCATCATAGGACTACTGAAAAATCATTGAACAGTCTGGCATTAAAATGAAAGGTAGACACTAGGCAAGGTTTTTCAGCCCCAGATCTACTCTCTGGAATTTGTCTAGGGTACCACTGATGGAATATATCTACTTCTGTTCTAGCTTGGCTCTTATGTTTCATTCCCAGTACTTACAACTTTTCTGCAAAGCAGTTATTTTTATCTACAATTTATAAATAATGAAATGGAAGTTCTAGAAACATCAAAACACCAAAACATCACAGTTAAGGGCCAAAAGACAGTTCAGGTCTGGTAACCCAGTCTAGGTCCAGCTGGTCCAGAGTAAAAGTGCTGCCTTCAAACTCCCTTATAAATTCCAGACATTGGTCCTGAATGGGATACACAGTAAGGCTATATCAATAGGCAGATAAAAACACCAAAAACACGTGAACTAGAGAGGGGGAAGATGGTGGAAGAATAAGACACGGAGATCACCTTCCTCCCCACAGATACATCAGAAATACATCTACACGTGGAACAACTCCTATAGAACACCTACTGAACGCTGGCAGAAGACCTCAGACCTCCCAAAAGGCAAGAAACTCCCCACGTACCTGGGTAGGGCAAAAGAAAAAATAATAAACAGAGACAAAAGAATAGGGATGGGACCTGCACCAGTGGGAGGGAGCTGTGAAGGAGGAAGGGTTTCCACACACTAGGAAGCCCCTTCATGGGCGGAGACTGTGGGTGGCGGAAGGGGGAAGCTTCGGAGCCATGGAGGAGAGCACAGCAACAGGGGTGCGGAGGGCAAAGTGGAGACATTCCCGCACAGAGGATCGGTGCCAACTGGCACTCACCAGCCCAAGAGGCTTGTCTGTTCACCCGCCGTGTTGGGTGGGGCTGGGAGCTGAGGCTCAGGCTTCAGTCAGATCACAGGGAGAAGACTGGGGTTGGCGGCATGAACACAGCCTGCAGGGGTTAGTGCACCAAGGCTAGCCGGTAGGGAGTCCAGGGAAATGTCTGGACCTGCCGAAGAGGACAGGGACTTTTTCTTCCCTCTTTGTGTCCTGGTGTGTGAGGAGAGGGGATTAAGAGTGCTGCTTAAAGGAGATCCAGAGGCAGAGATGGGCGCGAGACACTAAGGCTGCTGCTGCCACCACCAAAAAGCCTCTGTGCGAGCACAAGTCACTATCCACACCTCCCTCCCAGGGAGCCTTGCAACCCGCCACTGCCAGGGTCTCGGGATCCAGGGACAACTTCCCCGGGAGAATACACAGTACCCGTCAGGCTGATGCAACGTCAAGCCGGCCTCTGCCACCACAGACTCGCCCCACATACCATACCCCTCCCTCCCACAAGCCTCAGTAAGCTTTAGCCCCCGAATCAGTGGCTCCTTTAACCTCGTCCTGTCTGAGAGAACAGACACCCTCCAGTGACCTACATGCAGAGGCGGGTCCAAATGCAAAGCTGAACCCCGGGAGCTGTGCGAACAAAGGAGAGAAAATGAAATATCTCCCAGCTGCCTCAGGAGCAGTGGATTAAATCTCCACAATCAACTTGCTATACCCTGCATCAGTGGAATACCTGAATAGACAAGGAATCATCCCAAATTGAGGAGGTGGACTTTGAGAGCAAGATTTATGATTTTTTCCCCTTTTCCTATTTTTGTGAGTGTGTATGTGTATGCTTCTGTGTGAGATTTTGTCTGTATAGCTTTGCTTTCACCATTTGTCCTAGGGTTCTATCCATCCATTTTTTTTTTTAACTTAAAAAAATTTTCTTAATAATTACTTTTTATTTTTATTATTTTATTTCATCTTACTTTATTTTATTTTTATTTTATCCTATTTCTTTCTTTCTTTCTACTTTTTCTCCCTTTCTTTCTGAGCCGTGTGGATGAACGGCTCTTGGTGCTGCAGCCAGGAGTCAGTGCTGTGCCTCTTAGCTGGTAGAACCAACTTCAGGACACTGGTACACAAGAGACCTCCCAGATCCATGTAATACCAAATGGTAAAAATGTCCCAGAGATCTCCATCTCAACACCAACACCCAGCATCACTCAACAACCAGCAAGCTACAGTGCTGGACACCCTATGCCAAACAACTAGCAAGACAGGAACACAACCCTACCCATTAGCAGAGAGGCTGCCTAAAATCATAATAAGTCCACAGACACCCCAAAACACACCACCAGACGTGGACCTGCCCACCAGAAAGACAAGATCCAGCCTCATCCACCAGAACACAGGCACCCTCCACCAGGAAGCCTACACAACCCACTGAACCAACTTTAGCCACTGGGGACAGACAACAAAAACAACAGGATCTACGAACATGCAGCCTGCAAGAAGGAGACCCCAAACACAGTAAGATAAGCCAAATGAGAAGACAGAAAAACACACAGCAGATGAAGGAGCAAGATAAAAACCTACCAGACCTAACAAATGAAGAGGAAATAGACAGTCTACCTGAAAAAGAATTCAGAATAATGATAGTAAAGATGATCAAAAATCTTGGAAATAGAATAGAGAAAATGCAAAAAACATTTAAAAAGGATCTAGAAGAACTAAAGATGAAACAAGCAATGATGAACAACACAATAAATGAAGTTAAAAATACCCTAGGGCTTCCCTGGTGGCACAGTGGTTGAGAGTCTGCCTGCTGATGCAGGGGACACGGGTTCATGCCCCGGTCCGGGAAGATCCCATATGCCATGGAGAGGCTGGGTCCGTGAGCCATGGTCGCCGAGCCTCCATGTCCAGAGCCTGTACTCTGCAACGGGAGAGGCCACGGCAGTGAGAGGCCCATGTACCGCAAAAAAGTAAATAAATAAATCTCTTTGGGCTTCCCTGGTGGCGCAGTGGTTGAGAGTCCGCCTGCCGATGCATGGGATGCGGGTTTGTGGCCCAGTCTGGGAGGATCACACATGCTGCTGAGCAGATGGGCCTGTGAGCCATGGTCATTGGGTCTGTGATTCTGGAGCCCATGCTTCACAATTGGAGGGGCCAATACAGTGAGAGGCCCGCGTACTGCCAAAAAAAAAAAAAGAAAGAAAAGAAATGGACTGTGAAAATATTTGAAGAGATTATAGTTGAAAACATCCTTAATATGGGAAAGGAAATAGTTAATCAAGTCCAGGAAACACAGAGAGTCCCATACATGATAAATCCAAGGAGAAACACGTCAAGACACATATTAATCAAACTATCAAAAATTAAATACAAAGAAAACATATTAAAAGCGCAAGGAAAAAACAACAAAAAACACACAAAGGAATCCCCATAAGGTTAACAGCTGACCATGCAGCAGAAACTCTGCAAGCCAGAAGGGACTGGCAGGACATATATACAGTGATGAAGGAGAAAAATCTACAACCAAGATTATGCTACCCAGCAAGGATCTCATTCAGATTTCGTGGAGAAATTAAAATCATTACAGACAAGCAACAGCTGAGAGAGTTCAGCACCACAAAACCAGCTTTACACCAAATGCTAAAGGATCTTCTCTAGGCAGGAAACACAACAGAAGGAAAAGACCTACAATAACAAACCCAAAACAATTAAGAAAATGGGATAGGAACATATATATCAATAATTACCTTAAATGTAAATGGATTAAATGCTCCCTCCAAAAGACACAGACTGGCTGAATGGATACAAAAACAAGACCCATATATATGCTGTCTACAAGAGACCCACTTCAGACCTAAAGACACATAAAAACTGAAAGTAAGGGAATGGAAAAAGATATTCCATGCACATGGAAATCAAAAGAAAGCTGGAGTAGCAATTCTCATATCAGACAAAATAGACTTTAAAATAAAGACTATTAGAAGAGACAAAGAAGGCACTACATAATGATCAAGGGATTGATCCAAGAAGAAGATATAACAAATGTACATATTTGTGCACCCAACATAGGAGCACCTCAATACATAAGGCAAATACTAACAGCCATAAAAGGGGAAATCAACAGTAACACATTAATAGTAGGGGATTTTAACACCCCACTTTCACCAATGGACAGATCATCCAAAATGAAAATAAATAAGAAAACACAAGCTTTAAATGATACATTAAACAAGATGGACTTAAGTGGTACTTATAGGACATTCCTTCCAAAAACAACAGAATACACATTCTTCTCAAGTGCTCATGGAACATTCTCCAGGATAGATCATATCTTGGGTCACAAATCAAGCCTTGGTGAATTTAAGAAAGCTGAAATTGTATCAAGTATCTTTTCTGACCACAATGCTATGAGACTACATATCAATTACACGAAAAGATCTGTAAAAAATACAAACACATGAAGGCTAAACAATACACTACTTAATAACGAAGTGATCACTGAGAAATCAAATAGGAAATGAAAAAATACCTAGAAACAAATGACAATGGAAACACAATGACCCAAACATATGGGATGCAGCAAAAGCACTTCTAAGAGGGAAGTTTATAGCAATACAATCCTACCTTAAGAAACAGAAAACATCTCGAATAAACAACCTAACCTTGCAGCTAAAGCAATTAGAGAAAGAAGAAGAGAAAAAATCCCCAAAGTTAGCAGAAGGAAAGAAATCATAAAGATCAGATCAGGAATAAATGAAAAAGAAATGAAGGAAAAAATAGCAAAGATCAATAAAAATAAAAACTAGTTCTTTGAGAAGATAAAAAATAATGGATAACCCATTAGCTAGACTCATCAAGAAAAAAAGGGAGAAAACTCAAATCAAAAGAATTAGAAATGAAAATGAAGTAACAACTGACACTGCAAAAATACAAAAGATCATGAGAGGTTACTACAAGCAACTCTTTGTCAATAAAATGGACAACCTGGAAGAAATGGACAAATTCTTAGAAATGCACAACGTGCCAAGACTGATTCAGGAAGGAATAGAAAATATGAACACACCAATCACAAGCACTGAAACTGAAACTGTGATTAAAAGTCTTCCAACAAACAAAAGCCCAGGACCAGATGGCTTCACAGGTGAATTCTATCAAACATTTAGGGAAGAGCCTATCCTTCTCAAACTCTTCCAAAATATAGCAGAGGGAGGAACACTCCCAAACTCATTCTAGGCGGCCACCATCACCCCGATACTAAAACCAGACAAGGTTGTCACAATGAAAGAAAACTACAGGCCAATATCACAGATGAATATAGATGCAAATATCCTCAACAAAACACTAGCAAACAGAATCCAACAGCACATTAAGAGGATCGTACACCATGATCAAGTGGGGTTTATTCCAGGAATGCAAGGATTCTTCAGTATATGAAAATCCATCATTGTGATACACCATATTAAAAAATTGAAGGAGAAAAACCACATGGTCATCCCAGTAGATGCAGAGAAAGCTTTTGACAAAATTCAATACCAATTTATGATAAAAACCCTGCAGAAAGGAACTTTCCTCAACATAATAAAGGCCATATATGACAAACCCACAGCCAACATCGTCCTCAGTGGTGAAAAATTGAAAGCATTTCCACTAAGATCAGGAACAACAAAAGGTTGCCCACTCTCACCACTCTTATTAAACATAATTTTGGAAGTTTTAGCCACAGCAATCAGAGAAGAAAAGGAAATAAATGGAATCCAATTGGGAAAAGAAGAAGTAAAGCTGTCACTGTTTGCAGATGACAAGATACTATACATAGAGAATCCTACAAGTGCTACCAGAAAACTACTAGAGCTAATTAATGAATTTGGTAAAGTAGCAGGATACAAAATCAATACACAGAAATCTCTGACATTCCTATGCACTAATGTTGAAAAATCTGAAAGTGAAACCAAGAAAACACTCCCATTTACCATTGCAACAAAAAGAATAAAACATCTAGGAATAAACCTACCTAAGGAGACAAAAGAACTGTATGCAGAGAATTATAAGTCACTGGTGAAAGAAATTAAAGATGATACAAATAGATGGAGAGATATACTATGTTCTAGAATTGGAAGAATCAATATTGTGAAAATGAGTCTACTACCCAAAGCAATCTACAGATTCAATGCAATCCCTAACAAACTACCACTGACATTTTTCACAGAACTAGAACAAAAAATTTCACAATTTGTATGGAAACACAAAAGACCCCGAATAGCCAAAGCAGTCTTGAAAATGAAAAACGGAGCTGGAGGAATCAGGCTACTGGACTTCAGACTACACTACAAAGCTACAGTAATCAAGACAGTATGGTAATGACACAAAAACAGAAAGATAGATCAATGGAACAGTTTAGAAAACCTAGATATAAACCCACACACATATGGTCACCTTATCTTTGATAAAGGAGGCAGGAATGTGCAGTGGACAAAATACAGCCTCTTTAATAAGTGGTGCTGGGAAAACTGGACAGGTACACATAAAAATATGAGCTTAGAACACTCCCTAACACCATACACAAAAATAAGCTCGAAATGGATTAAATACCTAAATGTAAGGCCAGAAAGTATCAAACTCTTAGAGGAAAACATAGGCAAAACACTCTATGACATAAATCACAGCAATATCCTTTTTGACCCACCTCCTCCTAGAGAAATGGAAATAAAAACAAAAGTAAACAAATGGGACCTAATGAAACTTCAAAGCTTTTGCACAGCAAAGGAAACCATAAACAAGACCAAAAGACAACCCTCAGAATGGGAGAAAATATTTGCAAATGAAACAACTGACAAAGGATGAATCTCCTAAATTTACAAGCAGCTCATACAGCTCAATAACAAAAAAACAAACAACCCAATCCAAAAATGGGCAGAAGACCTAAATAGACATTTCTTCAAAGAAGATATACAGACTGCCAACAAACACATGAAAGAATGCTCAACATCAGTAATCATTAGAGAAATGCAAATCAAAACTACAATGAGATATCATCTCACACCAGTCAGAATGGCCATTATCAAAAAATCTAGAAACAATAAATGCTGGAGAGGGTGTGGAGAAAAGGGAACACTCTTACACTGCTGGTGGGAATGTGAATTGGTACAGCCACTACGGAGAACAGTATGGAGGTTCCTTTAAAAACTACAAATAGAACTACCATATGACCCAGCAATCCCACTACGGGGCATATACCCTGAGAAAACCATAATTCAAAAAGAGTCATGTACCAAAATATTCATTGCAGCTCTATTTACAATAGCCAGGAGGTGGAAACACCCCATTGGATGAATGGATAAAGAAGATGTGGTACATATATACAATGGAATTATTACTCAGCCATAAAGTGATACGAAATTGAGTTATTTGTAGTGAGGTCCATGGATCTAGAGTGTGTCATACAGAGTGAAGTAAGTCAGAAAGAGAAAGACAAATACCGTATGCTAACACACATATATATATGGAATCTAAGAAAAAAAAATATGTGATGAAGAACCTAGGGTTAAGACAGGAATAAAATCACAGACCTACTAGAGAATGGACTTGAGAATATGGGGAGGGGAAAGGGTAAGCTGTGACAAAGTGAGAGAATGGCATGGACATATATACACTACCAAACGTAAAATAGATAGCTAGTGGGAAGCAGCCACATAGCACAGGGAGATCAACTTGGTGCTCTGTGACCACCTAGAGGGGTGGGATAGGGAGGGTGGGAGGGAGGGAAACACAAGAGGGAAGAGATATGGGAACATATGTATGTATGTATATATATATATATAACTGATTCACTTTGTTATAAAGCAGAAACTAACACACCATTGTAAAGCTATTATACTCCAGTAAAGATGTAAAAAAGAAATCAATCAATATAATTTATCTTGATAACAGACCACAAAAAAAAAATCAAACACGTGGTCTCCTAGGTCACTGAATACTAAAGACTACAGGATGAAGCCAGGAGAGCTGTGGATGTCAACAGGACAATGTGAGGGCAAATTTTGCCTCTTCTCTTAAGGACTTAAATAGTCCACAAGAAGGAGGCAACACATTGTATGGGGTGGCCCTGGACAAGTTACTTAACTTCATTGCCCTTTAGTTTCCTCCTCCCTAAAAGGAGGATAATAATAGAACCTACCGTGTGTCGTGAGAATTAAATGAGTTAATTCATCCAAAGCCCCTAATGTCAACTGCTATTTTAGGCCTGTTTTAACTGTTAATATTTGTTAAATTTCTCTTTGAGCTCAGGGACCCTATATTGAAAATCCTCTTTAGAATTTTAAAATGTGTTAAGAGCAGAAATTACAACTAGTGCTTGAAATTAATGAATTCTTTTAAAGACTCATTATTTGTGTTTCTATTTAGTCAGACCCACTTGTTTTTAGAGGGGTTTTAATTGAAATTTTAATTAAAATGGAGTTCACTTGACTTATAGAATGGTGTTTATTAATCTCATCATAATGAGCACTTTCTATTTTTATTATTTAACTTGACTTTGAAGATTATCTTCAACAATAAATTCACATCAATTTTGTCTTACTAGGTATTAACAGGTGATATCTGTTGAGATGACTGTAACTGAGCTACTTTAAAATTGGTGTTGGAAAAAACAAACAAGCAAACAACAACAGAAACTCTTTATCTTCTTATCTATATCATAAGCCAGAGGCAAAATTTAAGATGTTGTTTGTGTAAGTGAATATGGAATACATAGGACCACAGATTATTAAAATTCATAAAAACAATTATCTAACAGCCCTACTCTCTTTTTTATTTCATGTTAATTTTAAATATTCTTCTTTTTAAAAAATTAATGATTTTCACCCCTTGTCATTTTGGTTTTTTCTGACTAATAATTATGGAGTTTTCTTATTGTTACCAAATATAAGAGGATCTGGTGGAACTGTTATGAACCAGTCTTTGTAGAAACTGGTTAAAAATGTACTCTCCCTTTTGGGTAAAAGCAGCCTTCATCTCTGCTGTTCTTGTATTGCTGTTGTTTTCCTTGTAGGCAAATTCAGAATGCCTTCTTCTTTAATTCAAATTTCTTAGCCATAAAACTTCTTGAAATGCTAAATGCCCAGGATTTCTAGAGAGGTCTGGCATCTGTACTCACCATGTCACACACTGTGTGACAGCTCACAGTCACAAGGACAGTTTTATCAGGAAAACACAGCAGGTGTTTTGCTGCATCATGATACTAACAATGAGGAGATAAAACACATATACTTTTTTATCAATGTGTGTAAATCAGATTTTGAATTGGATACCCTCATTTGAAATTGTCATAGGAAAACCTGGAAGATACTTAATATTGTCCACAGATTTGACTTAGAGAGAATTTTGTACTTTCTTTTTAAATCTTGTGATCTCCCTGCTTTGCTTTCAAGATTTCCCCCACTAGTTCATCGGTCTCTTATATAGCTTCTTATTTCAGCTAAATATAATTTGTTTTCTGTGTTCAACATAGCCACTATTGCTTCCTTCCTTTTTCCATGCATTTCTTCTTTGACACAAATTTTTTTCCCACACTTTTCAAGTTTGACCTTCTAGGCTTCTAGTCTCTGTCAAAGTACTGCTAAACTCTTACTGTCTCTGGGGATTTTCTTCTATTTGATAGCTGAATATTTATTCCTTTACTTGCTGTTTTTAACAAATTTTATATTCATACCTTCAGTTGGATTGAAAATTCCTCGAATGATTCACTTTTCTACTATTTCTTGTAAGTCATCCTGGTGGTCCATACATCTGTACATAAAAATATTCTTCTCATACTATGCATTCAGTAAGCATACTGATAAAGTTAAGCATATCAGAATAAGAAGATTTTTAAGTTATACACCACTGTTTATGATATTTTATGTATTTTAGATTATTGTTCTGCACATTCTTTTAATATTTCCATCTGCCTCTGTTATTATCTTCCCTGTATAAACAGTAAGCTCCTTTATTGTGGACAATGGCTCCATCTCCTTTTTCTTTTGTATAAACCCCCATTGTATCATGTACATTTTTTGAGACATAGCATATTAGCAATGGCCTTTTCAGCTCAGTTACTCTGTATGTTACATTATCAAGATTTTCTAAAATAAGTTTTAAAATTATATATGAAACTTCAAGATAACTGTTGCCTCTAAACTCCAGGAGAGAGATTTGAAGTTGCACAAAGTACTATAAATTAATTACAAACTTCAATCCCCTAGCAATTGTATTCTACATGGAAAGGTCTTAATTGGCATTCTGATTGGCATGGTTTGTAAGGACTGAATTTACTGTATATACTGAGTGAAGTGAAGGATGCCCTTAGTGGCTGAAGCTGCTGCCACAAATCCTGTCTGTTTCCAAACACTGGCACCTAAATTACACTTACTCTTAAGCCACAGAGATGAAGTACATGCATTGGCACAGATGATCTTTCATCATTACATGCTAGGACCATAAGGAATTGTAGTGATTATGCTGTCCTTATCCTCATTCTGGCCGGGAGGACACTGAGGTCCAAGTTCCTGTGGAATAGACAGCTTGGCAGAGGCCAGGTCTCTCAACTTTTCCTCCAATACCAGCTTGCCTGCACCCTGCCAGGATGCTGTATATGGAATATGTGTCATATTTTACTCCATAAAATCTTAATAGGCATAGATGAAAAATGCACACCAGGCTTTTCTTTGTACTTCTTGAAATTATGGATGGATTGAAAGCCAGAACTTGTGTTGCTTTATTATTTAACATATGAATATAGGAGTGGGGAGACATGTACTGCAAGCATGTAATGACTGAAGATGTTCTAGATTATGGTAGTTAAGGAAAATAAACAAAAATACTCTTTTGTCAACATTAAATGACACTTTTCTTAATAGAGCTAAATATTGTAAGCGCAATTAAAATTTGCCTATTTTGATTTTTTTTTTCCCAGCTACATGTGGTCATTTGAAAAAGCACACCTCAGCATGGTTCAGATAATCACAGGACAACTTGTTGAGTCCTTTGATGAAGAATTCAGGACTCTCTATGCCAGGTCCTGTGTCCCCAGCTCATTTGCATGGGAAGAGTCAGCAAGCGTGAAGCACAGCAAAGCACTCTGGGAGAATGGCACTTACCAGCGTTCAGTGTCTTCCTTAGCTTCCATTTCCAGCCAAAGAAACCTTTTTGGTAGACAAGACAAAATTCATAAACTAGATTCTAGCTACTTCAAAAACAGAGGGATATATGCTCTCAATGAACGTGACAGATATAACATAAGAAATCATGCATACAAACCTCATTTTGTTCCCAACTTTAATTGTCCAATCCGTCAGCATCAACACAGTCAGATAAGTGAAAATTGGAAGAGGCATAGTTATGCTGGGGAACAGCCAGAAACAACACCATACCTGATGCTTAACAGGGCTCTGAATCGAAATGTTAATGCTCCCTGTAATTGGAAAAAGCCTTCAGATAGTCTCAGTGTGGCATCCTCGTCACAGGGAGGCTATGCAGGCCACCAGAACACACCTGCCCAGAGTTTTGCTGACCGACTTGCCCAGAGGAAGACAACAAACCTTCCAGAAAGGAATTCCAATGTGCGGAGGTCTTTTAACGGGACAGATAATCATATTCGCTTTTTGCAACAACACATGCCAACCCTTGAACATACCACCAAGTCATTCTTGCGTAACTGGAGAATTGAATCCTACTTAAATGATCATTCAGAAGCTTCCCGTGATTCCAATGGATCAGTTCTAGGTGACCGGTTTGAGGGCTACGACGGTCCTGAGAATTTGAAAGCCAATACCGTTTATACTCACTCTCGGCTTCGTTCTTCTTTTGTGTTTAAACCCACTTTACCTGAGCAACAGGAAGTTAACAGTTGTACAACTGATTCCTCAAATTCAACAGTCATTGGGTCCCAGGGAAGTGACACGCCTAAGAAGATCCCAGACACCCCAACAGGCGCACAGCATCTGACAAACAAACCCTCACAGGAATCAACCCCCAAGCTCCCGTTGCAGTCGGAGGCACCAAAAACGCACACCCTACAGGTTCCCGAAAGCCACCTGGCAGTTTTAATCCCAACTACAAATGGCCCTACGGACTCAAACAACTATTTATATACAACCTTGCCTGTAAATAAACAGACAGAAAACCTAAAGAATCAACAGAATGAGAATCTGCTTAAAAGGCGAAGTTTCCCATTCACTGACCACTCAAAAGCCAATTTAAGTCATGGAAATAGTAAGCATTATGTGTATAGTACACTTACCAGGAATCCAATTAGACAACCAGAAAAACCTAAAGAAGATTTGTTAAAAAGTTCTAGAAGCATTCATAATGTGACCCATGCCATGGAAGAGGATGAGGAAGAGGTTACCAAGAGAGACCTTCCGAGTGGCACTGCTATCAAGTCAATTTCCATTGCTGCTTTGCTTGATGTGAATAAAGAAGAACCCAACAAAGAACTCACTTCCAAGAAAGAAGTGAAGGGTTCCCCAAGTTTTTTGAAAAAGGGATCTCTGAAGTTAAGATCATTACTTAGCCTTACCCCAGAAAAGAAAGAAAATCTATCCAAAAATAAAGCACCTGTCTTTTATAGAATGTGTAGTAGTTCTGACACTTTAGTTTCTGAGGCTGAAGAGAATCAAAAACAAAAAAAATCAGAACCCAAAATTGATTCATCTCCTAGAAGAAAACATTCCTCTTCATCCAGCTCTCCAGGCAGCAACCACAATGGTAAGGAAGATGTAGCAGCTTGTTCATCTCAGGTGATACATTCTTCATCTGATGAAAGTAAAAAAACTATACCTTCTTCAGGTGCAGTTGAGAGCAAGTCCTTGGAAAGGGCAGGAGATGCCTCTGCCCCGAGATTCAACACTGAGCAGATCCAGTACCAAGATTCGAAGGAGGTTAAAGCAGTTGTTGTTCCTGAAAGAAAACCAGCTTCTCCTCCAAGACCAAAGCCCAATGATGAGCTTATAAGAACTCATTCAATTGACCGGCGTGTTTACAGTCGTTTTGAGCCATTTTGTAGTATTGAAAGCTCTATTCAGCCAACAAGCAACATGCCAAATACCAGTACACAAAACCCGGAAAAGAAATCATCAGCTATGGGCAATAGTTATGGCAGGTCCAGCCCAATGCTTAATTACAACACTGGTGTTTACCACTCATATCAGCCAAATGAAAACAAGTTTCGAGGATTTATACAGAAGTTTGGAAACTTCATACACAAAAATAAATGAAATACTGTAACTACAAATAGACTTTAAAATACAAAATGAATGTGGCTATAAATATTTGTCCAAAGAACATTGTAGATTTTGTTTGTAATATCCTAATAGATTTCTATGGGGGTGGAATTTTGGGTGTGAAGTATATGTTTACCAACTTACTAATGTATAGTAAAGTTATTGTTCTTTTTGATAAATTTAGTTGTGCTTAATTACACTGTAGATGGAATGTCTATAAATACATGATTTTTAAATGGTAATGGTAAGACAAATGTAATGAAATTGTTTTCTTCAGACTGAAGATCTTCTTAAGTCTTAAATGGAAACTTTGGTGGAGAGATGGTATATGGATTTTTAACCATTCATTGTAAATACTTTCCTTATTAAAATGCATCATAATGCTGTCAATGGTCCTTTATAGTACAGCTTTGTGGGGTTTTCATATCTTCAAATTATGAGAAAATAGGACAAAGCCTTTGTGGTTTTTAATTACCTTTAAATTCTACGAGATAACTTGTATTTTATTAATGTTTTATTAATTTTTCTGTGGAACTGGTTGGGCAGCAATAGTACAATTTAAACCATATAGCACAGCACATATTTTATTTTATCTGAGGTATTTGCAAAGTATCAGCCTCAGGTAGTTCAAGTACACCATAGAAATTTATTTTCAGGTTGTGCTTATTTCCACTCTGGACCAAGGGAGCCTATACTGCACTCCACCCATCAGTTGCTGGACTTTTATTGTCATTCTTTCCTTCAAACTTATAGCAAGCCAGCAGGAATTTGGAAAACCTGAATTATTCCTCTCTTTTTTTCTAATACAAAGAAGCTTTTAGAAATGTAAACTTCTACATAAATTTTTATCTTGGATTAGTATGACAGTGCTTATGTGTTTTGCTTGCAAAGTCTTTGCTCTTTTTTATACTGTGCCAAATGCACTCTGACTGCATAGTGTTTTCTTGAGAGAACCCTGATGAAAATGAGGAGAAATGTTACCTGGCTTGCTTCTTCCATGACCTTGGGGCCTCATTGAAAGTTTTAAATCTTTCTATATCTTAATTTGATGATGATATGCAGTTCATAAGATACACTTTGCCTTTCTTAGAGTAATGACATAAAAGCTCCATATCCATGACAGAGACTTTAACTTGGCTTTACTTTATCCACAAAGAACAGAATTCAAGAAACAATGCATCATTTGAAAAGTGGAAAGTGTTTCTATGAAACTTTTTTTTTAGTTCCCCGACCAGGGATTGAACCCATGACACCTGCAGCGGAGTCTTAACCACTGGACCACCAAGGAAATCCCCTATGGCACTTTAAATATATCATTTAACACCTTCTAAGTTGCTATATGAGGCAACATGTTGTTTTCAAAATTCAAGATTCAGTCAAATATTAATATGTACGTCATTACTAAGTAATTAAAATAATGATACTGAAATATCTATGACATTAAAATAATTTTCCACAGTCTTTTAAAACCATGATAAGAAACATGTCAGGAAAATACACGACAGCAGAAGAAGAAAACATAACATCCATAGACCAGGTCCTGAGCTAGAATCTAAAGTTCCCACGGCACTATTTTGCAGCTACCATTGTCCTCATTATTTACAGGTGATAATTACGACACTGAGACTCAGAGAGGTAATGTCCCAAACCACATCACCAGTGAGTCATGGTACTAAAGTGTCTATAACACTCTGTCACATCCTATTACCTCCCCAATGTGTTCAACACCTGCCTCACCCAAACTGTTGAGAATTAAATGAGAGAACGTTTATATTTCCTGACTCAACAATGATCAACTAGGAAAGGTTTCATTGTCTTTCTTTTTTGCTCTCTCTTTAAGAGTTGCAGAAATATACAACTAACTGTACAGCAATAACATTTTATATACACAAATCCAGAATATAGTACTCAATTTCACATCATTCATAAAAGTCGATTTTAAAGCTCCTGTTATAACATAGGGAATTTCCAAGTACTACGACGTGGGGTTTGCTTGTTTTGGAAAGCTGAGTGTAAAAGGTTGGAAAATTTGCACACGTCCTAATAATTTAACAGCATAAAAATAAACATTAAGAGTAAACAGCCATTTTTCACAGGAAAAGTAGCCAAGTATATTTACAAAAAAATTTGAATTTTTTTAAGAAAATGGCCTTTGGAATGTGTAGTTCCTTAGAGTCAAATACGGAGTTCAGTCACAATAAGAAAAGTGTTTCTAACTGTTAGCGTTTTAAATTTTAGAGTCATCTGGCAATTGTATGATCTTCACAGATTAGTATCAGATTATTAAAAAGCATTAGAATTGAGGTTTAATGAGTGAGAGAGATTTTTCATTTTATTCTTAGAAAAATTCATTTCTGTGATTCTGGACCATAGTCGTTTACTGATTTATCAAATGAGAATCTGGAGTTAACCAAACCAGATTGATTTTAATATTATCCATTCTTTGTTATAGTGAGATAGGGTACCTTTCAGAGTGAAGGGGCTAATGGGCTGTTGTTAGGCAGCTCTGAAATTGGAAGTCCTGAAGTTTACAGCAATGCAACTGAAACTGCATAAAGCTGAAATTACATAAAGACTATAGAGTTTTAATCAGTTTAATTATATGCAAAAGCCTGTTGCCTTTTTGTACAGCAGCTGCCATCATTTCTGGAAACACAGATAGCTTTTAAGTAGTTCCTGAGTTCCTCCTCTCCCTGGGAGAGTTGGAAGCCCGGGGTTTCATTCCATCCACCTGTGACGGTTAGCTTGGGCTTTTTCATGACAGATTTATTCCCCTCTGCCTCTTTTCTTATTTTCCTTCTATTTTTTTTCCTCCAGAAATATCTATATGTCAGCATCTATACACAGTAACTTTCCAAATTTTCTGAGGCTGAGAAACTCCACAGGGGTAAGACTGAGCAAGCATACAATGCGTCAGATAATTTACTCAGGGTTTTGAATTTTCAACAGACACACCCAAGCTTCGTGGATGTAATCATTTCAAGCAATATATTTTCTTTTTCTCCCCATGTTAATTTTGGTGGAAAGATAATGTCACTTAGATGCAATTTTATATTAAAGTTTGGCGAGGCGTTTTTTACTCTCTACATAGGACATTAGTTTGTAAGCAGAAACTCAGAAAATTAGGTACGATTTCAAAGTAGCTCTTGACAGTTTCAGAATAGTTTAAGTGCCTGTATCCTGAACACACTGCTATCCCTCTGTTTCAGGGATTGGGGTTGGCCACAATTCTGATGCAATGTGTTGAGGTCTGGGTATATGGTGGCCATCTACATTTGTGGAAACAAATATCTTATTTAATCTAGGTGGCATCTAATGTGACCCAGATAAGGTTGAACTATGGCTGCACTCAACTATAACTTTACTCAAGATTTTCCAATTATTCAACTACTATCCCACTGATATTTGTCTTTTGTGGATATCTGTTGATTCTTAATGTGCCTATGGCTAACAGGTATAAATTAGAATCATTGTTTTACATAATGTGTGACCTATGTGTGATGCTGTTTTTTTTTTAAAAAAGTTTATCATAAGATTCATTTGGTTCTAGAGTATTTAAAAAGAAAAAGATGAAATTATAAACCAGAGAATCAACTTTTTATATACGTGCAATGTTAGCAAATATTCTTCCAAATTTTTTGTTATTAGATTTAATAAGTGAATATTAAATAATTTTGTACAAAATCTATGCATCAAGTTGTTTATTTTTTATCTTCATACCCTGGATTTCGCCACTGACACTGATGTTTTTCACTTAGTTGTTATATAATGAATTTAGATTTTTACACATTTAAAAATATTTCTCCATAAATTTTGAAATAATCTCTTAAATGCTTAACTTTTTTGGATTAACAATTACATTTCATTTAATAATTTATACACATTTGGTATCCAGTGACAGTATTCTTCCCTTAACAATATCACATACACTCATTCTCTTTCTATTTCTACTGGAATATAGTAGTTATTTTAAATAACTTGTGACTTTGAAAAAATAGAGACTATTTTGTTAAAATATCGATAGCTGATTTTTGTAGAATTTTGTAGCATTTAGTTTGAGTAAAATATTCTGAAGGTGCATTTGTATTACATCAGTTAGTGACATTATACAACCTGAAATCTGAAAGTTACTTATAAGTCAAAATGCATTTTCCTTAGGGGAAAAAAATGTCCCTTATATCACAGATTAAGATGCCATTGAATTAAATAGTGGCCTTTTAAAGGAAAATGTGATTTTTAAGTAAGTAACAAAAATTTTAAATAGTTAAGTAAAAACAAACTTTGACTTTTTTTACATTCACCATAAATGTCAATGTTTAAGAAAATTCGGGTTCAACGGGTTAGTATGGGACATAGATGAGGTTTTATTTTTGTGGCCATCCTAAAGGAAACTTATGAATAGGCTCAGTTGATTTGAGGACCCATAGACCATCCTGAGGTAATTGAACTAGAAAAAATAGAACAGCCTTAAAAGAAGTAAGTTTGTATCCTGCCTGAGGAAAAGAATTACCAGAGGTAGGATTACCTGAGCTGAAAGCATTAAAAACAGAAAAGAGAAATATACAGAGGAATACTCTTGAGTTAACAAAGAAAAGTATAATACGTCTGATTGGATATTTCTCCCATAACTGTTTCAATAATCTAGCTCATTTATTTATTCATCACTCATACTGGGAACCTACTTTGTTCAAGGGGTGCAGGTTACAGTAGACTTTTTTTTTTTTTTTCAGTACGCGGGCCTCTCACTGTTGTGGCCTTTCCCATTGTGGAGCACAGGCTCCAGACACACAGGTTCAGCAGCCATGGCTCACGGGCCCAGCTGCTCCGCGGCATGTGGGATCCTCCCGGACCAGGGCATGAACCCATATCCCCTGCATCTGCAGGCATACGCTTAACCACTGTACCACCAGGGAAACCCTGCAGTAGACTTTTGATGTAAGAAGAAAGAATGTCTGGATCATCAGGAGGTGCAGCAAGTTTTCTTGAGTGTTTTAAGAAACACTGTGCTTGATTTCTTTCATATTAAATGAAAATGGTAATGTTTTGTACTTTATAGGAGTATGTAAATATCAAACACACCTACTTTGTAATTTGGTCCCCTCGAAAGAAGAGCACAGGTAAATATTAGCATAATATGATTATCATTCCACTAGCATTGCTTTGAATACTTTTTACTTGGATAAAGTCAGTAATAACTTTTAATTTCTTAGTAGTTCTCTCCAGTGAACCCCAAACTTGACAAAGTCCAATAAAATGAGTTATGCCTGTCTACAATCACAAGCACTGAAATTGAAACCGATTAAAAATCTTCCAACAAACAAAAGCCCAGGACAAGATGGCTTCACAGGAGAATTCTATCAAACAGAGAAGAGCTAACACCTAACCTTCTCAAACTCTTCCAAAATACAGCAGAGGAAGGAACACTCCCAAACTCATTCTATGAGGCCACCATCACCCTGATACCAAAACCAGACAAAGATGTCAGAAAAAATGAAAACTACAGGCCGGGCTTCCCCGGTGGTGCAGTGGTTGGGAATCTCCCTGCCAGTGCAGGGGACATGGGTTCGAGCCCTGGTCTGGGAAGATCCCACGTGCCTCGGAGCAGCTGGGCCTCTGAGCCACGATTACTGAGCATGTGCGTCTGGAGCCTGTGCTCCACAACGAGAGGCTGTGGTAGTGAGAGGCCCGTGCACCGTGATGAAGAGTGGCCCCCACTTGCCACAACTAGAGAAAGCCCTCGCACAGAAACGAAGACCCAACACAGCCATAAATAAATAAATAAATAAATACGTAAAAACCCCCACAAAACTACAGGCCAATATCACTGATGAACATAGATGCAAAAATCCTCAACAAAATACTAGCAAACAGAGTCCAACAGCACATTAAAAGGATCATACACAATGATCAAGTGGGATTTATCCTGGGGATGCAAGGATTCTTCAATATACACAAATCAATCAATGTGATACACCACATTAACAAATTAAAGAATAAAAGTCATATGATCATCTCAATAGATGCAGAAAAAGTTTTGACAAAATTCAACACCCATTTATGATAAAAAAAAAAAAACCTCGCCAGAAAGTAGGCGTAGAAGGAACTTACCTCAACATAATAAAGGCCATATATCACCAAAAAAAAAAAAAAAAAAAAAGAGTTATACCTGTTCTGAGTCAGGAAAACGATTTTATGATGTCATGAATTGTCTTTCTTAGGTTGCCTTAGCTTTATCCATGGCCTGCCTTAATCTTCATCTGTTTAGACCAATTCTAGAAAAATTTTCTACAGCAGACTTCGTGACAAGAACCATGTGTCAGAATTAGAGCAACGTCAAGAAGATACGATGTTTAAGAGGCTGGGCGATTTATGAGGTGGTTACTAATTAATGTGGAATATAGAAAACTCTTGGAGCATTGGACAGTGGGAGACTAACATATGAAAAATTATTCCACTGTGTAACAGAGTGTTTGCCATTACCCACTATCAAAACAAATAAATTTAGTGGTCCATAATTATATTTTTAAAAATAGAATAGGAGAGACTAGAATAGAAAATATCAGAGTGCCTCACAAATAGCAAGAACAAATATTTGATGTCACTTTAATTGTTCACAATTGTGGAGGCATTGGTCATGATGGAAAATGTATTTTTTTTTAACTTATTGAGAAAATTTCAAACATATACACACCTGGACAAATATTTTAATAAATACCCATCACCCATCAACTCATGGATAAATGTATCATCCACACTCTTAACTGTTTCACCATTTCATATTATTTTGAAGCAATATCAGATGTCACTTCTGTGTTTTCATTATGTATCACTAAAAGTTAAGGATATTTTCTAAATATCGTTAATATTTAAGGATATTTTCTATAATACCTTTATCAATTATTCCTTAATATCATCAAAGACCCGAAATGTGTTTCTTTGTGTCATTCATGATCACCATCTGCGTTTCCCTTAGAAGAAGCAATGTCCCTAACACTACACATGGGGAATTGACTCAGTATTAGGTGTGAGAAATTTATGACATCATTTCTGAATCAGTTTTTGATAGGGATGTAAAGTAGAATTCACTGGGCTGATTTTAAATGTGGAGTCAAATTTTCCATCATTCTGCAAGTAAAAAGAGAAGAGAAAATGGTATATTTCCAGATTTTTCATCCTCCCTAAAATGTATATCTCCCGAACAATTTACTACTCACTGATTTGTTGACCTTATCCTAACATCACTAAGATCATTATTTATGGATGTAATTACTATGGTTGCTGCCTTGGATTTATTTAAGTATTCATTCACTGAAATTATATGTCTATTATTTGCTGGATATCTATGGTGTATGCACAATCTCCTCCTTCCAGAAGCATAATTTAGTGATCGAGTCACAAATAAACAATTAATATCCCATGTGAAAAGCCACAGTGGAGTCTCTGTATGCTAGTAAGATAAAGTGGAGGATCTACTCTAGGCAGAGGAAAAGCATATACAAAGATAGAAATGTGTAAAAGGTGTGGTGTTTTTCTAAAACAATGGAGAGGTTTGTGTGGTTTGATCTTAGTGTTTATGGGGGTGCAAAGAAGGAACAGTAAATGTCAGAAAAGAAGCTTTAGAGCCAAATTATAAGGCATCCTATGTGCCAAGCTAAAGTCTAGACTGTATCTTGGAAGCAGTGAGAAATTTTTGAAGGCTCTTGAGCTTGGAATGACCTTTAAAATTTTTTTTGTAAAAATTAATCTTAGGAAGTGCTACTAAAAATGGATGAGGAGGAAACGTGGAGATCCAGAGTCCAACTAAAGCTACTGCAGAAATCTAAGAAATTTTTAATGGGTAATGAACAAATGCAGTGACCTTGGGGGATGAAGAAGAGGGAACAAAATTGAAAAGGTTTTGGAATTAGAATAGAATAGTTGATAACCAAAAATATGATATTTCTTAAAGGAAAGAGATGAGTTTTGATCATATGAGTTTTTTAGCTTGGAAGGCTGCAGAGTTTCCTTACCTGAGGTAAGGTATATAGAAGGAGCAGACGTGGTGTGTGGTGGTGTGTGGAGGAAAGGATGCTGAGTCATTTGTAGTTGTTATATTTCAGACACTAGGTTGTAGGCAGTCATTAATGGTGTATATATGGGGCTCAGGGGAGAGAGTGAGATAGTTGTGGAAGTAATCTGCATTGAAGTGGATAATTACACTGAGTAAGATTGTCTAAGGACAGCTAGAAAAGAGAGGAGAAAAGAAATCAAGAGAAGAGAGAGAGGAAAGAAGAGCAAATGGCAGTGATTTTAGTCTTATTGTTTTTCACCAGTGACCACAAAACCAATGAATCTCCCCTGCTGAAAATATGTTTATTTTGCTGTTTATTGCATGTTTTAAATAGTCGATGAGAGTTTTCCTGAGCACTTTCCTGGAAACCCCTTATTTAAATGCAATATTCTGGCTGTGTATCTTAAATACTTCCTCCACATTTATGATGAGGATATAAATGTGTATAATACACACCAACATTTCTCAAGATGATAGCAACCAGAAAACTGCCTTAGGCTAAATGTAACAACAAAGGAAGACTTTGATGACTTCCTAAGTATGTCATCTCTTGAATTTCTCTTTATCCAGATGGTTTTTCATGATAGAAACACAAACTCAGTGGTGAAGCATTTTCACAAAGGATCTCTTCTGTCCTGATATTATTTGCCAAGTAAAGTTATTATATTTCAAAATATAATCAGACATGGACTGAGTAACTATAGCAGAATTATCAAAGAAAGATCTGCCTAGAGCTATAAACTAGCATCACTTCTAATGAGGCATGGGGAGAGTATAGCTACTCCAGCTGGAAAGAGGAGAGGAAGGCAGAACTTAGAATATTGGAGGTGTAACAAGGGACCACAACAGATAGTCCAACACAGAACCCAATATTTTGTGGTATTAACAAGGAATATGATGAGGCCCCCAAAGATTGATATGTGAACCATATAAAGCATATAAACTGCTGATTTAACTGGGAGTAGTTGGCATAGACAGTTATGGCTAGCTAAGGGGGCTCCTCCATAGATATTTCCAGCAACTCTGGGACTTATTAAAACAACTAAGTTCCTCTAAAACTGGAGATCTTTGGTGGGTATCCAAGCAAAACTCTGGATTCAGAGAACAAAATAGGAAAACAGTGGCTGGGTCTGAGAAATTAGGATTTAGGGGAGGGAAATTTTAGTGTTTGAATTCTGTATTTTATTCCTCGTGCCTTCTAGGGTTCTTTTTTTTTTTTTTTCCATTTTTTTTTAAGTTTATTTATTTATTTTTTTAATTAGTTTCTGCTTTATAACAAAGTGAATCAGTCATACATATACATCTGTTCCCACATCCCTTCCCTCATGCATCTCCCTCCCTCCCACCCTCCCCATCCCACCCCTCCAGGCGGTCACAAAGCACCGAGCTGATCTCCCTGTGCTCTGCGGCTGCTTCCCACTATCTATCTACCTTACGTTTGGTAGTGTATACACGTCCATGCCTCTCTTTCGCCTTGTCACAGCCCACCCTTCCCCCTCCCCATATCCTCAAGTCCATTCTCAAGTAGGTCTGCGTCTTCATTCCCGTTTTGCCCCTAGGTTCTTCATGACATTTTTTTTTTAAATTCCGTATATATGTGTTAGCATACGGTATTTGTCTTTCTCTTTCTGACTAACTTCACTCTGTATGACAGACTCTAGGTCTATCCACCTCATTACAAATAGCTCAGTTTCGTTTCTTTTTATGGCTGAGTAATATTCCATTGTATATATGTGCCACATCTTCTTTATCCATTCATCCGATGATGGACACTTAGGTTGTTTCCAGCTCTGGGCTATTGTGAATAGAGCTGCAATGAACATTTTGGTACATGTCTCTTTTTGAATTATGGTTGTCTCAGGGTATATGCCCAGTAGTGGGATTGCTGGGTCATATGGTAGTTCTATTTGTAGTTTTTTAAGGAACCTCCATACCGTTCTCCATAGTGGCTGTACCAATTCACATTCCCACCAGCAGTGCAAGAGTGTTCCCTTTTCTCCACACCCTCTCCAGCATTTATTGTTTCTAGATTTCTCTTTTTTTTTTTTTAATTAGTTTCTGCTTTATAACAAAGTGAATCAGTCATACATATACATCTGTTCCCACATCCCTTCCCTCATGCATCTCCCTCCCTCCCACCCTCCCCATTCTAGGGTTCTTTGATAAGGAAGTACCTGACATGCTGGCCTTGGTTCTGTACCACACTCACGGCTTGGCTGAGAAGCAGGGCTAAGGCTTACATCCAGGGGAATGTTGTTTGCTTCCCACAGTCCTCCTGCCTCTCTTTGCCCCCCTTTCTTGCCCCACCATGCTTTATCCTCATACAAGCACACAGTTTTTTGCATGCTGGTGAAAAGTGGCCTGTTTATTGGCTTCATCTCTGATTAATCTTCTTACTAATCAATGCAGCCTTGAAGAGCAGCTAATAAGAAGGGGGGTCAGAAGAACATGCTAGGGTGGGCATTCTTTCCTCTGGGATAAGAGGTAGAAATATGAGAAGAGGTGCATAAATGTTAAACTGTTTTCCAGAAATAGAGAAATGATTTGATAACCAGATAAAGTAGAACTAGTCAATAGGGTGAGTCAGATTGACAATGAGTGTCATGACACTGACCCTCAAAGGGAGGGTCTGGAGTTAGCTGAATATCACTGACCAGAATCAAGATCCATCTTAAAGACCAAAATGAAGTTGAGCTTGAGCTTGTTAAAGAGAGAATGCGGAGGAGGTATGGTGGTGTACAAAATGTTCTCTAATTGAGTCAAAGGAGTAACATAACTAGACAGGACTTGAAAGGATCTAGAAAAGGCATCAATAGCAAACATTCTACTTAAACTAATGATTTTTGTTTGCTCCAGACTTCTTGGCACATATGTCAAATTGCTCCCATTTATGAGGAATTGATTTACACAAGAGATGTTCAAATGTTCGTGTGCATCTAAATCTCTTAGAGAGCTCATGAAAACATAGATGTCTGGATTTTACCCCTAGAGTTTCTACATTAGTAGGTCTGGAGGGGGGCCTAAAATATGAATTTCTGAGTCCCCAGATGATGTTCGTGCTGCTAGTCTGGGGATAGAAATATGAGAGCCACTGAAGCTAAATTTCTGTGCTTCTAAGAAGATTCTTAAACTTCAATAATTTCAGGGACGTTTACACTGCCAGAATTTAATGTTGAAATCACAACATTTAACTATAGTATATTCTACCAAAATAAAATATTAAAACTTGTTTCTTTAGGATTGATTTGCCTCCTTCACCTCGGTGCACACACATGCTCACACGCTTCCTAGGACCTATGTTTGATGATTGACATTATGTTAGAGAGAAATCATGCTTGCTCCAACTTTAAACTTAAATAGTTTTCCACTAAAATGGTTCTTTCTTCAACCTGTTGAAAGTTAGTTAGTATCCACCTAAGCCAAATTTGTAGGTTTGCTTACTCAGCTGTTAAGAGATATTTTTATCTGTATATATTAGCAGGGGAGAGGAATTGGATCTACTTTGCTTTGCCTTATTGGGACAAATGTTATTTGTATATTATTTTTAATAAAAAATTTGGAATTATGTAATCCATATCATTTATAGATCATCAAAATCTAATTTATTTTGCCATTTCAGAAAGAAAACTTTTTCTGTTTCACTATATTCAATAACAAGGGAGCTCATTTGCTATTGTTCTGGAGTTCTGTGACTGTGATCATTTTGATCTGACTACCTTATAGAAAGAAAGACATCATTAAATAGCCTGGTTGTCTATATAAATAAATAAATAAATATTATATATAATGGAGTGTTGACACCATCATAAGACATTATAAGACTTAGCACTAGATAAGAACTAGATTTTTAAAATATACCATTGGTTTATATATTCTATTCAGGTTAAATTTAAATAAGGAATGAATTATTGATATAAAATACACTTGAATACACCTAGCTATTTAGAGCTAGATAAAAAATTAAAATAAAAGTAGAAAAACCATAAAATTGGTTATTCTGTGCTTTGTTAAGTATGGAGAGAGAGTACTGGAGACTCATGAGCTTGGCAGAGGTCTCTTTATTTAATGCATCCTGAATGGACAAATACTAGCTTACTGAAGTCCAGGTAATTCAAATCTTATCAACATTAATTATCCTTTCAAAAATGTTTGCCCCAGAGGTCAAGATCCATAATAGGGACAGCTGCACAATAGATCAACACTAATTCTAATAGTATTAATAGCTAGTATTTATTGAGTGCTTATAATGTGTGGGGATTTTAAATGCATTATTTCAACTGTTCCTCACAGAAATTTTTGTGCTAAATTCTATCATCCCTCTTTACCCAATGTGGAAACTGAAGCTTACAGTACTTTCTTAATGATCTCAAAGGACAAGAAGCTAGTAAACGGTAGAATCAGAATTTGAACTGAAACAATTAGCTTTCAAAGCCTATGAAAGAAAAAAAATACTATATTTTAGAACTGACTCATCCGTCACTAGATGAATTGATTATGGTTCAAAACTCATTGCATGTCCATTAGTGTCTGAACCACAAAGTCTGTTCAGTCCAGATATAGTATCATAAATTAGATTACAGAATCATGCTTATCTATTAGCTTCAGGAAAATTAATTCAGGGTACTTAGAATACAAAATATTATGGTTTCTAGAATAGTGCTCTACCTATACTAAATGTTTAGTAAGTATTAGAGACAAGGAAGAAAGAGATGAACAGGCTTGGGTGCTGTGACTGGACCTAGAAGGAAGATAATACTACAAACTTTACTCAGATTGGGCACTCTCTCCAACGCTCCTAATATCCTATCTTGTATCTTCCTTGCATAGGAATTGCAAGTCCTTTTCGGGTCTAATCTTCCTTCTCTCTGGAGTTCACCCTTCTTATTTAACCTCTCATAAAAATAAATTCTCCTCTCCACTTCATATTTATCAAATACTTGTCTTTTCAAATGATGAAAGCAAATCAGACATTAAAAGTGGACCTGTTTTCATTAGCTTAATGCAAGAAACGGTGTAGCACATAAAAATCTCTCTGTGGCTGTCAAACAAAAACACACATCTTTCCTCACAATGTACTTTTCCACAAGTACATATTTTATTCAGTTTAAGTCAATGATTTTTCATTAATCCCCTATAGTAGTAAATGCAAATACCTTTTTAAGATTCAGTACCTGACTTCAAAAAGTTTACAATATATGGAACCAGCAGAATGACTCAAGTAAACAGAATGATAATAAAAGCACAAAACAGGCATGCAGAAAAGTATTAAGAAGACTCAGAAGAGAGGGGAAGTATAATGAGGCAAAGACTCACATGCTTTACTTATTATATAAAGATAGATAGCTTAATTTTGAAAAGTTTTGTCCAGAAAATGAGATAAAGATACTAAAAGTAAGCACAGTTTAGGCATATGTATTTATTTTATTTGTTCTTATTTGAGAACTTTAGCTTTTTAGAGTAGTTTTAGGTTTATAACATTAAATCTTACAGAGATTTCTTTTTTAATTTTTATTTTATATTGCAGTATAGTTGATTAACAATGTGGTGTTAGTTTCAGGTGTACAGCAAAGTGATTCAGTTATACATATATATGTATCTATTCTTTTTCAAATTCTTTTCCCATTTAGGTTATTACAGAGTATTGAGCAGAGTTCCTGCGCTATACAGTGGGTATGTCTAGTTGGTTATCTATTTTAAATATAGTAGTATATACAAAAGTTACAGAGGTTTCTCACATACTCCCTGCCCTCACACATGCATATCCTCCCCCATTATCAACGTCACTCATCAGTTTTTTTTTTTTTTTTTTTTTTTTTTTTTACCAAGGATGAACCTACATTGACATCCACCCAAATTCCATCCCATTAGGGCTCACACTTGGTGTTGCACACTCTATGGGATTGGATAAAAGAATAATGATATATATCAAACATTATAATATCATCAGAGTATGTTACTGTCCTAAGTATCCTTTGTCCTTTACCTATTCATCTCTACTGTCTCACCACCATCACTGCAAACACTAATCTTTTATACTGTCTCCATACTTTTGACTTTCCCAGAATGCCATTTAGTTGGAATTATACAGTATGTAGCATCTTTAACTTGCCTTCTTGCACTTGATAATAATCATTTAAGCTTCCTCTGTGTCTTTTCATGACATTGACAGTTCATTGCATTTTAGTGCTAAATAAAATTCAATTTCTTGGATGTACTGTAGTTTATTTAACTTAACTATTCACAAACTGAAGGATATCTTGGTAGCCTCCAAGTTTTGGCAATGATGAATAAAGCTTCTACAAACATTCATGTGCAAATTTGTGTACGGACATAAGTTTTCAACTCCTCTGGGTAAACACCAAGGGGTGCAAAGCCTGGATTATATGGAAAAAGTAAGTTTAATTTTGTAAGAAAATTCCGAACTGTCTTCCAAAGTGACTATACCATTTTGCATACTCATCAGCATTTGGTTTTTCCAGTGTTCTGGATTTTGCCCTTTCTAATAGGAGTGTAGTGGTACAACATTTTGTTTTAATTTGCTTATCAGTTTAATTGATCTTTTCAAACAACCAGCTTTGGTTTTGTTGATTTTTCTCTATTGATTTCCTGTTTTCAATTTCATTGATTTCTGCTCTCATTCTTATGATTTCTTGTCTTCAGTTTACTTTGCATATAATTTGTTCTTCTTTCTCTGGTTTCCAATGATGGAAACTAGATGATTGATTTTTGATCTTTTTTCTTCTTTAATAATATATGCATTTAATGTTATAAATTTTCCTCTAAGTACTGTTTTTGCTGTATCCCACAAATTTTGATAAGTTCTGTTTTCATTTTAGTTTAGTTTAAATATTTTAAAAATTCTCTTAGGATTTCTTCTCTGATGCATGTGTTATTTAGATCTGTACTGTTTAATCTTGAAATGTTTGGGGAGTTTCCAATTATCTTTCTGTTATTGATTTCTAGTTTAGTTCATTGTGGCCTGAGAGCAGACATTGTACAATTTCTCTTTTAAGTTTGTTAAGGTATGGTTTACAGCCCAGAATGTGGTCTATCTTGGTGAATGTTTCATGTGAGCTTGATAAAAATGTGTATTCTGCTGTTGTTGGATAAAGTAATCTATAAATGTCAATTATAATCAGTTAATCTATGATGTCGTTGTTTACCTATGTCCTTACTGATTTTCTGCCTGCTGGATCTGCCTGTTTCTGATCGGTGTTGATGTCTCAAGTTATGATTGTGGACTCATCTATTTATCCTTGCAATTCTACCTGTTTTTTAAAATATTCACTTATTTATTTATTTTATTTTTGGTGTGTAGGGTCCCAGCTCTGGCACGTGGGATCTTCATTGGGATCTTTGTTGCCATATGTGGGATCCTCCACTGAAGTGTGCAGGTTTCTGTCTAGTTGTGGCACGTGGGCTCTCTAGCTGTGGCCCACATTCTCAGTAGTTACAGGATGTGGACTTAGTAGTCCTGTGGCGTGTGGGATCTTAGTTCTCCTACCAGGGATCAAACCCATGTCCCCTGCATTGGAAGGTGGATTCTCAACCCCGGTACCACCAGGGAAGTCCCCTATCCGCGTTTGCCTGGTGTAGTTTGATTCTCCGTTGTTAGGTGCATACACATTAAGAATCTGTTTTCTTGGATAACTGACGTCTTTATCATCATGTAATGCCTTTCTTTATCCTTGATAACGTTCCTTACTTTGAAGTCTGTTCTGTCTTAAAATTAATATAGCTACTTCTACTTTCTTTTGATTAGTGTTAACATGGTGTATTTCTCTCCATACATTTATTTCTAATCTATATGTTTCTTTGTATTTAAAGGGAGTTTCTAGTAGAAAACATACAGTTGGGTCATTTTTTTTTTATTCACTCTGACAATTTCTGTCTTTTAATTGATTCACTTAGAGCATTTATATTCAAAGTGGTTATTGATACAGGTGGACTAATATCTCCCATATTTACCACTATTTTCTCTTTGCTGCTCTTATTCTTTGTTCCTATTTTTGTCTTTCACTCTTTTTACTTTTTTTTTTTTTTTTGGCTGTGCCACACGGCTTGTAGGACCTTAGTTCCCTGACCAGGGATTGAACCTGGGCCTGGCAGTAAAAGCACTGAGTCCTAACCACTGTACTTCCAGGGAATTCCCCTCCCTTTTGTGGTTTTAATGTAGCATTTTATATTATTGCATTTCCTCTCTTTTCTTAGCATATCAATTATACTTCTTTTTTTCCTTTTTTTTCCCATGGTTGCCCTAGAGTTTACAAAATGCCTTTATAACTAACTAGTTCAAATCCACTTTCAAACAACACTATATCACATCACATGTAGTGTGAATACCTTATAATAACAAAATAATTCTAATTCCTTCCTCTTGTCCTTTGTACCATTGCTATCATTCATTTCACATATATATAGACATATATGTGCATCTGTAATTTAATACATTATTGCTATTATTTTGAACAAACTGCTATCTGTTAGATGAATTAAGAATAAGAAAAATATTTTTATTGTACTTTTACTTATTCCTTCTTTGATACTCTTCCTTTTTTATGTAGACCGAAGTTTCTGACATTATTTTTTCTTCTCTCTGAAGAATTTCTTTTAAGGTTTGCAAGGCAAGGCAGGCCTACTGGCAACAGATTCCCTCAAGGATTTTTTGTTTGTTTGAGGAAATCTTTATTCTTTCACTTTTAAAGGATAATTTCACAGGGAACAGAATTCTAGTCTCCTGAAGTTTTCCCTCTCAAAACTTTAATCATTTCAGTCCACTCTCTTCTTGTTTGCATAGTTTCTGAGGTAAAATTGGATGTAATTCTTATCTTTATTCCTCTGTAGATAGGGTTTTTTTTTTCTGGCTTTTTATCAGAATTTTTTCTTTAACTTTGATTTTCTCTAGTTTGAAAATGATATGCTGAGGTGTAGTTTTATTGACATTTCTCTTGCTTGGTGTTTTTTTCTGAGATTCCTGGATCTATGGTTGTGTTTCTGACATTAATTTTGGCAAATTCCCAGTAATTATTTTTTCAAATATTTCTTCATTTTCTTCCTCTCATTATTCTCCTTCTGGTAATCTCATTATGCATATGTTATACTTTTTGTAGTTGTTCCACAGTCCTTGGATATTTTGCTTTCTTTTTTATAATCTTTATTTTCTTTGCCTTTCAGCTTTCTAGGATTCTATTGATAGATCTTCTAGCTCAGAGATACCTTCCGCAGCTGTGTCCTCTCTGCTAATAAGCCCATCAGAGGCATTCTTCTCTTCTTTTGTGTTTTTTCTTTTATTTCTAGCATTTCTTTTTGATTCTTTTTTAGGATTCCCATCTCCCTGTTTACATTGACCATCTGTTCTTGTATGTTGTGCACTTTATCCATTATAGCCCTGAGCATATTAATCATGGTTATTTTAAATGCTCAGTCTAATAATTCCAGCATCCTTGTCATGTCTGTTTATGGTGCTTGTTCAATTTCTTCAAACTGTGTTTTTTGTCTTTTGTATGCCTTGCAGGTTTTTTTTTCTTGATAAGGGACATAATGTACTGGGTAAAAGGAAGTGCTGTAAATAGACCTTTAGTAACATGGTGTTAAGTTGTAGGGTAGGGAAATATTCTATAGTCCTGTGATCAGGTCTGAGTGTTTTAGTTAGACTGTACCTTGGGACTGTAAACTTCATAAGTGTTTCTCAGTTTTTTTTCTCCCCCGAAGGTGAGACAGGATGGTTAGAATGGGCTGGATTTGGGTAAATCCCTTACACAAGTTTTTGAAGCTCTGATAATACCCCAGGAGGTTGGGCTCCTGACCTCATTTGCCCTGAGGGCAACCTTCTTAAGAAGAACAGAGTGCTCTGGAGTATTTCTAAATGGTTCATTTTCCACTCTCCCTGTGGGAACCTGGCTGAGTTCCTCTAGGAAAATCTTCCAATATTGTCAGGTCTCCCCTGTGACTGGGTGCCCCTGGAATTTTTAACTCTCACAGGTGTCCACACTGAGGCTTCAGCAAGTCTTCATTTCCAGTTCAGGTTTTCCTACTCAGACCCTAGTTCCCATGGTGATCTCTGCTCCCCTGAGACATGGCTTCTTCACATGTTGTGCACCTGTGTGTGTCTCTAACCTTAGGGGCAGTGTTTTTTCCAGCATCTTCCCCTTATTGTTCAAGAGAGTTTGTGACTTTATCCTTTTCTAAAAAGTTATTTATTTTTAAAATTTTTTTATTGGAGTAGAGTTGATTTACAATGTTGTGTTAGTTTCTGCTATACAACAAAATGAATCAGTTATACATATACATATATCCACTCTTTTTTAGATTATTTTCCCATATAGGTCATTACAGAGTATTGAGTAGAGTTCCCTGTGCTATACAGTAGGTCCATGTTGGTTATCTATTTTATATATAGTAGTGTGTATATGTCAGTCTTAATCTCCCAATTTAATCCCTCCCCATCTCACCCCCATCAGTCGATGAAGATTTTTATCTGTTTTTAGGATGGAGTGGCAATTTCTAAGCTCCTTGCAAATGAAATTGAAGTAGGATGCACAGCTTTAATTTTTAGAATATTACTTTACCCATTATAATTTTTTAATACATGCCTTTTCTTCTTACCTAGAAAAAAAGAGGCCTTGTCTTTTTTATTTCCCCACTTAAGGTAGACACTAGCCTATTAAAAGCAGTGATCTTCCAAGATGTGACATTTATCTTTACAGCCAAGTCACAAAAATAGATATCTTAAGATCCAACATAATAATTGGAAGAGGAAGCCTTCCGGAATGGACAGCTGTGGCACAAATGCAGATTAAGTGTTTCAGTCCAAAGATCCTAATACCATTGACAATGATAATAGCATGTAATACTGATTATGAATGCGTTAATTCATGTCACTGTATCATCACAATACTAATTATCAGTGTGCCACTGTGCCCCAGTATATAGAGAGATGCAGTCTATGCATCTCTGCAAAGACCTAAAATCAGTATCCCTTAATCCTTTGTGCCTTTCCTTTTGCACTCTAACATGTACAAAATAGCAGCCTTGAAAATTAGCATTATATATCTAAAATTTAGTAGTTGTCAAGGTACAAATAAAATAAAATTATAAATATATTTCAAAGTTGACCTTAAAATGAATATTGGATATTAAAATGTTGCTCTGAGATAATGATTATGATGATGTAATTTTTTTTCATTTATTTAATGGATTGAATCTTTTGCCACTATTTCTGGCTTCTGAAACCAAGAAGGGAGTATTTTTTTCTCTTTACTGGCAATTAACTGAATGTATAATTTTGAATAATCATTTGTAATTATTTCTTGGACATGGTCCCATAACTTTCATCCAATTCCAAAAGCCTAGCTTATGTGCTGTGCTTTTCAAGTTAGGTTAGAAGTAGAAGTGTTTATAATATGGGGATTGGCAATTATTCCACTTGTAATAGGACCAGAACTTCACTGTGCCATGCAGATGTCAGCAAAGTGAAATGCTCTCCTTATAAATGTGGCCACATACCATTTTACAGAAGTGGTAGCAGTCATCTTCTGCCAAACCTATCTGCAGTGGTCAAGATAGAAAGTATGACTATAGAGTCATTAAAATGTAATTTCCTTTCTGTGTGTAAGATTCACTAAATTCCATAACAATGAAAACTATAACAACATTGTAGAGTTGTTAAGATATGATCTCTTGGATCAATCAGACCCAGATTTTATCTTATCATCACTACTTTCTTTTAGAGTAAGTTTGGGTAAGTTACTGAATGCTCTGGTCTTTAGCTTCATTACCTGTAAATGGGTCAGTAAAGTTTCATTATAAGGGGTCAGATAGTAAATATTTCTGGCTTTGCTGGCCATAGGGTCTCTGTTGCAACTACTCAACTTTGCCTTGTAGAGAAAAATTACTCATAGACAGAATGCAAACAAATGGATGTTGCTCTGTTCCAATGAAATTTCACTTATGGGTATGCAATTTGAATTTCATGTAACTTTCACATGTCACAAAATATTATTCTTACTTTTATTATGTTTCAACCACTTAAAAATTTAAAAGCCGTCCTCAGTTCATGGGCCACACAAAAACAGATGGCAGGCCAGACCCATGGGCCATAGTTTGCCAAATCCTGATCTATAAAATGGGAATAATTTTACTAGCTCCCTTATGGAGTTCTGATGAAGAATAAGAGAGATAATGAAGGTAAAGTTCTTTGCACTATTTTGACCTTTACAATTTTTATTCAAGTAAGTATGGTTTGTAGAAACTAGTCTTCCTGAGAGTTAATGTATATTTTTCAACCCTGTTGTTACTCAGAATGGTTTTGTGTACCTCTTTGAGAAGTGGCTTAAGAGCCTGCATTAGACTCTCCTACTTGCTGAGAACTTGGCAGCAGTAGCCAGCAGGAAGGAGAGCACAAATGCATCAGATGAAATCAAGTGGCTTAGCTTGATAGCCAGCCCCTTGGTGCTATAGTGCTTGGCTAATTCCAGGTTTCAGACAGGCCAGCAACAATGCTGAGGAAATCCAGTTTAGTGGGTTGAACAAGGTAGCAGGGGTCACACACATCAAGAAGTGTCCAAGTCAGTAAGTCATCAATACAAAGTTTCCTCATTATGAATACATTCAGAATTAGTCTAGTGAGCAGAGATTTACAGCAAGGATGCAAATCCAGTGGGAATCTACATGCTTAAGCTCAAAAATGAAGTATTAGACAAAGAGGACAGAGATTGATGTTGGCCATGGAGATACATATTTGAGTTTGAGTTTCCAGTGCTCAACAAGGTGCCCTGCCTGCCAAGTTTACAGCAGTACAACTTATTCCACTGGTGGAGAATATTGGTCCTGATGGGTCAAGGTGGAGCATTACTGATATTGATTTGTTCAGGAGAGATTGTAGGGATTTAACATTAAAAATGTATAGGCCGGGCTTCCCTGGTGGCGCAGTGGTTGAGAGTCCACCTGCCAATGCAGGGGACACGGGTTCATGCCCCGGTCCAGGAAGATCCCACATGCCGCGGAGCGGCTGGACCCGTGAGCCATGGCCATTGAGCCTGCGCATCCGGAACATGTGCTCTGCAACAGGAGAGGCCACAGCAGTGAGGGGCCTGCGTACCGGAAAAAAAAAAAAAAAAAAAAGTATTTTGTAGACTTTTTTTGGTTAGTACTGAAATACATAGGGAAAAGGGCCTTAAGTGTTTTATACATGTTAAAGCTGAGAGGTTCTTTGTTTAAAGCATGAGTGTGTATAGACTCATTGAAAGAACTCGCTGTATTAAAGATAGTTACTGCTGAGGAAAAGTTGGCTTTTGTTTTATTTTCAAGATGTGCTCCCCTAAATATTCACTATAACATCTATCAAAACCTCAGTCTTAACATTAGGATCACTACTTAAATAAATAAATATTTGTACTTAAATATTTAAAATTAAACATTTAATTTGTGTAAATTAAACAGGGCTTTATTTAAATAGACATATATTTAACAAATGTCTAATTTAATAGATATCTAATAAATTAAATGTAAGGTATTTATTTAAATAGATAGCTATTATTATATTTAATTTATTTAAATAGATTAAGTAATAGATTTAAATAGATTTATTTAAATAAATATTTTATATTAAATTTAAATAAATAGAGTAACATTCAATTATACAGCAAATTAATTATCCCTTGGTGATATTTGTCTGAGGGTGTGAGATGATCGTGTGTTGACAGATAGGCACCCACTACCTTTATACTCTAAAAATTGCAGATGTTAATACATTGAAAAATGTGTTGCATTTTAACCAGCAACAGATTTGTGGACACAGTTTATTGCCTGAAAAACAATCCCAAAGTGTTAGTTTTCTTACATTTGTTCTATACATTTTGAAAAATCACTTTTTATGTGGTTTGTACTCTCCCTTTTTCGATGATATTTATATTAAAACCTCCACCTTTTTTCTTGAAGCCAGATCATGACTAAATCTCATATAACTAAATCTCAAAATTGCAAGGAAGAATATTTGCTATATACACAATAAAATATTTGGCTATAAGTTAAATCTTGGCTCACCTATAAATTTTATATACACACATATATATATATATATATATATATTTACAAAATGTCATTGGGTAATTGTTAGGAGTTTGCCCTTTTGTTTAATAATGGGAGAAATCAAAAGTTGATGTTATTTCTATGAAATAAATTATATCTTTAAAAACTTTCCTCTGCAGTGATAAAAATCTGAAGGATAAAACCAGAATTCTCAGAAATTATGGCAATGTCATTTATGTCCCCTGCATATAAAACTAGAGTGCTGGTGATAAATTCTTCTTCCTTGATCCAGAGCTAAACAAACTTGGAGAAAATCTTTCTAGCTCTCTGGTACATAACACACTCAGAACTAGTAAATATTCACATGTACAAAGGTCAGTGTACATTGAATATAGGAACACTCTCTGGTGACTAAAAGGGAAAAATAAAAATCAATACAGAAGTATCGTCATTGAAACAACTTTGTTTGAGGAATAGTTGTGAACTACACCATTAATTCAGTCTGATGTACATTTTCTATACACAATATAGACCAATAATTACAAAATAAGTGAGACATAGATTTTGCATTCAAGAAGTTAAAGTCTGTTGGTAGACACAGTGTCTCTCTCACCTTTTTGCACCATGTCTTTATGCTAAGCACTCTCAAATTAATGTCCGCAGTCTGGATATCTTCCCTAAACTCTAGACTCAGTATCCAGCTATCTACTTGACACTCCAGTGTGTAATAGCCCTAATTAATGTCTTCATATCCTCTCCCAAATCTTCTTCACCCCTGGACTTCCCCATGCTGGTTGATGGCAACTCCATCCTTCCAACTGGCTCAAGCCAAGAACTTTGGTGTCATCCATGACCTCTCACTTTCTCTCATATGGCCCACCTAATCCATCAGGCATCCTCTTGGCATCATTGTCTCTCAGTGGGATTATTGTGATAGCTTCCTAACTGTTCTTATTCTTTCCATCATTGCTACCCACCTCAACAATCTTTTCTCAATACAGCTGGCAGAGTAATTCTTTAAAAATATCTATCTGATTATGCCGTACTTCAACTCAAAACCCTCCAATAGCTTCCTTATCACTTGGAGTAAATGCCAAGTTTCTTGAAAATCAGCATAGGTATTACAAATTACCTGTTACAAATTACCTATTACCTGCAAATTACCTATTATAATACATAGGTATTGCCTCTCCTACAGTGGGAATTTAGCACAAAGAGATCCCATTTACCCCTCCCTCTCACACACTTGTTTCCCCTATTGTTAACATATTGCATTGTTATGATACATTTGTTACAATTAATGTGTGTTGATACAGTGTTACTTTTATTATTTTAATTTGTATACTTCACAGTCTACTCTTTGTGCTGTAAATTTCCACTGGTTTGGACAAATACACACTGTCATATGTCTCACGTTACAACCTCCCCAAATCTCTGGCAACCACTGATCAAGTTACCATTACTATTACCATAGTTTTCCCCTTTCCAGATTGTCACATATATGGAATCATGTATATTTAGCCAAATCCACACTTTATTTATTGAGCAATATACATTTTATATTTATCCATATCTTCTCATAGTGTAATAGCCCATTAATTTTTATCTCTGAACAGTATTCCATTGTATGGGTGTACCACACTTTGTCTACTCATATCTAAAAAAAAACTGTTACCTCCAGTTTTGGGTGATTATGAAGAAAGCTGTTATGAGCATTGCTATGCATATTTTGTGTGGATATGTTTTCATATAAGTTGGATAAATATCTAGTAGCATGATTACTTGATCATATTGTGACACTATTTTTAATTTGGAAAGAAACCACCAAATGGTCTTCCATGTTGGCTGTGGCATTTTGCATTCCCATCGGCAATGAATGAGAGTTCCTCTTGCTCTACTCCCATGCCAGTCAGGTTTTTAGATCTTAGCCATTCTATATAATAGGTGTGTGGTGGTATCTTGTTTTAATTTGCATTTCCCTAATCACATATGACTTTGTTCATCTTTTCATGTGCTTATTTGCCATCTGTTTATCTTCTTCTGCGAGATGCCTGTTCCAAATTTTTGTCCACCTTCTAAATTGATTTGTTTTCTCAGGTAAGTGCTCTTTGTATACTTTGGATACAAGTTCTTTATCATATATGTGATTCTCAAATATTTTCTCCCAGTCTGACTTGTCTTTTTGTTGTCCTGAAAGTGTCTTTTGCAGTTCAATTGTTTTAATTTTAATTAAGTCCAGTTTATCCATTTTTCTTTCTTGTACCATGCTTTCAATGTCATATATAGAAACTAATCACCAATACCATGACTTTCCAAATTTTCATGAGGTTTTTATGAAGGATTTTAAGAACTTATTTCATAGTTGGTATGAATATGTTTCTTATTTTGATACTTGCCTTTTAAATTTATGACTGCTTAACAATTCATTTAATTATGTCAGTCATTTCCCCTGTAATGTCTTCTACACCTTTCACTAATTTTAAGCTTAAGATGATATCACCAGTTAAACATCACTTGTATTTTCATCTCTTTAAAAAAAGTAGCCTGATTTTTATATTTTAAACCAAAATTTATTTTAAGGTGAAGATTAAAATCTTTTTTAAAAATTTTATTGAAGTATAGTTGACTTACAATGTTATATTAACTTCTGCTGTACAGTAAAGTGATTCAGTTATGCATATATATATATATTCTTTTTCATATTCTTTTCCATTATGGTTTATTACAGGATATTGAATATAGTTTCCTGTGCTATACAGTAGGGCCTTGTTAAAATATTTTTAAGTAATACGTAGCCTAGTATCTGAGCAATATCTATGGAATAACTCACTCAAGTTAAACATATGTGTGCATTTGTATGCATTTGTACCAAAGTGTGTATTCCCATTTGTTCTATTTCATTAATTTGCCTGTTAATTCTCATATTACTACCATGATATATTGTAATTTCATAAGATTATATATATATATATATATTTAATACATGATAGGTCAAGATTCCCATTACTATTCTTCCTTTGATATATTTTAGCATTCTTATCTATTTGTTCACATAGATGAATACGGAAGAAATTTACAATCATCTTCTAAGATGTTTCTTATTGATATTCTAACTAGAAATGCATATTTTAAACTTTGGTAAGAATTGACTTTTTGTATATTGGTTTGTTCATTCATAAAACACATTTTTACTGAGTCCCTGCTGTGATAGGATGCATAGAGAACACATCAGTTAACATCATAGACATAGTTTTTGCAGCATGAAGCTTACAGTCTAGTGGGGTGTATTTTTCAATTTATTAAGCCTTTTATTAATATTTATGAATTAAAATTTATAATTTATTATAGGTATCTCACATTGGATATTAAGATCTCTTTTTGCCTTTAAAGAGTAAGCTATAGCATAATTGACAGCAATTAAAAGGTATCTTTTTTCACTTTATTTTTACATAGTAATTGCTATTTTCAAACTTTTCCATTATTTTCTATATTTTGTCATGTGTACTATAGTTTTCATTTACTTTAATTTCATGTAGTAATTAAGAGGTGTCTATCTTTATTTTCAATTTTTCACCTTTTCAAAAATGTGCACTTAACTTTGCTTGGTATTGAGGCTTTTGCCATATTTTTATTGCCTCCATTAATCATGTCCCTTGGCAGATCATGTTTATTTTCGTGCCCTTTCTATGAATCTTCACACTATTGGTAAATTACCCTCATTTTGTAGAACATATTATCTGAACTCCAATGTAGTTTATTCCCTTATCCAGTCTCTAAACAGGCAAGAAATATTTAGACTGATTTTGCTAACGGATTGGGTTTGTGATATTTTGGATATATTTTATTTGAGATATTAATTTTGTCTTTGTCTCACCGTTGTGTATGACTGCAAAGAAGCAGAAACGTCTTCTTTCTCACATTCTGGAACATAGTGAATTCTTATAAGTTGGGCTGGGTACTCTTGCCTCTGAGGCTACATATTGGTATCTGAGTTTCACAGGTAAAGTGGAACCTGCAGTGAACAGAAACTTCCAACAGAGGTGTTGTTTAAAGGTCTAGTCTCATTGACAGAGGCAGAGTTTGAACTCAGGTGGGTGTAGCCATGTCCCAAAGGAGGGGATAGATGATGCTTTTTGTTTTCATAGTTGTTTATATGATATAAGCATGTGGAATTTATATATATATACACACACACATTCCCATGATTGTTTTAGTTATGATATAAAAAAATCATTTAATTTGATATTTCATAAGTTTTTCTCATTAAAATGATTCTGTGCATTATTCTAATTTGGTCTTAAGGGTTCTGAAGAGCACTGTTTGAAAATGCTGATTTAGTACATCTTTTCTGTGGCAAGTGGGATATTTTTCTAATTATACCACCTAATTCTGTGGCTCAGTGCTATATGTTAAGAGATTCCATCTCTTTGAGTGTATTGACCAACATACACTAGGTTATTTAATTTTTGTTCTCTGGTCTTGTAAAATCTTAATGGTGATAGAAATGTGGTTGTATGAGGATGAACAGGAAGGGCAAAGCAGAAGCAAAGAAACACAGGAGCAGTGGTGAGATTACTTTCCTGTTTCCTAGTTAATAAATGCATTTGGGTAAATGGGTCAAGAGACAGATACAAAACCAAAAATATAAAAAATAAAAAACTTTTCTTATATCTTTTAATAAATTAAGATTTCTTTCCTTTTACACAGCATTGATGCTCTGCATGGTCAAAAATCCACAAATAACATCTGGAGATTCAACCAGCTGTGGATTGTGTAGTACTGTAGTCTATATTTATTGAAAAAAATTAACGTATAAGTGAATCCACACAGTTCAAAGTTGTTCAGGGGTCAATTGTACTCTTACTTATATATAGAATTTTCAACTTTTTTATTGATGAAATATAGTTCCATTTTATATATTGGTATATGATAATATTTATATATTTGAACACAAATGTATATATAGGTATGTATTTCCAATGGATACATTTATGCATAAATAAGTATATTGTATATTAAATACATGTGTATTTTTAAAAGGAAGAGTACATATTGACACCTGCTAATACAAGGTGAGGTCACACTCTAACCCTATTAACAAATGAAATTACCTATGCCAAATGCAGAAATGAGATCTCAGATTTGTGAGTGTGGGAAAACAAAATCCTTGAGAAGACATATTCCATTGATCTAAAAACTGTTGAGAAAAATGAAGTGGAGGCATGAATAATGAAAAATAAATGATAGAGCTAAGAAATATTTAAATCCTATAAAGTTCTGCAAGACTTTTAAAAATCCCAAATACAGTAATATCTGCCTTACTATAGACTTGTTTCCTGAATTCCTTTTCTACAAAGATGCATCTTAAGCTTTTAGAGTTTTTCTTTTTCTTTTAAAAAGAGAAACATGCAAATTAATATAATGGGAGTCTAGAATAAAACACAAATCCCTTTAACAGTGAGAATTAATGAGCACCTATTTTGTGCATGGGTATTTCTAGAAGTTGGTAACTTAAATATGATGAAGATATGGTGTCAGCTTTAAACATTTTTTACAGCTTAGTTTGCAAAACAAACGTGTGTGAGGAGGTCAAAACACTTTGTAAATATGACCTTCTGATTACTTTAGCTGGAACAGATTATTCCTTGATGGGGAGAGGGAGTGGAGAATGTTTACTATCTTAAAGCTCAACTTCTATCAGTCTGTACCAAAGTAACAGTTAAAGTAATTCCCTTTCGGGCTTCCCTGGTGGCGCAGTGGTGGAGAGTCCGCCTGCCGATGCAGGGGACACGGGTTCATGCCCTGGTCCAGGAAGATCCCACATACCACAGAGCGGCTGGGCCCGTGAGCCATGGCCGCTAAGCCTGCGTGTCTGGAACCTGTGCTCCGCAACGGGAGAGGCCACAATAGTGAGAGGCCTGCACACCGCAAAAAAAAAAAAAAAAAAAAAAAAAAAAAGTAATCCCCTTTCATGCTTCTTTCTCATTTTCTTCATTTACTGAGTCCTGCTTTAATCCAAAATTTCTTTCTAGCTGTTGCCATCATTTTCTCTCTCTGAAGTTCCTCCAGCCTCTGCTTCCTTATCAGTCCTTCCTCATATGACCATCTTGGCCTTCCTCTACTGTTCTTGCCCTCATAACTGGCTTTTTTTTTTTTTTTAAACTGGCTTTTTATGTTTGCCTCTTTGTTCTGTGTATGCTTCGAAATGAAAAATTTTAAGCATGTGACTAGTGCCTGCATTTTCTCCAATCTTCTTAATTTTCATTTGATACCTATTTTTTCTGTTATTTCTGATACTCCACTGGCGTCCCTCATTTTAGGTATGATCACTTCACACATCGTTACATGAACTGTTCATTTCTCTTCCATTTTATACAGAAGGCTGAATGACTGAGCTCTATCTTGACCTGGCCTCCTATGCTTGATTTGATTTGTTTCCCTGTTTATTGGGAGAAGACCTGGGGAGGTAGATGTAAAGAACAATGCACAGGGGCCCACATTCTAATCCTGGCTTTGCCGTTAAGTCATAGTTGAATCTCTCTCTTTCTCCCTCTCTCTCCCCCTTTCCATTAATCTCTCTAGCTTACCTCTTTTTAATTAAAAAAAAAATCAATGCAAACTTTCTGTAGTAAACTAACATAGACATTTATAAGGTGTAAATTAGCAATTGTTTCTATTCCACCCCACCCAAATTAATTTATTTTTCCATTTCGTTGTGTGTCCATCTGAAAATATTGCTATGTTCATGCAAATTTATAGACACATAAATACCCATATATAGGGCTTACTTATGCTTTGATTTTTTTCTTAAAATGTCCTCTTATCTGCAAGTAGCTTTTTTTTAATTAAAAAAAACTACCTTGGATATCTCATCATGACAGTAAGTATAGGTCCATTTTGCTTTTCAGAAATCATCCTAATTTTCTTGAGGATATATGCACCATAGTTTTGGACTATTTTCTATTGATAGACATTCAGGTTGGTTTCAAATTTTTATCATCATATATAATATATAATGATGCAATATAGCATTGATTTGATACAGGCTGGTTCCCCAATGTGGAATGGTTTGGTGGTATATGGTTTAATGAACATTAGCAATTTTTAAAAAATACTTACAGCAAGCACTTTCCTAAGAGTAATGGAGGAGGTGAGTGGGTGCCACCAGTTCTAGTAAATCAGCTACACCCAGCCTGTCCACTTTCTCTCTTTCAAATATTTGTTGAATTCTCTTCTCTTCTGTGTCCCTCCTTACATTTCTTTGTCCTTAAGAGTTAACTGTATTGTTCCTTTTTTTGTCATTTGCCATGGCTGTGAGCTTTGGGAAGTGAGAGAAAACACACATGAGGGTAGTCCCACGTTTGAATGGACTCTCTCACTCTTCCTTTATCCCACTGGAATCAGGCTTTTCTCCTTAACTTTCCATTAAAATGACTCTTTCAAAGTGTATCAATGATCTCCATTTTGCCAAATCCAATAGTTAATTCTCAGTCTTCATCTTAATGTATCTCCGTGTAGTGTAAGACAGAGTTAACCAATAGCTGACTCCAGGTTAAGCTCTGTAGAAGCAGATGCTTTCAAATGTTTGTAATACTGTTATTCTTGGTTCCATCACATCCAGCCCTTTCTCATCACTTAAGAGTCATACTAAAGACACAAGAGAATGACAGAACTAGGTAATTAGAATTAGTAACAGTGAAGTCCTTTGAGGCAGTCATCCTATAACCATCGACACAGTGAATGATGCCACAGCGTTCTGCAACCTGGAGGGTGAAGGATGGATGAGAGTAAGAAATTGGCAAACCCAGCAGCCATTACTGAACCAGATACAGTGAAGTGACTACAAATGGTTCCTACCAAAGTGGATTCTATAAAGGCAGCTTTAACAGGGGTAGAGTTGTTAGATATTGGAAAGAAAATAGGACCACAGTTTAGATTAAGGAATGGCACAGTCAGATGCTGGTTAATCTAGATCATTTGACAGCATGGGAACCAAGGATGACTGCTTGGAACTACAACCACAACATAGACTTCATGCATTTTCAGCATTACCTTTATTTTTTTGCTTTCTAGAATTAGTACATAGGTGGAAACACCAAGTTGTTTGGGAAACTTGGCTCCAGAAAAGAAAAATATCACTTTCAGAGAATGGAACATTCCCTAAAGTAAAAACAGGTTATCTGTTGGATGGAGATGGTTATTTAGTGCATTGCCACAGAGACTTAAGAAATGCTCACTGTGCCTGATCAAGTTAGACTCATTATAGGGTCAGTACAAAAGGAGAACTTGAGATAGCTGTATATGAATTGACTTTTATATACCCTGCCTTGCGGAACAAAAGAGTGTTGGGGTTTTCTGTAGAGAGTCGAGGTAACAAGAATTCAATTTTCAACTGTTAGCTTTATTTCTAAGACTGTGAGAGAGCAGGTACCCTGAGAAATTCACGTAAGATATACAATGTGTATGTCCTACGTGAGCAGGGCAAAGTAGTAGCACTTAGTAGACATAAGTGTTAGAGATTTGATTTTTTTGGTTAGTTTGTTTTGTTTTTAAATCAATTTTATAGAGGTATAGTTTTCACTCAATATAGTGTCCTGATTTTAAGTATAGAATTTGATGTCTTGAGTAATATATGAACCCCTGTAATTAGGACCACAATCAGGATGTAGAACATTTCCATCACCCTAAAAGGTTCCACTGTGACCTTTCCAGTCAGTCCCCACTGCCAGACCCAGCCTCAGGTAACTATTAACCTTCTTTCTGTCACTCAATATTAGATTTGTCTTTTCTGGAGTTTCATGTCAGGTAACATAAGAAGTTAATAGTTTAGTACTAAGTACACACTAGGTATCCCAATGTGTGTTCATTTCTTATTGTATTTAATACATCAGCATCCTAGTTTAACAACAACTCTCATGAGTTTGGAAAGTTTGAATCAGTTCCTCTGCCCTGAATCATCTTAAAGGAATTCTGTTACAAGTCATTTAAAAAATACTGAGTAGTAGGAAGAGAGCCTGAAGGGGATAGTGCACCACAGCTAGCCCGGAGGGAGTCCGGGGAAAGGGTCTGGAGCTGCCGAAGAGGCAAGAGGCTTTTTCTTCCCTTTTGTTTCCTGGTGCGCGAGGAGAGGGCATTAAGAGGGCTGCTTTGGGAAGCGCCGGAGACGGGCGCGAGCCGCGGCTAAAGGCGCGGACCCCGGAGACGGGCGTGGGACGCTGGGGCTGCTGCTGCTGCCGCCGCCGCGGGGCCTGTGTGCGAGCGCGGGTCACTGTCCGCCCCGCCTTCTGGGGGGGCCCTGTGCACCCCGCCACTGCCGGGGTCCCGGAACCCAGGGACGGCTTTCCCGGGAAAGCGCACGGAGCGCCTTGGTCTGGTGCAACGTCACGCCGGCCTCTGCCGCCGCAGGCCCGCCCCACTCTGCGCGCCCCTCCCTCCCCTCTGCCTGAGTGAGCCAGAGCCCCCGAATCAGCGGCTCCTTTAAACCCGTCCTGTCTGAGCGAAGAATGGACGCCCTCCGGCGACCTACGCGTAGAGGCGGGGCCGGTCCAAGGCTGAGACCCGGGAGCTGTGAGAGCAGAGAAGAGACAGGGAAATCTCTCTGTGCAGCCTCGGAGGCAGCGGATTAAAGCTCCACGGTCCACTTGGTGTGCCCTGCGTCTGTGGAGTGCATGAATGGACAGCGAATTATCCCAAATTGAGGAAGTGGACTTTGAGGACAAGATTTAAGACTTTCCCCCCTTTTCCTCTTTTTACAACGAATTATCCCAAATTAAGGAGGTGGACTTAGAGAGCAAGATTTCAGACTTCTCGCCCTTTTCCTCTTTTTACAATGAAGTATCCCAAATTGAGGAGGTGGACTTGGAGAGCAAGATTTTTGATTTTTCCCCCTGCTCTCTTTTTGGGAATATGTATGTGTATTCTTCTGTGTAAGATTCTCTCTGTATAGCTTTGCTTCCACTATATATCCCAGGGTTCTTTCTGTCCGTTTTTTTTTTTCAATAATTACTTTTTAATTTTAATAACGCTACTATATTTCATACTTTATTCTATTTTACTTTACCTGCTCTTTCTTTTTTTCTACCTTCCCTTCCTCCCTCCCTCCCTCCGCCCCTCCTTTCCTTCTTTCTCTCTTTCTTTCCTTCCTCCCTCCCTCCCTCCCTTCTTCCTTTCACTCTTTCTTTTTCTTTCCTTCCTCCCTCCCTCCCTCCCTCCTGTCTTTCTTTCCTTCCTCCCTCCCAACCCTCTTCCTTTCACTTCCTTTTTCTTTCCTTCCTCCCTCCCTCCCTACTGTCTTTCTTTCTTTCTTTCTTTCTTTCCTTCCTCCCTCCCTCCCTCCCTTCCTCCATTCACTCTTCTTTTTTCTTTCATTCTTCCCTCTCTCCCTCCTTTCTTTCTTTCCATCGTTCCTCCCTCCCTCTCTCCTTTCTCTCTTTCTTCCTTCCTTCCTTCCTTCCTTTCTTTCCTTCTTCCTTTCTTTCTCACTCTCTTTCTTTCTTCTACTAATTCTTTCTTTCTACTTTTTCTCCCTTTTATTCTGAGCCGGGTAGATGAAAGGCTCTTGGTGCTGCAGCCAGGAGTCAGTGCTGTGCCTCTGAAGTGGGAGAGCCAACTTCAGGACACGGGACCACAAGAGACCTCCCAGCTCCACATAATATCAAGCAGCGAAAATCTCCCAGAGATCTCCATCTCAACACCAGCACCCAGCTTCAGTCAACGACCAACAAACTACAGTGCTGGCCACCCTATGCCAAGCAACTAGCAAGGCAGGAACACAACCCCACCCATTAACAGAGAGGCTGCCTAAAAACATAATAAGGCCACAGGCACCCAAAAACACACCACCAGACGTGGACCTGTCCAGCAGAAAGACAAGATCGAGCCTCAACCACCAGAACACAGGCAATAGTCCCCCCACCAGGAAGCCTACACAAGTTACTGAAACAACCTTAGCCACTGGGGACAGACACCAAAAAGAAGAGAAACTACGAATCTGCAGCCTGCCAAAAGGAGACCCCAAACACAGTAACATAAGCAAAATGAGAAGACAGAAAAACACACAGCAGGTGAAGGAGGAAGATAAAAACCTACCAGACCTAACAAATGAAGAGGTAATAGGCAGTCTAACTGAAAAAGAATTCAGAATAATGATAGTAAAGCTGATCCAAGATACTATTTCCAAGATCCAAAATCTTGGAAATAGAATAGACAAAATGCAAGAAACAGTTAACAAGGACCTAGAAGAACTAAAGATGAATCAAGCATTGATTAAAAACACAATAAATGAAATGAAAAATACTCTACATGGGATCAATAGCAGAATAACTGAGGCAGAAGAACGGATAAGTGAGGTGGAAGATAAAATAGTGGAAATAACTGCTGCAGAGCAAAATAAAGAAAAAAGAATGAAAAGAACAGAGGACAGTCTCAGAGACCTCTGGGACAACATTAAACGCACCAACATTCGAATTATAGGGGTTCCAGAAGAAGAAGAGAAAAAGAAAGGGACTGAGAAAATATTTGAAGAGATTCTAGTTGAAAACTTCCCTAATATGGGAACGGAAATAGTTAATCAAGTCCAGGAGGCACAGAGACTCCCATACAGGATAAATCCAAGGAGAAATATGCCAAGACACATATTAATCAAACTGTCAAAAATTAAACACAAAGAAATCATATTAAAAGCAGCAAGGCAAAAACAACAAATAACACACAAGGGAATCCCCATCAGGATAACAGCTGATCTCAGCAGAAACTCTACAGGCCAGAAGGGAGTGGCAGGACATAATTAAAGTGATGAAGGAGAAAAACCTGCAACCAAGATTACTCTAACCAGCAAGGATCTCATTCAGATTTGATGGAGAAATTAAAACCTTTACAGACAAGCAAAAGCTGAGAGAGTTCAGCACCACCAAACCAGCTTTACAACAAATGCTAAAGGAACTTCTCTAGGCAAGAAACACAACAGCAGGAATATACATAAAATAACGAACCCAAAGCAATTAAGGAAATGGGAATAGGAACATATATATCAATAATTACCTAAAATGTAAATGGACTAAATGCTCCCACCAAAAGACACAGATTGGCTGAATGGATACAAAAACAAGACCCATATATATGCTGTCTACAAGAGACCCACCTCAGACCTAGAGACACATACAGATTGAAAGTAAGGGGATGGAAAAAGATATTCCATGCACATGGAACTCAAAAGAAAGCTGGAGTAGCAATTCTTATATCAGACAAAATAGACTTTAAAATAAAGACTATTAGACAAAGAAGGACACTATATAATGATAAACGGATCGATCCAAGAAGAAGATATAACAATTGTAAATATTTATGCACCCAACATAGGAGCACCTCAATACATAAGGCAAATACTAACAGCCATAAAAGGGGAAATCGACAGTAACACAATCATAGTAGGGGACTTTAACACCCCACTTTCACCAATGGACAGATCATCCAAAATGAAAATAAATAAGGAAACACAAGCTTTAAATGATACATTAAACAAGATGGACTTAATTGATATTTATAGGACATTCCATCCAAAAACAACAGAATACACATTTTTCTCAAGTGCTCATGGAACATTCTCCAGGATAGATCATATCTTGGGTCACAAATCAAGCCTTGGTAAATTTAAGAAAATTGAAATTGTATCAAGTATCTTTTCCGACCACAATGCTATGAGACTAGACATCAATTACAGGAAAAGATGTGTAAAAAATACAAACACATGGAGGCTAAACAATACACTACTCAATAACGAAGTGATCACTGAAGAAATCAAAGAGGAAATTAAAAAAATACCTAGAAACAAATGACAATGGAGACACGACGACCCAAAACCTATGGGACACAGCAAAAGCAGTTCTAAGGGGGAAGTGTATAGCAATACAATCCCACCTTAAGAAACAGGAAACATCTCGAATAAACAACCTAACCTTGCACCTAAAGCAATTAGAGAAAGAAGAACAAAAAACCCCCAAAGCTAGCAGAAGGAAAGAAATCATAAAGATAAGATCAGAAATAAATGAAAAAGAAATGAAGGAAACGATAGCAAACATCAATGAAACTAAAAGCTGGTTCTTTGAGAAGATAAACAAAATAGACAAACCATTAGGCAGATTCATCAAGAAAAAAAGGGAGAAGACTCAAATCAATAGAATTAGAAATGAAAAAGGAGAAGTAACAACTGACACTGCAGAAATACAAAAGATCATGAGAGATTACTACAAGCAACTCTATGCCAATAAAATGGACAACCTGGAAGAAATGGAAAATTCTTAGAAATGCACAACCTACCAAGACTGAATCAGGAAGAAATAGAAAATATGAATAGACCAATCACAAGCACTGAAATTGAAACTGTGATTAAAAATCTTCCAACAAACAAAAGTCCAGGACCAGATGGCTTCACAGGCGAATTCTATCAAACATTTAGAGGAGAGCTAACACCCATCCTTCTCAAACTCTTCCAAACAATTTCAGAGGAAGGAACACTCCCAAACTCATTCTATGAGGCCACCATCACCTTGATACCAAAACCAGACAAGGATGTCACAAAGAAAGAAAACTACAGGCCAATATCACTGATGAACATAGATGCAAAAATCCTCAACAAAATACTAGCAAACTGAATCCAACAGCACATTAAAAGGATCATACACCATGATCAAGTGGGGTTTATTCCAGGAATGCAAGGACTCTTCAGTAGATGCAAATCAATCAATGTGATACACCATATTAACAAGTTGAAGGAGAAAAAACATATGATCATCTCAATAGATGCAGAGAAAGCTTTGGACAAAATTCAACACCCATTTATGATAAAAACCCTGCAGAAAGTAGGCATAGAGGGAACTTTCCTCAACATAATAAAGGCCATATATGACAAACCCACAGCCAACATTGTCCTCAATGGTGAAAAACTGAAACCATTTCCACTAAGATCAGGAACAAGACAAGGCTGTCCACTCCCACCACTCTTATTCAACCTAGTTTTGGAAGTTTTAGCCACAGCAATCAGAGAAGAAAAGGAAATAAAAGGAATCCAAAGTGGAAAAGAAGAAGTAAAGCTGTCACTGTTTGCAGATGACATGATACTATACATAGAGAATCCTAAAGATGCTACCAGAAAACTACTAGAGCTAACCAATGAATTTGGTAAAGTAGCAGGATACAAAATTAATGCACAGAAATCTCTGGCATTCCTATATACTAATGATGAAAAATCTGAAAGTGAAATCAAGGAAACACTCCCATTTACCATTGCCATAAAAAGAATAAAATATCTAGGAATAAACCTACCTAAGGAGACAAAAGACCTGTGTGCAGAAAATTATAAGACACTGATGAAAGAAATTAAAGATGATACAAATAGATGGAGAGATATACCATGCTCCTGGATTGGAAGAATCAATATTGTGAAAATGACTCTACTACCCAAAGCAATCTACAGAATCAATGCAATCCCTATCAAACTACCACTGGCATTTTTCACAGAACTAGAACAAAAAATTTCAAAATTTGTTTAGAAAAACAAAAGACCCTGAATAGCCAAAGCAATCTTGAGAACGAAAAACGGAGCTGGAGGAATCAGGCTCCCTGACTTCAGACTATACTATAAAGCTACAGTAATCAAGACAGTGTGTTACTGGCACAAAAACAGAATGATAGATCAATGGAACAGGATAGGAAGCCCAGAGAGAAACCCACGCACATATGGTCAACTTATCTTTGATAAAGGAGGCAGGAATGTACAGTGGAGAAAGGACAGTCTCTTTAATAAGTGGTGCTGGGAAAACTGGACAGGGACATATAAATGTATGAGATTAGATCATTCCCTAACACCATACACAAAAATAAGCTCAAAATGGATTAAAGACCTAAATGTAAGGCCAGAAACTATCAAACTCTTAGAGGAAAACATAGGCAGAACACTCTATGACATAAATCACAGCAAGATCCTTTTGGACCCACCTCCTAGAGAAATGGAAATAAAAACAAATATAAACATATGGGACCTAATGAAACTTCAAAGCTTTTGCACAGCAAAGGAAACCATAAACAAGACCAAAAGACAACCCTCAGAATGGGAGAAAATATTTGCAAATGAAGCAACTGACAAAGGATTAATCTCCAAAATTTATAAACAGCTCATGCAGCTCAATAACAAAAAAACAAACAACCCAATCCATAAATGGGCAGAATACTTCAATAGGCATTTCTCCAAAGAAGATGTACAGACTGCCAACAAACACATGAAAGAATGCTCAACATCATTAATCATTAGAGAAATGCAAATCAAAACTACAATGAGATATCATCTCACACCAGTCAGAATGGCCATCATCAAGATATCTAGAAACAATAAATGCTGGAGAGGGTGTGGAGAAAAGGGAACACTCTTGCACTGCTGGTGGGAATGTGAATTGGTACAGCCACTATGGAGAACAGTATGGAGGTTCCTTAAAAAACTACAAATAGCACTACCATATGATCCAGCAATCCCACTACTAGGCATATACCCTGAGGAAACCATAATTCAAAAAGAGACATGTACCAAAATGTTCATTGCAGCTCTATTCACAATAGCCCGGAGCTGGAAACAACCTAAGTGTCCATCATCGGATGAATGGATAAAGAAGATGTGGCACATATATACAATGGAATATTACGCAGCCATAAAAAGAAACGAAACTGAGCTATTTCTAATGAGGTGGATAGACCTAGAGTGTGTCATACAGAGTGAAGTAAGTCAGAAAGAGAAAGACAAATACCGTATGCTAACACATATATATGGAATTTAAAAAAAATGTCATGAAGAACCTAGGGGTAAAACGGGAATAAAGACACAGACCTACTTGAGAATGGACTTGAGGATATGGGGAGGGGGAAGGGTAAGCTGTGACAAAACGAAAGAGAGGCATGGACATATATACACTACCAAACATAAGGTAGATAGATAGTGGGAAGCAGCCGCAGAGCACAGGGAGATCAGCTCGGTGCTTTGTGACCGCCTGGAGGGGTGGGATGGGGAGGGTGGGAGGGAGGGAGATGCATGAGGGAAGGGATGTGGAAACAGATGTATATGTATGACTGATTCACTTTGTTATAAAGCAGAAACTAATAAAAAATAATAATAATAATTTTCCAAAAAAAATACTGAGTAGGTCTCATTCATTCAGTTATTCATTCAATAATTCATTCAACACATTTATTAAGCACTTCTATGTATCAGGCAGCATTTAATTGAGATATAAATGAACAGAGATAAAAACCGTTCCTAGTCCTTCACTGAGCTTACATCATAATGCAGGTAGACAGACAGTGAACATAATAATCAAAAAAAATTGTTAAATTTTAGAATGTGGTAAATGAAGTAGAATAAAAGGAATTGGGAGCAGAGGTGGTGGGGAGAGTTGGATTTTTAAATAAGGTGATTGGGTTAATCTGCACTGAGACGGTGACATTTGAGGACATCCTGTAGATGAGGGACTGAGCCATGAAAATATCTGGAAGAAGATGGTTACAGAGGAAGAAAAAGTTGACACAAAGACTCAGGAATGAACAAGAAACCACAGCTTGCAAACCCATACTGACTTGAGAAACAGAAGAACATTATGAAACTGGCATACAGCACAAACCTAAGTTCTGATTGTTTGAACATCAACTAGTTCAGACTTGTATACTCCAAGATAAAATCACAGACAAACTGATTTAACAGGATTCATGGGTTCCAAAGACCACTGACTAGCTGAGAAACTTGCCTAGTTTACAAATTCTTACCAATCTCCAGCTTTTGCCCTAAAACCAATTTATGACTAATCCAGGCTTCAAATCCCTTGAGTTTCCCTTGTTGAGACACTCCCGAGATTCTGCCAAAGAAGCACACTCTCACCTTCACCAAGTTTAATGAATCCAGCTTCGTATGATCAGTAGGTTTTGTTGTTTGTTTTTGTATGGAGGCTTCTTGTAACCCAGGCAGGAAAGCACCTGGAATTTTCAAAAGACAAGTAGCTCAGTGAGGCTGAAGCTAAGTGAGTGAAAAGAGTGTAGTGGGACATAATGTGACAGAGGCAAGAGGCCACATTGTGGAGCACCTTATTGTCCATTTTAAGGACTTGATGTTACCCTCCATGACAAGTGAGACACTGGGAGACTTTGAGAAGAGAAGTGATGTTACCTGATTTCCTAGGTGCTCTGTTGGCAAGAGAGCAGAGGAGGAGGACAGTCTTGGAAGCAAGCTGGCCAGTTAAGAAACTGTCAAAATCGTCAAGGCAAGAGATGTTAGCTCGGGCGCATGATAGCAGTAGAGATAGTAAGAAAAGATTGGATTCTGGGTATACTTTGTAGGTGAAGACAAGGGGATTGACTAATGGACTGGATATGGAAATAAAAGAGAAAGAAGAGTGAGGGATGATTCCACAGCAACTAGAACGGTGAAATTTGCACTTCCTAATTGGTAAAGGCTGCCATAGTACAGGCTGTTGGAGGAATCTGACTAATTGAGTTTTGGACATTGTGATGGGCTAAATTGTGTCCCCTCAAAATTCTTATATTGCAGCTGTAACTCTCAGTGCCTCAGGGGGTGACTATAATTGGAGATAGGGCCTTTAAAAAAGTAACCGATTGAAATAAGAATATTAAGGTGGGCCCTAACCCAATATGACTGGTGTCCTTATAAGAAGAGGAAATTAGGACATACACACACAGAGGGACGACTATGTGAAGACACAAGGAGAACATGGCTGTCTACAAACCAAGGAGAGGAACCTCAGGGGAAACCAATTCTTCTAACATCTTGATTTCAGATCTCTAGTTTCTAGAATTGTGCGAAAATAAATTTCTGTTGTTTGTTATCACAGCCCTAGCAAATTAACACAGATGTTAAGTTTTGAGATGTCTATTAAACATCCAAGTAGAGATTTAATTCGTGCAAGAAATGGACAGGAGAGATATAAACTTGGCAGACATTGTCATGCAGACGGTTTGTAAGGATATTAAACTGTGTGAGATCACCAAAAACATGACAGCAGATAAAGAGTAGAAGATATCCAAAAAACAAGTCCTAGGAAATCCCACCTTTAAAGGTGGGAGATAAGATAAGAGGAACAAAAGAGTCTCAGCAAAAGAGACTGAAAGCATGACCAGTCAGGAAATTAAGAGAGTATAATAGCCTGGAAACCCAAACAAGTAATTATTTCCTATAAAAATGAATAATCAGTTATTATTTTTTTTTTCTTTTTTTTGCAGTATGCGGGCCTCTCACTGTTGTGGCCTCTCCCGTTGCGGAGCACAGGCTCCGGATGCGCAGGCTCAGCGGCCACGGCTCACGGGCCCAGCCGCTCCGTGGCATATGGGATCCTCCCAGACCAGGGCACGAACCCGTGTCCCCTGCATCGGCAGGCGGACTCTCAACCACTGCGCCACCAGGGAGGCCCAATAATCAGTTATTTTAAATACTGATGACTCCAGTCTATTGAGGGTTGAGAACTGACCATTTTGTTTAGCAACGTAGAGATCACTGGTCATATCATTGAGATACAATTAAGGAGGAGGTGAAAGTTTGGTTGTATTGGTGTAAGTGAGAATGGGAGTGAGGAATTGAAACAAATTCATCTTTTTTGAATGTATATATGCACAGAAGAAGACACATCGGATCTGCTTACTATATCTATTTTGAATAAATAAAGGATTAAATCCAGTTTCCAAGTCTGCAAAGCTAAAGCAAAAATTATAATGGAGTGATCTCTCAAGGTACCTTGAGAAGTTCCCTGTTGTCTGGCTCAGAAATCTCTCCAAAAGCCAGTCATGATATGCTTTTTTTTTTTTTTTTGGTCTGATATGCTTTTATAGATATATGTGTAGGACAGCAACTCCATCAGTGATATAATCTAAGGAACTGCCTCTAAAATTTTACATACTGTAAAGCACTAACAACTTTTTCAGACAGTTATTTGCATTTTCATTTGATACCATAATGGATTTACTCAGAACATAGGACAGTACATGAAATAATTTTCAACTGAAGAATTGTTTTCATAAATTAAATTACTAGTGAAACCGATTAGTATACTGTTTTATATCAAGACATACAGGCATTATTTTAGAGGTATAGCTTTTCAAAAGGATGCAAACATTATCTACTGGAATATGGAAATTTTCTATAACCCAGTTGACTTAACTGTGCATTATGTTATAACAGTTAATTATTTAGGGCATCTGACTACCAATCTAAAGAGTGAAGTTTTGGTTAATACAAGTTGTGGCTGATAAAAAGGAGCAGTTCTTTGGTTTACTTTTAACTCTTTTTCTTAGAGATTATAGTTAACTCAGGAGATGGATACAAACTGAGAACTTATTGATATTTAAGGGAGGAACAAGGTTTTGTTATTAATTTATTATTATTATCAGATGTTATTAATCTATCTTCAAGTTTATCCTTTCATTTGACATGTTTTTATACATGACTGTTTTAAGCCCTGCCCCAGAGATAAACAGGAAAACCAAACAGGTATGGCTACCTGCCTCATGGAGCTTATAATCTAATGGAAGAGACAGTAACAAGTGAACAAATAAACATACAATCAGAGCTCGTAGTAAGCTCTATCATGGACATGATATTACTAATGTGATTTCTAAGTTCAAATAATAAAAATGCAAGTGCTACTATGAAATAATTTCATGAGAGAACAACTATAAAGAAAATACGAGAGTGGTTTATAAAAATACAAAAGAGAATACTTTAGACAGCATGGTTAAGAAAAATCTGAGGTGATAATTAAATTGAAACTTCAATGAAAAGAGGAAGCCCTCCAAGCAGAGAGTGGGAGAAAGAGGGTTCCTAGCAAAAGTCCTGAGTTAGAAAACAGGATTAGGGAATGAGAAAAGAACAGGACGAGGTGGCTTGAGCTTAGTAAGAGCACAGGTGGTTTGAAATAAAATTATAGAGACAGGGAGAAAGATCTTAATAGTCCTTGTAGGATTTCTTGCTAAGTGCAATGAAAAGCGAACTAAGGACTTTATGCAAAGGAAAATAGTATTTCAGAAAGGGTACTCTGTTTTCTGTGTGGTGAATGAATAGAATGAGTGCAGGAAAGGAGACTGGTTAGAAGGTTCCAGAAATATTCTAAAGAAAAAAATGATTACATGGAGGAAATTAAGGTAGAGGTAAGTAATGAATGGAACCATTTTTGGAGATAGAATTCAAAGGACTTAGTGACTAATTAGATATGGGGAATAAAATTACATTAGGAGTTGCAAAATCTTCCTCTGAAGATTCTCATAATTTGCTTGTCTCTCCAGTTCCTTGTTCTTTTGGAATTTTTCCAAAAAAATGAAAGCACTATTTAGTATTCCCGGTGCCTTTGTTCTCAATTGTTATTTACTTACATTCAAAACCTCTTCAAACATAAAGAATAGAATTCAATATACAACTGAGAAATAAGAATACATCCAATTAGTCAAAAAGGAAATGAATGCTGAACAGAAACTCTCTCTATTAAAAAAAATAAGCAAAGCTTTAGAATGCTACTTAGTTTTTTTTCACTGGTAAAAAAGAAACATGCTAACAACTTTAGAGTTTATTTACATCATTTATCCAGCACAGCTCCCCAGACAAAGTCATATTGTCTCTAAACACAGAGTCATTACTAAAACTTTCTTCTTGGATTTCAAGTGTGTTCCTAATTAGTTTAAACATTATTAAAAGCTTAAGTCCATGCTGTTGTATTATGATGAGAAATAATATTCCTTATCGACTTTGGATTTCACTTGAGTTAACAGAGTACCTAAGTCAAACACTATAGAGAAAAAGGTTTACTTAGTCAAGAAAACTGCATTTAAGCTCTTTCTTCAGGCATTTTACTTCTACCAAAGTCTGACAATAATGAATTATTAATTCACTCGTTTCTCTCCATCTCTGAAAGAAAATAAAAAGGAAACATCTTCATCTAAGAAAGATGTGGAATAGGCAGAACAAAAATAACTGTTGCTGTTCTTTTTAGTTGTGTATTCAAATTTAACTTTTACCCATTTCCAAGGGAGATTATCTCCATAGAAATCTGAGAACACCACAAACGCTATTTATCCAGACTTTGTATGATTCTTCTCATATGTCTAAAACCATGGAGAATGTAGTCGATGCCTTTCTTTTTAAAAATGGATGAATTTCCCTGGTGGAACAGTGGTTAAGAATCCACCTGCCAATGCAGGGGACACGGGTTTGAGCTCTGTTCAGGGAAGAGCCCACATGCCGTGGAGCAACTAGGCCCATGTGCCACAACTACTGAGCCTGCGCTTTAGAGCCCGCTAGCCACAACTACTGAGTCCATGTGCCACAACTACTGAACCTATGCTCTAGAGCCTGCAAGCCACAACTACTGAGCCCAAGTGGCAAAACTACTGAGGCTGCACTCTAGAGCTCGTGAGCCACAACTACTGAGCCCATGTGCCACAACTACTAAACCTGTGCTCTAGAGCCTGGGAGCCACAGCTACTGAAGCCCACATGCCTAGAGCCGGTGCGTCACAACAAGAGAAGTCGCCACAATGAGAAGCCCGTGCACTGCAACAAAGAGTAGCCCCCGCTCACTGCAACTAGAGAAAGCCGGCGCGAAGGAAAGAAGACACAACATAGCCAAAAATAAATAAATAAATAAATAAATATTTTTTAAAAATGGATATTTTATTGAAATTACTTTTTTTTTTTTGGTACGCGGGCCTCTCACTGCTGTGGCCTCTCCCGTTGCGGAGCACAGGCTCCCGACGTGCAGGCCCAGTGGACATGCCTCACAGGCCCAGCTGCTCCATGGCATGTGGGATCTTCCCGGACCGGGGCACGAACACGTGTCCCCTGCACCAGCAGGTGGACTCCCAACCACTGTGCCACCACCGAAGTCCTGAAATTACTTTTGAATTTATTCTTAATTAATTTTCTATGAAACTTGAGCCATAATATAGAGCAATTGAAGATGCAAGAGATTTAAAAATGGCAGAGAAATAGGTGTTTACTTTTGTAAGCCTGGTGCATATCTCAAATACCAGAAATAATTTGGGGGAGAAGTCAAGAAAAGGGAAAAAGAAACTTGATACTGATTGTAGAAATAATTATTCAAATTTTCATAAAGACAGATGTGATCAAGCTATAGTGCATTCTTACTCTCCTTCATTTTTATCTTGGCTGCAAAATAAAAAAAAATGATATTTAAAAAAAGAGCCAGAGAATAGAGAATTTGAAGGAACAGATTAAATAGCTTTTCTCTTGATCCATTTTTGGAAGGCACCTATAGATCTTTGCTGAGGGTTGTTTGTTGGGGGGTTAGGGGTAGTAAAAGACTGAAGCAGAGGAAAGCTTTTTATATCAAGCTTCTCTAAAGCTCTAAGATTACAACCTCATACTTTGTCATTACTCTCCAAGGTCATTACTCTCCAAGGCTTTTCCAAGGTCATGGAAAGGCAAAGCATTGCAGAGTTGTGCTGGCTGTGATTTCCAGTAGGACTACCAACATGGTGCAGATGTCACTGGGTTGACAATGAGTTTGAAAGATCAGCCTCATAACAGGATAGCCAGTCACAGGTCAAGGTGGATAATGAAAGGTGTTAACGGTTTAGCCATAGTTCGAGCGTACTCTGTACAGAGTCCCAAGCTCTGCAGGGCTCCCTAAGCACTTTGGTAACAAATTAGGCTGGAGCAAATCCATATCAATTTCAATGTAACAACTTCTTACAGTACCTCTGTTTCCCTGATATCAGAAGTCAAATTCTTATCTTGGAGGTCACCCAATCAGAAGCAGCAGCTCCATGGCACTTCTTAGAAACACAAACCCTAGGGACCCAACCCAGATCTGAGTCAGAAAATCTGGGGTTCAGGGTCCAGCACTCGGTGTTTTAACAAACCCTCCAGGTTGTTCTGACGGAAGTTAAAGTTTGAGAAACAATTACACAGAAAGACGTTTCAACCTTGACAACCGTAAACAAACACTGATTCATAGATCCCACCTTCAGAAATTTTGATTTAATTGTTCTTGGGTGCAGCCTGGGCATTGAAATTTTTCAAATCTCCTGAAATTTTTCTAGTGTATTACAAGGGTTGAGAATCACTGACTTAAGGAAGATTTGGGTCTCCAGTGACCATGTCAACTAAATGGCACTGGCCCCCTAGACCACTGTAAGTACTGAAAGAGTAATCAAATCTTCCTCTACCCACCCAACCCTACACAAGCCAAACTCCCCCCACCCCACCCCTGCCACTTGGGAAACAATATTGTTGTCAAAACTGTGTAGAAGGTAACTCTTTGAAATGTCATGTAATGTCTTGCAAACCAAAACAAGAAAGGTGGCAGCAAATGTCACAGGTCTTCAGAATTCTTTCAAAATCAGGTCTTCAGAATTCCTTCTTCCTGCTGTCTTTTTCCATTCCAGTCTGAAGTGACTCAGTGCCGAGGCTATTCTTGGTGTCTGAGTTCAAATGCATTAATAAGTTTTCTCACACGGTGGTTTTGTGGCTTTCTGAACTATAGGGAGTTACTTTTCAGTTATATTCTATTTTCTCTCTAGGAAATCTAGCACTAGATAAAATGATTCATCCTTCTACATTTTTGCTTAAAATAGTAAGTTACACCACAGTATGTGGTATTCTGTGACATTATTTTCCTCTTAGAGGTTACTGTCAGCTTTCAGATCCTTTGTCTTTGTTCATAATCTCTAATTTATATATATATATATATATATAATTATATATATTATAGTATAGTATATACAAATCAGAGAGTATGAACAAAGGATGAATATATATATATATATATATATATATATATATTCTTTTCAGTTGTCCATGGTTCTACTTGTAATTCTTCTTTCTTTCAGGTGATGAAAATCATCAGGTTTTACTAATCATTTCTAACATGAATGACTTTGCTATGCATGTAGATACATTTGTTTTATTTCACAAACACTTGTGGAAATGTCATTTGAGAGAATGATCAAATGGCAGCATGTATTTCGGGATACAATGGGCAATGTGTACACAGTGCAATGCCTCTTCTTTCTCCTCTGAAGTTTCCAATAGAAGTTTGGGGAGTATATAGAGGACCCTTGGTCAGCTGGATGACTGTTTTCCTTTAAAAGTCAGTTCCCTTAAAAAATAATAATAATATAGTTGAATGGCTAAGAGTGTGAACTGTGGAGCCAAACTGTATGAGTGGGAGTTTGAAGCCCAAGATGGTCATCTACTAGCTATGTGACATTAGATAAATTGTCTTTTATTGTCTTTTATTTTTCACCTTTAAACTAATGATGGAAATTGTATTCCTTCTTATGACAATCATATAGACTGAGCCAGTTAACATATGTAGAGCACTTAGAACAAGTCTTTTTACACAATAGGACCTCAATAAATCTTATACTGTGTGCAAAGATCTTGCTATTCTCACATTCAGATTCATGAATCTTATTTTTTAAGTTGGAATCACTAATGTAATGAGGCTAAACATGAAGTCAAATTAGATTGCAATCTTTTTTTTTTTTAAGATGTTTTTGATGGGGACCATTGAGTTTGTTACAATATTGCTTCTGTTTTATGTTTTGTTTTTTTGGCCCTTAGGCATGTGGGATCTTAGCTCCCTGACTAGGGATTGAACCCACACCCCCTGCATTGGAAGGTGAAGTCTTAACCACTGGATCGTCAGGGAAGTCCAACCCCCCCTTTTTTTTTAAAGCATATTATCAAGTTCAGCACTTTTCTTTTTTTAAAAAATATTTATTTATTTATTTATTTATTTGGCTGTGTCGGGTCTTAGTTGTGGCATGTGGGATCTTCGTTGCAGCACATGGGATCTTTAGTTATGGCAAGAGAACTCTTAATTGTGGCATGCATGTGGGATCTAGTTCCCTGACCAGGGATCAAACCCAGGCTCCCTGCATTGGGAGTGCAGAGTCTTACCCACTGGACCACCAGGGACATCCCTGCATTCATTTTTATATCTTTGAAAATTTTTAAAATAAGTTCAATTAAAAAATCTTGATTTCAACTGCTACATCCACGCTTGGTTTCTTTGTTCTTGCGCTGGGCTGGTCACTGTGTGATTTCCTCCCTGCTCGTCACTGATCCCCAGACAGATGTGATCCTCCCGTGAGGCACAGAGAAGGAGAGAACTGATAAAAGTGTACAGTTCTACCTCTGGTTTTCAGCACTTATTATGGACAGAGTAGTTACTATAATAGAAATTTAAATACCAATGATAATAACTAAGAATCATCTGGTCAACAAGAACAGAAATTCATGATTGAAATTATATCCAAAGTATCAGGCTACCTAATATATAGAGTGCTATAAAATGAAGACACATTTCTTGTATGGCTTATAGTTCATAAAACATTCTAATAATAATAATAACAATCATAACAATACATTTTTAGATTATATTATGATTTATAAAGTATTTTCATATATTTCATTTAATCCCCCCAAAGCAATATGAGGATAGAGATAAATATAAAATAGCCACAGAACATATACACAATGGAATATTACACAGCCATAAAAAGAAACAAAATTGAGTTATTTGTAGTAAGGTGGATGGACTTGGAGTCTGTCATACAGAGTGAAGTAAGTCAGAAAGAGAAAAACAAATACCGTTTGCTAACACATATATATGGAATCTAAGAAAAAAAAAAAAGGTCATGAAGAACCTACGGGTAAGATGGGAATAAAGACACAGACCTACTAGAGAATGGACTTGAGGATATGGGGAGGGGGAAGGGTAAGCTGTGACAAAGCGAGAGAGTGGCGTGGACATATATACACCACCAAACATAAACTAGTTAGTGGGAAGCAGCCGCATAGCACAGGGAGATCAGCTTGGTGGTTTGTGGCCACCTAGAGGGGTGGGATAGGGAGGGTGGGAGGAGGGAGATACAAGAGGGAAGAGATATGGGAACATATGTATATGTATAACTGATTCACTTTGTTACAAAGCAGAAACTAACACACCAATGTAAAGCAATTAGACTCCAATAAAGATGTTAAAAAAATAAAATAAAATAAAATAAAACAAAATAGCCACAGAAAAGGGCAGTAACAGGATTGGACATCAGCAACTCAAATTAGTTACTAAATGTTAACAAAAATATATCTTAGAGAACAAGGTATAAGGAATTTAGCATCTGATTTTTGGATTGTTCACTAACATTATAAAATAATTTTCAATTAGCCACTAGGACATTGTTTCACTATTGAAATAGATAATTACTACAATTTACCTTATTTTCCAGCTGGAAACATGTCCAAAAGTAAGAAATTAATCTTCTAAATAAAGCTAACTTTATTTTCTGTACTCTTAGATTAGGGAAAAGGGGACAGGTAACAGGACCATCACGAGCTGGGGAGGCAGGACGGTCGCTGGACCAGCTTTTGGCCTGATGCACTCCAGAATTCTCCTAGGGGCTCCCCACATAACCTGGGGTGTCCCTGCATAACTGAGTCTCCTCCAAGCCTTCTAAGGTATCCTCAGATGGTCTGGGTTAAATTGAATTTTTAAAGCATAGCACAAATTCATGAGAGAAACTCAGCCCCAACATCGTTGGTCTCTTGGTCTTCATTCCCTAATCCCATCCTGCTTTATTAATCCCTTCTCCTTCCCCACTTTCTTCCCCCTCCCTCGCTCCCTTATTAAGAAGAGTTGGACAAGAAGTACAACCCCCTTTGGCCCTACATCCTTGGGATGAGCTTCAGTAGTTATGTGACACATAAAACTAAATGCTTCATCTACTTCCACCTGGGCCAAGAGATCATTCTGTTTAGGTCTGGTTAAAAGCAGGGATGAACCACACACCCAGGGGTCCATCCAAAAACAAAAACTGCAGCCTCCAGTCCAAGCACCAGAGACTGAAAGCTTCAGCTAACAGAACACTTCCATCGTTGAGCCTTTATTGTGTCATTTTGTACCAGGCATTCTATGTTCCATTTGTGAGGTTATGAAACAACTAGCAAAACATCTTACATTTATATTTATTTTCTATTCCATACTTCTCTCCCCGAGAAATGCAGGGGGGTGGGGCCCAGACTTACTTAAAATGCCAGGAATTTCACCAAAGATTTGTATATCCTTGAGGAGATACTTTCTTGGTACCACTCTATGTCTTCCCTCTTTCCTTTGTTCCACAAATATTTATTGAGGAATACTATACATCAGGTATAGCATTAAGTATTTAGATTCTTCCCCCCAAGAGAAATAGAAACCTATTTTATGTCATTATCCAAACCCCTCTCAGCTCTAACAAGGTTTGATCCTTTTCGACCCCTTTTGGTCCAAATTTGGGATGACTCCCTTTTTCCATACAACTCTCTTCTGGAATAGTCTCTCTCAAGTTGCTGTGCAGGACATGAATATCTTCCTCTTCAGCCTTCTTCCTTAGCTGATTCCATTAATCACCAGCAGGATGTTTTCCTAGTTGCTGTTTTATTTTATATCTCTCTGAAATGAGTCCTTCCCTCTATTTATCTCTTTGCATAGAAAAGAAAATAACTCCTTTCTTCACACTTATTGTTCACGTTTTTCTGAAGCCAAAAGAGAAACATGGAGTATGAGTCTGATTCTTTGCTGATGATTTTTTCATGTGCAGATAAAACTTCCTTTTGTGCACACAGCAGCTGCTACTAGCAGAGTGTTATCACTTTGAACTTACTAGCTGCTCTGAACATTTTTATTGTAAATATTTGAAATTTCTAGGAAATCAGATAAGCAGAACCATGTTTTTCATATTTCTTAAAATATGTCTGCTTCATCACATTGTGGACATTTAAAATGACTTGAGGGGGGCTTCCCTGGTGGCTCAGTGGTTGGGAGTCCGCTTGCCGATGCAGGGGACGCGGGTTCGTGCCCCCGTCTGGGAGGATCCCACATGCCGCGGAGCGGCTAGTCCCGTGAGCCATGGCCGCTGAGCCTGCACGTCCGGAGCCTGTGCTCCGCAATGGGAGAGGCCACAGCAGTGAGAGGCCCACGTACCGCAAAAAAATAAAAAATAAAATAAAATGACTTGAGGAAATCCGTTAGTTTTCTAGCACATCTAAAAATATTTTATATCAGATTATACTTGTTTAACAATGTAGTGTTAGTTGCAGGTGTACAGCAAAGTGATTCATTTATGCATATACATGTATCTATTCTTTTTCAAATCCTTTTCCTATTTAGGTTACACAGAATACTGAGCAGAGTTTCCTGTGTTATACAGTAGTTCCTTGCTGGTTATCTATTTTAAATACACACTATTGTAGTGTGTATATGTCAATCCCACATTTTTATTTGTGGGATTTGTCTTCAAATCCTTCCTTTCAGCTCCTGGCTCCTAAGGAGTTGTCATTCACTGGTCATGTAGAAGAGTTAAGTATTTGAGTCAAAGTATATTTGTAATTTAGAAAAGTTTTTCCGAAAATACATTTCTTTCTGATAATTTTCTATTTTAGAATCACTAAGCAGTTCTTCCGCTCAGTCTACCATATGGATATAGTACATTATATTAAGTTCCCAAATGTGTTTTACCAGCACTCTGGCCTGCTATACTTAGCATCAGATGACTGGACAAAGTGTCAGATAATGAGGTCCTGGAGCTGGCAATCTGTTCACTGGCATCTAAGGTGGGCTTACTGGACCCTGGACTCACACTGCTGCTCTTATGGGGAAGAGGGATGACAACAAACCAGCTGTAGCCATAACTAGGGCAGAAAAACCCAAAAAAGAGTAGATGGAAATGATGTTATATACTACAAATACTGAGGCTCCATTTAATGAACTGCTGTTGAGTGACAGTTACGGAAACTGTGTTGTCATAAGAGAAATAGAGATAGAGAGACTAAATTTGAGTGGGGAGAAAATTTTAAATCACAGAGAGCTAGAGCTTTACAAAGAACCAACATAAGTTGTGTCAAAAAGTAAATAGAGGGCCCTGAGACAAATAATGTGGAAAGGGCCTCTAAGACCTCAACCTGAAAAAAAAAAAAAATCAACCCCTTCAGTACCTCTAAGGTTTTGCGTGTGTGTGTGTGTGTGTGTAGGAGGTTTAGTTGACTCTGTTCCTAAAGGTAGTTTAGGCAGTGATTATACTCAAGGTCAAAGCCATTCATCAAAGACAAATACATAGTCATTTAATTTGACAAGCACATTAACTTACTCACTGGCTCTTTAGTTACATTTGTCCTTGTAATATTCGATTCAAACCACATTTGAGGAGGTAGTTGTCATGGCTTTTGGCCAAATGCTGCAGGTCAGCCCATGAACAATCTCAATGGTCAGACAAGGAAGAGAGTCAGGCAGAAAGCAACACCTCATAGTCTAGACTTGGCAGCAGGCAGGAGGACAGGTGGCAGAAATCTTCCATGCTGAAAAGCAGTCTGAAAGGTGACATTGAATGTGGTAATAGAGGAGGGTTTAACAGTCCAATTCCCTAATTTAGAAATGCAACTGAGAACTTAATGTTCCATGGAACAAGGATCAAAATTCTCAGTGAAAGGTGGTTTGTATGTAGAAAAAAAGTCCATAGCTATAAAGATCAGGTGGTTTATTGCATACCATGCTAGAAGGAAGGAATGGAAACAGTGTGGGATTCTCTAGGGGTGAAAATGAATCTGGGGTGTATGCCTCCACTAGAATCCCAGTGGTGTGGATGTGAAAACATAAATATGGGGTCTTTCACATTTTACAAGTGTAATTGCTGCTGAAGTTCAGACAAATAGTAGTACTGATAACAGAAAATCATCATATAGGCACAAAAATTTCCAGTTTCTAGGGCAGTGTTAGGGACCTTCTCCTGGGCTCCATGCAGGTGATTCCATTATTCAGAGACTTTGCAAAGATAGCTAAGGAAACTAAGGAGAGAGAAAGCTAAAGAATTGGAAGCAGTGACCTGAAATAGGAAGGAGGGAAGGGGAAGTACAGAAAAGTAAAGGAAACAGTCTAAGGCCAAGCCATGGAGTTTTCCCTGTGGGAAAGAAGAAAAGCCTTCTGTGATGAAGGAGGTGAGGAGAAATCAGACTATCCTCAGGCAAGAGTGTCAGGATCCACCCAAAACACAAGACGGGTGGTGGCGGAGTCCTCAGTGCTCATAGAGGCAGAAACAGGAGTCCTGGGTCAGTATTTAAATGCTTCCAGGCGGCCACCAACTGATTTCACATTTGTTTCCCTTCAGTTTGGCTCCTTTTTGGAGTCTATTTTATTTCCCCCATAACTTGAGGCTATTTAGGATTTTCCACACCAGTGCCCCATTGTTGTTCTTTTTTTTTTTTCCCTCTCCCCTTTATCTGTCAGCCCTTGGGTTTCTGAGTGGAACCATCCTGAAACCACGTTTAGTCTTTGGTATTCAAGCAGCTTCCAATTCTGCAGTATTCTTTCAATTTCTGAATTTCTTCTCCAAGACTTTGCTTTAAAAATGTGAAAAGGCCACTCAATGACCTCTCCTGCCTGGACCCACGGACCCTCTTGGCATTCCTCCCTTCTCCCCTACAAGGGCAGTGCACCCACCCATCTCTCCTCAACCTAAGTGCAGGGCCCAGAGATTGGGAACTTCCTTTTTCAGGAATTGTGTTCTGTTCCTTCTGTTGAAGTCCTTTCTCCTGGGTTCCTCTCCCACCCTCTACCTGCACTGCCACCTGGTGGTTATGAACTGCCTTCTTCCGTTTATCCACTGCTTCGGGATCTAGTTTCTTTCTTTTTTTTTTTTTTTTGTGGTACGCGGGCCTCTCACTGTTGTGGCCTCTCCTGTTGCGGAGCACAGGCTCTGGACGTGCAGGCTCAGCAGCCATGGCTCACGGGCCCAGCCGCCCCGCGGCAAGTGGGATCCTCCCAGACCGGGGCACGAACCTGCATCCCCTGCATCGGCAGGCGGACTCCCAACCACTGCGCCACCGGGGAAGCCCCCCTCTAGTTTCTTAATATCAACGGCAATAATTAACAACAGACAATATAGATAGACAAATAGTTATAAGCAAACACATAAAACTCTCTGCTATATTGGAACTTAAATAGTAAATACATAAAATATATTTCACATTAGATAGAGATAACTGCTAACAAGGAGAACACATATAGTAGGAAAGGGACTATGAAATGTCCAGGGGGTTAAACTTCATGGGGTAGGTAGGGCCAGCTTCTCTGAAGAGGTGGCTTTTGAATAAAGACTTGAGGAGGTGAGAAACCAGCCCTGCGGCTGTCAGGAATCAGCATTCCAGACAGGACCTCAGGAGCAAAGGCCCTGAGGATTTGATTCTGAAGGAAGTGGGGAGCCATAGGAGGGTTCTGGGCAAAGGAAGGACATGACTGTTTTACATTTTAACAGCCCTAGTCTGGTTGCTTTTTAAAGAATACATTGTGGCTTAGAGATGTGAGCTGACTTCCTTAACATTCTGAGATCTGAAACCCAGGTGCCTAATCGAAAAGACATCTAAGTATACTAGTCAGGTTGGTGACAAAAGTGGTTTAACCCAGTAACACCTGAGGATTTTATAGAATCATCAGGCTCCTTAAAGTTTGAGAAGAAGATTTAAACACGTGACCTAAACTTAGAGGGTTAAAGTAAATGGATGGTCAAGTCATTTTGTGTGTGTGTGCAAAAAATGTAAATTTTATATGTCTAGTATAGAACTTGATTTGTAACTCTGAGCTTTCAGAGTGCTTAGGGTAGGGAATTTTTTAAAATAATAATTTTTATTGGAATATAGTTGCTTTACAATGTTGTGTTAGCTTCTACTATACAGCAAAGTGAATCAGCTATACGTATACATGTATCCCCTCTTTTTTGGATTTCCTTCTCATTTAGGTCACCACAGAGCACTGAGTAGAGTTCCCTGTGCTATACAGTAGGTTCTCATTAGTTACCTATTTTGTACATAATAGTGTATATATGTCAATCCCAATCTCCCAATTCATCCCACACCCACCGTTCCCCCTTGGTGTCCATACATTTGTTCTCTAAGTCTGTGTCTCTATTTCTGCTTTGTCTCTATCATCTGCTTTGGGATGACTGAAAATTCTTTGAGCTTAAACTGTGGAAATAGGTGTGCCAGGAACATACATGTGAAAATTCGAGGATAGAACTTGGGTAAAGGCAAGGGTTGTAAACTCAAAGGCTTGCAGAAAATGAGCAAGAAGTAGGAAGAACTAAAGTAAGCTGGGGAGCAGGAGTGGAATGCACGATGGGAAGCTAAGAAGGGCAGTTGTTATTCAGCTCTAGCCACTGGCGGATCAACGTTCCCAGATAACCTACTTTGCCAATAGAATCTAAAAAATTTTAAATGTCCTCATTTTAAATGTTGGTAAATAATTCCATTTTTTAAAAAGTCAACACTGTGTGGTCCAAATAAGATATTTCCATAGGCTTCATGTAAGCTTTGGGAAACAGTTAATAATGTCTGGCATAGAGAATAAAACCTTTTCTTTAGGATTCAGTGGTGCTCCTATTAGTATTATGGTTTTCAGGCATGGCTCCTGATGGGACTCAGTGAGTCCTATTTCACAACTCAGGAGAGCAAGAACAAAGGAGAACAAAACCATTTACATGCTTTTTTCTTGTCCTTTGAAGTTTTAAAATATATTGCATTTTTGAGTGGTTTTCCAAGCCTTTGTGTACAATCTCAAGTGGAATATATTATACAACCTAAGACACTGAGATATCTCTTTTTTCCATATTTTTCGTACAAGTTCAGTAAGAGCTTTGTTATATATGCTTTGGGTTGATCTGTCATATACATTTAGTGCATGCATTCTCTTCAATTGCCCCAAAATGCAAATCCCAAGGTGTATAAGAAATGCTATATTGTTCATATTTAAGTAGAAATAAATTATAGCATGTTCTCAGGAAAAAAAAACACAATCTATCTTTATTAAGCAAACATTTATTTCACAGAAAGGAGGATGAAAAGGCCATGTGGTTTGTGTATTAAAAGAAATGGCTTCTTACTTTTCTGTATCAATGATAAATCTGAAAGGCATGCATTTGAGGCTGTATTTCTTTTTATTTTAAGGCCATATTTAGGCATAATGGTTTCACTCTACGTTCTCATAAAATCCTCTTGAATACTTTATACCTCTTAAATGCAGCCCAAATTCTGGGTTCACATGGTAGGCTCACTAAGACACATGTTTTCATGGGATGGGGAAAATTATCCATATTTTGATACTCTCCCCCAAATTTGGGATGAGTCACAGAGGAAGATAAACAATGGCAATAATTCTGCCAGTAGCAGTGCTTCTCAATCTTTTTATCAAGATACTAGACTGAAGAGAAGAAAGAATGCCTATCCTTCAAAATATCTTTAAAATTTCAAGGCTCATCACAAAACTTGTAGTATTTTGAAATCCATTACATAATATAAAAAGAATTTTTTTTTTAATTTTAAGAGTTTATTTGAGCAAAAATTTGTAGGAATTGGGCAGTACTGAACTGGAAGTGGTTAGGAATACTCCTCTCTCAGGAGCTCAGGGAGAGATTTTTATAGAGAAAAGGCTAAAGTAAGAAAGTAATTGATTGGCTATAATGTAAAGTCCAGTTGGCTGTTTGTGATCCGTCATCATTAACATTTTGATTTCATAACCTCGAGGCATTTACAGGTTGAGGTTTTGGTTTGCTTACATAGGCTGCCACAGTATTAGAACCACCTCAGTCTAATGGCCTCCTTGTTTAATTAGGCTAACAATTCCCCATTTTGGTCATCCTCTCACTCATGAGACATTGACCACAAATTGAGTATTAACACCACTCTCAGTTATCATAGCTAAATTGTTGTTGTCTCATTGTGAAGCTAGTGGGCTATGATGTCACACCTGGAGAATTGTTTTTGTTGTCCATCTCATCTCATTGTCCATCTTGTTCCTATCTCTCCTAGCGCAGTGAGACCATCTGATGTACTGATGATGGCTGTGAACATGAATTTAAGACCTTTGAGAGGACATGTGCATGAGGGAGACTGCAATGATAGTTAATAGGGGGATAATACCAAGAGACTGAAGTATATTCCATAGCAGAGCCCCTATGAACCAAACCAGTTGGTATCAAATAAGTCAAAGAATGTACCTGGAGGCAGATCAAACTGTTTTAGCCAAGTGGATTTTTTGTTAATTTCCTATATTTGCTGCACTACCAGAAGTGTTGATCGGGGTACACCAAAAGATATTTTGTATGGCACAGACACTTCCTTTTTGAACCAACAGGGAATCTAAAGCAATTCTATTTTCTAAAACCACCTTAGAAAAAAAGCCTAGGGACTTTTGTTGTACAGCAATGGCTTTAGCACTAGATTTAGCAATAGTTGCAAGAGTTAAGGAAGATTACCTTCCTGTGCATTTACAAAGAGAAATAGCAAGTAGGAAAAAGGCAAAAGGAGTAAAGGTTTATTTTTGGAGATGAAGATCTTGATGTGTGACCTTGGCAGAGCTCTCCACCTCAAGGTGCTCTCTGCTTCTGAAGAGAAACTTCCCTAGTCAATTTAAATTTTAGATCTCCAGTTGGTATGCAGTTCCAAGAACCTGGAGGAACCCTTTTTAACTGGAAGGTGTGGACCCAAGAGTCAAGTCCCTGAAGTTTGTCTGCCATCTGGGGAGTGAGTAGGACCTGGTATGGTCCCTTCCAAGGAGCTTCAAGGCCAGTCTTTTTCTTAGTGATTCCAAATCAGAAAGGTGGCAGAAAATTGGAAACATTTGTCTGGAGAGTTATAGCCAGATATTTGAAGAAACTGAAATCAAGTGGGGTCCTGTGGGGCTCCCAGGCCTGGAGGCTTTTTTGTGCCCTGTTTTTTGTAATCAAGACTCCAGCCTCCATGACCTGCCCTGCGTTCCAAAGGACAGATTCAAAGAACAGTTGCTAATCAAGGGAGGAGCAGCCAAGAAACCACCTGAGGCAAGACTGAAGGGACCAGATAAACTCATCAGGATTAAGAGACCAACCACCTGAGAAGAGATTAAGGGAGTGCAAGCCCTGCACACACACACTAATATTGTCAGAGACCCCACCCTTGAACCATTGCTGTAAAACACTTCATCAAATCCTATGGGCTTGGGACACAGTCTTTCAAGTCAGGAGCCTGCTGCCTTCCCATTTGCCTGGCAAAGTAATAAAGCTATCCTTTTCTACTTCACCCAAAACTCATGTCCTTGAGATTGGATTTGGCACTGGTGTACAGAGAAGCAGAGCTTTCAGTAACAGAACTAGAAGAATTCAGGATCTAATTTAGTTTACAGAAAAATAACAGAACTCAAAGATGGTGCACAGACAAGAATATGATATCCACATAGTTGTGTTATAATTTTATACTGAAACATAGTTTTTTTCTTTATAATCACCCTCCTTTCTATCAAATATGAACTCAGTAAGACTTTTGTTTGTAAAATAAGCCTAGTCTCATTAAACTTGGCCTGATTGTTTACCTAAGTGCAGCAAGAATAGTGATTGCTCTTTTAAAAAACTGTTTTGCTGTAACTTTTCATAAGGAATCTTAGGTTGGACTTTTAAAAGTCTCTCCAGGCTAAGAAGACAAGCCAAGGACTCACCATCAGACTTTGCCTGAAACAATTACAGATTCTGATGAATTTCTCTCTTTTTGAGATCCCCAAGATACATTGAGGTTCCTGGGCCTGTTAAGAAGTGACCTTCCTTACTCATCAGGTAAGGCTGCTGGGAACCCTATAAGCAAGAAACCAGGCCTGTTTTTCCAAGGAACTCTTAATGGCTCCATAAAGTCTACCTTAGTTGCATAAAACTGTCTGGGCATATCGGATTTTATGCATATTATCAACTATGACATTCCAGTCAAAGCCTTGATAATATAATGAATGTTTCCAATTGTATCCTGTTACAAGAGGAACAGATTCTTACTGAACTTATGCAAATAACTATATTGCCATGAAAAGAAGAATACTAAATAAGTTTTTGAATTCTGGAGGGATCAGGTACATAGAAAAAGTAAATGTTTTAATTCTGTTTACAGATGTATACTTTACAAACTTACTGTAAATCATAGCTAACTTAAGCAAAAAAAAAGTTTGAAAAACATCTGGAAAAAATGAAACATTAAGCTACCAGCCATGTTTCAAAGAAAAGGTAAAAAAAAATGATAATCATTCTTATTAGTTTATTCAATACTATATTATTAATTCTTATTCTACTTGAATCCAGTTTTTCCATTAGTTCTGAATATTCTTATCTAGTTTAGTTTTATGATCTTAAAATTATCAGAAACACGTATGTTGGTAAGACACAAAACCTTTGTTTTTCAGGTAGATTACCCAAGAGGTAAAGAAATAAAACCTTTCACAATCTTTCATCAAGAGAAGACCAATATTCCAATAAAACTTTGTTTTATCAACAGGAAGAAAACCAAATTCTAATTTTGTACCAGTGTAATTTTGATATTAAAAATCTCAGTATTTAAAAACTTAAATAAATTCATTCCAATTTATAGTAAGCTTGACCACTCATAAAATTTCTTTTCCAAGATTCCTTTTCCATAAACTTTCTAAAACATCTTTTTATGCTCATTCAGGTTTTGTCTTATGAGAATTACCACTTTGAAGTTTACATTTCAGGAGATGTCTCTGGGTTTCTAGAGAAGACTAGGTAGAACATTTACCTCTCAAAGTCACAGAGAAAGAATGTGAGTTTCTCAAAGAAGGGCTTTTGTTTCCTAAATCCAGACCTTTTACAATATCTGCACATCTTTCAAGGTAAATAGAGAAGGTCTGAGGATTGCTAAAAAGGATAGGTGTGCTTTAAATTTTTTCTAGAGTCCCATTTCTGTTCTTGTAATGATTTGTAAGACAAGTACACTTGTTTTTAATTCCTCAGGGAATTAGGTGGCAACCTGAATGATAGCAAGACTCTGACACAGCCATCAAATTACATAATCCTCAATTTACTGCTTTATATCAGGGAGAAGATCTTCAACTAAAATGTACATCAAAAGATTCCTATGTTCTAGATTTAGAGCTGTGTTTCTTCAGAATGTTTAAGTAAACCCATCCACAATGGTTTCAGAATGTTTTTCTCTCCCTCTGGGTACAAAGTTGCATTTTAGCTTAGGATAGAAGGCCTAAAAAAAAGTTCCTATCAGGCTCTGAATATCAGCTTCCAATTTGACCATTGAGCTACTTAAAAAAAAAAAAAAAAAAAAAAAGATCTTTCAAATATTGAAGCTGAATCTAGCCTCTGTACTCTGACATTGAATTAAATCTTGGAGACCGAGTTTTAGGTGAAATAGAAAAGAATAGTTTTATTGCTTTACCAGGCAAACGGGACCACAGTGTGCTAATGCCCTCAAAACTGTGCGTCCCAACCTGGAGGGATGAGTGAGGAGTTTTATAGTAATGGTTCAAAGAGGAAGGCATGATCAGCTCGTGGACACTCCTCTGATTGGTTGGTGGTGAGGTAAGTGGGAGTCAGCATCAGCAACCTTCTGGTTCCAACCGGTCTGCGGTCTACATGCTTGTGGGCAACATAAGTTAACTTCTCCCACGGGGTGGGGGTTTCAGTATCTGCAAAGCAGCTCCAAGTTATTGTTATGTGTATCCCTTGAGGGGGAACCAGGACCCGGCCCCAAGGCTGCACTATTGTTTCTCTTAACTGTTCTTTCCTTTTCTCTGCATCCCCTCCCTTTCCGAATTAGCAACTGTTTGAACCTGCTCCTTCGACCTCAGGGAAGGTCATGGAAGCTGAATGAAGCCTATTTCCTGTAATCAAGAAATGGGGGACATAGAAAGCCTGTTGTGCCGAGGAGCTCCACAGGGTCCTGCTTGGTTTCAATATCTTGTCAGATTTCAACCAGGACAAACAGTAAATATTCCTGGCAGTATTGAACAACCCCATAGATACAAGAGGGGTCCTCAAAGAGGGTGCAGAAGATACTACCCTCCCAAGGTCCAGAGCCACTCTCAAAGATAATCAAAAGAAACAAAGATTCAGACAATTCCCTCGACAGCTGGTATTGACATAAAAAAATATATGAACAACATGAGAGTTGTAAGGTAAGTTTTATTTGGGGCAAAATGAGGACTGCAGCCCAGAAGAGATCGTTTCAGATAACTCTGAGAAACTGCTCCGAGGAGGTGAGGGGAGGAGCCAGGATATATAGGAGTTTTTGCAACAAAAAGCAGGTAATTGGGAACGTCAAAAGATTATTGTTAAATAAAGAAAACCAGACATCTCAAGTTAAGGAATTTAGCACTTTTCTATGTATGGGAAGATGCAAGAGGCAAGGGCTGTCTCTGGGAACAAAAGCATCAATAACTAATGCTTTTTCCTGCCCATCTGAATTGGAAAATAAGGGACAATGTGAAATTTTACCTTCCTCTCTCCACCAGGCACCACTGATAGAGATCTGGGAAATCTGACAGGGTAAGAATTCTCACTCTTTGTCAGCTTCTGCAAATTTTCCCGGGATGCTGTCCATAGGCTCCAGAGTGGGCTGTCCCAGTGGGTCTCATCTTGGTCACCAGAAATCTTAGAGGAGAAAAAATACTTTCCCCTCCAGCATTGGTAGCGACTGTCTAGCTGAGACCCCCTTTTCTTTAGGACACTTTGTAAATGGATAAGCTGATTTAAGATGGTTAAAAGTTCTCCACTGTGGCCACTGAAATTCAAGATTGTCTTTGGTAAGTTTAACCTACTTGTTCAGCCTTAAAACACAATTTTATTCAACTGAGACCTTACAATGGCCCCAGTCTGATTTCTAAGTCAGACCCAGCCAGACCCCGGATGTAGTCTGACTCTGGCCAGTTTCTGGACCGAGTCTGGAAAGAGAGATGCTCAAATAAAGTCTGAAAGCTCACATGCAAAAGCTGCAAAGCTAGAATCAGGGATCTGAGAGAGACTTTCCCCACCTCCAGAGGCACTGAGGAAGCAGCCATCTAAGAGGCTCAGCTGGTGCAGACACCTGGGTGCTGGTTGCTCCTGGAGGCTGTTGGGAAGCTCCTTCAGTTCCCTCCTCTGACACTAGAAAGGTTAAGAGGTAAACTGAGGCATATTAAAGTTTTCTTAAGAGTTTATTTGAGCAGAAGTTGATTCCAATCAGGCAGCACCAAACCAGAAGTGATTGGGAGTGCTCCCAAGGACCCTTTATCGTCTCAGATTACTTATAATCAAAACAAGAGTTTTTCCTACCCACTCAGGGGTTTACAGTGTTACAGGGTTTGTAGCGGTTAGAACAGGTAGTCAAACTTCTGGGGTGCAAATTCAACTTGATCATTTACCATCTTAGGTAAGCTACTAACACAATTGGTAATAAAATAGCATTACTAATAAGGATGCTCTGGCTTATATAATTGGGAGGAAAAGAGCACATACTACATAGTAGGTGTTGCTCTGCTGTTTTAATGGAATGCCATACATGAAACACCTAGCACACTGCCTAGCACATGGTGGAACACCCAGTGGGTCTTCATCACAGAGCATATGCTGCCTCTTGGAAATCCCTATTATCTATTTTGGTATCAAAGTTCAGGCAGACATCAGAAATAGTGCAGGTTCCGTTCTGGACCACCACAGTAAAGTGGATATCACAATAAAGCAAGTCACATGAGATTTTTGGTTTCCCAGTGCATATAAAAGTTATGTTTACACCATGCTGTAGTGTATTAAGTGTGCAATAGCATTATGTCTGAAAAATAATGTACATACCTTAATTAAAAAATACTTCATTGCTAAAAAATTCAAACTGTCACCTGACCCTTCAGCAAGTCATACATTTTTTTTAAATAAATTTATTTATTTATTTTTGGCTGCATTGGGTCTTTGTCACTGCACGTGGGCTTTTTCTAGTTGCGGTGAGCAGGAGCTACTCTTTGTTGCAGTGTGCCAGCTTCTCATTGCAGTGGCTTCTCTTGTTGCAGAGCACGGACTCTAGGCACGTGGACTTCAGTAGTTGTGGCACGTGGGCTCTACAGCGCAGGCTCAGTGGTTGTGGCTCATGGGTTTAGTTGCTTTGCAGCATGTGGGATCTTCCTGGACCAAGGCTTGAAACTGCACTGGCAGGCAGATTCTTAAACACTGCACCACCAGGGAAGTCCCAGCAAGTCATAAACTTTTTGCTGGTAGAGGGTCTTTCCTCCATGTTGGTGGCTGCTGATGGATCAGGCTGGGGGTTGCTGAAGGCTGGGGTGGCTGTGGCAGTTTCTTAAAATAAGACAACAATGAATTTTGCTGCATTGGTTGACTTTTTCTTCCACTTGAACACTGAGAAGCCACTGTAGAGTTATTAATCAGCCTAAAATTGGCCTAAAAGTTTCAAAACATGTTTGTTTCATTTCAGGTTGCTCCTTTAAGATATCAAGTTTTATGTGATGTGTCTCAGGGAATAGGAAGGCCTGAGGAGAGGGAGAGAGATGATGGAACAGCCAGTCAGTGGAGCAGTCAGAACACACACGACATTTTATTGATTAAGTTTGATGTCTTATAGGAGCGTGCTTCATGGTTCCCCAAAACAATTACAATAGTATCATCCAAGATCACTGATCAAAAACCATCATAAAAAACAATGAAACATTTGAAATATTGTCAGAATCACCAGAATGTGACATAGAAACAAGAAGTGAGCAAAGGCTGTTGGAAAATGGTACTGATGCAGGGTTGCCACAAACCCTCAATTTGCAAAAAATACATTATATCTGTGAAGCTCAATAAAACAAGCTATGCTTGTATTTTAAGAATTTTGATGCACGTAAATTATGGCTACAAATAATATCATAATTTTCACTGGTCTATGAATGTATCATAGTAATTAATCACTGAAGAGAAATGCTCAGAATGGCATGTACCAAAGGATGCGGTAAAGCAATGTTTTTAGGCTATTGCTGAATATTTCATTTAAAAATGCCCTCCTCTTGCGAGTAGAGTCACATGTATATGAAAAATGGCCTTGGAGTCAGTTAGCATTCCTATTGGTGCAAGGAAATCCAGTCCAAGTATTTTTCTCAGCTAACTCAGATTATTAATTATGCTGTCTTTTAATGTGTGATTTTAAACAAATTACATATAGCACCATAAAGAACATTCTAGATCTGAAACTAAAGTTGTATTCTCATTGGAATGATCTTGATAAGTGTAGATTTAAGAAAAGAAGAAATAAAAAAAATATTATAGTGCCTTGTAGTGTTGATGGAAATTCAGTATCCTTCCCCCCACAAAAAAATCTGCCGAGTTCATCAATTCTAAGCCACTCTTCATCCTTAAAATGTATGGAGTTTCTCACCACATACAGCTCTTACCCCCTTTTGCTGAGTTTAAAACTCTTACCAGCACTTTCTCTTGCCAAACCATCACAAAGTGGGATCTCAAGTTTGCTGCTCACATAATTACAAAAAAGCTCATTAAATATAAAAAAAAATACTGTTTTAACCATTCCTTTTGACTCTCTGAAAAAAAAAATCAAGAGGTGAACATGTTGAAGTGTGGTATAGTCTGAACATTTAGAAGACATATTTACTTGAATTCATTTTCTATGTATTTTTCCGTGTTTGATAAAAAGTCAATTTGGCAAATATTTATTGAACAAATGCTATATTTTCAAAATTGTTCTAAGGGATATCCTGATTCCTGAAAGATAATGTATTAAATAACTTGATTTAATATTAATTTTGATTACTTATTTAAATTGTTGTCAACCAGCAAGCATTTTGCAGGTTCAGTTTTTCTCAGACATCATCATGATAAAAACATCAAGCAAGAGCCAACAAAACACAGGATTAAATTCAGCCAATCTACTAGTATTTCACACAGGTCCCTTGCCTGTATCTTGGTGCTTCTTTTGCTAGCATCTTTCATTAAGGCAGTAAAAGCACCTGTGTTTAGTTTGCTATTACAAAACATTCAATTTTTTTGTTCAATCCAAAACAGATTTGACTCTTTCCATGGCTCAAGAAGTAATCCAAGCACCTTCTATTATGCTAGTTTTTCCTCCCAAGGTGATTCTGCCAGTGACTGAAAAGGGCATTTAAGAAAATTATTGATTGCTGGTTACTTGTATTTGTCAATACCTTGTTTTAAGTAGAGATGTCTTCTCTGTAGGTACAAAACTACTTCTGGTGATTGTTCTTTAAAATTGTGATTTTTAGTTGTTTATTTATATGGTTTTATTCCTTGTCATTATTTTGAAATGGAAACTAGCCTGCTTGCTAAAATGTTCAAACACTATAAAAGAATAGATGCAAAGGAAGTCTCGATCCCACCACGACTTCTATTCCAGTTATGTCTCTAAAGCAACTACTGTTACCAGCTTGGATTTTGTTTCAAAGGTAATCTATACATATATGAATATATAGATGTCTCTCTCTGTCTCTCTCTCTCCATACATAGAAGGGATAGACATAGTAGATAAATAAATAGATACATAAGCTGCATTACTATATTTATTCCTCCTTATTTTCTTTAAAAGATATCATAGCATGTATACCATACACTATTTCCCTCTTCACTTTATTTACTTAGCAAGATAACTTAAATGGCTTAATATTAAAAATAAATTTATAAATTAGTATTATTGCAAGAGGGATAGTTTCAAAAAATGTTTGTTTCATTTCAGGTTGCTCCTTTAAGACATCAAGTTTTATGTGCAGTTGAACTTCACAACAATGAGACAAATATTTCAAATATCCATTTCAGTATGTCCTTGACTTTATAAATTTACTGCTGATTTTTCCCACCACTTACTACTCATTGTGGTTAGATAAGTATTTGTTTCCATCTTTTTATTATGCACCTGGTTGGCCTCTGGAAAAATTCATTGGCTATTGAAACACTCCATGACTTTTTCTGAATATCCCTTATGACTTTTGTGTGTGTTTGCATTTATTTCAAATCTATCACTAAATTTCCTAATTTCAACCACCTATCCATATTTTTAGTTGAAACTATAATTTTAAATAATGATGTTTAGAATATAAACACTAAATAACACTAAAAAATAGATTGATGTTCACACTTGAATTATTATCAAGAAATTTATGGTGATGAAAGGTGAACGTAGGTGTTGAATTTTTAGAAACATGATTTGAGCAAAATTCCTACATGAAATCAAACCACTTTATGGTAGTCTTATTCTGTAAGAAACTTTTTTTTAATTGCTTCATAAGGTGATAAACTTAGCTTACAAAAAAAAAAAAGCCAAACAAAACAAAATAACCAACCAGCTACGTGTGTTCCAAGGACTCCCTCGCACACTTATAAACCCCTCTTTTCTGCTCTGATGACCTCACATCTGTCCTGCTCTCTGGCACTATTAGCAGCCCCACTCCTGCTCACTCTGACTTGACTACACATCAAATGACAATGTCTCCACCAAACTTCAGCAAACCAGATTACCCAACACTTGGAATCCAGTCCACATTTTTACTCCCTACATTCACGTACAAACAGAAGAAAATTGATATGGAGAAGGAAAATACAACTGGTTTTGTTGTGCATAAAACAAAACCTTTAAAATAATTTATAATGTATTTTCCAAAATCTGCAAATGATGATGGTCAAGCAGTGATGTTATGAGGAAGACTCCACATCCCAATAAGAGAACACGGCTCTCTTCACACTTTGACCTGTAGAATAGTTTTATTTGGACTGGTTGTCTAATATAACAAAAAATCTCTGCAGGGAGTGGAGATATTTGGCCCTGGCAGAGCATGGAGTGCAGGGGTCAAATCCTAGTTGATGATCAATGAGTGGGTGGATGAGGAGCAGTAAGTCTTTCACAGTACTAACGTCTTTTTTCCAATAATAATGCTGCATTTTTCAGAGGTGGATGGTCAGAAAAGTTAGAAATGGGCAAACCAAGGTCTTGGAACAGTAGCCAAGTGGCAGAAGGCAGAGCTGTGGGTGAGAATTCTCCAAAAGTGCCTGCAGAGTTAAGATTTACCATCCCAGTATACTTATTTCTCCCTTGTAGCTCTGTAACTTATCATGTAACTATTTCCATGTTGCATTTATCTACGTCTATTCTACTGATTTTATTGGTTTATCAGTTCACAACACACCTGCTCAATTTTGATTGTGAATGGCTTGAACACAGAACCTGGTTGTTCATCATGTCTATATTCTTAGCTCCTAATACAAAATAGAAACATTTTATTTAAAAGAGCAATCAGGCCAGTGTTCAAATCCCACCACTGCTACAATAGTTATATAAAATCCCTCAATTTAATTACTTTTCCAAACTCAGCTTAGTTACCTGTAGGATAAAGATAGTAACATCAGGTTCATTGCAGTTGTTGAAATTGTGTGTGTGTGTGTGTGTGTGTGTGTGTGTTTGAATGTAGTAGATAGATCGCTTGGCATCATGTCAAGCATACTTTCTAAAATGGTAGCTAACATTTTTGTTGGTGTTATTATTATTTTATAATATTTGTTAAGTTAAATGGAAAGGAATTGACGTGTCAACTAATTTACATTAGATTTTAGTAGATATATAGATATCTCAGCAGTTGCTTAATCTGGAAAAAGATAATAGTTGAAATAAGAGAGAATGAAACATAAATAATAAATAGATATTGATCTGAGATTACCCTAAATTCAAATTTAAATATGTACAGTTGTTTTCAATTTCTACATCTCTTTTATTTCAGGTTTATAATGATTGTTTCTGTGAGGTCCACATGAGGAATGTATTAAATTATCTATACTTATTTCCCATAGGGCTTCAAAATGTCTCAGATATTCAAAATTTTTTAATCCAAATTTATTTTCTAGTTTAAAGTGGCATTTAATTTTTTTAACATCTTTATTGGAGTATAATTTCTTTACAATGCTGTGTTAGTTTCTGCTTTATAACAAAGTAAATCAGCTATAAATGCAATTTTTGTCTCAAGATGTATTTACATTTTTTTTAACTTTTAGAAAATGTTGTCAACATGTGTACTGTGTAAAAGTTTACTGATTTTTGAAAAGAAATAGAGTAACACATGAAGATTGAAAAACTTTCCTCCACCAGAATTGATCATTTGAATGAAAAGGTTTTTTATTTGTAGGAAATGGTAGGTAAAACAGATTAAATAGATTATATAGCTTGCTGGTACATATGGGACTTAAATTATTTTGTTAATGCAAATTATTTCCTTTAAATCTCACTAATTTTGAATCTGCATAAACTTGAAAATGCTTTGATGTGTTTAGATTTAATTATAGAGAATAAATATTCTTTAATATTTGGTCCTTTATTTAAAAAAAAAATGAAAGGAGTTTTCCTTTTAAGGGGGAGATGAGAGGGAGAGAGAAAAGAAGAAGAAGAAGAAGAAGGAGGGGAGGAGGAGGAGGTGGTGGAGGAGGGGGAGGAGGAGGGGGAGGAGGAGGAAAGAGGGGAAGAGAACCATCAATTTGTGGTTACAGTTGGAGTTATCTCTTTATGGAATATCCAGAATACAATTTATCTGAAAGGAAACTCATAGAGGTGTATTCAATTATGCCTGGACATCTGGTTCCCAATGATTATATCAAAAACAGTGATTATTCTGAATAGTACTATAAAGAGAAAAAACCAAGCTCTTATTCCAGTGGCACTGATTCAGAAACCATTACTCAAAGATCATAATAATGAAAGGTACTAACCATCTAAATAATATGAGTTCCAAGTGATTAGGTTGGTTCACATACCTCTCAGAGCTATAATTATGTGGGAAAAGGAAAGTATGAAGATGTCACAGTCCACAGAGGCAAATTTCCATCATCAATAAATGGGTTTTCCTTGTTCCTAAGACACCTGGCTTTAAATAAAACATCTGACAGCTGAGACTGGGATACTACATCTATAATTGCATATAAAAGATAGATAGAATCAAGGAAAAAACTATACTTACAGTATGATGTCAGCTGATCAAATAACAATTGCATTTAAGGTATGGAGATAAGCCAAGTCATGATAATTATTTGAACTTGGACACTGTTCAAATGATATCTGGAATATAGACTCACATTGTAAAAGTGTCAGAGTTGATAAACCAACAGAGATGTAAATTTGAGTAGTACCAATAATTCATATTTAAGTAAAAATTTATGATCTATTAAAGCACTTGAGTAAACTGCTATAGTTGATATTTATCACAGTTTTGAGAAACATGAAAGTGTCATGTTAGCCACTTTTATCCGCAAGATAACATAAATGCTCAAAGAGATTGAATCAAACAGATCTAAATTAGCAAACCAGGGATAGAATCAGTCGCCTAAATCTCAGAAGTGTTATTTTTAATGAGAGAGCAATTGAACATGTCGTAATTATTCTCTACACTCTCTCCATCCACAGGGGTCATTTCCTGGTTCCTTTGTGTAGAAACTGGAGTTTCTATTGAGATTTTAGCCACCTGGCTGCTAAGACACTCTGTGACTTGTGCCTGCTCTTGGGATAAAGCCCCAAAAGAAAAGAAAATGGAAAACTCACTCTCTTGTCACTTGCTCTTCCAAATTTTGACTTCCTTCTACAATTTGCCTGTTCTTATTTACTGTTTGGAATACCTAGGTAGTAGGTGTTTCAGGTTTTTTTGTTTAAATTTGTTTATTTTTATAGATTTTTCATTTTTAGTTGTAACAAGCAGGAGAGATGATGTATAGTGGGTTTACACCACTACAGCATACTAGAACTCCCTATTATTGAGGTCATAGAATAACATCATCATAAAGGGATTTAGAAACATCCAAAAAGATGTTAGTGTCCTATGCACCACACTTTCAGATCCAAAGCTCCTCTTCTGCATCTGACACTCTTGACCTCATGCTCCTGAAAGTGTTAATTTCTCATGGTTCTCCTCAACAACTCTGATCTTTGTTTTGTTTTGTTTTTTATTTTGACCATCTCTTTCTCAGCCTAACACTTAAAATCCATGTTCCCTCATAAACTTTCTTGGCCCCACGGCTTTGTTGAGACTAATTAGGCAATTTCATCAACTCTTCTACTTTTGACAACTGATTATAAGATGATGACCCATAAGTATTTATTTCCTGCTCAAATCACATCCTAAGTTTTCTCACTCATGTATTAAATGTTGCTTAATTATGACTCTTGATTATCACATAATCATTCAACATGTCCAACATGGAAATTCCTCCCCAAATGTACCACCCTCCATAAATGGCACTGTAATCTGTTTCATCTTCAAAACTAGAAGCCTGCAAGTCATGCCACAGACTCTTCCTTTTCACTCTCCATTTCTGACAAATGAGTATGTTGTGCCTTAAATATTTTTCAGTCTGCTTTCTCTGTATTTCAATTATCCCATCTCTCAGCACCTTGTCCAGACAAATGCAAGAGCCACTTATCAGGTTTTCCTCATTCCTGTCTTTTTGCTCTTAAATTCATCCTCTAAGCTCCAGTCAGTGTGTCCCACCTAAAACACAAATATAGTCATGCATCTTCTCTACCAATATTCTTCAACTGCTCCACTCCTCCTGCCAGATGGCATTCAGACACCCATGCAAGTTGGTTTGAGAGCAAATTCGCTTTAACAGTAACTCATTAATCTACTTACCTACATCTATTTCCACTCTTTTCTCTCACTTTGTATTTTAGTAATACCAACCCACATGTATTTTCCTGGACCCATCTTGGGGTTTCAGGCTGCCATGTCATTATTTGATTAACACTAGTGTAATCACCTAAGTGGGAAAATAATTTGAAAAAGAATAGATACATGTATATGTATAACTGAATCATTTTGCTGTACACCTGAAACGAATACAACATTGTTAATCAAGTATACTCCACTATAAAATAAAAATTAACAAAGACACAAACCCACGGAGTTAGACTCAAATAAGGCTTAACCCCTTACCTTGTCTACCACTTCTTTTACCCTCATTTGTGCCAGAGGCACTGACCTATGTCCGTGACTTAAACATTTTGATCTCTAATCCAAGATCGTTCTCTCATTTGTGGATCTCTACATTTAACTTCCTGCTTGACCTCTTCATTTCTGAATCTCAAAGGCAGCACACACTCAGTGTGGCTAACACATACTTTGCAATCTTTGCTCCCAACACTGATCCCCTTCCAATGTTCCACTGTGGCAAATGTCACCACCATGTAGCCCCTTGTACCAGCAGGAGACTTGGTAATCTTTTCATCTTTTTCTCTTTTATTTCCAATAAGCATCCCAACACCAGATTCTATAAATCTCATCTCCAATATACTTCTGGATTCATTTCTATTTCTTACAAAGCCATCATCATAGGCCACCAGGGCCACAGGTCTTCTTTATCCACTCTTCTCTCCTTTCTGTTCATTTCCCATGTTGCAGCCAGCAAGATACATTGAAAGTGAAAATCTAGGGGGAGACTTTCAAGATGTGGAGAAGTAAGACGTGGAGATCACCTTCCTCCCCACAAATACATCAGAAATACATCTACATGTGGAACAACTCCTATGCAACACCTACTGAACACTGGCAGAAGACCTCAGACTTCCCAAAAGGCAATAAACTCCCCACGTACCCGGGTAGGGCAAAAGAAAAAAGAAAAAACAGAGACAAAAGAATAGGGACAGGACCTGCACCTCTGGGAGGGAGGTGTAAAGGAGGAAAGGTTTCCACATACTAGGAAGCCCCTTCACTGGCAGGGACGGAGGGTTGTGGGGTGGGGCAAGCATCGGAGCCATGGAGGAGAGTGCAGAAATAGAGGTGTAGAAGTCAGAGTGGAGACATTCCCACAAAGAGGATCAGTGCTGACCAGCACTCACCAGCCTCAGAGGCTTATCTGCTCACCCACTTGGGTGGGTGGGGACTGGGAGCTGAGGCTCCAGCCTCGGAGGTCAGATCCCAGGGAGAGGACTGGGGTTGGCTGCATGAACACAGCCTGAAGCTAGTGAGCCACAGCTTGCCAGGAGGTAGTCTGGGAAAAAACTGCCTAAGAAGCAAGAGACCATTGTTTCGGGGTGCAGGAGGAAAGGGGATTCAGAGCACCACCTAAAGTAGCTCCAGAGACGGGCGCAAGCCACGGCTATCGGTGTGGACACCAGAGACAGGCATGAAATGCTAAGTCTGCTGCTGCAGCCACCAAGAAGCCGTGTGCAAGCACAGGTCACTATCCACACACCTCCCCTCCTGGGAGACTGTGCAGCCCACAACTGCCAGGGTCCTGTGATCCAGGGACAACTTCTCCGGGAAAACACACAGTGCACCTCAGGCTGTTTCAACATCATGTGGGCCTCTGCTGCCACAGACTTGCCCTGCTTCCGGACCCCTCTCTCCCCCTGGCCTGAGTGAGCCAGAGCCCCCGAATCAGCTGCTCCTTTAACCCCCTCCTGTCTGGGCAGGGACAGATGCCCTCAGGTGACCTACATGCAGAGGTAGGGCCAAATCAAAAGCTGAACCCTGGGAGCTGTGCGAACAAAGAAGAGAAAGGGAAATTTCTCCCAGCAGCCTCAGGAGCAGCGGATTAAATACCCACAATCAACTTGATGTACACTGCATCTGTGGAATACTTGAATAGACAACGTATCATCCCAAAATTGAGGCAGTGAACTTTGGGAGCAACTGTAGACTTGGGGTTTGCTTTTTGCATCTAATTTGTTTCTGGTTTTATGTTTATCTTAGTTTAGTATTTAGCATTTATTATCATTGGTAGATTTTTTTTATTGATTTGGTTGCTCTCTTCCATATATATATATATATATATATATAATTTTTTTTTTCTTTTTCACGTTTTGTGAGTGTGGATGTGTATGATTCTTTCTGTGATTTTGTCTATACAGCTTTGCTTTTACCATTTGTCCTAAGGTTCTGTCTGTACTTTAAAATTTTTTTTAATACTTTAAATTTCTTTTTAATTTTTAGTAAATTTTTAAATTTTTTATTTTTAAACTTTATTTTCTTTCTTCCTTCCTTTCTTCTTTCTTTCTTTCTTTCTCTCTTTCTCTCTTTCTTTCTCTCTTTCTCTCTTTCTGTCTTTCTTTCTCTCTTCCTTCCTTTCTTTCTTCCTTCCTTACTTCTTTTCTTTCTTTCTTTCTTTCTTTCTTTCTCCCTTTTCTTCTGAGCCGTGTGGCTGACATGGTCTTCATGCTCCTGCCAGGTGTCAGGCCTGTGCCTCTGATGTGGGAGACCTGAGTTCAAGACATTGGTCCACCAGAGACCTCCTTGTTCCAAGTAATATCAAATGGCAAAAGGTCTCCCAAAGGTCTCCATCTCACCTCTAAGACCCAGCTCCAATCAATGACCAGCTACAGTGCTGGACACCCTATGCAAACAGCAACAAGCCAGGAACACAAACCCACCCATTAACAGAGAGTCTGCTTAAAATCAAAATAAGGTCACAGGCACTGCGAACACACCACAGGATGTAGTCCTGCCCACCAGAAAGACAAGGTCCAGCCTCATCCACCAGAACACAGGCACCAGTCCCCTCCACCAGGAAGCCTACACAACCCACTGAACCAGCCTTAGACATGGGGGCCTGACACCAAAAACAATGGGAACTATGAACCTGCAGCCTGCAAAAAGGAGACCTCAAACACAGTAAGTTAAGAAAAATGAGAAAACAAAGAAAAACACAGCAGATGAAGGAATAAGGTAAAAACCCATCAGACGAAACAAATGAAGAGGAAATAGGCAGTCTACCTGAACAACAATTAAGAGTAATGATAGTAATGATGATCCAATATCTTGGAAATAGAAAGGAGAAAATACAAGAAATGATGAACAGGGACCTAGAAGAATTAAAGAGCCAAGAAACAACAATGGACAACACAATAAATTAAATTTGAAATTCTCTAGAAGGAATCAATAGCAGAATAATTGAGGCAGAAGAATGGATAAGTAACCTGGAAGATAAAATAGTGGAAATAACTACCATAGAGCAGAATAAAAAAAAAATGAAAAGAATTGAAGACATTCTCAGACTTCTGGGACAACATTAAATGCACCAACATTCGAATTACAGGGGTCCCAGAAGAAGAAGAAAAAAAGAAAGGAACTGAGAAAGTATTTGAAGATTTATAGTTGAAAACTTCCCTAATATGGGAAAGGAAATAGTCAATCAAGTAGAGAAAGCTCAGAGAGTCCCATACAGGATAAATCAAAGGAGAAACAAGGCAAGACACATATTAATCAAACTACCAAAAATTAAATACAAAGAAAAAATATTAAAAGCAGCAAGGGGAAAACAACAAATAACATACAAGGGAATCCCTATAAGGTTAACAGCTGATTTTTCAGCAGAAACTCTGCAAGCCAGAAGGGAGTGAAAGGACATATTTAAAATGATGAAATGGAAAAACTTACAACCAAGATTACTCTACCCAGCAAGGATCTTATTCAGATTTGACAGAGAAATTAAGACCTTTACAGACAGGCAAAAGCTGAGAGAATACAGTACCACCAAACTAGCTTTACAACAAATGCTAAAGGAACTTCTCTAGGCAGGAAACACAAGAGAAGGAAAAGACCTACAATAACAAACCCCAAAATTAAGAAAATGGTAATAGGAACATACATATCAATAATTACCTTAAATGTAAGTGGATTAAATGCTCCAACCAAAAGACATAGACTGGCTGAATGGATACAAAAACAAGACCCATATATATGCTGTCTACAAGAGATCCACTTCAGACATAGGGACATATACAGACTGAAAGTGAGAGGATGGAAAAAGATATCCCATGCAAATGGAAATCAAAAGAAAGCCAGAGTAACGATTCTCATATCAGAAAAAATAGATTCTAAAATAAAGACTATTACAAAAGACAAAGAAGGACACTACGTAATGATTAAGGGATCAATCTAAGAAGAAGATATAACAATTGTAAATATTTATGCACCCAACATAGGAGCAACTCAATACATAAGGCAAATGAGAACAGCCATCAAAGGGGAAATTGACAGTAACACAATCATAGTAGGGGATTTTAACTCCCCACTTTCACCAATGGACAGATCATCCAAAATGAAAATAAATAAGGAAACACAAACTTTAAATGATACATTAAACAAGATGGACTTAATTGATATTTATTGGACATTCAATCCAAATTGATATTTACAGGACATTGCATCCAAAAACAACAGAATACACTAACTTCTCAAGTGCTCATGGAAGATTCTCCAGGCTACAGCATAAATTGGGTCACAAACCAAGACTTGGTAAATTTAAGAAAATTGAAATCTTATCAAATAACTTTCCCAATCACAACACTGTGAGACTAGAAAAAAAAACGTAAAAAATACAAACACAAGGAGGGTAGACAATACACTAGTAAATAACCAGACATCACTGAAGAAATCAAAGAAGAAATAAAAAAATATCTAGAAACAAATGACAATGAAAACACAATGACCCCAAACCTATTGGATGGAACAAAAGCAGTTCTAAGAGGGAAAATTGTAGCAATAAAATCCTTCCTCCAAAAACAAGGAAAATCTCAAATAAACAACCTAACCTTATACCTAAAGCAATTAGAGAAAGAAGAACAAAAAAAAACCAAAGTTAGAAGAAGGAAAGAAATCATAAAGATCAGATTAGAAATAAATGAAAAAGGAATGAAGGAAACAATAGCAAAGATCAATAAATCTAAAAGCTGATTCACTGAGAAGACAAACAAAATTGATAAATCATTAGCCAAACACACCAAGAAAAAAAGGCAGAAGACTCCAATCCATAGAATTGAAAATGAAAAAGGAGAAGTATCAACTGACACTGCAGAAATACAAAGGATCATGAGAGATTACTACAAGCAACTCTATGCCAATAAAATGGACAACCTGGAAGAAATGGACAAATTCTTAGAAATGCACAACCTGCCAAGACTGAATCAGGAAGAAATAGAAAATATGAGCAGACCAATCACAAGTACTGAAACTGATACTCTGATTAAAAATCTTCCAACAAACAAAAGCCCAGGACCAGATGCCTTCACAGGTGAATTCTATCAAACATTTAGAGAAGAGCTAAGACCTAACCTTCTCAAACTCTTCCAAAATATAGCAGAGGGAGGAACACTACAAAACTCATTCTACGAGTCCACCATCACCCTGATATCAAAACCACACAAAAATATCACAAAGAAAGAAAACTACAGGCCAATATCACTGATGAACATAGATGCAAAAATCCTCAACAAAATACTAGCAAACAGAATCCAACAGCACATTAAAAGGTCATACACCATGATCATGTGTGGTTTATCCCAGGAATGCAAGGATTCTTCAATATATGCAAATCAATCAATGTGATAAACCATATTAACAAACTGAAGGAGAAAAATCATATGGTCATCTCAATACATGCAGAGAAAGCTTTCAACAAAATTCAACACCCATTTATGATAAAAAAAAAAACTTCCAGAAAGTAGGAATAGAGGGAACTTACCTCAAATTAATAAAAGCCATGTATGACAAAACCACAGCCAACATCGTTCTCAATGGTGTAAAACTGAAACCATTTCCTCTAAGATCAGGAAGAAGACAATGTTGTCCACTCTCACCACTATTATTCAACATAGTTTTGCAAGTTTTAGCCACAGCCATCAGAGAAGAAAAAGAAATAAAAGGAATCCACATCAGAAAAGAAGTAAAGCTGCCACTGTTTGCAGATGACATGATACAATACATAGAGGATCCTAAAGATGCTACCAGAAAACTACTAGAGCTACTCAATGTATTTGGTAAAGTAGCAAGATATAATATTAATGCACAAAAATCTCTGGCATTCCTATAAATAATGATGAAAATTCTGAAAGAGAAATTAGGAAACACTCCCATTTACCACTGCAACAAAAAAGATAAAATACCTAGGAATAAACCTACCGAGGGAGACAAAAGACCTGTATGCAGAAAATTATGACAGTGATGAAAGAAATTAAAGATGATACCAAGAGATGTTCTTGGATTGGAAGAATCAACATTGTGAAAATGACTATACTACCTAAAGCAATCCACAGATTCAGTGCAGTCTCTATCAAAATACCAATGGCATTTTTTACAGAACTAGAACAAAAAATTCCACAATTTGTATCGAAACACAAAATACCCCAAATAGCCAAAGCAATCTTGAGAAAGAAAAAAGGAGCTGGAGGAATCAGGTTCCTGGACTTCAGACTATACTACAAAGCTACAATAACCAAGACAGTATGGTACTGGCACAAAATCAGAAATATGGATCAATGGAACAGGACAGAAATCTCAGAGATAAATCCACACACATTGGTCACCTTATTTTTGATAAAGGATGTAAGAATAGACAATGGAGAAAAGATAGCCTCTTCAATAAGTGGTGCTGGGAAAACTGGACAGCTACATGTAAAAGAATGAAATTAGAACACTCCCTAACACCATACACAAAAATAAACTTGAAATGGATTAAAGCCGTAAATATAAGGCCAGACACTATAAAACCCTTAGAAGAAAACATAGACAGAACATTCTAATACATTAATCACAGCTAGGTCCTTTTTGACCCACCTCCTAGAGAAATGGAAACAAAAACAAAAATAAAGAAATAGGACCTAATGAAACTTAAAAGCTTTTGCACAGAAAAGGAAAACATAAAAAAGACAAAAAGACAACCCTGAATATGGGAGAACATATCTGCAAATGAAGCAATTGACAAAGTATTAATCTCCAAAATTTACAAGCAACTCATGCAGCTCAATATCAAAAAAACAAACAACCCAATCAAAAAATGGGCAGAAGACCTAAATAGACATTTCCCCAAAGAAGGTATACAGATTGCCAACAAACACATGAAAGGATGCTCAACATCACTAATCATTAGAGAAATGCAAGTCAAAACTATAATGAGGTGTCACTTCATGCCAGTCAGAATGGCCATCATCAAAAAATCTACAAACAATAAATGCTGGAGAGGGTGTGGAGAAAAGGAAAACACCTTGCACTGTTGGTGGGAATGTAAACTGATACAGTCACTCTAAAGAACAGTATGGAGATTCCTTAAAAAACTAGAAATAGAACTACCATATGACCCAGAAATCCCACTACTGGGCATATACCCTGAGAAAACCATAATTCAAAAAGAGTCATGTGCTACAGTGTTCACTGAAGGACTATTTACAATAGGCAGGACATGGAAACAACCTACATGTCCATTGACAGATGAATGGATTAAGAAGATGTGGCATATATATACCATAGAATATTACTCTGCCATAAAAAGGAACGAAATTGAGTTATTTGTAGTGAGATGGATGGACCTAGAGACTGTCATACAGAGTGAAGTAAGTCAGAAAGAGAAAAAAAAATACCGTATGCTAACACATATATATATGGAATTTTAGAAAAAATGGCTTTTAAGATCCTAGGGGCAGGACAAGAATAAAGATGCAGATGTAGAGAATGGATTTGAGGACAAGGGGAAGGGGAAGGGCAAGATAGAGCGAAGTGAGAGAGTGGAATGGACATATATACACTACCAAATGTAAAATAGATAGCTAGTGGGAAGCAGCCACATAGCACAGGGAGATCAGCTCTGTGCTTTGTGTCCACCTAGAGGGTTGGGAAAGGAAAGGTGGATGGGAGGGAGACGCAAGAGCGAGGGGATATATGTATATGTCTAGCTGATTCACTGTGTTATAAAGCAGAAACTTACACACCATTAAGGCAATTATACTCCAATAAAGATGTTTAAAAAACAAAAAAAGAAAGTGAAAATCTAGTGGTATCAATTATCTGCTACAATATTTCAATAACATAGCATTTCCTTTAGGAAAAAGACAAACATTCTTCTCGGGTCTCTAGACCATGGCCTTAAAATCCAGCCTCATCCTTAAAGATCCATGTTCCCCTCAGACCCCAGGGGTTTTCAATATACTTTGTGTTTCTTTTTTCCTTGCTTTATTAACCCCCACCCTACCATCACAACACACAGCATCACTGCTACTACAACATAAAAGTAATAGTTTAAATACTACTTTTGTTTTGAAAAATGGTATCCACTCCATCAGAAATAATTGAGTTGAGCATCTGGTGTAGAGTAAGTACAGATACTCTTAGCACTATTGTAGATTTTCATCTTTATCTATATCCACAGATATTATGAACTAACTTTAATTTTTCTTATACAGTTACTGAGGTTCATATCACAAAATTTGGAAAATAATGTCAAGAAAAAAGAAAAAAATTAAATCACCTACAATCCCATCATCCAGAAGAACGACTTGGACATTTTACATGTTTTTAAATATATTATTTTCAAAAATATGCCAGGTCAGTTACTTTCTTAAAGAGAGCATCACTGACTTGGACAAATCTTCATGTACAAAAGGAATATCCTTGAGATTCCTGAATCATAACTTCAGGATTTAATAAATTCTAGACACTGATGGAGGAAGTGTAAAGGACAAGTGTTAGTTCAATTTCAAAATGGAAAATAAGATTCAAGTTGTGAGTTTAAGCTGAGGATTCAAGAAGAGTGAAGTTGATTTGGAACATCTAGCACCACATGATTAATCAACAAATTTTAAGGAATGGCTTCAAGTATATCTAATGTCATGTCAGCATTTTCTGCAGTTAAAAATCTCTACTTTGATGATATCAAAGAATCCAAAGCTTTAAGGATGGACTGTGAGTCATTTTACATATATTATTATTGACAATAAAGGCACAGTAATTCACCTTTTGTAAGACTCTGGCTTCAGATTTTTCCCATCATGGTAATGTACTTGGGTTGCACAGAGAATTATAAATATAATTTATTTTAAAAATTCAAGTTCCAAGTGTTTCTCAGGAGGTTCAAAAATAATATACTTTGTTGGAAATGGATTTTAAAATTTTTCTAAGATGATTGCAAGTTAACATTCTTGTGTGAGTATTAAAACATTTACAGCCTTCAAAGCCAATTTAGTTGCTTATATTGTTTTAAGGATTATAGCTCTTAAATATTAATTTCACCATTTAAACTAATTAGTAACATTAAAATGACTCATTCAGAGAATTAACAATTATGTCAGTTTGTTTACTATTTCAACAAGCCAAAAAAAAAAAAAGAAGGAAATTTTCTTAAGGTGAAATATACATTTGAAATTAGTCATTGAACAAAATTTCATTGGGATAAGAATAGTAACATGCTTTGGAAGCGCTAAGAATAGAGTTAGTCTCACGACAGCAGAATAATATAACACCAGTTGTTAAAAAAATAGAATAATTTTTTCATTCAATCAGTTATTTCAATCAGTTATCACAGGATGCAAAGAGAAGCCAGGCTCTCCTGTTTTGAAGGAGTTAGTCAGTGAAATAAGAAAGGAAGTGGTTTCAAAACAATGTGGCAAGCATTACAATCCACATAAGTAGGGTGACTTTGGGGAGCATAGAGGAAAGAATGTTACCATAAATCTACACACTCTACCAGGTTTTTCTGTACACTTAATAAGTAACATAACTTGCATATGTATTTGTGGCTATTTTTTAAACATGTTTAACACTCTTGAATAGAATTAATAATCATTAATGATAACATTTTCATTTCATAATATTTTTGAGTAAACATATACAAAAGTCAATGATGGTCCAAAGGATGAGTCTTGTTAATAGATATATATGTATATATACACACATACATACATATATTTTTGTTGTTATTGCTAATTTAATAAGGGATACTCATAAAAATAAATTTGAGATCCATCATTTTGTCTCCTGAACTCTTTTTTACAATACACATATTTTAAATGAAAATGAGTAACCTAGGCATAGCAAGTAGGTTTTGATTGACTGATGAAGTTCACCTGACATGCAATTGTATTGAGAATTCTAAAGATGTCTGGACTAAGTGGGAAACAATATAGTTATTGATTATCTATGTGCTATAGGCACACGAAAGGGGAATATTGACCCACTATGCATGCCACCCTTGGAGTGGCATGAGGACTTAACCACACAGATGACACCTGAGGAGCATCACGAACAAGGAAGCACATTAAAATTAAATGTTGCTGGGGAAGTTAGGTGTGAACAGTCATTCAAAGCCGAGGTGCTCCACTTGCACGCCACTTACAGATGAGTCAGCTCTCACCTGTGATGGAAGGAAGGAAGTGGTCGAGGGGTAATGAGAGGGAGTCCAGCTGCAGACCAACTCCTTGTATCTCTCATTTATGTTATGCTCGTGAGAAGAATCAGACAGAAGAGTGTTTGGAGATGTATTGCTTTATGTTTGGGTGCGACTGATTTTCCTGACTCATCCTTTAGGGGAGAAAAGCAGTTTTTACCTAGATACCACAGGTCCATGATCACCATAGCTTTTCAGTCACAAAAGACTTTGGGTCAACACTAGGGGACAAAACAGCATGTTGTGCAGTTACATTCAAACAATTCTTTAAAAACTGGCATGAGGAGGAGATTGAGTATTCTACATTGTAAATATTATTATTCATATATACTGTAAATGATGACATGGGTGGGCACTAATCGAGCCTGAGGAAACTGGGAACGACCTGAAAATCAAAACCAGACACAGCACAACCAGAGGCCCTGGGCCACTGAGGAGCAAATTCGACTTGCACAGATGATTTTGGACCATAATGATGCTGGCTTTGAGGAAAAGGTGAAACAACTGATTAATATCACAGGCAAGAACCAGGATGAATGTGTCATTGCTTTGCATGACTGCAATGGAGATGTCAACAGAGCCATCAATGTACTGTTGGAAGGAAACCCAGATATGCATTCCTTGGAGATGGTTGGGAAGAAGAAGGGAGTCTCAGGACAGAAGGATGGTGGCCAAACAGAAGCCAATGAGGAGGGCAAAGAAAATCGAGACCAGGACAGAGACTATAGTCGGCGACGTGGTGGGCCACCAAGATGGGGGAGAGGTGCCAGCCGTGGATGAGAGTTTCGAGGTCAGGAAAATGGGTTAGATGGCACCAAGAGTGGAGGGCCTTCTCAAAGAGGCACAGAAAGAGGCAGAAGAGGTCGTGGCTGAGGCAGAGGTGACTCTGGTAGGTGGGGAGGAAGGTTTTCTTCTCAAGGAATGGGAACCTTTAATCCAGCTGATTATGCAGAGCTGGCAAATACTGATAACTACATCAATAACAGCTGCAATACATGGAACAACATGTTCATGGAACAACAACAACTGGCCACTTTGAACCCGATGATGGGACAAGTGCATAGAGTACTGAAACAGAGGAGTGGGAAGCTGAAGATGGGAATGAAGATCTTCCCGAGACCAAGATTTTCACTGCCTCTAATGTGTCGTCAGGGCATCTGCCTTTGGGGAATGTGACAATCACTGCTAGTCAGAGAATTGACCCTGCTGCTCTGTTGGGGAAGACACTGCCTTCAATGAAGAATGATTCATCTAATCTGGATCCATCTCAGTCTCCTTCTCTTCTCCAACCTCTTGTGTTCAGTAACTCGAAGCAGAGCGCCAACCACAGCCTGTGTCAGGGAACACGTTTTCTCATCACAGTATGGTGAGCATGTTAGGGAAAGGAGTTGGTGATGTCGGGGAAGCTAAAGGTGGAAGCACCACAGGCTCCCAGTTCTTGGAGCAATTCAAGACAGCTCAGGCCCTGGCTCAGTTGGCAGCTCAGCATTCTCAATCTGGAACCACCACCACCTCCTCTTGGGACATGGGCTCCACGACACAATCCCTATCGCAGATGCAGTATGATTTGAAGAACCCAAATGATTCAACAGTGCACAGCCCCTTTACAAAGCTCCAGCCTTTCACCCATCTTCAACTGTGATGGAGGTGTTCCTTCAGGAGAAGCCACCCACAGTGGCTACCTCCACTGCTACCTCCACTGCTGCACCTCCCCCCACCCAACCCATGTTCTCTTCTGCCAAGCAAATCCACCTCGACTCCTCAAATGTCTCCATGGTGTCTTCAGACAACCATTCCTCCAGTCCTCAGCTGGCTCAGCAAAAACTGAAACAGCAGAAGAAAAAAGCCTCCGTGACTTCTAAGATTCCTGCTCTGGCTGTTGAGATGCTTGGCTCAGCACATATCTCAGGGCTCCGCCTGCAGTTTGGGGCGTTGCAGTTTGGGTCAGAGTCTGTCCTTTCTGATTATGAGTCCACCCCCACCACAAGCGCCTCTTCAAGCCAGGCTCCAAATAGCCTCTATACCAGCATGGCCAGTGAATCTTCATCCACAATTTCATCTAACCAGGAGTCCGGTTATCAGAGTGGCCCAATTCAGTCGACAACCTATACCTCCCAAAATAATTCTCAGGGCCCTCTATATGAACAGTGATCCACACAGACTCAGTGGTAACACAGATCCATCTTTTCATCACCCCAAAAGGACTTGGCTCAGGCAAAGAATGGCTTCAATTCTGTTTAGGCCATGCAGTTGCAGAGCACGTAATCTGTTGAAGGTGCTACAGGCTCTGCACCTTCCACTTCTAGCATCCCCCCTCTCAGTGAAATGGTATCTGCAGCTTCCTTACTGACGACAGCCAATCAGCACTCATCCTCCTTGGGTGGCTTGAGCCACAATGAGGAGATTCCAAATACTACCAGCACACAACACGGCAGCATGTTATCTACTCAGCAGAACACACTTTCATCATCAACATCTTCTGGGCGGACTTCGACATCCACTCTTTTGCACACAAGCACGGAGAGTGAGGCAAATATTAATTCCTCCTCCAGCACTTTCTCCACCACATCCAGCACAGTGTCTGAACCAGTGGTCAGTGTCTCTTCCAGTCTCAATAGTGGCAGGAGCTTGAGCCTCAGTCTGGGCAGCAACTCTACCACCACAGCCTCCACTCGAAGCTCAGTTGCTACAACTTCAGGAAAAGCTCCTCCCAACCTCCCTCCTGGGGTCCTGCCGTTGTTGCCTAATCCATATATTATGGCTCCAGGGCTGTTACATGCCTACCCGCCATAAGTATATGGTTATGATGACTTGCAGATGCTTCAGACAAGATTTCCATTGGATTACTACAGCCTCCCATTTCCCACACCTACCACTCCGCTGACTGGGAGGGATGGTAGCCTGACCAGCAACACTTATTCTGGTGACCTCACAAAGTTCGGCCATGGGGATGCCTCCTCCCCTGCCCCAGCCACAGCCTTAGCCCAGACCCAGCAAAACCAGACACAGACTCACTATACCATGCAGCCAACATTCCTGAACCCGGCGCTGCATCCTGGCTACAGTTACAACAGCCTGCCATACTACACAGGGGTTCCAGGCCTCCCCAGCACCTTCCAGTATGGGCCTGCTGTATTCCCTGTGACTCCTACCTCTTCCAAGCAGCATGGTGTGAATGTCAGTGTGAATGCATCAGCCACCCTTTTCCAACAGCCAAGTGGATATGGGTCTCATGGATACAACACTGGTGTATCAGTCACCTCCAGTAACACAGGTGTGCCAGATATCTCAGGTTCTGTGTACTCCAAAACCCAGCAGCCCTTTGAGAAACAAGGTTTTCATTCCGGTACTCCTGCTGCCTCCTTCAACTTGTCTTCAGCCCTAGGAAGGGGAGGGCATCAATCTGGCCACAGCTGCTCCCTACCCACCTGCCCCCTTTAGGCACATTCTGACCCCCCATCAGCAGCCTCACTCCCAGATCCTTCACCATCACCTGCAGCAGGATGACCACACAGGCAATGGGCAATGTAGCCAGACCAGATCCATCCGGCAGAAGCCCCAGACCAGCAAGTCTGCCTACAACAGCTACAGCTGGGGGGCCAACTGAGCCCCTGACTCTCTTCTCCTGGTCCCATCTTCTGAGAGGGCTTTTCAGCCTGGCAACTATGGAAATAGCATTGAAGAGAGAAAGGAATGTGGGGGTGTTCTGCTGCCCCCACCCCCAGCAGCCCACCCCATGCCTCAGCTTCATATCTGTACCATCCCCACTCTGTTGTATGTATTATAGGATTTGTATGTTCTCCTTTTTTTCCTTCCTTTCCTCTCCTCCTCCATCATTGGATTCAAGATTTTGAAACTTTTCTGTGGGCCCTGCCATCCCTTCTACTCCTCCTATTCACCCTGGTGGTGTGTGGGTGAGGGGGGGAGGGGGGACCCCCAAATATATATCAGCCCAACAGCCCTAAGTCTCCTCCTTTATTATTAGGAAACAAAACAACAACAACAAATGGCATTATGAATATGAACAGCATTGTCAGATGAATTAGTTGAATTTTTTTTTTTTTGGTACTGTGTCCTGAAATTTAATGGATTAATGTGTCTTGTATATATAAAAAGAAAAGCTGTACTACAAAAAAACACACACCAAAACTGGCATGAATGATAAGCAGATATTAACAGCCTTGAAATGCTGAGCTCCACTGAGCAACAGAAGTCTTAGCTTGGTAGAATAACAATCTAGATATGATCATAGATATACACAACATATTCGTGTTGAATATAAAATCAAGTTAATACCAGTACGTTAAATGGTAGGACATTTTTAGAGTACATTTTTCCTCTTGGCATGACCTATCAAGCTTGACATTTCCTGTCTTTTTGCCCCTACATTTTCAGTCCCTTCTCTCATGCATTTTTATGCATGCAGAATTGAAGTTGACAGGCATATTCTTCTCACTTGCTTTCTTTCTTTGTGTGTGTATGTGTGTGTGGGGCTGTATACACATATACACACTCACTATGGAGGCCCTTATAAAATTCAGAATGGGTATGCATCAAGTCAGAAATAACAAATGTTCAAAGTAAAAATATGATATTAATTTCAAAGCATTCTTCAATTTCATAATGATCTGAAAGTCAGGAATTAATTGCTGGATCTGAACTCACTACTAACATCCATTTTCATGCTAGTATGAACAGCTACTAGTGAAGAATCATTGTAGCTTCTAAGAAGGAAAAGACAGATATACCTATATCTATATGTATATCAGCAATGCCCCATTATATACCTATATATATACATATATAAAACATGCTTATGTATGTGTACCATTCTATCAGTTTCTGTATGTATATGTAAAATGGGGCATTACTATTCTTTAAATTCATATGTGGCTTATTACATTAGGAACAAAACTACCACTTGGTTACTTTTCATGGTAGAAGTGAACATAAATGACTATTTTCTGAAATCTGTACCCTTGGAAGGAAAAATAAAACCCATCTCTTCTCTTGCACTCTAGCAAGGGTGAGGTGAGGGTCTCTGGTAGCAGCGCCTGCTGGGAAGCCTTAAGCAATGCAGCAGGAAGAAGGTGAGGATCCAGATTTGTGAAATGGTAACAGAGAGGAAGTGGTAAAGACTCCTGTGAACATATTTGACCAGGATTGTCCACTGATTGGGTTTGAAAGAGGGAGATATGTAGGATCCAAAAATTGACACTGAATTCCCTTATTTAAGGAACCAGGAAAACACTTAGATTTTATCAGAAATAAGGAAAGCAATAGTTTTGTGGCAGATTAGATTTCAATTTAGACATGAACCATCGGTTCACCCAAATGTGTTCCATGGAAAGAAATGCAAATCTGAGCCCAGAAGATTGAAGAGTCCTATAGATTTTGTCAATCACAAAATAATAAAATGTTCCTAACAACATCTTTAGTCATCTTCTGTTGCTTCAGTTGTTCATGAAAGTTTCTCAAAAATTCATTCTTCTGTCTTCCCCAAAACTCTTCCCATCTTTTACAGCATCCAATTCTTTTCATTTTGTGTTAGAATAACTTGGAGTTTGATTAAAAGGAGGCAACAGTAAGTAAGCCCTATAGTGTTCACTATGTCTTGGACTTTTTCAAAACACTTTACATAGATTAATTTTCAAAACAAATGTATAAGCTATGTACCATTATTATACCTACTTTATAGATGAAAAATCTGAGGCATGAAGAAGTTACACGCTCAGGGTAACTCGGTAAGTAGCGGAGCTGGAATTCAGCCTGGCTTCAGAGAGCCCACTTTTAATTACCACCTAGAGTGTTTCTCTAATGACTGCACTGTTTTTGTTTTTTCAATGGAGAGAGGATTAGATGAGAGCTTGAAGAGTTACACCATATCCCCATCATATCTTATGTTTGGAGGACACAAACCATAGTCAAATGTCATGGCTCAAATTTGGAAAGTTAGTTGTATGTCTGTTTCTCTTCTAGGCTGTGCCTGTTCACCCAGTAAAGGAGATACACAAGGAGTACTTACTAGTCTTGCTGGTCTTCTTGCTTTGCTAGACTGGGCAATTGAGTTTAAGAATCCAAGGAATAGTATAAACTGACTTAATACTCTCTTTTTACTTACCTATATATTTCTTTGTCATTTATTTATATTTTAAAAAATTTTCTTTTTAATTGAAGTATAATTGACTTATTTATGTTTCAAGTGTACAAGAGAGTATCATCTACAAGATGATACCCCTGTTAAGTCTAATTACCATTTGTCACTTTTCAAAGTTATTACTGTATTTCCTATGCTGTATATTACATCTACCTGACTCATTTTACAACTGGAAGTTTGTTGCTCTTAATCTCCCACACCTATTCCCCTCATTCCCCACTGCTACCCATTTGGCAATGACCAGTTACTTCTCTGTATCTATGAGTCTGTTTCTGTTTTCTGTTTGTTTGTTTGTTTTGTTTTTTAGATTCTGCATATAAATGAAATCATACTGTATTAGTTTTTCTCCATCTGACTTATTTCACTTAGCAAAATGCCCTCTGGAACCATTCCTGCTGTTGCAAATAGCAAGATAACACACTTTTTATGGCTCAGTAATATTCCATTGTGTATATCACATCTTGGATATATATAAACACATACACACACACACACACACACACACACACATATGCCACATCTTCTTTATCCATTAATTATTGATGGGGACTTAGGATATTTCCATATCTTGGCTACCATAAGTAACACCACAATGAACATAGAGGTGTATATACTGTTTCAAATTGGCGTCTTTGTTTTCTTCAGAAAAAAATGTCCAGAACTGGTATTGCTGGATTGTATGATAGTTTTTGTTTTTATTTTGAGGAATCATCATACTGTTTTCTATAGTGTCTGTACCAATTTACATGCCCACCAAGAGTGCCTGAGGGTTCCCTTTCTCCACACCTTCATCAACACTTGCTTGATATTTGTTGTCTTTTGATAATAGCCATTCCAACAGGTGTGAGGTGATGTCTCATTGTGGCTTTGATTTTCATTTCTTTGATTATTTGTGATTTAACTGGCCTGCTGGTGGGAGAGTAAGCCCCCAGAACTAATGAGCTGAGGGAGGACTCCAAAATGATGCTTGCCATCATCATTGTTCACATGGTAGAATGAGCTCCCCCAAATGGCTGCCACTTGCATCTGTATACCCAGGGGGGTCCCAGTTGCCTCCTGTCACTCTGGGAGGCTGTCCAAGATGAGCAATTGGGTCTGACAAGGCTCCTTTCAAATGACTGCCTGCCTCTGTGCTGGGACCCAAAATCTCTCTGTGAGGTTTTGTGTGAGCCCTATAAGACTGGAGTCTCCCACAGCCTTTGTCTCTCTTGTTTGCAAGCTCTGCTGGCCTTCAAAGTTAGATGTTCTGGGAGCTTGTCTTGACTTCCTGGTGCAGACCTCTTAGGCTGGAGGACTGATGTGATGCCCAACTGCTCAGTCCTTGTAGAAAGCCTCTGCAATTGTGGTTATCCTCTCATTTGTGGTCACCTACCTGGGGGTGTGGGTCTTAACTAGAACACATCTCTGCTCCTCCTATGCATCTCACTGTGGTTCCTTCTTTATAATTTTTGTTTTGTGGAAAATTCTTTCTCCTAGTCTTCACGTCATCGTTGTCGATAGTTACTCTGTAAAGAGTTGTAATCTTGGTGCGCCCATGGGGTGAGATGAGCTCAGGGTCTTCCTACCCTACCATCTTGGTCATACCAAAAACGCTTTGATCCTCTCTCAACACCTAGTTTACTTTGTGCTACACATTGTACTAAAAGAAGTATAAGGGAGTGTCTTGGTTCTCTGAAGTTCAAAGCTAGTGAAAGTGGAAAACCATATAAACCAATTTGAAGCACTGAATATCATGGAATTGAACTTGAGTCTGGAAGGCCTGATTCTAAGAAATCTTGAGCCTCATTATGATTGAGCAAAGAGTTAAAATTTTTAAAAAAAGGCATCCTGTTCATTCCCACACTCTAAATTTGGTCTTCTTGTCTACTTTTTCTATAGGAATGGAATGAGGAGACTGGGAAGAGAAATTCCTTTAATCAGAAAATCACAATTCAAAGGAATCAAAAATATGTCACCACATTTATGAATATAAATTGTAGTGACTCAACCTATACTATGCAATTTGATTTTCAGAGTCACTCTTCCAAGTTGATAGGTAATATTTTATCATCTCTACTTTAGAAAGGAAGAATATGAAACAACAAACTTCGTGACTTCTCCAAGTTGACAAAGCGATTAAATGGGATGTTATCCAGATTTTCTGAATCTAATTCCTATGCTCCTTTGACCATAACCTTTGGATATTAAAGTAGAATATCTCAGTAGCCGATCCCCTCAAAATTCCTTTCTCACTCTTGCTTTCATGGCCTGCATGATTTGGCAGGAGGTCCTACTCTAAGTGGAGACACTGGTGATGAAACCTCTCTATCTGGCAGCTATGCCACCTGGAACTTGATGTCTCCTTAGTTGCTCAGGCAGAGGAAGAGAGCACTGAAGGGTCTCACACCAGCAATTAACTACTCCATCAGTTCTTCTCACAAACCATTATCCAGGAATAGTCACATGGTGGGAAGGTTCAGCCTTCTGTGAGCCTAGAAAAGGAGGAAAAATGGATGTGAGTAAGCACTAGAAAGTCTCCTGCCATGCTGACCTTAGATGAACAATGCTCACAGGAATGAAAAAGAGCATTAGAAATCATTATGAAGTAATTTCCTATACCTGGGTTTTCTGCAATTAATTTCTATTTATAAAGATAACTAAATCAAGGAATAACATACATTTAAATTAACCCCAAACACATCATGTATGCTAGCCACATTTAATGTGTCAACAGCCTGAAAGGTAGCCAGCTAAAACCTTTCAAAGCTCTGTGAAAACAACAGCCTCTATTGTTATGAGATTACTGACAATTCTGGTTTAGGAACTGAGATTTTAGGTGCATCCAACTTAATGTCAGAACAGAGAGAAGGAATAAATATACCTGCAAGTTTGCTTATTAATTATCTTTTTTCCTGATAACAAGGCATTAAAAACTTCCAAGATCTACTGCATTACTTCAGATAGATAGAGCTGTGATATTTTTTAGTAGCTAGAAACATCAGGCAATTGTAAGGAAGGATTTTCATTCAGTATTGCTCTGAACTCAGGAAGCTTGAGAGAGCAGCTAGGTAAATGACCGGAACAATTTTAAATCTTAGAAATCAAAGCAACGGTATGATTTAATGGAAAAAAGGTGGACTGCAGAGTCAAATGCCCTTGCTTTCGTTCTTGATTGTGGCATTCATTGAGCCTCAGACTGGTTGAATGTAAAAATATATAAATATTACAACTGTCTTACTGGGTAAGTGTGAGGAACCAACTGGATAATTTTTATGAAAGTGCTCTCTATACTGTCAAGCACTAAAATAAAACTGAGTTGTTACTGATTATTTGTTGGGTTGATATAGAGGAAACAAAAGACCAAATCCTATGAAATATAAGAACCAGAGTCTGGACATTAAAGATGTGGCCAGAGGAACTTTGTGCTTTCAAGTCTCTTCCTTTCCTAGTTCTTATGCTGATATTCTAAACATGGTAAACTCTGCCCTTCCTTCCTCCACACAGGTATAAGAAGCTTGGAATTCATTTCATGGTTAAGAACAATGCTCACTTTTATAATTTTTTTTTTCTAAATCCATTTTAAAAGTTCAGTAAAAAAGAAAAAAAAAAGAAGCTTTAAGTTTTCAAGCACGCTGAAAAGATGAAATTGTCAAAGTTCTTTTGTCCTGAAACATTTACCTATAAAGATATTTCAGGGACTTCCCTGGTGGCGCAGTGGTTGAGAGCCCGCATGCCGATGCAGCGGACACGGGTTCATGCCCCGGTCTGGGAAGATCCCACATGCCGCGGAGCCCCTGGGCCCGTGATCCATGAATGCTGAGCCTGCGTGTCTGGAGCCTGTGCTCCACAATGGGAGAGGCCACAACAGTGAGTGACCCACATACCGCAAAAAAAAAAAAAAAAAAAAAAAAAAAATATTTCATATGATACAGTTGATGAAACAATCCAATTTAAGGCAGAAGTAGTTTGCATATTTGTCTCCAGCAAGTAACATGAGCTCCTTTAAACAAAATGTGTGTAGGTGAGATCCTGCAAAGTAAACTGTAAATGTGAATTTTATCAGATCAATGAATAAATTCATCAAATAACTGAAGAAAGTAATAATTCATTAAAATGAAATCTCTCCTTGTTGAAATATGTGGCTGGTGTTGCAAAGCAATGTGCCTTTGCTGCCATGGTGCTAATAGATTGAGGAATAGATGTTAAAGGAACTCTGTTTTTTTGGCTATAAACACTGCGTTATGTGAACTAATTCCTTCTGAAATATAATCCTCATCTTTAAATTTTTTCTAAAGCTAAAATTTTAACATATGTCATGTTAAACTGCCTAAACAGCCAGACGGTTAGAGATTTCCTGGAAAGAGATTGCTTCCAAAAGTAGGCAGTCAAGTCACATCTCCAGGACATTGATGAATATTTCCATATAGGCAGCTAACATGGGCAAAAACCCAACCTTGCTGTATCTGTTCCATCTCAACTGTACTCATCCATTCATTTGTTCATTCCTCATTCAACATATATTTGTTGAGACTTTTGCTAGGTACCCTTCCAGGTGCTGGAATGCAGCAGGTAAGAGGGATAGGTGGTGAGGATGGGAGTGGGGGGCTCTGCAAAGATAGAGGAACTCTCTGAGATGTTGAGAGGAAGCAGAGACCTAAATCAATCATCCAGACAAAATTGGAAATGTGGTTTTAGAAGCACAAATTGCATTTTCATTTGGAAGGAGAGTGTTCCACCAAAAGCCCAAGGTCACAGTGTCCTTGGTCTGTTTAAGAAGCAGGGAATTCCCTGGCAGTCCAGTGGTTAGGACTCCCACTTTCACTGCTGTGGTCAGGGGTTCTATCCCTGGGCAGGGAACTGCAATCCTGCAAGATGTGGGGGTGGCCGAGGGAAAAAAAAAAAAACTCAAATGTGAAGTGAAAGAAAGGTCCTTGATCCTTGAATCTATATCCTGGAGGACCTCCGACGTCAGAATGAGAATCATGGATTCGCTTTTAGATATGATGGCAGCCATTGAAGGTTTTGCTGTAGGAGAGAAGAACATGACTGAATTTGTGTTTTAAAGCCTACCCTGGCCAGATCTGAAGACTAGACTGAAGGGGATTCGAGTGCAAATAGGAAGGTCAGTTAGGAGACAACTACAGCAAGCCAGAAACCCACGTCCATATACCAGAGATATTTAATGACTGTTATTTAAGGGGCAGATTAATATATGAAATTAACTAAAGACTGGAAGCTCAAGAAGCCCAGCTTTTATATGGCTGAACTTTGTGACTCTGTTTGGTTACTGTTTAGTATTCCTTAAGGAAGTTGACAAGTTCTGTAATCTTTAAAGTCTCAGTTGCACTTATCAGTTCAATAGAATGATACCTGACTTTCCCTCCACATGTAATGGTGGCAGGATCAAAGGACATCATGTGTAATAAAAGCACTGGGAAAACCACAAATTTCAAAGCATGGTGCTTTGCAAATACCAGGTACTATTAGGCATAATTATTGGTCCTGATTTGATTTTCAACAAGGAACTCTTTGTTTTCTCTATATTAGTCAAAGAGGAACCAAACATCATTCTAAACTACAAATAAGTCTTGCTACCTTGTACCCCAAGTAAAGTAAGTGGAATCTAAAGAGGATCATTTAAGATTTTTTTAGAAAGGGTGCTTTTCTTTGAAATTTGGAGGCATAAAATTGACCAATTTGACATATTTAAAGCTGGTGGGGTAATTTTAAAACTATATATCTGTGAAATATTGTTTTCATTATGAAAGTGAGCCATGGGGGTTTAATTAACTCTATTAAATATTACTGCTACATCTCAGGACACTCAGGCACCTCTCTCTGTCTGTGCATGCTGACTCCTGTCCAGACAAACCACAAAGCATTATGAAATGGTACTCCTGACTTTTGTAGAATTTAATCTAATCTGACTCTTTCTGAGTGACCAGAGAACCAGCAGGAGGTCTCCAACAATCTCTGTATCCTTCCTTGCTCACTCTCCTTTTTCTCTCATGATATTGAAATTATTAAGGTCTACAGAAAACTTGAAATGACTGGTTAGGGAGTTCCAGCCTGGCTTTGAAGAGTTCTAGTCAATTAGGGAGTCCATTGCTCGTATTTGACTAATAGTTTCCTCATAAGTGGATTCAGTCTTTCCTCCAACCTCTTCACGCAGATCTTCTTGCCATGGTTTCCTGAGAGATGACTCCACAATGACTCCTTTTTTTTTTTTTTTTTTTAAAGAACACATACAGGTGAGGAAGAGAGAAAAGAGAAAAACATTTTTTTTAAATGTTGCCTTCTTTCCCATCAAGCCCTTTTTGGATAGCATCACAACACCCTATTTGCAATCCTAGGAAGTACTTATAGAGATTTAGATTTTACAAAATGCATTTTACATATTATCTGCTCTTTAAAAAAAGACACATACACAGATACTGTGAAAGAAACCATAATTTTATAATGTAGAACCAGAAGCACACACAAAAGTAAGTTGTAGAACTAGGACATTAACCTATGTCTTTCCACTTTAATTCCAGTTTTCTTCTACAGACTCATAGTTGCCTGGAAAGACTATGTTAGAATTGCCTTGCAAATGTATACCCACAAGGAATTTAATATTTTAGATCAGATACAGGTGAATCTGCTCCGACAGAGATTAGGAGCACAGAGGAGAGAAGGGTTTTCAGAGGTGGCTGCCCCTGGCTTGGAATTCCTGCCCCTTCCCTCATTAGCTTTTTAACATTTATTCAACAAGTGTTTATTGATCACTTATCAAGTGATGGGCACTGTGACAGACACATATGCCAGAAACAGTTAAGGCTCTCATTTTCTAGATGAGAAAACCAGGAAAGAGAAACAAAGTACCTAAATTTACAAAGGGAAGACAGGAGAAGAAAATAGTACTGACTGCAGTTTAATTATCTGTCCATTATGTCATACTGTTCTCCAATTGCTAATAAATATACTGATTTTATTTTTTTTAAAGAATATGACTTTTGCAAACAATTTTACTTCTATGGAAGAGCTTATTATTTCTTTAAAGGAAGAGGTATTTCAAATGGATAAAATAGTTTATGGATGTTTAGACCTACCTGTTAGATGTTTAAAAATCTATAACATCTCTTTCCAAGGAAACATCTATTCTTAAAACAACCACAAGTAGACAGAAGTTGAAAAAATAAATAAATAAATTATTTTAACAGATAACAAATTAGTGGTGACTATTAAATGATACATACATATTTAGAACATCACAAATATGTAATATGTATAAAACACTATTGCCAAAAACAAGAATGAAACCTATCAAAAACATATAAAATACGGGCTTCCCTGGTGGCGCAGTGGTTGAGAGTCCGCCTGCCGATGCAGGGGACACGGGTTCGTGCCCTGGTTCGGGAAGATCCCACATGCCGCGGAGCGGCTGGGACCGTGAGCCGTGGCCGCTGAGCCTGCACGCCCGGAGCCTGTGCTTCGCAACGGGAGAGGCCACAACAGTGAGAGGCCCGCGCAGCGCAAAAAAAAAAAAAAAAAAAAAAACATATAAAATACATCCAAGGATTTTTTCTTCATTAACTAACAGGACATAGAATACCAAGAAAGGGGAAATGCACTGTAAAACTATGTCAGTAAAAATTCACATTATAATCATAAAAAAGGACTGTAAATTCCAATGTGATTAATTAAAGAGTAAAATCAAGATGGGATGGATGTCAAAACAGTATATAATGCAAATTAAATAGTGAGATTTATCTTTGCCACATCTTAAACAATTTCATAAAGATAGTTAAAGAATCTTTAAGAAAAATGATGACGTTGTTTAGAGTACATTTCAACTGAACACTTATTTTTTTAAAGTAACATTAATGCCATATTTATTTTATTGGATACAAACCTATCAAAGACTTTTAGAAACCTCAATAAATAAGTAGTTGATAGAGGACAAATATGTTATTTTTCTTTTGGGGGAGGGCAAATGTTTGATGTTTGATTTTGCTTTTTTTTTAAATGAAAGAAGTAGCACTGAGCTAAAATGGACACATTGAGATTTAATAATAATGCATACTTTTCCAGTTGTGTGTGTTACCAGACCCATAATTTCTGAGTCATCCACATTTTCCCTATTTCAAGGAAAGACATATGATTCAAGCCCATTAAGAGTGGTCAACAGTAAGAATATTTTGAGTAAGGAGATGACATTTTGGAAATGCACTTCTATTCCTGTAACATCTCAGAACCTGGGCACAATCTACAAAAAATGGATATTGAAAGATGTTACTTAGGTAGGTGGGTGGGTGGGTGGGTAGACAGATAAAGAGGTCCTGGCATTATATGTAAAACATTATGTATAAAAACTATTATTTCTAGATAGTCAGATAGAGTTTTAAACTATCGGGTAAAACACTGCCACTTAAAAGTACTTTTTTTTAAGTTAGTAGAATAGCAGTTTCCAGTATTTATCAATTACCATATAATTAAAAATGTTCTAGATAGCTTGAAAAGTCATCACTCAAACTCTTGCTTTATTGAGTATTATTGTCATACAAAGAACTGTACATATTTGATGTGTACAATTTAATTAGTTTAAATATCTTGGTTTCTTATGGTATAGTTCCAGACATTTGGTGTTTTAGTTTAGGAATTCTGACATCTTTATCTACCATGTCTTCTTTTGTGTTTTTCCTTAGAACACAGAATATAATGCTTTTAATTCTATAGTTATTTGAATATGATGGAGTCCACAGACCCACCATTTGGTTCTGCACACACTTTCATCCCAAATGTTTCTGCCTTTCTTAATGTAGTATTAAAAATTTATAATTTGTTCAAAAGGAAGGTTTGTCAGAAACTTATTGACTTGCTTAGAAAGTGATTTATCTTTCTTTTTGTTTGTTTTCTGTCTTATTTGGAATTGTAATTGTAACTGATATAATCTTGGATGATTCTTGCAAAGCTAAAGAAATACTTTGTTTATAATAATAGGTAACATTTATTTAGTGCATCTGCTTTGTGCCAGCTATTTTTAAATTCTTAACCTTTAAAATCTCATTTAATCAACACAGTAATTGTATGAGGGTGGGTAGCAATGATATCCACTTAATACTTGGGGAAATGAGACATAGAGGGAGGCAAGCATCATATTCAGGATCACTTATGTGCAATAGATAGAGCCAAGCTATGAACGTGGGTAGTCTGGTGCCGACCTTCTTGCTAACAGACTCAGTCTGTTCTGTGATATGCATTAACACTAAGTTTCAAGCAGCATTAGACTAGTCATCAACAGTTTTTGTTATCACATCTAAGCTTTTGAATTAGTTTTATGTCATTATCAGCCCCTTCAAAAAGGAACAGAATCCACTATTTAGTCATGGATCATGTTTGGGAAAACTGAACAGCAGCAGACCTTGGCTGGCATTTATTTCCTCTAAGTTCTCATAAATATTCATTTGTGACATTACTCTTTCCTCTCCTGTCTGTCTCACTTAATCACAGCCCTTTCTCAACGTCATCTGCAGAATCATTTTCTTTCATGTGTCCTTCAGATATTGGTGATCTATAGCATCTGAGGCTCTGGTCTCCTTGTCATCAATTTCTGAGTGATATGAGATATTCAGCATCTGTGTTGATTAATGACTTGTGAATCTTCTCGGCTAGACCATGCTTTGCTGTGAGCTCTGTATTTCTGTGGTATCAGATACACATTTCTGATTTTATTCACCTGAGTCCTCTCCTTTTCTTGGTGAGTCTAGCTAAAGTGTCCTCCATCTTTTTAAAATATTTTCACAAAACGAGTTCTTAATTTCATTTATTGTTTCTTTCATTTATTGTTGTCATTTTAGTCTCTATTTCATTTATTTTCACTCTGATCTTTGTTGTTTCCTTCCTTCTACTAACTTTGAGCTTAGTTTGTGTTATTTTTTTAGTTCTTTGAGGTTTAAAGTTAGGTTGTTTATTTGAGATCTTTCTTGTTTCTTAATGTAGGCATTTATCACTATGCTATTAACTCCCTCTTAGAACTGATTTTGCTGCATCTCATAAGATTTGGTCTGCTGCATTTCCATTTTCATTTCTCTCCAGATATTTTTTTAAATTTCTCTTTCTTCTTTGACTTCTTAGTTGTTTAGTAGCATGCTGTTTAATCTTCACATATTTGTGAATTTTCCAGGTTTTTTGTAATTGATTTCTAGTTTCATACCATTGTGGTTAGAAAAGATGCTTGGTATAATTTCAATCTTCTTAAAATTATTGACTTGTTTTGTGACCTAATATACGATCTATCCTGAACAACTTTCCATGTGTGCTTGAGAAGAATGTGTATTCTGCTGCTTTTGGATGGAAAGCCTGTAAGTGCTTGTTAAGTCCACCTGGTCTAATGTGTTGTTCAAGTCAAATGTTTCCTTATTGATTTTCTATCTGAATGATTTATTCATTGATGAAAGTAGGGTATTGATGTCTCTTACTATTATTGTATTGCTTTCTATGTCTCCCTTTAGATCTGTTATTATGTACTTTATATAAACCTAAGTTTCAAAATGAACAGTATATGTTATTAGTTGTATATACTTTGTAAAAACTTCCTCTTTAAAAATTTTTGGTACATAGTAGACTAGCAGCAAATATCACCAAGCTAATAAATGCTTTTATAGTAGAGAATAATAATAAGAATTGCATGGAATTGGCATATTTTCAAAATTTATCTCAGAAAGCAACAATATACAGTATAAGTTACCTAGCTTGGAGATCATAAAATCTGAAAAAAAGACACTTGCTTTAATGCAAAAGCAATCATTTACTCACATAATAGCAAGGAAAAGTTACATTGTTATAAAATTCTTATTACCATACTGAAAAAGACTTGTAGAAATTAATTTTCACAGTACTGATTTATAACAAAACTGACATTTATAGGTCAAAAATACTAACTGAGTCTTGGGTAAATGCAAGATGCCTTGTTGGAATAATTAATCCTGCAGATAAAGTATCTGACATTTGATTAATAAAATCAGAATATCAGGTTAGGGTAAAGGCTAGTGGAAAAAAGAATTTTCTCCTTAACATTACTGTCACACACACTTTTGATACAAATATTTTTTTCTCTATTTTCTATACATATTATTCTGATTAGGAATTTTGTTTAATTTATCTTTTAAATTTTAATCAGTGTTTTTCAAACTTCAGAATACATATGAGTCACCTGGAGTTATTGCTAGCAATATAGAGTCTGATTTAGTAGGTATGAGGTAGAGCCCAGGTTTCTGCATTTCTAGTAGTCTCTTAGGTGATTCCAATGCTGGTGGTCAGAGGACCACACTTTGAATGGAGAGGATTTAGGGCAGTGGTTCCAAATGTTGTTGCACATTAGTATAACCAGATGATTTTTAAAAACTACTGGTGCCTGAACAACAAAAGCAAAAATCAACAAATGAGACTACATCAAAGTCAAAAGCTTTTGCATAGCAAAAGAAACAATTAACAAAATGAAAAGACAACATACAGAATGGGAGAAATATTTTGCAAACCATGTATCAGATAAGGGGTTATATCTAAGATATATAAAGAACTCATACAAATTAAATAATAACAACAGAAAAAACAATCTGATTAAAAAAATGAGCCGAAGAACTAAATAGACATTTTTCCCAAGAGGACATCAAAATGACCAGCAGGCACATGAAAAGATGCTCAACATCACAAATTATCAGGGAATTGCAAATAAAAACCACAATGAGACATCACTTCACACCTGTTAGAATGGCTATTGTCAAGAAGACAAGAGACAACAGGGGCTGGTGAGGATGTGAAGAAAATGGAAGCCTTACACACTTTTCATGGGAATGCAAATTGGTCCAACCACTATGGAAAACAATATGGAGGTTACTCAAAAAATAAAAGTAGATCTACCATATGATCCAAGACTTACACTTTTGAGTATATACCCAAAGGAAATGAAAATCAGATTTTGAAGAGATATATACAATTTCATGTTTATTGCAACATTATTCACAATAGGCAAGATATGGAAACAACCTAAATGTTCATCAACAGAAAAATTGATAAAAAAGATGTGGCATATATATATATACAATGGAATATTATTCAGTCATAAGAAAGAAGGATATTCTGCCATTTGTGACAACATGGATGAACCTTGAGCAAATTATGCTAAGTGAGATAAGTCAGACTGAGAAAGACAGATACCATATGATATCACTTATCTGTGGAGTCTAAAACTATCAAACTCATAAAAAACAGAGAGCAAAATGGTGGTTACCAGGGGATGGAGGATGGAGGGATTGATTAATGTGCTTAAAGGTACAAACTTTCAATAAGTAGTAAATAAGCCATAGACATCTAATGCACAGTATAATGAATATAGACAACAATGTTGTACTATAATCATCAAACTTGCTAAGAGACTGAAACTTAATTATCCCAACTGCTAACAAGGAAGGATAATTATGTAATGTGATAGAGGTGTTAAATATTGCTACAACCGCAATCATATTGTAACATATAAATGTATCAAATTAACACTTCATACACCTTAAATTTACACGATGCTATATGTCAAATATATTAAATTAAAAATGGGTCCATTTCAATTGTAAACGTAGATATAGAAATCCTAAATAAAATATTTACTAATTAAATTTTTGAAAATACCTACTGGTGCTTGGCTCTCATTGCAAGACATTGATTTAAGCAGTATGTGATGTTACCTGGACATTGTGATTTTTTAAAACTCTCAGATGTTTCCAATAGAGAGCAAATTGGGGAAAGCACCAGTTTAGGAGATGTTTAAAATCATTGCATACTTATTTTCTCACAAAATGTAAGTTAATTCTTTATTGTGGTTATTTTCATATATTTGTAGTATGTATATGAAACAATATTTGGATAAAACTATAAGATATCAATTAATCCATGATATTTCACAAAAAAAAGTACATAAGTGATGAAAATACACATTATATGGTGGCTCTCTTGTAGTGAATGTACAGGGAAACACACGTCAATTTGACTAATAAATAAAGTGGCTCACTAAAAAATATTATGTCAGCACATACACGTGTACACACAAATAATTATTAACCAGAATAATGGTTGTTGACTGGAAATTATAGGGAAAGACATTCCTTTTATATCAAGTGACTCTCAGGCATTGACACCCTCACTTTTTCCCCACCTACACCATCTTCTTCAGGTGTTTACATCAAACTGGAGTGAAACAATTGTTCCAGAAGCAGATGGCTAGAGTGGCTTGCAGGATGGTTGCTAGGGAAACTTAATACTGGGTTGTGACAGAAAGCTAATTCTCTCCTCCTATGCAGTTTTAGTTTATGGGTGTTCCTTAATTTATGGCAGGAAAATGACATATCTCTGAGATGCTTCCAATTGCTAAGACTCTACAGGGCTGGGGTTCTGAACTTGGAAATCCATGGATGAGTTCCAGGTAGTAGGTAAGTATGTTTATACAAACAATTTAAAGGGAATAGAAGACATCATAACTCGTTACATACTTAAATGTGTATGGGAATCACTGAATTTTAAGAATCACCCCTTGAGAGGGATAACTGCATTCAAATGCCATTTTACAGACAGAGACCCTGAAGCATAAGAAAACAAAATGGCCATTTCTGGTAGAAATATTTTTTTTCCTAATTTATCCTTGAGTGGTAAACTTAGCTATTGTCAGGAGTGAGGAAAGTTAATATCTTTTATTCAAAACTATTTGCATGAATACTTATAGTCTAAGGACAATTATCTAGTTGATTACTCTAGTGTGAACATAGACAGAGGACCTCATAAAAAAAAAACGAACTTCCCTCTTACCAAAACCTTCAAATCTTTTTTATCCCCCAGTCATTTCCTATTTGTAATTCTTCCAAAGTTCTGCTTTGTTTTCTTTCAACCATATATAGAATTTATTTTGTAGGGAAAAAGAAAACATTAATGCTAAGACTCCAAAATCTGCTTGCTCATAATTGTTATTCTATTTCAAAAGAGGTCATCGATGCATTTAGAGTAGTGTGGACACCCAACAGGCTTTAATACCACACAGCGGGGCTTTTCTCTGGAATAGGGCATATGAGGCTACTTTTTTTTTCAGGATCTTACCAATAAATGCAAGTGGACCCAACTGAGGGTAGAAAGAGAGGTGGGGAAATTGCTATTATTATTAATTTTAGCTGTGCTTTCTGTTCTCCACTTCTTATCAATCATGAATACAAGAAAGATCAAATGAGGACAAATCAAAACATCTTGACAATGCCAATGAACAATAAATTAGAAATTAAATATAAACCATTTAAACACATTTCAAATAAAGTGTACCAGCCATCATTCATACTTTACATTATGATATCAACGTCACAAACACATAAATAATTTTTAAAAATTGTAATGATACAAATAAATGTATTAAAACACTTTATTATTTATTTATTATTTATGTGTCCTTTATTAGGTTAAGGAAGGTCCCTTCTATACTTAAGTTGCTGAGATTTTTTATCGTAAATGGAGGTTTGGCTTTTTATTTATTCATGTATTTATGTTTATCAAAATATAGTTATACAATATTATGTTAGTTTCAGATTTATTACAGTGATTTGACATTTGACATACATTACAAAATTATCACCATGATAAGTCTAGTAACTCTTTGTCCTGATACAAGTTATTACAATATTATTGATATATGCTGTATATTACACACCTGTGTCTTGTTTATTCTATAACTGGAAGTTAAAAATGAATTTAAATGAGTTAAGGTATATTCTTTCTTTCATTCTTTTTAAAAAATTCTATTGGAATCTAAAATATGATATGAATCAACATATCTACAAAACAAAAACAAACTCACAGATAAAAAGAACAAGCTTGTAGTTGCCAAGGAGAAAGGGGGTGTGGAGGAGAGAAGGACTAGTAGTTTGGGATTAGCAGAGGCAAACTAGTATATACAGAATGGATAAGAAAGGTCCTGCTGTATAGCACAGGGAACTATATTCAATATCCTGTGATAAACCATAATGGAAAAGAATATATATATATGTATAACTGAGTCACTTTGCTGTACAGAAGAAATTAACACAACATTGTAAATCAACTATATTTCAATAAGATATAAGGTATATTCTAAGAGAGGAGGGAATTTACCTGACCTGAATCTCTATCTACATTTAATTATATTTGCATAAAGTTTGGATACTTATTTTCAAAAATTGGTTGGAATACAGTATTTAAACAAGACAAATGCACTTGGTTCTTAGAACTTCTAATTGAAAGTTATTTAGAAAGTTTGATAGAGTTAAAACAGTTCAACATGACACTTCACTAAACTTTATATTTCTTAATTTTGAGCACTGACCTTCATAAAAAAATACAAAAGAGTAATTGTAACCTAATAAGGACCCTGTCTTTGATAGATGCACCAAGGGCATGACCTACCATCATGCCCACTCAGGTCAACCTCAGTGTTCAAGATGCAATCCCAAAACATATTTATCAACTCACTCATATTCTATTGGCAATACATTACATTATTGATTTAATGCTATATGTTTAAATCTATTAAATCAAACCATGCCAGGTTATAATGGTCTTGTTTGTTTGTTTGTTTCTGATTTGCCTCTACTAAATTTCAAAGTCTTGTCCTTTCTTTTTATGTGAAATATCAAATAACAAACCCAGTTAAAGGACAGAAATATTTTAGAACTCTGAGCCTCTTTGCATTTGCTAAACTTTTATTTAAATACTGTTTTATGTGTTAGGACAAAAACCAGTCAAGGATCTTTAAATCAACCCCAATTCACATCTTTACTAGAGATCTAAAAAAATAAGATGATAGCTTTCTTGTTGTCTTTAGAGGAAGATATTCAGCCATGGTATTAAATGTTTTCTATAAATGTATAGTCCTTTATTTCAGAAAAACTTGTCTGAATTGCCAAGGCCTCAGAGCTATTCACTGCAGAGATGTGCGAGGGTGGTTGTTAGATGTTCTCAATGTGCATAATGTTAATTTATTCTAGCATTATAGAAAAAAGCTTGTAAAGAAGTTTGCTTTCAAGGTGATAGAAAAAAATAGATTGAGTCATCCTTATTTTACTTTCATTTAAATCCATTGGCTATTTCAGAAAACGTATATAGCTCTGAAAAAATATTTGAGTAAAAATTGATTCATTTTATTTACATAAACATGAGAGCAACTCTTGAACAAGAGTGAAAAATGACTAACTTTATGAGTATTAATATGTCATAGATTTTACTGATTATCTGCAACTTCTGAGCTGTGGGACCTTGAACAATTTATCCAAACTTCAGGTACAATTTTCACTTAGAATATGAAGAAAGGTAACAGCACCTTCATCATGGCATTGTGAGGGTGAAATAAGTTAATATATGTCAAGTGTTTGGAACAATATGCACTCAATGTATATATAGTAGAGCTAATATATTTTATTGTTATATTATTATAGTTATATTATTACTATTATTAATGTGGTTATTTCAATGCAACTAGGATGATTGTGACTCATTTTATACAAGCCATAATAAAGACCAAGAGAGATAAAGTATAATAATCTTAGTGAAGGTACGTATGTTCCTAATTCTATCCCAACCCGGATTGCTGCTATTATTCTTAACACCCACCTACACCAACACTTGTAATATGATATAAATACTGTGATTGACAGTTTATAAAGCATACATAATAATCTCATTTAGCCCTCACAACAATTTGTATGCATAAAGTTATTATTAATCTAGAACTGAGGAATCCAAAACTTTAAGTTATTGAGTAATTACCTCAAGTTGAATCATAGTGAATACTAAAACTAAAATCAAAACCAGAGTCCCTCTATGAGGCTGGTAGTATTATCATTTCAAAGTCAGACAAAGATATCACAAGAACGAAAACTACAAGCCAGTATTTCTCATGAATGCAGATGCAAAAATCCTCAACAAAATATTAGCAAACTGAATCCAGCAATATATTAAAAGGATTATATACCATGGACAAATGGGATTAGCCCCAGGAATATAAGATTGGTTAATCAAACATTGTAATAAACCATAGCAATTACATAAAGGGGAAAAAATTCCACACATGGTCATCCCAATAGATGTAGAAAAAGTTGACCAAATCCAACATATTTTCATGATAAAAATACTCAACAAGGTAGGAATAAAAGGGAAATTCCTCAGTTTCACAAAAAGCATCTATGAAAACCCATGGGTAGCATTGTACATAATACTGAAAGACTGAAAGCTTTCTCCTTAAAATTAGGAAAAAGACAAGGAGGTCCACTTTCACCTATTCTAGTCAACACTGTACAGCAAGTTCTAGCTAATTAGACAAGAAAAGGATGTAAAAGACATCCAGATTGGAAAGGAAGAAGTAAAACTGTCTATGGCAAATGACATCATCTTACATATAGAAAACTCCAAAGATTTTACACACACAAAACTACTAGAGTTAGTGAGGAGTTCTGCAAAGTTGCAGGGTATAAAATCAATATGCAAAAATCTGTTGTATTTCTATACACTATCAATGAACAATCTGGAAATGGAATTAACAAAACAATTCCATTTACAATAGCATTAGTAGGAATAAAATGCTTAGGAATAAATTTTACCAAGGACATGCAAGTTGTATTGACTGAAATATATAAAATATTGTTAAAAATAATTAAAGAAGACCTAAATAAGTTAAAAGATAACCAATGTTTATAAATTGGAAATCTTAATACTGTTAAGAAGACTATATTCTACAAATTGACTTACAAATTCAAATCCAACACAATCTCTATAAAAATTTCAACAGCCTTTTTTTCAGACATGGAGAAGTTGATCCTAAAATTCATATGGAATTGCAAGAGATCCTCAATAGCCAAAACAATCTTGAAAAAGAACAAAATTTGCAGACTCACACTTCTAAATTTTGAAACACACTATGAAGCTACAGGAATCAAAACATTGTTATATTGGTATAAGGATAGACATACAGATCAATGGAATATAATTGAAAGGCTAAAAATGAACCCACACATCTATGGTTAATTTATTTTCAACAAGGGTGCCAAAATCATTTAATGTGTAAAGAAGAGTTTTTTCAACAAACGGTGCTGGGACAACTGGATATCCACATGCAGAAACAAAAAAAAAAAAAAGAAAGAAAAAGAAAAAGAAAAGAATTTGGACCCCTTTCTTATATCATATATGAAAATTAACTCAAAATAGATCAAAGACCTAAATGTAAAGAGTAAAACAATAAAAATCTCAAAAGGAAGCATAGGTGTAAATCTTTAGGGCCTTGGATTAGTCTGCAGATCTTAAATATTATACCATAAGCTAAATAACAAAAGAAAACATAGATAAATTGGACTTCATCAAAATTAAAAAATTTTTTCCATCAAAGGACACTACTAAGACTATGAAAATATGATCCAGAATGGCAAGCAAATATTTGCAAATGAAGCTTCTGATAAGGGTCTAGTAACCAGAATATATATTTTAAAACTTACAAGTCAATAATAAAAATACAAATTTTCAAATTGGCAAATAATTCAAATAGATATTTCACCAAAGAAGATACACAAAAGGCCAATAAGAACATGAAAGAATGCTCAACCTTATTAGTCATTAGGGGAATAGAAATCTAACCCACAATGAGTTACCACTTAATACCCACCAGGACAGGTACATTTTTTTTTTTCCTAAAGTTTGGAGAAAAGGAATCATTGGTAAGGATGTGAAGTAATTAGTAAACTTACACATTGCTAGTGGTAATGTAGAAGAGTATAACCACTTTGGAAAACAATCTGGCAATTCCTCAAAAAGTTAAGTATAGAATCACCATGTGAAACAGTAATTCCACTCCTAAGTATATACCTAAGAGAACTGAAAACATAATTTCACACAAAAACTTGTACATGGATGTTCATAACAGCATTACATATAACAGCCAAAAAGAGGAAATAATCAACTGCTGAATAAATAAAATGTGATCTATCCATACAATGGAATATTATTCAGCCATTAAAAAATACTGATATATGCTACAATATGGATGAACCTTGAAAATATTATGCTAAGTGAAACAAAACAGAAACAAAAGCCCACATATTTTATGACTCCATTTATAGGAAATTTCCAGGTAGTTAAATCCAGTTGCCAGCATCAGGGAAGATAAGTGAATGGGAAGTCATAGGGTTTCTCTTTGGGGTGAGGGAAACATTCTGGAATTAGGTAATGGTGATGGTTGCATAAGATGAGAAATATATTAAAAAACTACTGAGTTGTACACTCTAGAAAGGCAAGTATTGCACTGGCAGTCTCCTTCTTGGGAAGCCAATCACCAGAGTGGCTGCAGGCAATGGACTGTTCTCAGAGAGGGTACTACCTAGAGTGGGGAAACACCCCAAAAGTTACAGTCTGCACTTTACCATAGGATTTCATCGAAACTCATGATCTTTTTCTACTCTTTGTCATTATTTTTTTCCATTTTAATCATTTTCCTCATTAAAAAGAAAAAAAATACCTTTAGTTAACAGAAAGAGGAAGTGAATTAATCGAGTAGCATATTAGACAAAATGATTAAGTCCTTTCCAGACTAATGATTTAGTAATAGGCAATGGTATACTTACAAATTCATGGTTTTACATCAATCAAGGTGACACATAGGTACAATTTTTCACAAAATATATGTTTTTGAAAAGGAATTCCTCCCTTCAGTTCAACCCTGATAATCAGGTAGTGATTGCCAGTGGCTGCATACAACCTGCTGCTGTTGTCTGGTGTGACAAAAAAGAATTAAACAATATTTATGCCCTTATGTGCATAGTATAGACAAAAACATTTATACCTGGGAGAATATAGAAGGAGATTGAGTTACTTTGGGGGAAACATCACCCTGAGGAGTATAATTGCAGGAGTTTCCCCTGCAATTCTGCTCTTCAACACTACCCTTAAAAATATTGTGTTGGCCAAAAAGTTCCCTTGAGCTTTTCCCTTTGTACAGAATGGGAATATTTAAAATATATGGAGCTGAGGCTCAGGCTTCGGTCGGAGCGCAGGGAGAGGACTGGGGCTGGTGGCGTGAACACAGCCTGAAGGAGCTAATGCTCCACAGATAGCCGGAAGGGAGTCCGGGAAAAAGTCTAGACCTGCCAAAGAGCCAAGAGACTGTTTCTTCCTGCTTTGTTTCCTGGTGTGTGAGGAGAGGGGATTAAGAGCGCTGTTTAAGGGAGGTCCAGAGACGGGCGTGAGCCACAGCTGAAAGCGTGGGCCCCAGAGATGGGCGTGGGATGCTGAGGCTGCTGCTGTCACCGCTAAGAGGCCTGTGTGCGAGCGCAGGTAGCTGTCCACACCCCCCTTCCAGGGACCCTGTGCAGCCTGCGACTGCCACGGTATTGGGATCCAGGGACAGCTTCCCCGGGAGAGCGCACGGCATGCCTCGGGCTGGTGCAACGTCACGCCGGCCTCTACCACCACAGGCTCACCACGCACTCCATGTCCTTCCCTCCCCCCCACCCGGTCTGAGTGAGCCAGAGTCCTCAAAGCGGCTGCTCCTTTAACCCTGTCCTGTCTGAGTGAGGAGCAGACGCCCTCTGGAGACCGAAATGCAGAGGCAGGGCCAAATCCAAAGCTGAGACCCAGGAGCTGTGAGAACAAAGAAGAGAAAGGGAAATCTCTCCCAGCAGCCTCAGAAGCAGTGGATTAAATCTCCGAAATCAACTTGATGTACCCTGCATCTGAGGAATGCATGAATAGACAATGAATTATCTCAAATTGAGGAGCCATGTGGATGAAAGGTTCTTGGTGCTGCAGCCAGGAGTCAGTGCTCTGCCTCTGAGGTGGGAGAGGCAACTTCAGGACACTGGTCCACAAGAGACCTCCCAGCTTCACATAATATCAAACGGAGAAAATCTTCCAGAGATCTCCATCTCAACGCCAACACCCAGCTTAACTCAACGACCAGCAAGCTACAGTGCTGGACACCATATGCCAAACAACTAGCAAGACAGGAACACAAACACACCCATTAGCAGAGAGGTTGCCTAAAATCACAAAAAGTCCACAGGCACCCCAAAACACAGCACCAGACGTGGACCTGCCCACCAGAAAGATAAGATCCAGCCTCATCCACCAGAACACAGGCACTAGTCCCCTCGACCAGGAAGCCTACACAACCCACTGAACCAACCGTAGCCACTGGGTACAGACACCAAAAACAACGGGAACTACAAACCTGCAGCCTGCAAGAAGGAGACTCCAAACACAGTAGGATAGCAAAATGAGAAGACAGAAAAACACACAGCAGGTGAAAGAGCAAGATAAAAACCCACCAGACCTAACAAATGAAGAAGAAATAGGCAGTCTACCTGAAAAAGAATCCAGAATAATGATAGTAAACATGATCCAAATTCTTGGAAATAGAATAGACAAAATGCAAGAAACAGTTAACAAGGACCTAGAAGAACTAAAGATGAAACAAGCAATGATGAACAACAAAAAAAAATAAAATTAAAAATACTCTAGAAGGGATCAATAGCAGAATAACTGAGGCAGAAGAACGGATAAGTGACCTGGAAGATAAAATAATGGAAATAACTACTGGAGAGCAGAATAAAGAAAATAGAATGAAAAGAACTGAGGACAGGTTCAGAGACCTCTGGAACAACATTAAACGCACCAACATTCGAATTATAGGGGTTCCAGAAGAAGAAGAGAAAAAGAAAGGGACTGAGAAAATATTGGAAGAGATTCTAGTTGAAAACTTCACTAATATGGGAAAGGAAATAGTTAATCAAGTCCAGGAGGCACAGAGAGTCCCATTCAGGATAAATCCAAGGAGAAACATGGGAAGACACATATAAATCAAACTGTCAAAAATTAAATACAAAGAAAGCATATTAAAAGCAGCAAGGGAAAAACAACAAATAACACACAAGGGAATCCCCATAAGGTTATCAGCTGAACTTTCAGCAGAAACTCTGCAAGGAGAAGGGACTGGCAGGACATATTTAAAGTGATGAAGGAGAAAAATCTGCAACCAAGATTATTCTACCCAGCAAGGATCTCATTCAGATTTGATGGAGAAAGTAAAACGTTTACAGACAAGCAAAATATGAGAGAGTTCAGCACCACCAAACCAGCTTTACAACAAATGCTAAAGGAACTTCTCTAGGCAAGAAACATAAGAGAAGGAAAACACCTACAATAACAAACCCAAAACAATTAAGAAAATGGGAATAGGAAAATACATATTAATAATTACCTTAAATGTAAATGGACTAAATGCTCCCACCAAAAGACACAGATTGGCTGAATGGATACAAAAACAAGACCCATATATATGCTGTCTACAAGAGACCCACTTCAGAACTAGATACACATACAGACTGAAAGTAAGGGGATGGAAAAAGATATTCCATGCAAATGGAAACCAAAAGAATGCGGGAGTAGCAATTCTCATATCAGAAAAAAGTAGACTTTAAAATAAAGACTATTAGAAGAGACAAAGAAGGACACTACATAATGATCAAGGGATCGATCCAAGAAGAAGATATAACATTGTAAACATTTATGCACCCAACATAGGAGCACCTCAATACATAAGACAAATACCAATAGCCATAAAAGGGGAAATCATTCATAGTAGGGGACATTAACACCACACTTTCACAAATGGACAGGTCATCCAAAATGAAAATAAATAGGAAAACACAAGCTTTAAATGATACATTAAACAAGATGGACTTAATTGATATTTATAGGACATTCCATCCAAAAACAACAGAATACATATTTTCCTCAAGTGCTCATGGAACGTTCTCCAGGATAGATCATATCTTGGGTCACAAATCAAGCCTTGGTAAATTTAAGAATATTGAAATTGTATCAAGTATGTTTTCCGACCACAACACTATGAGACTAGATATCAATTACAGGAAAAGATGTGTAAAAAATACAAACACATGGAGGCTAAACAATACACTACTTAATAATGAAGTGATCACTTAAGAAATCGAAGAGGAAATAAAAAAAATACCTAGAAACAAATGCCAATGAAGACACAATGACACAAAACCTATGGGATGCAGCAAAAATAGTTCTAAGAGGGAAGCTTATAGCAATACAATCCCATTTTAAGAAACAGGAAACATCTCAAATAAACAACTTAACATTGCACCTAAAGCAATTAAAGAAAGAAGAACAAAAAACCCCCAAAGTTATCAGAAAGAAAGAAATCATAAAAATCAGATCAGAAATGAAAGGAAAGGAAAGGAAGGAAACGATAGCAAAGATCAATAAAACTAAAAGCTGGTTCTTTGAGAAGATAAACAAAATTGATAAACCATTAACCAGACTCATCAAGAAAAAAAGGGAGAAGACTCACATCAATAGAATTACAAAATGAAAAAGGAGAAGTAACAACTGGCACTGCAGAAATACAAAAGACCATGAGAGACTACTACAAGCAATCGATGCCAGTAAAATGGACAACCTGGAAGAAATGGAAAAATTCTTAGAAATGCACAACGTTCCAAGACTGAATCAGGAAGAAATAGAAAATATGAACAGACTTATCACAAGCACTGAAATTGAAACTGTGATTAAAAATCTTCCAACAAACAAAAGCCCAGGACCAGATGGCTTCACAGGTGAATTCTATCAAACATTTAAAGAAGAGTTAACACCTATCCTTCTCAAACTCTTCCCAAATATAGCAGAGGGAAGAACACTCCCAAACTCATTCTACAAGGCCACCATCACCTTGATACCAAAACCAGGCAAGGATGTCACAAAGAAAGAAAACTACAGGCCAATATCACTGATGAACATAGATGCAAAAATCTTGAACAAAATACTAGCAAACAGAATCCAACAGCACATTAAAAGGATCATACTCCATAATCAAGTGGGGTTTATTCCAGGAATGCAAGGATTCTTCAATATACACAAATCAATCAACGTGATACACCATATTAACAAATTGAAGGAGAAAAACCATATGATCATCTCAATAGATGCAGAGAAAGCTTTTGGCAAAATTCAACACCCATTTATGATAAAAACCCTGCAGGAAGTAGGCATAGAGGGAACTTTCCTCAACATAATAAAGGCCATAAGTGACAAACCCACAGCCAACATCGTCCTCAATGGTGAAAAACTGAAACCATTTCCACTAAGATCAGGAACAAGACAAGGTTGCCCACTCTCACCACTCTTATTCAACATAGTTTTGGAAGTTTTAGCCACAGCAATCAGAGAAGAAAAGGAAATAAAAGGAATCTAAACTGGAAAAGAAGAAGTAAAGCTGTCACTGTTTGCAGATGACATGATACGATACATAGAGAATCCTAAAGATGCTACCAGAAAACTACTAGAGCTAATCAATGAATTTGGTAAAGTAGCAGGATACAAAATAAATGCACAGAAATCTCTGGCATTCCTATATACTAATGATGAAAAATCTGAAAGTGAAATCAAGAAAACACTCCCATTTACCATTGCAACAAAAAGAATAAAATATCTAGGAATAAACCTACCTAAGGAGACAAAAGGCCTGTATGCAGAAAACCATAAGACACTGATGAAAGAAATTAAAGATGATACAAATAGATGGAGAGATATACCATGTTCTTGGATTGGAAGAATCAACATTGTGAAAATGACTCTACTACCCAAAGCAATCTACAGATTCAACGCAATCCTTATCAAGCTACCACTGACATTTTTCACAGAAGTAGAACAAAAAATTTCACAGTGTGTATGGAAACACAAAAGACCCCGAATAGCCAAATGAATCTTGAGAACAAAAAAATGGAGCTGGAGATATCAGGCTCCCTGACTTCAGACTATACTACAAAGCTACAGTAATCAAGATAGTATGGTACTGGCACAAAAACAGAAAGATAGATCAATGGAACAGAATAGAAAGCCCAGAGATAAACCCACGCACATATGGTCACTTTATCTTTGATAAAGGAGGCCGGAATGTACATTGGAGAAAGGACAGCCTCTTCAATAAGTGGTGCTGGGAATACTCGACAGGGACATGTAAAAGTATGAGATTAGATCACTCCCTAACACCATACACAAAAATAAGCTCAAAATGTATTAAAGACCTAAATGTAAGGCCAGACACTATCAAACTCTTAGAGGAAAACATAGGCAGAACACTCTATGACATAAATCACAGCAAGATCCTTTTTGACCCACCTCCTAGAGAAATGGAAATAAAGACAAAATAAACACATGGGACCTAATGAAACTTCAAAGCTTTTGTACAGCAAAGGAAACCATAAACAAGACCAAAAGACAACCCTCAGAATGGGAGAAAATATTTGCAAATGAAGCAACTGACAAAGGATTAATCTCCAAAATTTATAAGCAGCTCATGCAGCTCAATAACAAAAAAACAAACAACCCAATCCAAAAATGGGCAGAAAACCTAAATAGCCATTTCTCCACAGAAGATATACAGACTGCCAACAAACACATGAAAGAATGCTCAACATCTTTACTCATTAGAGAAATGTGAATCAAAACTACAATGAGATATCATCTCACACCACTCAGAATGGCCATCATCAAAAAATCTAGAAACAATAAATGCTGGAGAGGGTGTGTAGAAAAGGGAACACTCTTGCACTGCTGGTGGTTATGTGAATTGGTATAGCCACTATGGAGAACAGTATGGAGGTTCCTTAAAAAACTAAAAATAGAACTACCATATGATCCAGCAATCCCACTATTGGGCATATACCCTGAGAAAACCATAATTCAAAAAGAGTCATGTACCAAAATGTTCATTGCAGCCATATTTACAATAGCCCGGGGATGGAAAAAACCTAAGTGTCCATCATCGAATGAATGGATAAAGAAGATATGGCACATATATACAATGGAATATTACTCAGCCATAAAAAGAAACAAAATTGAGCTATTTGTAATGAGGTGGATGGACCTCGAGTCTGTCTTACAGAGTGAAGTAAGATAGAGAAAGACAAATACCGTATGTTAACACATAATATATGGAATTTAAGAAGAAAAAATAATGTCATGAAGAACCTAGGTGTAAGACAGGAATAAAAACACAGACCTACTAGAGAATGGACTTGAGGATATGGGGAGGGGGAAGGGTGAGCTGTGACAAAGCGAAAGAGAGGCATGGACATATGGGAAGCAGCCTCAGAGCACAGGGAGATCAGCTCGGTGCTTTGTGACTGCCTGGAGGGGTGGGATGGGGAGGGTGGGAGGGAGGGAGATGCATGAGGGAAGGGATGTGGGAACAGATGTATATGTATGACTGATTCACTTTGTTATAAAGCAGAAACTAATAAAAAAAATAAAAAAATAAAAGCTCCACAAAGCAAAAGTGTCTCCAAGTAGCCACAACTACAAAGTATTATTTTCCCTAATGCTTTAACATATTTTACAACTTTTATCATTTTTAAAAGGTAATTGAACCAAGAATTCAATTAAAAATGACATATAATATGCCAAGATTTTATTAAGAATTTCAAGTAAAATTTTCTAAAACACTAGAAACATCAAATATTTGAGTTATAAAATTTTATAGTCATAAAAATTTATACTGTAGTTTATTAATCTGTACTAAACTAGTAGTCATAATGGCTAAAAGAACAGAAGGCATGGTGTCTAAAATTACTTTTCAAGATTGGTCTGTGTTTTAATTGTTGGAACCTTTCAAACAAGAGCAAATGTACAAAACATGACGGGATTCCTAACATACAAATCATCTGTTTCAAATTAATTGTTGTTATTCATGTAAAAACAATGATAGTTTGGATTCGAGAATAGGCTTAAAAAGTGAATAACTAGCTGATATTACAAATAGTCTTTCTTTCTAAAATTCCACCTCCTCCACAATGCCTTCTTTTAGCTTCACCTCTAACTTCTGAATAGGAAGTAACTCTTTTCCATCCACCAGAGATCTTACCAGTCTAACTTCTGATCTGGTTATCGGAGACCTATTATTTCCCCTAGTAGACTATAAGCAACTGGAAAGCAAAGTCTGCATCAGATTTACTTTGGTTTCCTTATTATGTCTAATTCAACATTCAATATCTATTAGTCTTTTTAGAGTTGGGTATTTATTAGCCTTCAGTGAACTGCTGTATTTTAAAATTCCACAGTTTTATACAGAGAGTTCCTTGTGACAGTATTTCCTCAGGTAATAAGCTGATTTTTAAAGTGTCTAATACTTCAATTACATGTATAATTTAAATATTTAAATCTCATAACTGCAGTTTGATCAATACTCAAAAAGTATACTGATTACGGATGAATCCATGAATTTGCTATCATTGTTTTATTAACTGTTAAAATGGCTTTTCAGTGTTAGTTTTTTATTCTCAGATCCTATACAGTAAGAAATATAACTATGTCAAATCTAGCCTCTTTGGGTGATTCCTATGTGAAACAGGTAGAATAAGCTATTTTTAAATCAGCTTTATTAAGGTATGATTGACATGCAATAAACTGCACATATGTATGATCTGATAAATTTTGGCATATGTCTATAGCCGTGAACCCAGTACCACAGTCAGGATAATGAGCATTTCTGTCATCCCTCCAAATAATTCATGCCTTCTTGCTTCTGTCTGCTCCCCATCCTATGCAACCACTAACATGCTTTCTATCACTTGATGAGTTTGTACTTTCTAGAATTAAAAAAAAAAAAGAATCATACACTATATACTCTTTTTTGTGGTTTCTTTCTTTCAGCATAATTATTTTGTAAATGTATCCATGTTGTTGCATGTGTTAACTGTTCATTTATTTTTATCGCTGAGTAGTATCCTATTATATGGATTTACCACAATTTGTTTATACCTTCCCCTATTGATCAACATTTGCATTGTTTCCAATTTTTAGGTACTACAAATAAAGCTGCTATGAACATTCATGTGCAAAAAAAAAAAAAAGAAAGAGAAAGACAAATACCGTATGTTAACACATAATATATGGAATTTAAGAAGAAAAAATAATGTCATGAAGAACCTAGGGGTAAGACAGGAATAAAAACACAGACCTACTAGAGAATGGACTTGAGGATATGGGGAGGGGGAAGGGTAAAAAAAAATATATATATATATGGAATTTACATAATTTTACAAATATGTTTTTTAAGAATCAGAACTTTCCATATTATGAATACTAATAAAGGAAACAGCTGTTCATACTGAAAAGTTCTTGATTCTTTACTGTGGAAACGGAATAGAGTAATGGGAAAAACATATATGTTTCTGGAATTGGATCATGACAACTGTGCTGTAGGACTCTGCCACTTTCTAGCTGTGTGACCTTCGGCAAGTTACTTAACCTCTCTGTGTCTCACTTTATTAATCTGTACATTTAGTATAATAATTTCTAAGACCTACCTCCTAGAGTTCTGAGGATAAATTGAGCTGGTTCATGTAATGCGCTTGCCAGAGTGCTTGGCAGAGAGCTTGGCCGATGTAAACACGGATGAAAGCATGCAGTTCACGTGGTCTCACAGAAAAGTCACTTGCTTCCATCTGGTCCCAACTGTCTGTCTCAAATCTCCCCTCATCTGGTTATCTCTCTTCATCCTTCAGTTCTGAGCGCAGGTAATATCTCCTTTGGATAGTCTTGACCCTACTTTGAGAGAGTACATGTTTCTTCTTGCCCTTTCAGACTTTTGTGGGTGTACTCCTAAGGATATTTGCTTTACTAAATTAAATTACTTGTGTACTCATCTATGTTTTTAAGGAGACAAAAACTTTATGAGAGGAACAGTGTCTATTCACGCTTGAAGTGGGATAGGAATAGAGCAGAAGTTTCAGATATTGTTGAACAAAAAAAACCATGAGGGTAAAATGTCAGACCTGATAACTCAGGATAGGAGGGATGAAGGAACACAGAGAAACTTGTCTGAAATAAAACTTTATTAAAATAGGGCAAGGGGTAAAAGAAGGATGGGAAGAAAAAGAAACAGATGAGACAGAAATGTTTTGTAGTAACTGATGACAAATGATTTTGTTAATGTCGGAGTTTTTTAGGGCAAGAGGTGATTTCATTCTCAAGGACCACCTCCAGAGTTACTCCTAGTAGTAACAACTCATCAGAAGTCTCTTTCCTCCTTTTTATATGAAAAATATATTTCTAGGCCCCTTGTGATGCAGGGACTTTTCCAGAAATATCTAGCTCAAGGCCATATTGTAAGAAAATGTGGTGTTTGAAGCCTACAGATGTCAGATAACGTCCTGCAAAACTAATGCATTTATTCTACGAATCCGTCACATCAGTACAGTCATTACTGAGAGTGCTCCAACTTGAAATAATGCATTTTCATTTCTTGAGGTAAAATAAAAATTTTCATTCAACAGAAAGGACGGAAGGAAAACTTCTTTTCAAATACCGGAAATTCGACAGTGGGACAACTCTTTGTTCTTTTCTTTAGTTTAATCTTCAAAATTTACAGAGAAACAGAGACGTAAACTTCAAACGTACTATGATTGTGTAGTCAGCCTTCCTCAAGGCAGTATTAAAGCAAGATGCTTTCATCCTGGATGATGTCTATTCAGACAATTAAATTTTTTTAATAATACCCAGCTCCCTTCAATCCCCAAAACTACCACCTTCCTTTGGACAGCAGGATTACCCTACTAGCCTCCTACCAGCCCTTACCTTCAGACTCACCCTTCTCCAACTCATTCTCCACATCACTGCCAGGGATAGTTACAGAAGTCTGACTTTTCACCTGGTTTTGCCCACATACTCCATGTTTTCTCCTGTTTCCAAGTCTTCACTGTTCCCTCTGCCTGGACACCTCATATCCTTAACCACTTAGACATCACCTCCTTCTCTCCAAGAGGTCAGCTCAAGAGTGACTTTCACTGTGGGGGAGCAATCATTTAGTTCTCTCCAGGCTAAATTAGGTGTTCTTTCATGTACTCATGACACTCTGTGCATCCCTCTACCCTAGAAACTCACAGAGTGATTCTGTAATGATAACACTTCTAATTCACCATTGGACTGTGAGAGGCTGACTATCATTGAGTCTGGACTATGTCTTGTTGATCATTATGTCCCCAGCTCTTAGTTATGTACTCCTGGGGACAAAGGAGATACTCAGAAATATTTTTGAAATGAACCCATAGCATTATTATAAGGCTGCAAAAAGTATGGAAAATCTGGGACAACCCATACAATCTGAGAACTCTGAGCAACCTAACTACAAACACTGAGAGAACAAAAAATCTGATTTAGAGATTTATTTTCCTTTTCTTTCTCAGTTTTAATATTCAGGCTAGTGGGGGAGCTAAAATAAAAGTGACCAAAAAATTAAGCTGGGTAGTTAAACAGAATTACTCAGACTATTGTGAGCTACATTTCTTTTTTTAAGGAAATATATTAAAACTTAGAGTAATTGCTGTGTAAAGCAAATAATATTCACATCACAAGATCATATAGCTTAAAATTTTATTCAACAAACATTTTCAGATCATTTTCTATGTAGCAGACACTGTTCTAAAACTATCAATTCATTTAATTCTTATAACATCCTTAAGAGGTCATCACAACAAATTTGGAACTTTCTTTACTGTCTCATGATATTGGGCTGCCTCTTTCTCCCTACATCCAGCAGAAGGATTTGGAATTGAAGAGAATAATATCTACAGAACAAAAAATTCTTTTCAAATGACCTAAAAGGTATAAAAGATCTAATGAAGGAGATCATATCAAAATGAGTCCTTCAATATTTATCCTCTCTCTCTAATGTGCTTATAAAATATAAAACAAATGATAATTTGAAGATTTGAGTGAATTTTTGTATGGCATTGGAGTAGCATATTTAAAATAAATCACCTGATAAATCCTAGACAGCAGGATTCCAGAAATGGAACCCTTTCAGGATCAAGGCAAATCTAGGCTTGTCAGAGCATACAGCAGATATCAGAACAATATCTTGAAAATATTCTCATTTCTCCTTATTGACATTTTTAGGAAAGAGTGATGATTAATTGCAGGTAGAAAGCTTAAAAAGATGGAAGTATTGACAAGTTGAAGTGCCACCAAATGAAAGGTAATGGCACGGAGTACATAGGAATAGCACACAGGGCCCATATTTATGGATTGTCAACGGCAAGGAATTTGCAGAGTTTAATGAATGCAGGTTGGAACTAAAGTTGCAACAACTTTCCCCATTTTGAAAAGAATAGTACAGGGAAGCAGAAAATACAAATATTAATAAATCAGTGGAACATATTATACCACAGGATAACGTTAGCAGGTTTGTATCAATGACCATGAATGAGGACACAGAAGGCCTACTTGTCAAATTTACTGATGACAGGAGGTCTAGAGAAATGGCTAATGTTTTGGAAAGAACATCAGCATTTAAGATGATTTGGTTAAGCCTCAAATTAACAAAATTAAATTAATATGTGCATTTACAATTTGGGTATCCCTACATACAGGCCACCTCTTCACCCACGTCTTTTTGACCATCTATTCCTAATATGGCCTTTGGAATTCTCCACTCGCTTCACCTGTTTGGCTTTCATCATAGCAGTTGTCCCTTCTTCATATTCTTCCTAAGTAGTTATTAGTTGACTTCTTTCTAACTTCAGTAGAAAGTAAAATGCATGAAAGCAGTTACCTTGTTTAACTTGTATCTCTGAGTGAAATAAGAACACTAAGTAAATATTTTTTCTAAAAATAAAATGCCTATATATTCCCTTCTCTCTCTTTTTTTAAAAAAATTATTATTTATTTATGGCTACGTTGGGTCTTCGTTACTGCACGCAGGCTTTCTCTAGTTGCAGCGAGCGGGGGCTACTCTTCATTGCGGTGTGCAGGCTGCTCATTGCGGTGGCTTCTCTTGTGGAGCACGGACTCTAGGCACATGGGCTTCAGTAGTTGTGGCTCGTGGACTCAGTAGTTGTGGCGCACAGGCTTAGTTGCTCCGCGGCATGTCGGATCTTCCCGGACCAGGTCTTGAACCCGTGTCCCCTGCATTGGCAGGCATATTCTTAACCACTGCACCGCCAGGGAAGCCCTCCCTTCTCTTAAAAGGAAATTTGACTAGTGTGGTTTGGGAAAATACCACAATAGTGTTTCTTGTGAAACATGACACTGTCGAATGATGGAAACATCAGGCTGGGGTCAGAAGAACTGAAGGTTTTGCCACTGATTCCTCACTTGACCTTTGGTAAACACTTAATTTCTCTAGGAACAGTTTCCTCATCTGCAAAACTGGGCCAACCTCTCAGGGGGTTTTAAATTAAGGAGCATGAAAGAATTTTGTAAACTGTAAAGAGCAAAACAAATGTGAAGAATTATGATTGGGGGTGGGGGAGGGATCTTAAATAAAGACTCAGTATGAATAAACAGCGTCTTGTGACTTTTGAAAAAATAATTAGATACAAACATTGGTTGCATCCAAAGAGTAGTTTACATTTGTACTGGCAAAGCAGATTACTGTATTTCCTCCTAGCTGTATACCCTGCAGGATATTGACAACTGACTAAAGGAAGACCAAGTGAAGGTAGATTGTGAAGATAGTGTCATTTGAAAAACAATGGAAATAATTGGGGAAACAGTGAACATAAGAAGCATGGAAGTGGGTGGGGGGAATTGTGATGCTTATGGGAAGGATTGCCACGTGGAGGATTTATTGCATGTAGCACCAAGATGCAAACTAGGAATTGGGGCTAAATGACTGAGAAAGACAGATGTCAGTTTAAGACCTTATTTTAATGTAAAGAGGAGTTTTCTAACCTCTAGAGAAGTCCCATGATGGTGGAGGGAGTGAATTGTGGTCATATCCAAACTAGGTGCAAACACAAACTAGGTGCAAACTAGGTGCAAACACAGTAACAATATTATCAGAAGGCTTCTAATATTAAGCTGAAGTTTAGGCTAGATGATTCCAAGGCCCTTCCCATGTCCAGGATTGTAATCAATCAAATACAATGCTCCTATCATGGTAATTGAAAGTGAAAGGATCATGAACTCACACTCTAACAAATCCCAGAATGCTATCCTTAGAGACAAAATCAATCCATGAGAAAATAGCAGGTGACATCAGTCCTAAGTCAATGAGACGAAAGACCAGCATGGTGTGGACTTCCCCAGAGAGAGCCCCTCAGTTTGTGTACATCCTACTGAGAATCCGTTTAATGCTGTGGGGTATGTCAGTGCCGCCTCTGCTGGACAACATTAACTATGATCACGTTTTTTACCCTTAGTGTCCTTCAAGGATTTGCTGCTGTATTTCACATGACACTTGCTGTTGCAAATACAAATTCCAGCCATATATATGTGTATATATATATATATATATATAAATTTCCTTCTCCAGTTTGGAAAGAGGGGAGGAGAAGAGGAGGAGATGCCTTAAAGATTCAGCAAGTACTAGCTAAGTTAAGTTGGCAAAGCCAAGCAAATATTAAATGACTTGCCTGAAATGACTTTTGCATCGTCCTGCGTAAGGAACACAGTAGCCTCTCATTACTTTCTATTTACCTGTCCCAGACAAAAGCATCCGCGAATCCTATATTAATCCTATGTTGCGAGGCTTGCCATGTCCACAGACCTACACAAGTCTGTGTTTACAGACAATGCACTTGAGAAATGCAGGAACAAAAAAGAAGTAGAAAAGAGGGAGATGGAACCCACGGAGAAATAGGATAAATCATTTTCACGACTTTTTTTTTTTTTTTTTTTTCCTTCAGCCCCAGCTCTCCCGGGCGCGGGAGGAAGCTGTGGGCTGCGAACTCCGCGTTGGAATGAGGAGTCATTGAGCCGGAGCCGAGGTAGCAGCTTCCCCTCCTGGTGTCCCCGCTGCAGCCTCCGGTGCCCGGTCCCTGGATGCTCAGCCTCCTCCTCGCCTCCCGGTGCAACATCGCCTGCAGACACAACCCCGCCGGCGGACGAGTTGCCCGGCGGGCGGGAGACTCGGAGGCATTGGCTCCGTAACTTTTCACGTCATTTTCTGCTCCTGAGCCCCTGGTCGCCTGTCCGCGCCTCCTCACGCCGCAGACCGCGGCGCCCATGGGGCAGGGGCAGAGCCGCTTGCAGCACTGAGTCGACCCGGACAGGAGCCCGTGATGTCCGGCACCAAACTGGAGGACTCCCCGCCTTGTCGCAACTGGTCATCTGCTCCGGAGCTGAATGCAACTCAAGAGCCCTTTTTAAACCCCACCGACTATGACGACGAGGAATTCCTGCGGTACCTGTGGAGGGAATACCTCCACCCCAAAGAATATGAGTGGGTCCTGATCGCTGGCTACATCATCGTGTTCGTGGTGGCTCTCATCGGGAACGTCCTGGGTGAGTGTCCGCCGGGCAGCCCCAGGTAGGGGTTGCCAAGTCCTCGCGCCCCTGGTTGCCAAGACCCCTCCTCCCCCCAGGGACGCACACAAAGAGGTGGCTGCTTTCAGGGTGGGGTTATATTAAAAAAGAAAAAAAAAGTTTTCTGGTTTTACGAACCAGGACTGAGCCCTGGAATGGTGATCCCTTTTTCTGCAGGGAGCCGCGGGGAGCCGCATTGCCTTTGGGAGCACCAAGGTTCCAAGCGCGGGGAAAGGGACAGAGGCAGGGTTCTCCAGGTGGATTTGCTGGAGTGTGGGGGAATTAGTCATCCTTTTGTGTAACGTGGACGAGTGTTTCGGGGGTGGGGAGAGGTTAGGCTGGCAGGATGAGAAGCTGTGCCCCTTCGGAGCGAGCTCTCCTGGGCTGTGGAAGTCACAAAGGATTTGTGAGCCGGGTACAGTGCCTTTTGGCGAGGGGTTGAGGCTGTGTCCAGAGGCGGTAAAGAAAGGGCAGGAAGTGGGAGCAGAGGCAACGCAGGGAGGTGCACTCATGCAGGGAAGCTGAATTAAACAAGAGCCAAGCCGAGAGCGAGCAAGGAGGAGGGGCCTCTGAGAAAAGTACCAAGGAGATCGCAATCATTCATCCCTCCATCCATTCATTCATTTATCCACTGTACCCATGTATTTTCCAGAGCATGCTTGTTTCCAGGCTCGGGAAATATTTGCAGCTGATTTCTTTTTTTACAAAGACCAGACTAAGCTTTGTGCTAGGTTCTCACTATTTGTCCCTGTCTAGGCTGGTATGCCAGCATAAATTTCCTCTCCCACTCCCCACCTCTGCACAATTTCTGAGGGTTGAAGAAGCGGTGCCATGGCTAGATGGTGGCTGTGGTGATGGAGTTTATTTGGGCAGCTGGGAAATCGACTTAAAAAAAAATAACAGGGGCTTTGGAAGGGAGGGACGATTGAACATAAATTATGAATGGAAGGAGCATGCACCTTGATGAATGGAGAGTAGCAGGCGTTTAAATGCAGAGGGCAGCGTGGAGGGAATCTCTGTGGAAAATGACAGGAGATGGGGGGAGGGTAGGAGAAGATGCTCTTGATTTTCAGTTACAAAAGGGGGAGAAGATGAGTGAGGTGGAATAGGCTGAGAGGTGTTGAAGTCCAAAGTAGATACTTTGTAGCTGCAGTGGAGGATGATAAGAGACTTATCAGGCTCTCAGCACTACCTGATTTTTACCTTCTCTCCCCAAATGTGTCAGTCTGGGTAAGAAGCATTCAGAGTAGTCCCTCACCAGTTCAGGCGGCAGAATAGTTGGTAGTATGTGACTGAAAGGCATTCCTGAGAGAGCTGGTAGAATATTATTTGACAAGAAAGATAAGAATCCTCTGAGAACTTTAGTTGGCTCTGTCTATATATTTTTTTCAGGCTATTTTAATTTTGCTGCTGTTTTTTAAAGGCAAACATAAAAGAAATGTTTTGATGAGGCAGACAAGGTGAAAGGTGGAAATACACATGGTTAGGACCAGTTGTAAGGATAAGTCTGTTAATCATAATGCTTTTCTTGTTTCCCTTCTTCTTGTCATCTATGCTTAGAGTTACAATAATTAAGATACATGGCTCCTAGCATAGCAACATTTCACTGCATTATGCTAATACTTAATGATAAGTGAATAATCAAAATTGAACATCTATGAATACCTACTCTGTGCCAGATTCCTTCTCATACACTCTCTCACTTAACCTCAGAGTAACCCACATTTGACAGAAGAAGCAAGACTTAGAGAAATGAAATGACTTATTAAGGAACATCATTCAGATTCAGTTCCACTTCTTCTGACCTCAGGTCCAGAATTCTTCACTGATATTCCACTCTAGATTTAGAAAGCATATAGAGAATTAATTATTTGCTCCCAGTGTCTGCAAGCCTATTAAATGTATTTCCTTTTCTCCCTTGCATCTATGCCCACTATTAATAAATTACCATGAGGGGTTAATGGTCCTGTGATTCTCTCCAAAAAAAAAAAAAAAAAAAAAACCCACTGAGGGAAGAACGTTATTGCATTGCAGTAAAATTTTGACGTGTTATTCAGGAATAGCTACAAATCATAATTATTTTCCTTCCCTAATTGTATTTTAGGCTTAACCTCTGTGATAAAATTTGCTCCTTTTTGCTGTTATTTTATTCTGGCTTGCACAGACCTGTGATGCATGGTCTTCATATCCTAATTGCATAGTTTAGGGGTGCATGTTTGCTAGCCTGAGGAGTGTTTTAGTCTCAGGAAAGAAACATCTCTAGAGTAAATGTTTCATAATGTCAAGTGAGAGAGCACTGTCCACAGCCACAAGTGCTGAAGTGTCCAATTTTATTCAGCTTAAAAAAAAAAAAAAAAGATATACTCAAAGCTCTTTGTTTTCATGAAACTGACAGCTGTTTTCCTCAGAACTGAATGACACTGAAATCCTCTCTGGCTGAACTGAAACCCATATTCTTTATGGACATATTCCCTGAAAGTTGATGAGGTTTAAGTTTGACATTTGAACAAATAAGCAGTGTCATTACTCACAGACAACTTCCTGCTCTTTTAAGTCACTGTCAAATTTGCAAAACAGATTAGATTGAGAATCACTTTTTTTGCCCCCCTGGTATGTCATTTTATGCAGAGAATGGCAGGACAAGAAATCACATTATTCATGCAAGATAAAAGAGTCAACATTGGGTATGAAGCAGCGGATGTAATCACTGACCCTTCAGGTCCGCTTACCACTTGTACTTTCATGTAACTGACTACTTGGAATATCTCTACCTTCTTGAACTTACAAATATAGAGTAATCAGTTAGAAGTCATTACTTCCACAATGTCCTTTTGTGAGCAGAATGACAAGGTCTTGATCATACCCACCTATTTTTCTGCTCTCCATGGTGCCTCTCTCATTATATACCCTCCCCATTATCAGATGATTCTTTCCCAAGCTAGAAAGCAGTTTATTGGAAAAAATGTTGACAAAAGTCATTCAAAATAAGGCAAAGAATTACTCTACATGCAATTTCATGATTATATGCATCCTAATAAAAACATATACATGTCTAATTATAGAATTTTAAATCCTAGGAAGGAAGATGGGAGAGGTTCTTTCTGGAAGCAGTGTTTTTCCAATATCTTCAAAATTATGTCACATATAACCTATTCCTAAGGATGTCTTGTACTTTAGCCAAGTATATGCATTCAGTTATTTGACCAGTACATTTTGAGCAATGTTATGTTTTTAAAGTTAATGTGTGTAGGGGGAAAGTGTTCTTGGGGACACTCAAGGGAATATGTTTGATGTCATTCCTACTATTCCTTGAGTAGAAACTGGATGGAGAGATGGGTTCTAGACAGCTCAAGCGTTAAATATCTGGAGGAAATGAGCAATTCTCTGCTGCTCTTACTTCCACATTCAAATATATGATTTTCACCTGGAATGCTTCTATCTTCCCTGTTGTCATCTTCATACGAACAAATGAGAACAGTCAACAAATAACATCAGTCCAGCTGTGCTTCTCACTTCTTATGTGGCATTAGCAAGTTAACAAACTCTCTGAGCCTGTTTTTTCCAACTGAAAGTTATGGTTAATAATGCTTGTCTTGACTCACAGACACAGAGAATAGACTTGTGGTTGCCAAGGGGGAGATGTGGTGGGGGAGGGATGGATTATTGGGAGTTTGGGGTTAGCAGATGCAAACTATTATATAGAGAATGGATGGACAACAAGTCCTACCGTACAGCACATGGAACTATATTCAATATCTTGTGATAAATCATAGTGGAAAAGAATATGAAAAAGAACATCTATATGTCTATAACTGAATCACTTTGCTGTACAACAGAAATAAATACAACATTGTAAATCAACTATACTTGAATCAAATAAATTGAAAAAATAAAAAATAAAGACTGCCTTATAGAAATCCTGAGGATATATGTATGAGCATCCTCTACAGAGATATTTAGAGGGGTATACACAAATATATATATATATATATTTTCTTTTCTTGACACAGTAGACACTAAATGCCAATTTCTATCCCTTCATTCCCACTATTGAAATATCTTCTTGGTGTGGTTGGTAGCCATCCTGTTCCTCCATGGCAAGTCTGTAGCTCTGTAGCTCTTTATGGCCTCTACTCTGGCATTTTTCTCAGTTGAGTGTTTTCATAAAAGCTGTTAGTGACATGGTGTTGGTGCCTGTTACTCTTCCATACCAGCTCCACCCTCCCACCCCAATCAGATGTTTAGTGCATCATACTGACTACTTAACATTGCCTTCCCACCTCTATGTGAAAGTCATTCCTAACCATCATGAGGATCTTCTCTCTTTCTCTCAGTATACATTTGTCTGCTCTAGGTTCCATTAACTCAAGAGTTTCTGAAATGTTAGCTGGCCAGTCTATCACTACTGATGTTTTAAACAGCACACCCGTACACACACACTGAGATAATATGTTGATTTAACTCAGTTAAAGCACACTGCCCATTAATAAATGTATCTAATAAGAGTTAAACTAAACTGGGTAGGTGGGATAGGGGGAATACCTGTAATAGGGTTGCTTCTTACAGAGCTAATCGTATGCCCCAGACATGACAATGGCAGGGTTGCAAGTTCCCGCTGCTCCTAAGTCTGAGAACTTTCTTCTCTACTTGTCCCAAAGCCCATCTCAGCTCTGTGGGTCTTTTAAAACCCACCCTTTCATACACAGGAAGCAGAAAGAGGTTAGAGATAATACATTACTGATCTCTGCCAAGACCTGATAGAAGTCATGAACAGCAACCGTAAAAGGTAAGATTAGCCACTAAGCTTTAAACATGTATGATTTTAGTTACAGAATGCAAAGCATGCTTACCTGAATAAGAGTTAAACTGACACCTCCATATTTTTAGCAAATCATAGCCACTTAATTTTACCGGGTAAAATAAATCATGTTTCCGACTTGAACAGAATCTCAGTGATAACTTTTTAAATGGCTCTCTCATAGATAACAGCAACATTTACCATGAGAAGACAATAATGAAATATGTGCTACTGATAATTTAAATTGAATGGGTTTTTTTCTATATTTGAAAAAAAATGAGGAAAGTGAAATAAATGAAAATGTTACCAATGTATAAGACAGGCTAAATCTAACATACAAATACATGAAGTTATTAAAATTTTTCTTGATTTTATTAGGGCATACATATGTGTTTTATATGTTTACGTGAATTTTTATTAATTTGTATTTCAGAAGGTATTTGCAAATCATCACATACTACAGTTACGTTAGCATTACGAAGTCCCTGAATTCTTACTCAGCTCCTCAGATTTCAGGAGTATCCACCACTGGTGTTATTTCACTGGGGAGAGACGACCTTTCCATCCTTCTTCTTGCAGAATTCTGGCATAACCCCCAACCTTAGGGATGCTGGCTCTATTGAATAACGTCTCACTGGTGAGGTCCAGTTAATGACATGTGATGGGTGAAACAAAGTGTAGTTATTCATCTCCAACTCCTCTTTTTGCTGCAAAGGAAAATGAAGAATATTTATGGAGTACTATATGCCAGGTCTTGGAAGCTACGTTCCACAATGAATATATATATTTCCTTGATGCCTCATGACATAACAAGGAGATTAATAGCTTTGATTTACAAATGAGAAACATGAAATTCAAAAAGCTATTTTAACTAGTTCCAAAGTTTAGTCAGACTGTAAATATCAGCATTAGGTTTCTAATACAGATTTATCTGGTTCCGTGGTCCACCTGTGTCATCCTGACTCTGTCCCATGCTTCTAACCCTGACCAAGAAAAAGGAAAAAAAAAAGAGAGAATGGGAATGTTACTGAGGTGTGCCCTCCAGACGATCTATGGAGCTGTGCTGGCCAGTTGCCATGCTATTCCTCTGATAGACTATAGTCCTTCAGCTTGGAGGATGAGCTCATTTGATAAGTTAATCAAGGTCAGGCTAGGGTTACATTACAAGAGAAAATTTCAAGGTAAAAATAGGTGTTGCCAAAAAGGCTTTTTCCTGTTCGGGGGGGTGACTCTCTGGATAAATGTTAGATAATTGTGGCCAAGGATTATTTTGTTACTGAAGGTGCTGTCTTTAGAGACCATTACAGACTGAGGACCTAAACATTTACTATCTCAGATCATCTAAAGATTGTTTTGTTCCTCCTTTGGCTTTCAAACCTACTCACACATTTCTTTTTTTCTTTCTCTGATGGAATTAATGTTAACTTTTTAAAAAAATCATAAGTTTCTATTGATTTGACTTCATAGGTCAATCTTTATATCACATAATACAGCTCCTGGAGCATAATAGTATTTTATATGTCCAAAGAGGCATTACCCATAACACCATAAATGAAATGAACTTTAGACGCTGACAGTGGAACACTTTGAGAGGCTATTGGATGAAATACATGACATATATGACCAGTCTTTTGGATAGCTGACTCTTAGGACTGAATTTATTCATTTCATCTTTGTTCCCAATGAGAGATCATCTCTTGACCAAGTAAACGGGTTGGAGATATATATATATATATATATATATGTGTATATATATATATATATATATATACATATATATATATATATATATATACATACCATTATTTTTTTTCCATTTGAACTGTTTCCCCATAAACAAAAAATCAAAACTATTCAGAATAAATATGTACTCTATTCTTGAAAATATTTTTGGATTATTATCATTGAGTCTTTTCCAGTAATTTGCTTTCGATATCACATACATATGAACAATGTTTAATGTTTACATATTATTTTACTCTTCAGAAGACATTGTTACATACATTACCTCATTTATTATTCAGAACAATCTAATGAGGTAGGTTGTATTTAGTGTAAAAATTTATGTGCCTGAAATGATTTGAAATCAATTTAAAAGAAAAGTTTGACTACATAGAAATATCCAGGGATTGTGTGTCTGCTTTGGAAAACCTTACGAGTGTCCTGTATTCCAAGAAGTCAGGATAAAAATACTAACTCCTTGTCTGACCTTCGGCTACAATGTCTTTGGTACCTGATTTTGTCAGCATTCTGAGTACAGATGCACATTAACCAGATTTACAAAATTGGCACATAAGTAAATAAATAAATAAATAAATCCAATGTTTTAATTTAAAATAAGAAGTTAATTCTTTTTTTTTTGGATGTCTTATCTTTTTTCTTCATCTTTATTAGAATTTAATTGCTTTACAATGTTGTGTTAGTTTCTGCTGTACAACAAAGTGAATCAGCTATATGTATACATATACACCCATATCCCCTCCTTCTTAAGCCTCCCTCCCTCCCACCCTCCCCATCCCACCCTCTAGGTCATCACAAAGCATCAAAATGGTCTCTCTGTGCTATGCAGGAGCTTCCCACTAGCCATCTATTTTACATTTGGTAGTGTATATATGTCAGTGTTCTCTCTCACTTCGTCCCAGCTTCCCTTTCCTTGCCCTATATTCTCAAGTCCGTTCTCTATGTCTGTGTCTTTATTCCTGCCCTGCCACTAGGTTCATCAGTACTGTTTTTTTTAGACTCCATATACATGCATTAGCATACACTATTTGTTTTTCTCTTTCTGACTTACTTCACTCTGTATGACAGACTTTAGGTCCATACACCTCATTACAAAGAACTCAATTTCTTTCCATTTTATTCCATTGTATATATGTGCCACATCTTCTTTATCCATTTATCTGTCAATGGACACTTAGGTCGCTTCCATGTCCTGGCTATTGTAAATAGTCCTGCAGTGAACAGTGTGGTACATTACTCTTTTCGAATTATGGTTTTCTCAGGGTATATGTCCAGTAGTGGGATTGCTGGGTTGTATGGTAGTTCTATTTTTAGTTTTTTTTAGGAACCTCCATTCTGTTCTCCATAGTGGTTGTATCCATTTACATTCTGACCAAAAGTACAAGAGGGTTCCCTTTTCTCCACACTCTCTCCAGTATTTATTGTTCTAGATTTTTTTAATGATGGCCATTCTGACTGGTGTGAGGTGATACCTCATTGTGGTTTTGATTTGCATTCTCTAATGATTAGTGATGTTGAGCATCTTTACATGTGTTTGTTGGCCATCTGTATGTCTTCCTTCGAAAAATGTCTATTTAGGTCTCCCACCCATTTTTGGATTGGGCTGGGTTTTTTTGACATTGAGCTGCATGAGCTGCTTCTATATTTTGGAGATTAATCCTTTGTTACTTGCTTCGTTTGCAAATATTTTCTCCCATTCTGAGGGTTATCTTTTTGTCTGATTTATGGTTTGCTTTACTATGCAAGAGATTTTAAGTTTCATTAGGTCCCATTTGTTTATTGTTGTTTTTATTTTCATTTCTCTAGGAGGTGAGTCAAAAAGGATCTTGCTGTGATTTATGTCAAAGACTGTTCTTCCTATGTTTTCCTCTAAGAGTTTTATAGTGTCTGGCCTTACAATTAGGTCTTTAATCCATTCTGAGTTTATTTTTGTGTTTGGTGTTAAGGTGTGTTCTAATTTCATTCTTTAACATGTATCTATCCATGTTTCCCAACACCACTTATTGAAGAGGCTGTTTTTCCTCCATTGTATATTCTTGCCTCCTCTGTCAAAGATAAGGTGACCATATGTGTGTGGGTTTATCTCTGTCCTTTCTATCCTGTTCCATTTGTGTATATTTCTGTTTTTGTGCCAGTAAAATACTGTCTTGGTTACTGTAGCTTTGTAGTGTAGTCTGAAGTCCAGGAGCCTGATTCCTCCAGCTCCGTTTTTCTTTCTCAAGATTGCTTTGACTATTTAGGGTTCTTTGGGTTTCCATGCAAATTGTGAAATTTTTTGTTCTAGTTCTGTGAAAAATGCCATTGGTAATTTGATAGGGATTGCATTTAATCTGTAGATTGCTTTGGGTAGTGTAATCATTTTTGCAATGTTGATTCTTCCAATCCAAGAAAATGGTATGTCTCCACTTGTTTGTATTGCTTTTATTTCTTTCATCAGTGTCTTATAGTTTTCTGCATAGAGGCCTTTCACCTCCTTAGATAGGTTTATTCCTAAGAATTTTACTCTTTTTGTTTCAACATTAAATGGGAGTGTTTCCTTAATTTCACTTTCAGATTTTTGTTGTTAGAGTATAAGAATGTCAGAGATTTTGTATCCTGCTATTCTACCAAATTCACTGATTAGCTCTAGTTGTTTTCTGTTGGCAACTTTAGGAATTTCTCTGTATAGTATCATGTCATCTGCAAACAGTGACAGTTTTACTTCTTTTCCAATTTCACTTCCTTTTATTTCTTTTTCTTCTTTGATTGCTGTGGCTAAAACTTCCAAAACTATGTTGAATAACAGTGGTGACAGTGGGCAACCTTGTCTTGTTCCTGATCTTAGAGGAAATGGTTTCAGTTTTTAACCATTGAGAATGATGTTGGCTCTGGGTTTGTCATATATGGCCTTTATTATGTTGATATAGGTTCCCTGTATGTGCACTTTCTGGAGAGTTTTTATCATAAATCAGTGTTCAATTTTGTCAAAAGCTTTTTCTACATCTATTGAGATGATCATATGCTTTTCATTCTTCAACTTGTCAATCCGGTGTATCACATTGACTGATATGTGTATACTGAAGAATCCTTGCATTCCTGGGATAAACTATACTTGATCGTGGGGCATGATATTTTTAATGTGCTGTTGGATTCTGTTTGCTAGTATTTTGTTGAGGATTTTTGCATCTATGTTCATCAGTGATAATGGCTTGTAATTTTCTTTTTTTGTGGTACCTTTGTCTGGTTTTGGTATCAGGGTGATGGTGGTCTCGTAGAATGAGTGGGAGTGTTCCTCCCTCTGATATACTTCGGAAGAGTTTGAGAAGAATGGGTGTTAACTCTTCTCTAAATATTTGATAGAATTCTCCTGTGAAGGCATATGATCCTGGGCTTTTGTTTTTTGGAAGATTTTTAATCACAGTTTCAATTTCAGTGCTTGTGATTGGTCTGTTTATATTTTCTATTTCTTCATGGTTCAGTCCTGGAAGGTTGTGCATTTCTAAGAATTTTTCCATTTCTTCCAGGTTGCTCATTTATTGTCATATAGTTTCTTGTAGTAGTCTCTCATGATTCTTTGTATTTCTGCAGTGTCAGTTATTACTTCTCCTTTTTCCTTTCTAATTCTCTTGAGTTGAGTCTTTTCCCTTTTTTTCCTGATGAGTCTGGTTAATGGTTTATCATTTTTGTTTATCTCCTCAAAGAACCAGATTTTAGTTTTATTGATCTTTTCTATTGTTTCATTCATTTCTTTTTCATTTATTTCTTATCCTATCTTTATGATTTTCTTCCTTCTGTTAACTTTGGGGTTTTTTTGTTCTTCTTTCTCTAATTGCTTTAGGTATAAGGTTAGGTTGTTTATTTGAGATTTTTATTGTTTCTTGAGGTAGGATTGTATTGCTATAAACTTCCCTATTAGAACTGCTTTTGCTGCATCCCATAGGTTTTGGGCTGTCATGTTTTCATTGTCATTTGTTTCTAGGTATTTTTTGATTTCCTCTTTGATTTCTTCAGTGACCTCTTGGTTGTTTAGTAGCATATTGTTTAGCCTCCATGTGTTTGTATTTTTTACAGATTTTTTTTCCTGTATTTGATATCTAGTCTCACAGTGTGGTCAGAAAAGATGCTTGATATGATTTCAATTTTCTTAAATTTACTGAGGCTTGATTTGTGACCTAAGACGTGATCTATCCTGGAGAATGTTTCATGTGCACTTGAGAAGATAGAGTATTCTGCTGTTTTTGGATGGAATGTCCTATAAATATCAATTAAGTCAATTTGGTGTAATGTGTCATTTAAAGCTTGTGTTTCCTTATTTATTTTCATTTTGGTTGATCTGTCCATTAGTGAAATTGGGGGGTTAAAGTCCCTTACTATTATTGTGTTATTGTCGATATCTCATTTTATGGCTGTTAGCATTTACCTTATGTATTGAGGTGCTCCTTTGTTGGGTGCATAAGCATTTACAATTGTTATATCTTCTTCTTGGGTTGATCCCTTGATCATTATGGAGTGTCCTTCCTTGTCTTTTGTATTAGTCTTTATTTTGAAGTTGTTTTTGTCTGATATGAGTATTGCTACTCCAGCTTTCTTTTCATTTTCATTTGCATGGAATATATTTTTCCATCCCCTCACTTTCAGTCTGTATGTGACCCTAGGTCTGAAGTGGGTCTTTTGTAGACAGCATATAAACAGGTCTTGTTTTTGTGTCCATTTAGCCAGTCTGTGTCCTTTGGTTGGGACATTTAGTCCATTTTTATTTAAGGTAATTATTGATATGTATGTTCCTGTTACCATTTTCTTAATTGTTTTGGGTTCATTTTTGTAGGTCTTTTCCTTCTCTTGTGTTTCTGCCTAGAGAAGTTCCTTTAGCATTTGTTATAAAGCTGCTTTGGTGGTGCTGAATCATTTTTACTTTTGCTTGTCTGTAAAGCTTTTGATTTCTCCATCAAATCTGAATGTGATCCTTGCTGGTAGAGTAAACTTGGTTGTAGGTTTTTCCCTTTCATCACTTTAAATATATCTTGCCACTCTCTTCTGGCCTGTAGAGCTTCTGCTGAAAGATCAGCTGTTAACCTTATGGGGATTCCCTTGTATGTTATTTGTTGCTTTTCCCTTGCTGCTTTTAATATTTTTTCTTTATGTTTAGCTTTTGTTAGTTTGATTAATATGTGTCTCGCCGTGTTTCTTCTTGGATTTATCCTGTATGGGACTCTGTGCTTCCTGGACTCAATTGACTATTTCCTTTCCCATGTTGGGGAAGTTTTCAACTATAATCTCTTCAAATATTTTTTCAGACCCTTTTGTTTTTTCTTCTTCTTCTGGGGCTCCTATAATTCAAAAGTTGGTGCACTTAATATTATCCCAGATGTCTCTGAGATTGTCCTCCATTTTTTTTCTTTATTCTGCTCTGTGGTGGTGATTTCCACTATTCTATCTTCCAGCTCACTTATGTGTTTTTCTGCCTCAGTTTTTCTGCTATTAATTCCTTCTAGAGTATTTTTAATTTCAGTTATTGTGCTTTTTATTACTGTTTGTTTGCTCTTTATTTCTTCTAGGTCCTTGTTAAAAATTTCTGGTATTTTCTCTATCTTGTTTCTAAGATCTTGAATCATCTTTACTATCACTATTTTGAATTCATTTTCAAGTAGCTTGTCTATTTCCTCTTTATTTATTTGTTCTTGTGGGGTTTTTGTCTTGCTCCTTTGCCTGCAAGATATTTCTACCTCTTTTCATTTTGTCTAATTTACAGTATTTGTGTTCCTTTTGCTTCTGTTTTCTGCCCCTGTTGGTGAAGTCAGTCCAGTGGTTTGTATAGGCTTCCTGATGTGATGGACTGGTGCCTGCGTTTTGGTGGGTGGAGCTGAGTCTTTTCCCTCTGATGAGCAGGACCATGTCAAATGGTGTGTTCTGGGGTGTCTGTGAGTTTAGTATGACCTTAGTTAGACTGTGTGCTGATGGGTGGGTTTGTGTTCCTCTCTTGTTTGTTGTTTGGTGAGGGGTGTCCAGCTCTGGAAGCTGCTGGAAGTTGGGTGGAGCCGGGTCTTGGATTCAGATAGAGGTCTCTGTGAGAGCTCTCAGAGATTAATCTTCCCTGTGGTTGGGAATTCTTTAGTGGTCCAGCATCCTGGACTTTGTGTTCCCACCCCAGAGCCTCATGCCTAACTTCTGGTCGAGGAACTAAAACCCTGCAATAAAGGGGATTAAAAAAAAGAATGAATGAATGAATGAATGAAAAGAATAAGAAAACCTCAGACAAATGGTAAAAAGTAAAATCAAGCAAACAAAAATAGAAACAAGGAAACACACACACACACACACACAAAAGAAACAAAAACAGAACCAAATAAATAAAAAAGAAAGTATAACCCAAGGATGAAATCAAACAATTAAAAAGAAAACTGACAGGGCTTCCCTGGTGGTACAGTGGTTGAGAGTCCACCTGCCATTGCAGGGGACATAGGTTTGTGCCCCGATCCGGGAAGATCCCACATGCCATGGAGCGGCTGGTTCCGTGAGCCATGGCTGTTGAGCCTGCATGTCTGGAGCCTGTGCTCCACAATGGGAGAGGTCACAGCAGTGAGAGGCCCACATACTGCAAAGAAAAAAAAAATAAAGAAAACTGACAAAAACACAATACTAAAAAAAAAAAAAACCCAAAACAGTGTCAACTGAAGAAGGAAGCAAAGAAACAAAACCCAAAAAAAATGGTAAGAAGAAAAAAGAGAAAGGGGAAAGAAGACAGAACAACAGAAAAGCAACATAAAAATAGAAACATAGAAATAAATAGAAAATACATTAAAGAAAAAAAAAAAAAAGACAAACAAAACCCCAGAGAAAGGTAAAAACAGAATCAAACAAACAAAAACACAATCAAGGAAACACACACACATGCAAAAGAAACAAAAGCAGAACCAAATAAATCAAAAACAAGAGAACAACCAGACAAACAGAAGAACTCAAAAGCAAAATCAAACAATTAGGATCAAAAGTAACAAAAACACAAACTTAAAATCAAAACCAAAGCAGTGTGCCAACTAAAGCATAAAGCAAGGAAACAGATAAAACCTAGAAAAATGATTTTAAAAATAATAAAATAAAACAAAAAGGGGAAAAACACAGGACAGCAGAAAAGTAAAGTAGAAATGGAAATATAAAAAATAAAAAATATATTAAAGAAGAAGAAAAAATAAGGGAAAAGAACACAGAACAGAAAAGCAAAGTAAAAATAGAAGTATATATATAAAAAAATATGTTATAGAACACAAAGACCCAAAAGACTAAATTAAAAAAAAATTACTGAAACAAAACCCAACAAACAGACAATAAACGAAAGGGAAAAAAACAAACAAAAAAGGCGAGAACCAACAATAGAATGAATCAAAACATAAAATTAATAATAATAATTATGTTTCCCTGGGATCTCAGCTGAAAGTGTCCTTGCACATGCCGTGAGCCACAGCCCACATCCACCTCCCTGGGCTGGTTTCTGGACCTTCTGTGTGCCTTGTGGGGGTGACTCAGACTCTGATCTGGCCCAATTGATGCATGTGCTGCCCCCAAAGTCCACAGCTGTCAGAGCTAGAACATTTTCATTTGTGGGAACACTCATTGTCTACTAAGATATTCCATATATGCAGGCCCTACCTAGCTGATTGCAGTGATTTAATCTGCAGCTTGTGCTGCCAACAGAAAGGTTTTTAATCTTCTTCCTTAGTTGCCCCATCCCTGGGATTCAGCTTTGGTTTTATCCCCACCTCTGCTTGTGGTCTTCTCACAGGAGTCTGGTCCTGAGGATGCCTTGTAGCTTATGGGTCTGCCCCAGTGAGGACCAGGTGCTGAGGTCGTATGACTACTTGAACAGTGGGAGCCCCAGCAGTGCCAAATGCTCAGGGATCTGGTGGCCATGGATGCAAGAGATATGGCCCTAGAAAGGGTCTTTTCTGGCACCCAGTGTAAGGCGCATGAGGGCTGGCCCTCATCAGGTTTTTTCTGACACCCATCAGCAGGCTTGTGAGGGCCAGCCCTGAGAGGGCTTCTTTAATTGTCTGTCAGCAGGCACTGGTGTGTGGGGAGAGAGAGACCACAATAGTGGCTCCTTCCCTTGTGTGTGACTCAGCAGTAGCACCTGCTTCCATGGCAGACATGGAAGTCTTCCTCTGTAGGCATTCCCTGCTGCAGATTTCCTCCCTCCCATCCCCTCAGTCCGTGTCCCCACAACCAACAGCAGTTTTCGCTCCTGGCCTATTCTCCAATCCCCACACTCCAGCTCCCAGCCCCCTTGCATAACTGTGAACACACATCCCAATCCAGGGCACAGAAAGCCGCAGTACAGACCGTCTGTGTATTTCTCACTCCCATCTGCCACCGATTGGCTGCTTCACCCTCTTCTGACAGCCTCAAATGCTTCTCTTCTGTCCCATTCGATTTCCCCATCAGAGAGGGAGTTTCCCCGAATTTGAGAATCTCTCCTCTGCTTTAGCTCCCCTGCCCTGTCCTGTCCCGCTTCCTTTCCTCCTCCTTCTCCCTTCTTTTTTCCATCCTACCCATTTATGCAGGGATCTTTATAGTCCTTTCCAGTGTCCAAGGTCTTCAGCTTGTTTTCAGCTGGTCTTCTGTGAGAATTGTTGCATCTATAGATGTATTCCTGATGCATCCATGGAGAGAGATGAAACCCATGTCCTCATACTCCTCCACCATCTTGAATCCCCCAAGAAGTTAATCTTAAAACTGATAGAATAATTGAAGCTCTTTCAATCTTCATTGTCTCTTTCTGTAGACATAACTACGTGAAGAGCTTTATTGGTCTGAAAAGGTAGGCTGTGCCATAGTGGCAAATAAACCCTAAATGTTCATTTGCTTGGCATCACAGTTTATTTCTTGTCTATTTGACATCTAATTGACATCTAATGTGGGTTGGAGAGTCTGTTGTGTCTCAAGTTCCAGATGTCTTTTCTGTTCATGGACCACCTCAACATGCAGCCTCTGTGAAACAAGCATCCACGATGGGTCTCAGTGTCCCCCACCACCTGGTATTCACACCCTATTTAGTTCCTTTCCATATCATGCCAGAAGTGGTCTATAGCAGCATACAGTAGCATTTAGCAGAAGTGATAGTATGTCACTTTCAAAATTATATTATAAAAGATTACAGCTTCTGCCTTCAGTTCCCACTCTCTTGCTCTTGGATTTCTTGCTCTGGAGAAAGTAAGCTTCCTTCTTGAGAGCAACCCACATGGTGAGGAATTAAAATATCCAACATACCACCATAGAGGAAATGTAGCCTGCTAACAACCACATGTATGATCTTAGAAGCAAATCCTTTGGCCAGAAAGAGTCTTGAGATGATGTCAACAGCACCCTCCCCTGCCCCCACTAGCTTGACTTAATGACAGGCTCTGAGACAGAATTATCTAGTTAAGTTTCTTGGAGATTCCTGAGCCTTTAGAAGTGATGAGATAAATATTTGTTGTTTTAATTTTTTTCAATTTGGGGATAAGTCATTTTACAGCCTCTAACGTTTTCATGGCTGGAGAGGAGTGAACTGGGAAATATATACTGGCTTTTAACTACCTTTGCCAAAAAGCAACACATGTCTGTCATGCCCATAATCATTTGACCAAAATCAATCTCATTGTATCAACTTAACTACAAGTGGGGTTGGAAAGTATAAGGGAACACTGTCTCTGTCACAGGAATCAGACAATAGTTAAAAGTATTTTAAAAATCTCAGAACTAGGGAATTTAGAGGAATCAAGCATTTAATGGTATAAGACTAAGGTAATTTGATAGATATTTCCATTTCACATTTTGGATCTCTGCCAATAGAAGTAACTTATAATATTGGGAGAGTTTGTGCCAATTACTGGAATAAGAATCCAGGGTACAAAGATAATAGAAACCAAGGAACCTATACTTTACGTGAAGAGACAAACATAACAGATAATTTCAATATAATGTGTCAAGTACTCTGATAGATGAGTTACAGGATGTAGTGGAAGCATATAAGGACACTTAGTTCCATTGGGGGGATTAGAGAGAGATTCAGGAGAAGATGACTCCTAAACGGAGTTTTAATGCATGAATGCAAGTCACACAGGTGAGGAAAATAGAGCAAGGTGTTCTAGGCAGAGGAAACAACAAGAGCAAAATCAAAGAGGCGTGAAATAGCATAGGCCATGCAGAGAATGTTAAGCAATTGGGTAAGTGCAGAAGAGGACAGTCTAGGGATGGAGCTGGAGCATTAGATAGGGTCTCAGCTGGCTCTGATATTGCAGCTGAAAGGGAGCCCTTCTAAGACTTTAAGGAGAGTGCTGTCATTGGAAGACTCAGGAAGGTTTTCACACTGGAGTTTGTGCCCTGTTTGGGGCTCACTTAATCAAGTCTACTTTAATGAAAAAAAATTGATAAGAAAAGGCAATCAAAATTATTCTAGGAGGCTTTCCACGTGCTGAATGAGGGAGAAAAGGAGAAAGTGAGAAAATGAAAACAAAGAAATAAAGAAAAGAAGTGAAAGAAAGAAGATTAAAATATAGGAAAAAATTACTGTGTTTGCTTTGCTGAATATTTAAATTTGAGAATAAATTTCTTTTTTAAATATTTTTTCATATTTCTTTTCTGAAAGATGCACCTAGTCTCACGTGTCATAGCTCTATTAATATTTTTCAATATTCTATACAGTTTTTCACTAAAATTGTTTTTGTATTAACTTATTTTTGGGGTTTCAATGGGTCACTATGCTCCTAGTCATCCATCTCTTGAAACTAGATCACACTTTGGCCTCACACTAAAACCCAAAAGATGACAAATTTGAGATCTTATGGAAATTTTTTTCATATTTTTTTTCATATTTTCCAACTAAATCCCCAAATTTCTACTCCAGATTTCCTGCAAGCTTCTAAATATGCTCATTTGAAAATTTATCTTATATGACAGTTTTATCATTCCAATAATAATTAAAGGTATTACTTACATTGACCCCAGGTCAGCCTTTAGGGAATTACCATAAGCGTGTCTCTGCTAGTTGACATGGTAATGCATTAAAATTTCTAAAACTGTGGTTACTTTAAAAACTTTTGTTTGCTATTCCTAACTCACAAGGGGAATACAGCACTGATGGAAAATTGTAATATCCTTTTCTAGATTTTCAGTGAGTTTTTATTCCTACTCGGTGACACTAAGATGAATTTATAAAGCACATGGTTTACAACCATGTGGTTGAGTTTATTATTATAAAATCATAATTGGGGTCAGAAAACCACTGTCTATAGTAATTTATTTCATAAATTCAGAATAAATTTGATGAGTCATATACTTTGGTAGAGAACCATATTGCTTATAAATACCATTTTGAAGCCAACTTGTCTTTCTTAAAATGTGCATATTGTGTTAATCTTTCTGGGACAGAAGTAGAGAGATGTTGTTAAGTGCTTATGAAGCCATTTTGTCATTGGGTGAAACTGAGTCAACATTTCATTGTAACAAAAGAGCTAAAACTTAATCTCTCCAATTAGAATACTTAATACAAAAGTTCCCCAAGTTTAGAAAGCTGAAAAACAAATACATTAGCAGATCTCACCAGCTGGTGCAGGAAAAGAACTTCATAATTGTTGGGACATTTATGTGCTGGGGCTTGATTTATATTTCAGCCACAGGGAAGCCTAGAAAGCTTTGTTCTTTGAAATCATCAGAGATGGTGATGGTGACTCATAGATTCCTGAAAGTCAATAAGATTATCCTAGTTCATAAATTTATGTGTTTTTCTTCCCCAGGCATATTGAACATTGCAATTGGTCACTGACAGGAAGCCAAACTATCTCAATGGAAAAGGGGAAAATAAGAATTTAAGAAGTTAAAAACACATAAATAAAAACATGTGCACACTCATGCACACACACACACATTTTGGAGATTGCATTACATGAATAATATGATTTTAATGCACACCAGATTTTCAAGCAGGATTAAGAAGCTACCTTCCAAACTTTAAAAATGCCAAAAAAAAAAAAAAAAAAAAAACACAACTGGATATAAGGCCTTGACTTTCCCAAAGTCAAGAGATATTTTCAACTATTCCTTGGGTGAATGAACTAGACTTTAGGAAAGCTAAAATGATAAATACACTAGAGATAAGGATGTCCTTGAATTAACATTCATGTAAGAAGCAGCACCCCTTAGGTGATTGATCTTTGTAGCAAAATCTATATTTTTGAACAGACTGAATATATTCCTGCTTTAGCATCTTCACACTCTCTAATCCCCTCTGGCCCTCTCCTGGCTGGTTCCTGCTCAGCTCACATTGTCACACATTCAGAAACAGTCTCTGAGGAGGCCAGTCTGAATCTCTACCCCCTATGTTAGCAGCCCATTTTGTTTCTGTCATAGAACTTATTACTATTAGAAATGATATTGTTGGTTTGTTTTTTTAATTTTACTGCTGTCTCCTTTAAGTAACATATAAGTTCCAAGACAGTAGTTCCTTTATTTATTTATTTTTGTTGTTTTTGCAGGTGCATCCTCAGCTTCTAGAACAGTGCCGGGCATACAGCAATGTTTTGCTACTAAATGAATTAAAGTGTTAGATTTCCACCAGGAGGAATACTTTAGATATAAGCACATTTTTAAAATTAGGCATTGCAGGCTTTAAATTTCTTCTATATAAAATCTTAAAATAAAACCTCAATAATTTGAATCTTGTTTGTGATAACTTTTTTCAATATCTTAAACAACACACACATTAAAATAAATATATAGTCACTAAAGTAATGATTATGGGAGACCATTTGTAAAATCTCTCCTCAGCACTGTAATCCCCTTGACTTTACCAGGAAACTATTTTGCTCTTCGCCTGAAGAGCAAATGAGATTTACAAACTGTGGCAGCTATTTTTTTTTTCTTCAAGGAAGTTACATAAATATGCTTCCAAATAACATGCTATATTCCTGAAATTACTGAGGAGAACATATAATGTATAAAACTCTTACTTAAGCCTTCTTTGTTTCAAAGTGATTCTTAGTTGTTTTCTATGTTTTTATAGATGTCTAAGGAAATATTTGACCATTTGTGTCCCAGATGGGATAAGAGAGCTGAGACTGAATTTTATCACGACTCCATACTTTCTGCAAAAATAAAAGGGCCAAACATATCCTCACATGAGCCCAGGATGATTCAGGAATGCCCACAGAGTCTCAGCTTTAGGAATCCTTTGTCATTTTCCCCCACTGCCAGTGACAAAATACTGTGCAGACAATTGAAAAAAATATATCATATTTTCAGGCGGAGCCCAAGAACAATGTTGGTAATAATTGGAGAGTTCTAGACACTTCTTTAATGGGGAATAAGAGAAAGAATAAACCTATTGACTAACTCTGGTCCTCAATTTCCTGAAATATCAATCAAATTATAAATTTTTGAAAAATCAAAGTAGAGTCTTGCTCAGAGATGGGAGGCATTACTAATTCTAGCAGACATGTAACCAGTTAAAACAATATTATCAATATTTCTCATTATTGTGAATCAACTGAATTACAGTAGAATTTACATGTTAGGCTTTTGGGAGTTGTTATATTGCCGTAATTACCTAATGCCTCAACAGCAGTATTTGTCATCCGCCGTCTAAGTACCTCCTATAACAACCTGTGTGATAGGGCTATTATTCACTCCTTTTCCCAGGTAGTGGAATTTAGTATTAGAGAGCTGTTATTGTGTTAGGGGTTTGAATAGATTTACATGTTATCACTTGACCTCTCCATTCCTGAACTGTAAGTAAATATAATGCTCTGTTCTCCATTTCCATTCTTCCTTTGCTAGTTTATCCATGCTAGTGTGCATAGCAAGTTTTAAAAAATGTGTGTAATTTAAGAAAAACACAAATTCTCATGCACTTTTTTTTTTTTTTGGTAAACTCAACTGAAATGGACTTGAGTTTCAATGACTAATCTCTAAAACTCATCATAGGTACCTGGCCACAGAGATCAGAAGGGCGACAGCAAGAGTCAAGATTTTCTCTGGGTGTGGATTTTCTCTTCTGGTAAATAGGAGTTTATAAGACTTCTCTGAATGCTGGGTCACCATCAGCAACAGTGACAGTATATGTAGAAATTTGAAGTCATGGAAATATATTTTTATCATCCAAATGGAGGTAAAGGCAACATAGAGAAGCAGAGGGCTCCGTCCAACTATAGCAGAAAAAGGCACACAAAAAAATAAAGCAGCCTGAACCAACACACTGGTTTTCTAGGGCTTATCTAATTTGGAGCTATTTCCTTTTCTTATTTCGTTCAGCAAATATTTATTGAGCACCCACAACGAGTAATCTGTTCTATTACATTCTGTGGAGGAAATACAGAGTGAAGGGGGCATAGTCCTTACCTACAAGGAATTTCTAATCTTGGGAAAGAGACTGACATGTCAACAATAGTCTATAGCATGAACGTTATTGGAGAGGTGTATGCTAAGTATTAGAACATAGAAACATAAAAGTTGGTTTTGATTTGGGGAAGGAAGTACTCTTTCCCTGAAGACATAGCATTTGCGGTTTTGTTGACATGTGAGTATAATTTTGAAAAGTTCCAAAGGATGAAAAGAAATTACACCCAAGTTGATGAAGTAGTACATTTATGATTGCTCTCAGATACACATAGCTATGCTGAAAATACCATTCAGGAAGCTCCAGTAAGACATAGGCTTTTGTGAACACTTTTTTTGAAATTTCAAGGAATAGAGACCTCAAGTAATCTTTTTTGATGCTTTACATTGCTTTCATGGTCTACTTTTTTTGTGGGTATTTGCCAAGTCTCACCTGTATTTTTATATCATGGTGGATTGGATTTTAAAAGTTTGAAATCCCTGGAGTTATCTTAAAATGAATTCTGATGGATCAGAGCCTCCCAGAGGAAGATAAATCTGGGGCAATGGTGAGAATGGGTTGAAGTTATGAGACCAGACACTGGGAACCCTGTTGAGACTCTTCAGAAAAGTGATTATGAGGGTAAAAACAGGGCAGTGGAATCGAATATGAAAAAAAAAAAGAGATATTATGGGAATAGAAATTGACAACTCATCAGATGTGGGAAATGGATAAGAACAGAAAAGAATCTTCTGATTAATAGAAGTTTTTGGCCAAAGAAAGTACAATGATTGTGTTATTTGAATTTTCTTAAGATGGACAGACCATATAGAAAGATAATCAAGCATTGTGAGTAGAGGGGTCATGATGAATTCTGCCAAGTCAAGTTGAGTTTGCATTGTTAGAGAAATATACGTATGAATCTATCCAGTAGGAAGTAGGGCTGGCTCTCTCACATGTCACTCACAATTAGTTCGCTACTCTGAGAGATTTTTTTCTTTGTGACTGTGCAAGCAATGTATACAGTTTATGTGAAAATTACTTAGACTTCTGGAATAATTTAAAGTTTATAAAGGAATGTAAATTTCTTAATGGGTATATCAAATGGAGAGACCTTTTATGCAACACTGAATAAATCCATTGGTTCAAAAATATTTATTGTGTGCCTATAGCAGCAAACAAAATAGACAAGACTTGTTCTTTTAGGAAGTTTATATTCTAATGGTGATATTGAGGATATATTTTGACAATAGAACCAAGATGATTTATTTATGGATTGTATATGGGTGTGAGAAAAAGAAAGGAGTCAACATTTTCATGCCAGGTAGAAGGGTGGTGGTGCCATTTATTGAGATACAGGATCCTGGACGAGGTGCAGGTTAGTTAGACATAGGGAAGGAGAGAGAATCAAAAGTTTGATGTCAGTCTAAATGTGAGATAGTATCGGTAGGTGTACTGTGAACATATGAACATGCAGTCAAGAGTTTAAGCAAAAAGTCAAGCCAAGTGAAATAAACCTGAGTTCTATAACCAATATCATCTTTTATGTCCATGTCATTTAACATATTCCCCACAGATATGAGAGACTGTAGGAGAAAATTCATAGTGAATAAAAAAATTATTTTTTACAGATTATTTTACTCTTGGATTTTTATGTATGAAAACATCACAGCTATATTTCCTTAAATCTTGAAAAAGATCACCTTGAACTGTGTGTTAGAAACAAAAATGAAAACAAAAAGCTGGGGGACATGGTAAAAATTTTGATTTCAGTGCGCATGCATGACTTACTGAGTCAGAATTTCAGTGGTGTTGTCTCTAGAATCTACATTTTAAATAGGGCCCCACTACACTGAATATGAGAATTCCTGCCGCAGGAAAAGTAAAGCTGAGCCACTTATGATTTGAGACCTCCTATTTTTAGAGACCAACATGAAAACCTGATGCTTTTACATTTAACACAAATTCAATTGAGTCAGTAAAGAGCTATCAGAGGAGAGAAAATTAAAAGACCTGCTTTCAAATGGGATTAAGCAGGAAAACAAGAAAATGCAGCAAAAAGACCAAGAGGAGGAGTTAAAGGAGAAAAAGGAAGGGTTAAATGTGTGGAAGCCCCAAGATTTCTCTCAGCAATAACGTTGAAGTAGTACTGCGTTATAACATTTTAAGCCAAGCTGTCGGTGTGCACTGTGCCTGTTTATTATTGTTGTAACCAATATATATTCATTGTTATACAACATTACCAGAAAAGGACATTTCAGAAGTCTGGCATGATAAGCAGAATTCACTGCATTTAGAATTAGTGCTGCAAAGACAGAAAAAATTTAGACAAAAATAGAATTAATAGTGGAAAAGCTTTTTCTATATTTTCTAATTTATGATTTTCTATCTGAAGTCATTGTTTCAGGATTAAAACAAAATTTACTTCCTTTTACTGTGTATTCCTTAAACCATTAAACAAATGTGGTTAATCAATGATGTCATGGAGAGAATTGGATGGCTGCTATGAAAATAAAAGGTGTTTGACCACACAAAAGCATGTGAAGGTCAGCCTCTGATTTAGATATTGTGGTGCTGATTTATTAAATTTTAAATGTCAAGAGTTATTGGTCACAGGATACTAAGGTTATGTGACATTCTAAAAACATAAAAACTTTTCAGCAATAATATTGAAGGTATGGAAACACTGAAAAGATATGGATTAAAACAAGGAATAAAAACTGTCCTCCAAGGACTTGTCCACACTAAGATTTTAGAAATGCAAATTTTCACTGAAATACCTTTAATCCTCTATATGGAAACAAGGAGGAAGTAATAAGACACTAGCAAGCTCTATCTAATCACTGCAGATAGATGGTTACCCACTCTTTTCTTCAATATACTGGAGTTTGCAAATATTCTACCTCCAAAGAGTAGGTGTTACAAAAACACTGCAAAAGATTTATGAGACATGAGATATATTTGGTTACAGCAGGTTAGAGAAAAGACATTTTTATTTTGGACTACAGTAATTCAGATTTGGAATATGTAAGTCTAAATCTTTTCCTGTACATTATATACATGTTGTATATATACACAAAAAAAACTGTGTTGACTCACATGTATTTTAAGAAGTTATTAGTGGCATTAGTTGTAGATAATTTGAGTCTTCTTTATATTCAGTTCAATCAACTCAAATTTAAAGCATCCATTTTCATTTCAAGAAAAATATTTAGAATCAATCTTGTCTTTTATTAAGCCATTATCTTTAACTTTCCTGCAACTGGATCTTGCAAGTTATTATTTTGTGTTTACTTAGAATATTTATATGTAAGATAAGTATTGATTGATAAAACTTTTAAAACTCAGTTGTTATTAAATCTGACTGTCTTCCTCTTTTGCAGGAATCTCAATCTCTAACTACTCTCTGTACCCTGAATATAAACAGGGACAGGATATATGCTGTAGTTCTTATGTTTATTTTTCTATTCAACATTTTAGTTAAGTGCTTAGAGTTCTACTTTTAGCATCGTGTCATTATAAGAAAACATGATCTGTGCTCAGTTAAGGAGTGAAGAAACGTTACTGAAGGTTTCCGGATGATGATTGCAAGGTGGTAGGGACTGATTCCTTTGGAAGTTCATGGAGTACCATTTTCTTGAGAGAGAAGGTCAGAATTTTGCAGCCTGGATCCTGATGTTCTCCAGAGATCTAGTCTGTGTGGTAAGCTATTGTTGAATGGGTATGAATTAAATGAGTAATGGGAGAACATTCGTTCATTCATTCATTAAATGATTATTGAGCATATATTTATTGGCAGGCATTCTTCTTGACATTAGAAAACCAAAGATGAAAAAATATATCATCATTGTCCTCAAGGAGTTACTAGTCTCCCAGGAAGAGCAGAAGTGCAATGTATGGAAGAAAAAGGCCATGTGGTGTCTACTATTAAAGAGATATGAACAGTGTACTGAATATAAAATATGTGTACAAAATTAGCTTCATGGAAACATAAACACAGGAGGTTGGTGTCTCTGGCAGTGAATAACAAAAAAGACAAACGATGAAGCAAAAACTGCTATAGAGGCAGGGAGGGTGAAAACAAACTAAATTTTTGCTAACTTCAGGTTTCTGTATCCTCAGAATTACAAAAAAGTCTTGCTCCTTAAGAAACTGTGTTCTCTTCTACTCCAAGTAGCACACCTTAGGATTTTTCACCTCTCTGGCAAACCACAGTTTACAGAGGAATTCCCATTGCCCCCAACCCATCCTCCTGCTTACCTATGATACTTGGTCAAACTATCATTACCTCCAAATTTCTCATCCAATATAATAGTTTGGTTGTTTTATTATTACTTTCTTTTAAAGTGATCTTTAAAAGTAAATCCTTCAACGTTAGCATCACTAATTTTATCAATGTCAGGCTCCAGTACTACAGAGTTAATTCCCTTAATGGGTAAGTTAATGCCATTGGCCTTCTGACCTCTGAGTGTCCTTTCCTCCTCTGTTCCTGCCTTAAGACTTGTTCTCAATTTGTTAACACTTCAGCAATGGGACATAAATGGGCAAAAAATCTCAAGCTGGTTATCTGCCTCCGTAGAACCAAACTTTTAATTTTTTTCATAACAGATTTAAAAAGAGTGCCCTAAGTAAGTTTTTGTTTCATTTGTCTAAATCCTCTTTATTTTCCATGGTCCTAGATAGTTGAGTTAAAAGGACAGTATCTCCTACATTTGTATCATTAACTTAACATTATTAGGAACAGGAGTAGAATCTTACAAGTCTTAGAATGGAAGTTTCTATAGCTAGCTTAAGTGTTTGGGTTTTACTTATTTGCAATAGCTTTAGCATGCATATGGTATTATTGGAAACATCATTTATTTGCAATTCATTGTTTTGAAATTCTAATAGGAGAAAATATTTTATGTTGCTGAGTAATTAAGTGACCTTCCTTCAAAAGGGACTAAAGCTTTATTATTGAACAACAATAGCAAAAGAAGTAAAATTGATTTTAAACATATGCTTTTATATTATAACCTGTTTTGTCAGCTGGAAACCCTGATCATTTAGTGGAATTTTGAAAATGATTTGATACATAATTAAATATGGGCATTCCTTTTCAAATTTCAAATCAGAAAAATATATCTGTTGGTAACTATCCTCTAATTATGTGTTATTCCTACTTCACTATGAATACTATAGGGCTTAAAATATTAATATTAAAGTATAATTTTATAATAAACACAATGAACAAAGTCATAGAAAGAGACGAGATTTACTTTGGGAGATTCTGTTCTGTTCTGTTCAGCTTCCCAATATTCCATTTCTGTAAGTTTGGTATTTAATTGTGTATCTTTGTCACCAAGCAGGCTGGAAGTATGACTATTGGGACCCAAAACAATGAGATATTAATGACAGTTCTTTATCACGAATCTGGTGTTTTTTTAATAAAAGAGATTTTGGCCTCTTGGATCTCTGTAAAACAAAAAAATATGGCTTTTAATGAAAATATAATCATATGGGAAGATAAAATTAGAAAAAATAAACATGGAGTGATTCATATAAAATATTTAAAAATCTAATAATGCAGACACAGACACATTGTTACCTCTAGTCATATTTTCCAACAAATTTTTACTAAAAGCAGTGTGGAAATGATATTTATGAAGTTATTAACTTTCAGAATAAAGGGAAGGAAGAGAAGAATGAGTGGAGAAGATACCCAATGACAATATAGAACAGAGATAGTAATTGAAGATAAAATGAAATATCAATAGAATATTGACTTTTAAAAGACAGAAACATTACAATATGAGACACCTCAGGAAGGGAAACATCACACACACAAAAAAAACCCAAAATAATACAGTGAAAGGAAAAGCATACCAAAATTACTTGAAGACTGAATTAAAACTTTGGAAATGTATTTAGGTGATGGTATCATGAGGCAAGTGCTGTATCAAGTTGTTCTAGGTACCCACAGAAGATAAAGCTAGAGGAAATGACTTAAATTTAAGTCAGAGAGGGTCTTCCCTGGTGGTCCAGTGGTTAAGACTCTGCACTTCCAATTCAGGGAATGCCAATTCGATCCCTGGTCACGGAACTAAGATCCCACATGCCACGTGGTGCAGCCAAAACAAACAAACAAACAAACAAAATAGAAGCCACTCACCAGAAGATATTCACAATGTATATGCTGTCTATGATTGATATCAAGAATATAAATTATATATATATATATATATATATATATATATATATCACAACATTGTAAATCAACTATACTCCAAAATAAAATAAAAATTTTAAAAAATCAGAGAGAATTAGGGTAGCTGAAATAGGCATGGTAAAAATACAGAAGATAAAAACAAACAGGGCTTCCCTGGTGGTGCAGTGGTTGAGAGTCCTCCTGCCGTTGCAGGGGACATGGGTTCGTGCCCCAGTCCGGGAAGGTCCCACATGCCATGGAGCAGCTGGGCCCGTGAGCCATGGCCGCTGAGCCTGTGTGTCCGGAGCCTGTGCTCCGCAACGGGAGAGGCCACAACAGTGAGAGGCCCATGTACCGCAAAAAAATTAAAAAAAAAGAAAAGAAATTAAAAAAAAGAAAGAAACATAATCCTCTATATCTCAACAATGCGGAAAATGTCAAGAATTTAAAATTTCACTACAGCATAGAGATCTGTAATAGACAGCTGTTGCTTTTTGTCTCCCCAGAAGCAACATTTCTTCTTTCCATATCAGCAGTAGCTCTACCTTTAGGAAACATTCTTTCCCACTCCATGTAAATATAATGGGGAGAGGGAAGAAACTTCTAATCAAAGTATCCCTGCTCCGCAGGATCACAGACAGAAGGGCCACTCATTCCCCATTCCCTAACCACCATGCTCGGCAAAAGGATAAAAATTTGATCCAAATGGAAATAATCAGTTTTTCTGTTGAATTTTTACATATCACTTATGGGAGATAAATGAACTTTTTTAATCTAAGATTTTGCTACTAGGGATGATTAGACCTAGAGATGCCTAAGATCTCTCCTTGGCCACATAGAAGAAAATCACTTATAGAGCAGAATTAAACCAGCTTCTACAGATAGAGACCAAGAGATGGAAAGAACCCTAATGATATTTGTTGAACTCCATAGACCTAATTAGACCACTCCTTCTCAGGTACATTGACTTTATTTTGTTTACATTCATTAGATTTGTGTGGTTGGACTGCAAAATACTAATTAAAACAGGAAGTTTAAACCCCAACCCTCATCATGCAGGCAGTGAGAAGGAGAAAGGAGAGAGAAAATGAAAGTTAAAGGAAACAAAGGAGACAAAAGTGAGAAGTTCTGACTACCTTTATTTTCTGACATAGTTTACACTGGTCAGAGATTGGTCTTATCTAAGTTTATGCAGAGGATGAAGATGATACACAGGCATGTAGCCTGGGTTGTCCTCCAGGAAGCCCTGACTAAACAGGTCAAGGAGTATGCTGCTCCCTCAGGAACTTCAAATCTACCTTTACACCTAACCACACTGTAACATGACCAGTGCACCTGATCTTTCCTAGAACCCTAACCTCACACTAATGTCAACAATCCTACCTCTAAGCTAATCTAACAATAACTCCACAACTAACTCTGATTCTGACATGAAAACCAACTGTAAAACTAAACCCAAACCCAATTCTTATACCCGAACCTTAAAATTAAGCCCAGAACTATCTCTAACTTGAACCCTAACATTAACCCCGAACCTACCTCTACCTCTAATACTAACCCAATTCCTGCCTCTAACCTCAACCATGATTCCAAACCTGATCCATAATTATCTTAACACCCACTAGTGCTCTAAGCACCACTGCTTTGTTCCGCTATCTTCTGACTTTCCTCACTGCATTTTGATAATGAATCAGGAAAGAGTACTGTGGAATCAGGTTCTGATAACTATTACATTATCCAGGATTTTCTCTGCTGCAAGTGACACAAACCAGAAAACCAGCTAAAAAACAAGAAATACGTGTGTGTGTGTGTGTGTGTGTGTGTGTGTGTGTGTGTGTTTTATTGGGTGGGGAGTTATTGGCTCGAGGAACTGAAAAGTCCAGGATGCATTTCACAGATACCTGGATCCAGAGGTCCCAATGCTGCCATCAACATCTGTTCTGTTTCCAACTCCAGACTCTTCTCTCTTCTTCATTTGTTTTCAAATTTCCTGTGACACACTAGGATCAACTCCAGTGGAAAAGAGTCCTCCTCTTTTTCTGGTTGCTCAAGCCTAAATCCTAGGATTTATTTAAATTGAACATTGTTAACTTTGCTTGGATCAGACTGCCATCCAAAACTATCATAATTAAATTGACATGATGCTCTGATTGGCCAGCTCTAAATCTCATGCCTACTCCCAGGAACAGGACCAATGTCACTGGATGCACTTGTATGAAGAGCAGGAGCCTTGGGCAGGGGGGAGTTCTGCTAAAGAAAAATCAGGTTACTACCAACAGGAGAAAGATAAATGGATGCTGGATGACAAAAAGCACAAATGTCCACTAAAATTTTTGAGGAAGAATTCCTCTTGATTATCATCTAGCTCAAATGTCTAATTTTAGGAATGAGGATAGTGTAGGTTTGACTATTTTTTTAATGCAATGTATCACAAAATTAGGGATGGTCACCTTCTTGAAAACTTGGAGACTAATAAAGATGTTTAGAAAGGAAAGGATTGAATACTTTCAGGAATGAAAACAGTGGCCTTCTATCTTGGGTAATGTAAGTGCTTGCTGGGAAAAAATTGATTCATGACTCTGTTTTCTCTCTAATTCCTTAATATATTTTTTTAGTCTTTATCTCCTTCCTTCTTCTAATCTATCCACCTCAGTAAACATATTCAAATTCATGTACTAAAATGATTTTTCTAGTATTACATTTTATCTATCAAAAAAAGCAAATAAAAAATATAATTATCCATTTAAGGATAACAGTGTTCAATATCTCTTATGTAAACTTTAAAATAACTACATTTGTTTGATTTTGAAAAAAATTAACAAGAAGAGGTAATCTGAGGATAATTTAAAGCTAGGAAACAAAATATTCACTATAATCAATGATGACAGAAAAATATTATATTAAAATTCCAGGTTTCTCCCGTTTGTGTGAATGAAATGAAAAATTCATAAGGGAAGGATTTAGTCAGTCTGTCAGAAATCTAAATCCATCAAAACACTATTCACGGAATACTGTCAATGTGTTTGAGGCTTGAATGATTACATTTTAAAAATCTACATTTTGTGCTATGAATATGAATGTGTACAGGGGTACCTCGTTTTATTGCACTTTTCTTTATTAACTTCTCAGATATTGCATTTTTTGAAAAATTGAAAGTTTGTGACAACCCTGCATTGAGCAAGTCTATCAGCACCATTTTTCCAGCAGCACTTGTACAATTTGTATTCTGTGTCACATTTTGGTAATTCTCACAATATTTTAAACTTTTTTATTATTATTATATTTTATGGTGATCTGTGATCAGTGATCTTTAATGTTACTATTGTAATTATTTGGGGGTGCCAGGAACCACACACATGTAAGATGGTAAACATAATAAATGTGAGTGTTCTTACTGTTTACTGACAGGCCAATCCCCCATCTCTCTATATCTCCTTGGACCTCCCTATTCCCTGAGACACAAAAATATTGAAATTAGGCCACTTAATAACTTTACAATGTCCTCTGAGTGTTCAAGTGAAATGAAGAGATGCACGTCTCTCACTTTAAATCAAAAGCTAGAAATGATTTAGCTTAGTGAGGAAGGTGTGTTGAAAGCAGAAATAAGCCAAGAGTTAAGCCTCTTGTGCCAAACTGTTATCCAAGCTGTGAGTGCAAATGGAAAGCTCTTGAAGGAAATTCAAAGTGCTGCTCCAGTGAACCTAGGAATGATAAGAAAGTGAAACAACCTTTTTGCTGATATGGAGAAAGTTTTAGTGTCTGGATAGAAGATCAAACCAGCCACAACATTCCCCTTAACTCAAGGCCTAATCTAGAGCAAGACCTAACCCTCTTCAATTCTATGAAGGCTGAGAGAGGTGAGGAAGCTGCAGAAGAAGTTTGAAGCTAGCAGAGGATGGTTCATGAAGTTTAAGGAAAGAAGCTTCTCCATAATGTAAAAGTGCAAAGTGAAGCAACAAGTGCTGACGTAGAAGCTTCAGAAAGTTATCCAGAAGATCTAGTTAAGATAATGAAAGAAGGTGGCTATACTAAACAATAGCTTTTCAATGTAGATGAAACATCTATTGGAAAAAAGATGTCATCTAGGACTTTCATAGCTAAAGAGAAGTCAATGCCTGGCTTCAAATGATAGGCTGACTCTTCTTAGGGACTGATGCAAGTGGTCGCTTGAAGTTGAAGCCACTGCTCATTTAGTATTTGATAATTCTAGGACACTTAAGGATTATGCTAAATCTGCTCTGCCTGTGCTCTGTAAATGGAACTAAAAATCCGGGATGACATCACACCTGCTTATGACATGGTTTGCTGAATATTTTAAGCCCCTATTGAAACCTGCTGCTCAGAAAAAAAGATTCCTTTCAAAATATTACTGCTCCCTGAGAATGCACCTAGTCACTCAAGAGCTCTGGTGAAGATGTACACGGAGATTCATGTTGTTTTCCTGCCTGCTAACACAACATTCTTTCTGCAGCCCATGGATCAAGGAGTAATTTTGACTTTTAAGTCTTGTTTAAGAAACACATTTCATGAGGCTAGAGCTACCATACATAGATGATGATTCCTTTGGTGGACCTGGGCAAAGTAAATTGAAAACCTTCTGTAAAGAATTCACCATTCTAGGGGACTTCCGGGGAAGATGGCGGAAGAGTAAGACGTGGAGATCAGCTTCCTCCCCACAGATAAACCAGAAATATAGCTACATGTGGAACAACTCCTACAGAACACCTACTGAACGCTGGCAGAAGACCTCAGACCTCCCAAAAGGCAAGAAACTCCCCACGTACCTGGGAAGGGCAAAGCGGAGAGATTCCCGCACAGAGGATTGGTGCCGACCGGCAATAACCAGCCTGAGAGGCTTGTCTGCTCGCCCACCGGGGCGGGCGGCGCTGGAAGCTGAGGCTCGGGCTTCGATCAGAGCGCAGGGAAAGGACTGGGGCTGGCGGAGAGAACTCAGCCTGAAGGGGGCTAATGTGCCACAGCTAGCCGGGAGGGAGTCCAAGAAAACTCTGGAGCTGCCGAAGAGGCAAGAGACTATTTCTTCCCTCTTGGTTTCCTGGTGCGCGAGGAGAGGAGATTAAGAGCGCTGCTTAAAGGAGCCCCACAGACGGGCGCGAGCCGCGGCTGAAGGCACGGGGCCCAGAGACGGGCGTGGGACGCTGGGGCTGCTGCTGCCGCAGCCAGGGGGCCTGTGTGCGAGCGCAGGTCACTGTCCACGCCGCCCTTCCGGGAGGCTGTGCAGCCTGTCACTGCTGGGGTCCCGGGATCTAGAGGCAGCTTCTCTGGGCTTCCCTGGGAGAACGTACGACGCACCTTGGGCTGGTGCAACGTCACGCCGGGCTCTACCACTGCAGGCTCGCCGCGCACTCCGTGCCCCTCCCTACCCCCGGCCTGAGTGAGCCAGAGTCCCCGAAGCGGCTGCTCCTTTAACCCTGTCCTGTCTGAGCGAAGAACAGACGCCCTCCAGCGACCTACATGCAGAGGCGGGGCTAAATCCAAAGCTGAGACCCGGGAGCTGTGGGAACAAAGAAAAGAAAGGGAAATCTCTCCCAGCAGCCTCAGAAGCAGTGGATTAAAGCTCCACAATCAACTTGATGTACCCTGCATGTGTGGAATACATGAAGAGACAACAAATCATCCCAAATTAAGGAGCCAGGAGTCAGTGCTGTACCTCTGAGGTGGGAGAGCCAACTTCAGGACACTGGTCCACAAGAGACCTCCCAGCTCCACATAATATCAAACGGGGAAAATCTTCCAGAGATCTCCACCTCAACACCAGCACCCAGCTTCACTCAACGACCAGCAAGCTACAGTGCTGGACACCCTATGCCAAACAACTAGCAAGACAGGAACACAACGACACCCATTAGCAGAGAGGCTGCCTAAAATCATAAAAAGTAAGCAGACACCCCAAAATACACCACCAGACGTGGACCTGCCCACCAGAAAGACGAGATCCAGCCTCATCCACCAGAACACAGGCACTACTCCCTCCACCAGGAAGCTTACACTACCCACTAAACCAACCTTAGCCACTGGGGACAGACACCAAAAACAACGGGAACTACGAACCTGCAGCCTGCAAAAAGGAGACCCCAAACACAGTAACATAAGCAAAATGAGAAGACAGAAAAACACACAGCAGGAGAAGGAGCAAGATAAAAACCCACCAGACCTAACAAATGAAGAGGTAATAGGCAGTCTACCTGAAAAAGAATTCAGAATAATGATAGTAAAGATGATCCAAGATTCTATTTCCAAGATGCAAAATCTTGGAAATAGAATAGACAAAATACAAGAAACAGTTAACAGGGATGTAGAAGAACTAAAGATGAATCAAGTATCAATTAAAAACACAGTAAATGAAATGAAAAATACTCTAGATGGGATCAATAGCAGAATAACTGAGGCAGAAGAAGGGATAAGTGAGGTGGAAGATAAAATAGTGGAAATAACTGATGCAGAGCAAAATAAAGAAAAAAGAATGAAAAGAACAGAGGACAGTCTCAGAGACCTCTGGGACAACATTAAACACACTAACATTCGAATTATAGGGGTTCCAGAAGAAGAAGAGAAAAAGAAAGGGACTGAGAAAATATTTGAAGAGATTATAGTTGAAAACTTCCCTAATAAGGGAAAGGAAATAGTTAATCAAGTCCAGGAGGCACAGAGAGTCCCATACAGAATAAATCCAAGGAGAAATACGCCAAGACACATATTAATCAAACTGTCAAAAATTAAACACAAAGAAATCATATTAAAAGCAGCAAGGCAAAAACAACAAATAACACACAAGGGAATCCCCATCAGGATAACAGCTGATCTCTCAGCAGAAACTCTACAAGCCAGAAGGGAGTGGAAGGACATAATTAAAGTGATGAAGGAGAGAAACCTGCAACCAAGATTACTCTACCAAGCAAGGATCTCATTCAGATTTGATGGAGCAATTAAAACGTTTACAGACAAGCAAAAGCTGAGAGAGTTCAGCACCACCAAACCAGCTTTACAACAAATGCTAAAGGAACTTCTCTAGGCAAGAAACACAATGAAGGAAAAGACCTACAATAACGGACCCAAAACAATTAAGCAAATGGGAATAGGAACATACATATCAGTAATTACCTTAAATGTAAATGGACTAAATGCTCCCACCAAAAGACACAGATTAGCTGAATGGATGCAAAAACAAAACCCATATATATGCTGTCTACAAGAGACCCACCTCAGACCTAGAGACACATACGGAATGAAAGTAAGGGGATGGATAAAGATATTCCATGCAAATGGAAACCAAAAGAAAGCTGGAGTAGCAATTCTCATATCAGACAAAATAGACTTTAAAATAAAGACTATTAGAAGAGACAAAGAAGGACAATACATAATGATCAAGGGATCTATCCAAGAAGAAGATATAACAATTGTAAATATTTATGCACCCAACATAGGAGCACCTCAATACATAAGGCAAATACTAACAGCCAAAAAAGGAGAAATTGACAGTAACACAATCATAGTAGGGGACTTTAACACCCCATTTTCACCAATGGACAGATCATCCAAAATGAAAATAATTAAGGAAACACAAGCTTTAAATGACACATTAAACAAGATGGACTTAATTGATATTTATAGGACATTCCATCCAAAAACAACAGAATACACATTTTTCTCAAGTGCTCATGGAACATTCTCCAGGATAGATCATATCTTGGGTAACAAATCAAGCCTTGGTAAATTTTAAAAAATTGAAATTATATCAAGTATCTTTTCTGACCACAATGCTATGAGACTAGATATCAATTATGGGAAAAGAACTGTAAAAAATACAAACACATGGAGGCTAAACAATACACTACTCAATAACGAAGCGAGCACTGAAGAAATCAGAAAGGAAATATAAAAATACCTAGAAACAAATGACAATGGAGACACGATGACCCAAAACCTATGGGATGCAGCAAAAGCAGTTCTAAGAGGGAAGTTTATAGCAATACACTCCTACCTTAAGAAACAGGAAACATCTCGAATAAACAACCTAACCTTACACCTAAAGCAATTAGAGAAAGAAGAACAAAAATATCCCAAAGTTAGCCGAAGGAAAGAAATCATAAAAATCAGATCGGAAATAAATGAAAAAGCAATGAAGGAAACAATAGCAAAGATCAATAACACTAAAAGCTGATTCTTTGAGAAGATAAACAAAATTGATAAACCATTAGCCAGACTCATTAGAAAAAAAGATAGAAGACTCACATCGATAGAATTAGAAATGAAAAAGGAGAAGTAACAGCTGACACTGCAGAAATACAAAAGATCATGAGAGATTATTACAAACAACTCTATGCCAGTAAAATGGACAACTTGGAAGAAATGGACAAATTCTTAGAAATGCACAACCTGCCAAGACTGAATCAGGAAGAAATAGAAAATATGAACAGACCAATCACAAGCACTGAAATTGAAACTGTGATAAAAAATCTTCCAACAAACAAAAGCCCAGGACCAGATGACTTCACAGGTGAATTCTATCAAGCATTTAGAGAAGAGCTAACACCTATCCTTCTCAAATTCTTCCAAAATATAGCAGAGGGAGGAACATTCCCAAACTCATTCTACAAGGCCACCATCACCTTGATACCAAAACCAGAGAAGGATGTCACAAAGAAAGAAAACTACAGGCCAATATCACTGATGAACATAGATGCAAAAATCCTCAACAAAATACTAGCAAACAGAATCCAACAGCACATTAAAAGGATCATACACCATGATCAAGTGGGGTTTATTCCAGGAATGCAAGGATTCTTCAATATATGCAAATCAATCAACGTGATACACCATATTAACAAATTGAAGGAGAAAAACCATATTATCATCTCAATAGATGCAGAGAAAGCTTTCGACAAAATTCAACACCCATTTATGATAAAAACCCTGCAGGAAGTAGGCATAGAGGGAACTTTTCTCAACATACTAAAGGCCATATATGACAAACCCACAGCCAGCATTGTCCTCAATGTTGAAAAACTGAAACCATTTCCACTAAGATCAGGAACAAGACAAGGTTGCCCACTGTCACCACTCTTATTCAACATAGTTTTGGAAGTTTTAGCCACAGCAATCAGAGAAGAAAAGGAAATAAATGGAATCCAAATTGGAAAAGAAGAAGTAAAGCTGTCACTGTTTGCAGATGACATGATACTATACATAGAGAATCCTAAAGATGCTACCAGAAAACTACTAGAGTTAATCAATGAATTTGGTAAAGTAGCAGGATACAAAATTAATTCACAGAAATCTCTGGCATTCCTATATACTAATGATGAAAAATCTGAAAGTGAAATCAAGGAAACACTCCCATTTACCATTGCAACAAAAAGAATAAAATATCTAGGAAAAAACCTACCTAAGGAGACAAAAGACCTGTATGCAGAAAATTATAAGAAACTGATGAAAGAAATTAAAGATGATACAAATAGATGGAGAGCTGTACCATGTTCTTGGATTGGAAGAATCAACATTGTGAAAATGACTCTACTACCCAAAGCAATCTACAGATTCAGTGCAATCCCTATCAAACGACCACTGGCATTTTTTCACAGAACTAGAACAAAAAATTTCACAATTTGTATGGAAACACAAAAGACCCCGAATAGCCAAAGCAATCTTGAGAATGAAAAATTGAGCTGGAGGAATCAGGCTCCCTGTGTTCAGACTATACTACAAAGCTACAGTAATCAAGACTGTGTGGTACTGGCACAAAAACAGAAAGATAGATCAATGGAACAGGGTAGAAAGCCCAGAGATAAACCCACGCACATATGGTCACCCTATCTTTGATAAAGGAGGCAGGAATGTACAGTGGAGAAAGGACAGCCTCTTCAATAAGTGGTGCTGGGAAAACTCGACAGGGACATGTAAAAGTATGAGATTAGATCACTCCCTAACACCATACACAAAAATAAGCTCAAAATGGATTAAAGACCTAAATGTAAGGCCAGAAACTATCAAGCTCTTAGAGGAAAACATAGTCAGAACACTCTATGACATAAATCACAGCAAGATCCTTTTGGATCCACCTCCTAGAGAAATGGAAATAAAAACAAAGATAAACAAATGGGACCTAATGAAACTTCAAAGCTTTTGCACAGCAAAGGAAACCATAAACAAGACCAAAAGACAACCCTCAGAATGGGAGAAAATATTTGCAAATGAAGCAACTGACAAAGGATGAATCTCCAAAATTTATAAGCAGCTCATGCAGCTCAATAACAAAAAAACAAACAACCCAATCCAAAAATGGGCAGAAGACCTAAATAGACATTTCTCCACAGAAGATATACAGACTGCCAACAAACACATGAAAGGATGTTCAACATCTTTACTCATTAGAGAATTCAAACCAAAACTATAATGAGATATCATCTCACACCAGTCAGAATGGCCATCATCAAGAAATCTAGAAACAATAAATGCTGGAGAGGGTGTGGAGAAAAGGGAACACTCTTGCACTGCTGGTGGGAATGTGAATTGGTACAGCCACTATGGAGAACAGTATGGAGGTTCCTTAAAAAACTAAAAATAGAACTACCGTATGACCCAGCAATCCCACTACTGGGCATATACCCTGAGAAAACCATAATTCAAAAAGAGACATGTACCAAAATGTTCATAGCAGCCCTATTTACAATAGCCCAAAGATGGAAACAACCTAAGTGTCCATCATCGGATGAATGGATAAAGAAGATGTGGCACATATATACAATGGAATATTACTCAGCCATAAAAAGAAACGAAATTGAACTATTTGTAATTAGGTGGATGGACCTCGAGTCTGTCATACAGAGTGAAGTAAGTCAGAAAGAGAAAGACAAATACTGTATGCTGACACATATATATGGAATTTAAGAAAAAAAAATGTCATGAAGAACATAGGGGTAAGACAGGAATAAAGACACAGATCTACTAGAGAATGGACTTGAGGATATGGGGAGGGGGAAGGGTAAGCTGTGACAAAGCAAAAGAGCGGCATGGACATATATACACTACCAAAGGTAAGGTAGATAGCTAGTGGGAAGCAGCCGCATAGCACAGGGAGATCAGCTTGGTGCTTTGTGACCGCCTGGAGGAGTGGGATAGGGAGGGCGGGAGGGAGACAAAAGTAAATGTATCTACAAGTTCAAAATAAGAATAACCCTGTGAGAAGTATTCTTTGGAACAGGCTGGTAGAGTCCAGAAGTCATCTATAAAGCCATGAGATGTAGCATGATGTGCAAATGCCAGGATTTTTATCATGCGCTCCATGTCTGTTTCCCTGTATTCATGTTGATCTGCTCCCCACTCTTCACACAAAACCCAAGAGGGGATGTGGGATGTTTTCATCCCACTCCTTGTGCCTACTGAAATGGCAGTGGGCACTCAGTAATGTTTCCTGAATCTCCTCAAAGTCAAAGACCAGTTTTTCTTTGCTTGAGCTGAAAACAAGTCAGATTTAACAGAAGCACAGTCATGCACATGTGGCCAATGTAGATAAGGGTGTCTCCTGTTTGTACATTTCTCTGTGGGGCCCAGAAGAACTGATAGTCTTAATTGGCCACAGATTATAAAGCCCACATTCATCAAAGTAGACTGGAGGTAATTGCCCTTCAGATGTTATTTTAGGCAGCTGTTCCATTATTCACAAATAAATCTGTGCCCTCAATTTACAATAATCCTTCGATGTCATGGTCTTTTGGTACAGCTGAATCCCAAGACCTTGGAAACTATCAGTAGCTCTCTCTCAAGCCACCTTTGAGGACTGTTTGGTGGCAATATTCACAAGGGAAGAAAAATCTTGGTTTTCAAGATCAAAGAATACTCCTTACATTTATGAAAACCTTTGAAATAGAGAGACTTCCTACCTAACAGCAGCTAGCAAGTTGCCTTGTTTATGTCTATTTAAGTAAATGAATTATTAAAAGCAGAAAAAAACAAAAAAAACCAAAAAAAAACAAAAAAAAAAGAATTCACCATTCTAGAAGACATTAAGAACATTCGTGATTTCATAGGAAGAGGTCAAAATATCATCATCACAGGAGTTTGGAAGAAGGTGATTCCAACCCTCATAGATGACTTTGAAGGGTTCAAGACTTCAGTGGAGGAAGTAACTGCAGATGTGGTGGAAATAACAAGAGAACTAGAATTAGAAGTGGAGCCTTAAGTTATGACTGAATTGCTGCAATCTCAGGATAAAACTTGAACAGATGAAGAGTTGCTTCTTATGGATGAGCAAAGAAAATGGTTTCTTTGGATGGGATCTACTCATGTAAAGATGCTAGAAAGATTGCTGAAATGACAACAAAGGATTTAGAATATTACATAAACTTAGTTGATAAAACAGAGGCAGGGTTTGAAAGGATTGAGTCCAATCTTGAAAGAAGTTCTACTGTGGGTAAAATGCTATCAAACATCATTGTATATGACAAAGACATCTTTTGTGAAAGGAAGAGTCAATCAATGAGGCAAACTTCATTGTTGTCTTATTTTAAGAAATTGCCATAGTCAGCCCAGCCTTCAGCAACCACCAAGCTGATCAGTCAGCAGACACCAACATGGAGGCATATTCATTATTTTTTACACATAATGCTATTGCACACTTAATAGACTACATACAGTATAGAGTAAATATACATTTTTTATGTGCACTAGGAAACCTGAAAAATAACATGACTTGCTTTATTGCAATATTTGCTTAATTGCAGTGGTCTGGACAGAACCCGCAATATCTTTGAGGTATGCCTGTACAGCATAGTGGGTTAAGGGTTGGCATTTGGCGTCTGAAAATCCTGGGCTCTGCCACTCACTGCCACAGGTAAACATTCCCACCCATCTGATTTCTCCACCTGAAAATTTCACTTTGGTTGCAGCAATCAAGATGAAAATGCATATTATTTAAGGTCTTTTGTAAAAAAATTTAGTTGAATCTAGATGCTCTTTTATTGTATGTAACCTCTATCCTTAAAATGTCCTTTTTTTCCTAATTTTACTATTATGTTTTTGTTCTTGTTTGTTTTCTGAAATCATTTTTAGTGATTTTGAAAATGACACTTGCAAGCTGAATTCTACCACAGTTGTTTTTAAGTCTATCAACTGTTTAGTAAACGTGTCTACTGCTCTTTCTCCCTCTGTCCTGCCTATAATTTTTCATGATTCCATATATCTCTTTATAAGTTCCTTTATACCATTCTCAAAATTAAAATCCATAGAGTAATTTCAGACTTTTGCCACTGAAGACATTTAGTATAATTTTGACTCTTCTTGTCTGCAACTGCAGGTGCAATATATTTTATACAATTTTATTGTATAATTTATAAATTGTATTTTGTATAATAACTTTCAGCATTTCCTTTGAATTTGGTATACATATTTACAAATTATTTGCTGTTACTGTATAATATAAATGGTTTTAGTATTCAACTATAGTTACTCACACTTTTTTTTCCCCAATATTCATGTCTTGATTTTGATATGTGTATTGATTTTGTGGATCCAAATTCCTCTTTCCTGGCAGAGAGTGTAATTTTGCAAGCTTAGCAAGTGAATGTAAGATTGATTGGACATAAAATTATTTAGCAATAAAGCTTTAAAATTAGATTCTGTACATATTTTTCCAAAGGTCTTTGCACTGTAGTTCTGCGAGTAAATCATTTTAGTCAAATGTAATATTTTGCTTTTTGAGAAGTAGCATGTTTTTCTCCCTCCCTGGTAGTTACTCATATTATCTAAAATAGTATGAAATTATGTCATCTGATTTGAGTCTCATGTTTAGAAAATATTTGTATTCTTTGCTTAATGCTGAATTTTCTTCAATAGTTGATATAACCCTTAAACTGTACCTGTGTCTGTTCTAGCTATTATCATCCCTTACACAGTTTTATCTCATTCTCTTTTTCTTCTGAAGTCTGGGTTATTTCTCACCTCAGTGTTGGTTATAGTTTCTAGTACCTCTGGTGATTGTTTTTAAACTCTTCCCTTGAATTTCAAGTCTCATTTCACTGTTCTATTTTTTATTTTATTTTAAATTAATTTTTATTGAGGTAACACTGGTTTATAACATTATCTATTTCATGTGTCCAACATTATGTTTCTACTTCTGTATACACCACTAAAATTTTAGTTTCCATCCATCACATACAGTTGATCCTTTTACCCATTTCACCCTCCCTCCCAACCCTTCCCCTCTGGTAACCACTTATCTGTTCCCTGTATCTGAATGTTTGTTTTTATTTGGTTTGATTTGTTTATTTTGGGTTTTGTTGTTTGTTTTTTATATTGCACATATGAGTGAAATTACATGGTATTTTTCTTTCTCTTTCTGACTTATTTCACTTAGTATATTACACTCAAGGCCCATCCATGTTGTTGCCAATGGCAAGATTTCATCTTCTTAATGGCTGAGTAGTATTCCATTGTATGGTGTATCCTTGAGAAAATTCCATGTGCACTTGAGAAGAATGTGTATTCTGCTGCATTTGGATGGAATGTTCTGTACAAATCTATCAAATCCATCTGGTCTAATGTTTCATATATAACTGCTGTTTCCTTGTTGACTTTCTTTCTGGATCATCTATTCATTGATGTGGGATGTTAAAATCCCTTAATATTATTATGTTGCTTTCAATTTCTCCCTTTAAGTCTGTTAATAATTGTTATATATTCTGGTGCTCCTATGTTAGGTGCATATATATTAATAACTGTTATGTCTTCCTGATGAATTGTCCCCTTTATCATTACATACTGTCCATCTTTGTCTCTCTTGTCACCTTTTTTGGTTTACAGTCTGTTTTGTCTGATACAAGTATGGCTATGTCCACTATCATTTGGTTACCATTGGCTTGGAGTATCATTTTCCATCCCTTCACTGGTGCCTGTTTTTCTTTAGAATTGAGGTGAGTCTCCTGGAGGCAATGTATAGTTGGGTCTTTTTTTTTTTCATCCAGCAACTTTTTTTTTTTCATCCAGTGTCTTTTGATTGGTGGATTCAATACACTTACACTTAGGATGATAATTAATAGATGAGGACTTAGGACTTGCCAGAAAGAAGTGGTAAAATATATTCAAAGTCCAGAAAGGGAAAAACCTGCAACATAGGATACTCTACCTAGCAAGATTATCATTTAGAATAGGAGAGATAAACAATTTCTCAGAAAAACCTAAACAAATACAACAAAACTAAGCCTATCCTAAAAGAAATATTGAAGTTTTTCTCTAAATAGAAAAGAAGCAAGAATCTGTAGGAAAGGGAAAATCACAATAGGAAAAGCAAATATATTAAAGAATTGTATTGATAGATCACTTAAGTAAGCCAACACGTAGATTTTTTTAAATCAGAAAAAATTATGAAAGCAATTATAACTACAATAAATAGCAAAAGGATAAACATGAAGATGTAAAATAAGCCATCAAAATCATAAAATGTGGGGAAGGGGAGTAAGAAAATGTAGATTTTTTTTTTTTAGAATGTGTCTGTTTTATTTTTAATTCATCCATTTTTTGTTCTCTGCCTTTGTCTTAGCTCATTAATGAGTACTTATGCTTTTTCCAGAGAGGCCACCATCCTCTTCCACTTTTGGAAAATCTCAAGCAATAATTTTCCCAAGATTTTCATTTGCTTTGTAGAATAATTTTAAACTATGCCCTGTTTTTGAGTCTTCAATCAAATTTTTTTCTTTACTCATGTATCTTTTCTCCCTCCACCCCGATCATTCATTTTTTATTTGAGGGTTGATATCCAACCCTGTTCCCTCCCTGAAATGGTGAACCCCAGAGAGGTTTTACTTTCCTTGCTGCCCATTTGAGTGCTGGCAACTCTTCCTTCTCAGATTCAATCTACAAGGTCAAGTTTATGAGCATAGCACTTATCTAAATTTAAAAAATTTATAAGGTGGGCATTTGGGGCTAATATTGAAGTCTTTTCTCTACAAACTATGAAATACTCTAACTCGACTAGAATTAGCTGCAGTTTTAAATTCTTGAAATAAAGTTGAGCCTAAAAGATTAAAAAAAGATTAAGTCATCCAGCAAATATTGATTCCACCTCTCTCTCTCTCTTGCTCTACCTTTATTTGCAATTTTTCACTTGGTTAAATAAGAATCCCATTTCCCTCCTGTTTGCCTCCACATTGCATGCTTGCATGGGTATAGAAAGAGTTGAGCTGATGAGAATAGCAATTAAGATAGGCATGCTTGGTAAGGTTTCCCTAATTTTAGAAGATAATCATCTTCTTTTCCCCCTTGCTTATTGGAACTCCTTGTATCTGGAGTTAGGTGCAGGCAGAACAGATATATTAGACTTCCTCTGTCTTCCTTGGTTCTATGGGTCTTACTTTGCTTTAGGCAAAGAAGAACATGTAGCCCAAGAATTTCCATGTAGCTTCATCAATGATGCAGTTAGTAAAATTCCATTCAGACTTAGACCTTTGCTGTTTTTTTTTTTTTTTCTCTATTTGTGTTTAGGTCATGCTAACTATTCTAGCAACTAAGAATAGAAAGCTTAGAGAAGGTACAACAAATTGCACATAGGTTCAGTTCAAAAACACTTGTGTATGAAATTCTAAAAGTAAATTTTAATGACACAATTCTAATTTGCAATGGGAAAATATGAAGTGATTTTTGGTGATTCTATGTGCACTTATAAGTATATTATTAAATGGTAAACACAATACGTAAATTATCATTTTTCTTGCTTAGCTACATTGGTTTATTAGTAGCAGAAGAAAAAGTCAGGCAATACTGATTTTTCATGAGTATAAATGAACCTATAAATGCCATATACAATGCTTAGGAGGAATTTATGTAAATCTAATAGTTACATTCCACCTCCCACCTAGCTGTAGCTTAATTTAATATTCTGTACATCAAGAAAATTTTGGGTGGACCTAGTTTTTTTCTAAATTATTTAGATCCACAAACTGAAATTTTACAGTAAATATCTAGAAAAGCAAGCCAGAAATATCATCTATTAACATCTACTTATATTGCTCAGATTTATGATATGATAACTGTATTGGTTTGAAATGTTTCTTGCCATAGATCCAAATAATGAATTTATTCAAGAAGCAATGTTAAGAATCTAATATTAGAAAAGAACTTGAGATAAAACAATATTAGAAAAATTAAACAAAAGTTCCTGTACTCACAGTAGAGGTAAATTCAAGGTTATATGAGAGCCCATAGGCTCTCAGATTTGGGAAGAAGGGTAGAAAAAACTTTTCAGATTGAATAATATATGTTACATTTTAAAGAAAATCATTTATAATCTATATAAAATAAAGATTTTTAATTTTTTTCTATTTTTGCTATTCATGCAGGAAATGATACTTGATAGCTACATAGATCTGTTTCTTTTCTATCACTCATTCTTGCTCTTTTTTTGCCCAGTCACAAAATTAAATCCCATTGGAAAGTACTGAATATCCATAAAAAAGAGGTCTACTTTTTGTGGAGGTAATAGACCACCATTAAAGGAACAATCTGAATTCTAGCCTTCATCATCTTTCCCTTATATATGCCTGCCTTCAAGAGCTGAACTATCTTCAAGGAATGACTTTTTTTCTGGATATGGCCCTGTCAAAATCATGGCAGGGACAAATGGAACAGGAGGCAATAGCCAGCCCTCCACACACAGCTCAAATTTTATCTCTGTCATATTTAGTTCTGCATCAACGTGGTTTTAATATTTCTGTTACTTTAAAAATGTGAAAAAAACTGGGTTAGGAAGAATAGTCGTCTTTTATTATCCAGAGTCCTCCATGTTCTATTGATATGCCAAATAAGAACTGGAAACATAATTAGGTTAAGGTACCCTGAACCACTTCTCTAAGATTGCCTGTATAAAGAGATAAACTGTATGCCCTAAGCTTTATAAAAAAATACCTATGTGTGAGTGTATAAAATAAAAATTTTCTGAAGGATATAAAGTTTTCTTTTGTCCTATCTATAAAAAACTCATTTAAAAATAACATACATAGTTCAAAGATTGAGAAAGTTAATTTGTTTCCTGATTATTTGCTCTCTCTCTTATTAAGTAATGATATTCAATGGTATTTAATGTTGTAGTCATGGTTGGGGTTTTTGGCTTTTTTGTCTTTTCCTTGTGGGTAAGTTATGTCCAGTTGTGTTAGAAGGATAGGTGGTAGAAAAATGAACAAGACAGAAAAAATCCCTGTCCTTGTGGAGCTCATATCTATTGGGAGTTGAGAGACAATGAACAAAAGCAATAAGTAAAATATATATATTAAAAATTTAGATGAAGTTAAGTGCTGTGGAAAAAATAAAACAGCAGGGGGTGGGTCAGGGAATACTTGGTAAGGATGGGTTCATTTTACAATTGGATGGTCAGGAAAGTTCTCAATTGAGCAAAGATCTTTAGAAGGGGGAGAGAACCCCATACAGATACCCCAGGAAAGAACATTTCCAACAAAGGAAACTGCTATGGCAAAAGCCCTGAGGTAGAATCATACCTAGGGTATGTGTGGAAAAGCAAGGAGTTAATGGCAGGGAAAATGGATGTAGTTGGGGACCAGATGGAATATCTGATAAGATCTTGCAAGCCATTGAGTGGACTTAAGAATTTGTTTTCTCCAAGTGAGATGGGAATCCATTAGAAGGATTCGAGCAGAGAAGTGAATGATCTGATTTATGTTTTATAGGATCACTGTTGCTGGATTTAAAATAGCCTTTAAGAGCATATATCAAATGCTGTATTGACTCCACTCTTATCAGCACTCCCTGCTCAGTGCTTAACTCACCAGCTTGACTTCCAATTCCTGTGACATTTTCCATAAAGTCTTTCTCTATATCCTCTCTTAAAGGATACGAGAGCATAACCTGCCCACATACTCAGCCAATTAAATGTGCCATAGAGCACAAATCAGAAGCACTCTCAAGCTATGGCTCATGGTTTTTGGTGGATAAATACCCCAGCTCTCTCTCACTCCTTGGCAGGGATAACTCTGAGATGTGTGTTCCACAGCATCACCATGGTGGCCCCTTCTTAATTAAGCTCAAATTACTGCTAGTGGTATCTTGCTCATGACATAAGTTTAATTAATTTTCTTCCCTTCATACCTCACTTCTCCATTTCTCAACAGTGTTTCTGGGGAACACCTCCCAAATAAACTGCATTTGCTTGAATACTTTTCTTAGAATCTTCTTGCAGGGAAGACTGGGCTGAGCTAAGACTGGGCCCAAGAGTGGGAGCAGGGAAATACTTCAGAGGCTACTGTAATGTTACAAGAAGAGAGCACAGTAGCTTGGATCAAGGTGTGAGAAATGGAAACAGTGGGAAGTCTCTTTCTCCAGACATATTTTGAAAGCAAAGTGAAAAATATTTATTGACAAATGGATTGTGGAAAGTGATTTAAAAAAAGAAAGAGAGAACTCAAAGATGTCACCAAAGTTTTGGCCTAAGCAAGTGGAAGCTTGGATTTAGGAGTTTTCAAATTCAAGAATATTAAACTTTATTTTTGGATATTTGAATTTGAGATGTCTATTAGATATCCAAGTGGAGAAACTAAGTAGATACTTAAATATGTGAGAGTGAAGTATGGTAGCAACGTCCAGGTTGAATATATATATATATATATATATATATATATATATATATTTATATGACATTTGAGAAATTCCAGTAGGTACTTGATATTTAAAGTGATGGGCTTGGATGAGATCATTAAGCAGGTGAATGTATATAAAGAAGAGAAAACACCCAAGGCCTGAGGTGTGGAGTATTCCAATAGACATTAGGAAAATAATAAAACATGAGAGGAGACTGAGAAGAATGACCAATGAAGAAGAAATCTAAGGGAACCACGATATTTACCTGTTTTAAACAGAGAATACTCAGCTACTGTGTCAAATGCTAAAGATAAGTCAAGGGAGATGTGCAGTGAGAATGTGTCCCGGGATTTAGTACTATGAGGACCATTAATGGCTTTATGGAGAATGCTTTGGTGTAGTGATGGGGTAGTGGGAGGATGAGTAGAATGGATTTAAGAAAAATAGGGGGAGGAGAATTAGAGACTTTGATACAGACAATTCTTTCAATGAGTTTTACAATTAAAGAGGGGGAAAAAAAAACAACAAGAAGTGTTTGTAAGTGCTTGGGACAAAATAGCCTCAAAAGTGATTTCTTGATTTTTGGTATTTTGATTGCTTCATGTTTGTTTTTTAGATGAGAAAAATATCATCCCTTGCGCTCTTATCCATATTTTAATCCTTGCTCAGGCTTCCTGGTATAATACATCTGTATTTATTGTTAATCTATTATAGCTTATGTAGCCTGGATTTTCTCATACATTTATGCTATTTATACTTTGTTTTCAAAATTTTAATGATATTTTTATGTTTGTTAAATTATGTTTATGAAGTTTTTCACTTATTGAAAACATTCTTTTTTCTTTTCAGAAAATTGGGACGTAAATAAATATTTAATAAGGCTTTGAGAAGCATTTAATAAGACTAAAAGAAAGTCAAGTATTGATTGAAGAAAATTTCAGATTTTTTGATAGTAGAAAGAACTAAGTTATGGATCAAACAATTTTAATACAGGTATGGGTGTAGTTACACAAATCACCAATTAATTTTTAATTAAAATATTTATTTGAATTTACAAGGTTTGAAATGATTTAAAACTTAGAGAACCATAAGGAATAATTATAAAAATGTAAAATGTCAAGATAATTATAAACACGGAAAGATGTCATGACTGAGATTGTATTTGGATATTTTTCTTCATCTTCTCTGAGAGAAAAATATTTAATCTCCTATTTATATAATATTTATTTTCTGAATCTAGCTGTGTATTCAAAAGATGAGCTAAGATAAAGCATGAGAAATGACACAGATTTTCAAACAAAAATTGGAGATAATGGAAACTGTGTGAGGTTATTAAGAATTTAATAAGCATTTGGTTTATTTTTTTAAAAATGAGTGCAAGGAATATGATGAAAAATAGCATCTACCTATTAGTATTTGTAAAACCACTGATGCTGATAAAAATATCAACAAACCGAGAATTCAGGTTCACATCCTTGGCTCATCTAACTAAAGCAAAAATAATGGCTGCAAAAATAAGATATGTGACATTTATTGAAAATATAAAAGGTTTTGTATATATTATTAGACATCAGAAAGATTTTTTATCACTTAATTAATTTTGAAAACTTTTTAACATAATTTATTCCTCTTTAAAGAACACATCAAAAGAGGGAAAAATAATTTAATAGTTATTGTAGAATATATTTTTTTTATGTGTGAGTATTATCAGTAACTTCAGGTAAGTTTCCAAGTTCAGGATTTATCATGCAATGAAATAAAGAAAAAAAGAACTTGTTTAGAAGACAGGAGACGTTATTATATTTCTGCCTTTACAAGTAATTGATGTGTGAGTATATAAAATATGCTTATTTTTCCTGGCTTTGGTTTGCTTTTCTAGAAAATGGGAAGATTAAAGATAACTTCCAAATTATCTCATAAATGAAATAACCCTTGAAATTACATATGGAAATTCATAGATTACTGAGATTGAGTTCTCTTATTATGCAGGGTTGAAAATTAATTCTGAATTTGGTCCAACTTATATTCATCAATAAATAAATACATTTCACTAATAAGAGAAGAAAAAATTATTTTACCAGTGTGGATTCCTAGCTTGTAAATAAAAACACTCAATTATGAAAGCATTAGTTGGCATTCTAAATGAAATATGTAATATGTAAAACAACGTTTTATTTGCTTTGAACTCAGTTTAATGTAGAAATTATTAAGTTAAGGATTTGAATTTTCCATGGATTTAATGATTATTATCTTTCTTTTCAATGGTTTCCATATCAGGTCTGAAAAATATGGATACTTGAAACTTTGAAACTTGCCATTTGAAATAAACCTTAAAATCCAATTAGATTATGAGCATCTGGGAGGCAAGGACGAAATTGATAGTTTTATGAAGTTTTATTAGGACAAAATGGTGGAAACAATAAGTAGAACATTGTAGCTTACAATAGGGAGGAACTTCTAAGAATTGTAAATAATGAAATAGGCTAAAATAATGACATCAACTCTGAAACACTTCAAATGTTTAAACAATTCACTGTAACAGGGTTATTGTACTAAAGCTTTTGCTTTGAGTGGGAGGTCAGACAGGGTGACCTATACAGTTTCTTCTAACAATAGAATAGCACAACTCACTTTTTTTCTATCCTCTATAAGTATCTAATATCAAGAGTGGGATTTAATAAACCACTGCTCAATGTCAATATATCTACATTCATTTAAAAATATCTGCTACAACTCCAGATATTGAAAGAAAAAAATTATCTATGTGATCCTAGGACAAATTTAGCTTTTAAAATGATGCCACCATTTCTTGGTTTAATTCATCTTCCTTGGATCTAGCTAAGCTTTAATAGCATCGTCATTGAATATGGCTTGAGATTTATGTTTGGAAAAACTTTGGACAACCATGAATTGCTACCTTTATGAGGCAACATTCAATCTTTTTAACAAGAGCTATTTTTTGTTTAGCCAAAGAAGCAGAATTCTGAATTTTGTCTGTAAACCCCATTTAAGAATATGTTACTCATAGATTTACCTCATTACTGATTAGATCTAAACCTTCAGGGATATACATTTTGATGAGAATAGGAAACCTATTCCAGGTTGTTACCCATGTCATCTATTGACTTCTGTAGTGATTCATATGGATGAAGTTGCATCTCACACCCTAAGTTAGTGTCATTCTTTGCATTTTCTACTGTGATGTGCATTTTAGGACCTCCAGATTAAATCTGAATGGAATTCAGCCATGATAAATATTTATGGGTATATTTAGATGAGCTTAATGATGAGTTGTGTTTTAATCAACATCAGACTTAGATGAACTACTTAAATGAAAGAATCATGCATTGAGTTGACATCTGTACAAAAGTATTACTTACTGGAGTTCACGTGAAGCTAAGCACAGTACTTAGAACATAAGGACCATCTTTGAATTACATTGTAATTTAAATAATGTTTTTTGGGGTCTCAATTCAAGGTCCAAATATGGGTACTGCTGCTGAGGCATCTCCCAGAAATGAGTTGTGAAATACTGAAAAATATTTTCAAGTTGAGCAATTATTATTTTTGTACTTACCATGATTCTTTTATTATAGATGTATTTTCTAAGTTAACTCTTTGCATATTAAAGTTTTGTGCTATATTAACATGATGATAAGGTAAACCAGACTGTTTTCTAAATCCATTAAAGCCCCCAAGGGAGTTATATTATGTTATTGGCATGCTCAAGATATGATTCAATCTATAGATTACCTAAATTCACATACTAATGAGTCATATAATAAAGGAGATTTAATCGTGCTATTTGTGTCATTGAAAAAGTTTTATTAAGAAAATTTACTTACAGAAAGATTATGGAATACCTCACTGAGTGGAACAGTTCTCACACAAGATATCCTTTGGTTTCTCCTTCAGAATGGAATCATTCAAAGCTATCTAACTCAGTATAGCTTCTCTTGTGTCAACAGATAAAATACATAAAGAAGATTATTAAAAATGTATTATACCTTAGGCAGATATGTTAATAGACATAATACAGCTGCACACTTTAAATTACTAAATACAATTAATAGCACAATTATTAGAATAGAAGTCTTTAGTTTGTTAGTGCTGTATAGAATTTTGAGGTTTCTTGCTAGTTCAAAGTGACACCTTTCAGGGGACCAGCTCTCCAAATACATAGGACTGGATGGCCAGGAGACATGAACTCTGTAACCCTGTAATTCTGATGCTCACTGTATAGACTAAGTGTGGACATCTGCTCTGGGACCACTCAAAGTTTTTCTTCTTGAAATTTATAGTGTGAAGGGAGAAGCTGTGACTTGTCTTTGCCACCACTTCCATTAGAACAAGATAGTTACTCATATTCCACTGTCACACTGGGGAATTGAGAACCCCAGTCCAGGGGGAGAGCAAAAGAGTATAGTTAAGTGAGGACAGGAAAGAGAACAACACACAGAGATGACCCTGATGATTTTCCATTTCCTTACCACATGACCTTCTTGCGGCCAGAGCCAGATATAAACTTGTCTCTGGGCTCTGTAAGGCATACCTGCATCCTTACATCATATTTCTATTTCTGTTCATAAGCTAGAGTTGTTTTCTTTTACTTGCAACAAAAAGACCTGGATCGGTACAACCTGACTTTGCCACGTTCTTCTGGATTTAAAAGCACTTTTGCACATCATTGACGTCTTTATGTCTTAAGAATATTATCAAATCTATTTTATTTTATGGCATTTGATCAAGAGGTACTGACAATAAGTAAAACTGTTAAAGGTACAGTAAATTTCAAACTATGAATGTCCTGGACCTTCGACCTCACAAGTATTTTACAAAGTATCAATTGAGTATAATTCATATCACTGTTAAAACACCTGGAATGAATACTCTGTATTCATAGGAAAATATGGACCTTCTTTCCCCTATTCCTGCAATCTTCATTTTGCTCAGTATTTTATTTAATTCAGGAGTTGTCTGTTGCCTGCCTTTATATGTTGTGGAGTGGGGACAAACTACAAACACCTTGGTATTTTTAAAAGTCCTTCATGACTTAGCCCCATCTTTTATGACTTTCCTCTCCAACTCTGCCCTGCAAACGTGTTGAACTTCCCTGTTTCCGTGAATACACCACTCTCCCTGAGCCTTTGAACTTACAGTGTTCTTGATCTGGAGCTGCTTGGCCAACTCCCGCTTCTCCTTTGGGTCTCAGTTTGAACATCACTTCCTCTGGTAAATCTGCTGTGATTCTCAAGGAACTGGGATGTTTAGTCCCACAGCAAGCTGACTGTCTGTCACAACACCTACTTCATTTTATTGTTACTATTTGTCCAGCGATGTCTCACCAGCTAGCCCGTGAGTCCTGTGAGAACAGATATTATGGTTCCCTTGTCCCCTATTTAGCACAAAGTCTCTCTGTAGATAAGTGTGCCACCACCGCCACAATGAGAGTTAATTAATACAAACACAGACTCCAGTATGTATGAAACCACAGACAGCCCAAATAGTCAAAGAAATCTTGAGAAAAAAGGACAAAACTTCACGCTCCCTAACTTCAGACTATACTAAAAACCTATAGTACAAAACAGTATGGTGCTGGCACAAAACAGATATGTAGATCGATGGAACAAAATAGAGAACCCAGAAATAAACCCATGCACATGTGGTCAATTAATCTACAACAAAGGAGGCAAGAATATATATTGGGGAAAAGACTGTCTCTTCAATAAGTGATGTTGAGAAAACTAGACAACTACATGTAAAAGAATGAAATTAGAACATCTTCTCACACTATATACAAAAAAAAAAAAATTAACTCCAAATGGATTAAAGACCTAAATGTAAGACCTGAAACCACAAAACCCCTAGTAGAAAACATGGGCAGTTCACTCTGACATCAGCCTCAGCAATATTTTTTGGAAATGTCTCTTCGGGCAAGGAAAACAAGAGCAAAAATAAGCAAATATGACCCAAATGAACTTAAAAGCTGTTGCACATCAAAGGAAACCATAGACAAATCAAAAAGGCAACTTACCAAATGTGAAAAGATATTTGCAAATGATATGTCTATAAGAGGTTAATATCCCACCATATGACACAGTAGCTGCACTCCTTGGTATTTACCCAAATGAGCTGAAAACTTATACCCATGCAAAAACTTGCACACAAATGCTTATATCAGCTTTATTCATAATTACCAAATTTGGAAGCAACCAAGATGTCCTTCAGTAGGTGAACGGATAAATAAACTGTGGTATATCTGGACTATGAAATATTATTTAGCACTAAAACAAAAAGAGCTATCGAGTCATGAAAATAAATGGAGGAGTTGTAAATTCATACATAAGTGAAGGAAGACAATCCCAGAAGGCTAAATACTTTTTGATTCTGGAAATATCATGATTTCCCTAATATGACATTCTAGAAAAGGTAAAACTTTGATGACAGCAAAACGATAGTGGCTGCCAGGAGCGTGGAAGGAAAGATGAATAGGTGGAGTACAGAAAATATTTAGGGCAATGAAAATATTCTGTATGATAGTATAATGATATGTACATTATACACTTGTCAAAACCACAGAATGTACAATATCAAGAGTGAGCTCTAAAATGTACTATGGATTTTGGGTGATTATGATGTGTCAATGTCAATTCATTCTTGATAAAATTATACCATTTTGAGGAGTGGGAGAGGTTATGCATGTGTGGGGGCAGGGCATATATATGGGAAATCTGTGTACCTTTCTCTCAACTTCGTTGTGAACATAAACTCCCCCCCCAAAAAGATTGTCTTAAAGTGTGGGAGAAAATATTTGCAAACTGTATATCTGTTAAGTGGTTAATATATAAAATATAGAAAGAACTCCTATAACTCAGTAGCAATATATATATATATATATATATATATATATATATATATATATTTATATTTATATTTATATTTATATTTATATTTATAATTTTTAAATGGGCAAAGGACCTGAGTAGACATCTTTCCAAGGAAGACATATAACTGGCCAACAGGTGTATGAAAAAGAATAGTCGACGTCACTAATCATTAGGGAAATGCAAATCAAAACCTCAATGAGATATCATCTCATACCTGATACAATGGCCATTACTTTTTAAAAAAGAAAAAAATAATAATGTGTCATCAAGGTTGTAGATTAATTGGAACCCTTGTACACTGTTGTTAGGAATGTAAAATGATGCAGCTGCTATGGAAAACAGTATGGAGGTTCCTCAAATCATTGAAAATAGAACTGCCATATGATACAGCAATCCCAACTCTGTGTATTTATCCAGAAGAATTGAAAACAAGATCTAGAAGAGATATTTGCACTCTCATGTTCATTGCAGTATTATTTTCAATAGCCAAGTGTGGAAAAAATATGGCATATACATACAACGGGATATGACTCAGCCTTAAATATACTATAGGCTACAACATGGATGAACTTTGAGGACATTATGCTAAGTGAAATAATTCAGTCATAGAAAAACAAATACTACATGCTTCCACTTATATGATGTTTCTTAAATAATTTCATAAAATCAGAGAGTAGAACAGTGATTACCAGGGCTGGTGGAAGGGGAAAATGAGGAGTTGCTCTTCAGTGAGTATAGAGTTTCAATCATGCATTATGAAAAATTCTAAATATTTGATGTAAAACTATGAGCATAGAGTTAACAATACTGTACATTAAAATTTCGTTAAGTGAATAGGTTTCATGTTTTCATGTGTTAACCACAATAATAATTTAAAAAAACAATTGCTCGAAAATCTGACAAAACTTGAGTTCATATAAGATGCTGCTAAAGAAAAGAGAGACTAAAGTCTATTTAATTTGTCAATATATCTCTGTTGTCATTTTAGGGAATTTTTACTGAAGCAAAGTATATAAAGTATTTTTTGTTCCAATGACCCATTTTTTCTAGCTTATTTCCCATTTTTTTGTAACTGAACTGTTAATGTACCTAAATTATTGACACCGTATTTGATATTTTGCTAAATTCTTTACCAGCAGCTGGGAACGTTTCAGTTGTATCTATGTGCAGCCAAGCAATTAGTAGACATGGTCAGTTCTGTGACAATGGTCCATCTGGCTACTTTGGTGAACAGGCCCTTAGTCAGATTTCCTTTATGCTTTCTCTGAATTATCATTATCCCATAAGCATGAATTAAAAATACAGCATTACCTGTGATCTTCCTGAAGAAAATTTTAGCACCATGGAATGGTATATGCTTGGTGTTCTTTGACCCTAATTTACTTTTAATTGATGGAAGTTGGGGGGAGATTTTTTTGACTGTTTGTCACTACTTTTATTACTTATATATTATATGTTATCTCTCATTTCTAAACTTAACTCTAGGTTTGTTAACTGCTGATATTTTATCACTTGAATACTTTTTATACTATATTCTTTCAACTTTCTATATGGTGTGTAACCCTTTCAAATTTAAGATAAACTATAGGTTTATTTATTTATTTATTGATGTGGATCATTTTTTTTTTAAGTCTTTATTGAATTTGTTACAATATTGCTTCTGTTTTATGTTTTGGTTTTTTGGCCACTAGACATGTGGGATCTTAGCTCCTTGACCAAGGATCAAACCCCCATCCCTTGCATTGGAAGGTGAAATCTTAACCATTGGACCACCAGGGAAGTCCCTGAATTATAAGTTTAACTAAAAATCTAGCTGTCATGGAGAAAGATAAAGAAAAATTCTCCAACATTTCACCTAGCATAAAATGTAATCACACTTAATTCACATACATCACATACTCACTTTTACCTTATTGATCATTTTAAAATAATTTTATTCATTATGGATAAGGAGGAAATTATTCATATTAAGCACCATTAATAGCAGTAAACACTAAGCCAAATCTCTACCTACTAAACATTATAGTTGAACAAATGCATATATCAAAGTGGGTGCACTTTCTGTAACTCACATTTTAGTGACAGTTGCTGACATTTTTTCAAATGTTTGATCTTAGCCTCTATTTAGATGATGAGGTACCTTTTCAGGTTTAGAGTTATCTTGAGAGTATTCTTAGCTTTAATTTAAATTTAATTTAAAGCATTCTATTTTCCTAAGTAAATTTTGGTTTCTAGACATTACTTTAGATAAATGAATTTGGGAATTAGGATGTGCAAATTATTTATAGTGTATATATATACTATTGGTCTATATTCATATAAGCATTTGTTTACTTTATTATACAAATATACAAACAGCAATGGGACTTTACAAATGGTGCACATGTTCTTTTATCTCCATCCTTATTTTTTTGACTCCAGTACTTTTTAAAAATAAAGCTTGCTCTTCTCAATCTTGCTCCTACCTTTCTATGAGTTGAATTATTGACAATAATCCAGAGTAGGTGCAGTGTTCTAGTCCCAAAGGGTGAGCCAAAGGCATGTGTTGCAAGTGTGATCTGTGTAGGCAAAGGAAATAACTCAGCAAATGCTTCTGGAAAGTTTCTGATATGATATGTTCCAGAACCTGTGCAAAATGTGGAGAATAAAAATGTGAACATAGCTCAGTCACTCGTATGCATTTATTCAACCATGTTCAACTACCTGGTAATGCCAATGCAGTGTATTAAACACAATTCCATATACATATGTTTTTCCAGTGTATGAAGAATGATGTTATAATTAACACACTATAAATACATTTAAACATTTTAAGATAATCCATTGAAATTGTAATTAGTATTTTCTTGATCAACAGAAACTAAAAGTATAATTTCTTTTAACTATAACTGCTATTAAATGCCTTTGATATTTTTTGCCTTACATACACGTATTTGCACTTGGAATGTTTGGTAAGCCCTACTTTGCATGATTATCATTGACAGAACATTTTTATTTGGTCCCCACCACAAACTTTCTTCCCTAATTGGGCATTGATGTGCAATGGGAGGGGCCAACGAGATTTAATGGGTGCTAAATTCAGGGACATCAGGTCACAGAATCCTTGGGAGGTTTATCAGAGCAGCAGTTGTCAAATGTCACCAATGCATATATCTTTAGAGAGTGTGCCATTCCTCATGCCTTTCTTCTTGATTTTCTCCTTCCTTCCTTCTTTTTTTTTTTTCCCCACTGTGGCTTCATGGCCTTGGTTAAGCCCATATTACAATAAAATATAAATCAAAGTGCTCTAAAGTGCTTTCTATTTGTTTAAGTTGGAGTATGAAAGAAAAAAAATGGATTCTTATGGAATTAGGGAAGTTTAGCCACATCTAAATTCACTGTACTTTTATGTTCAAGCTCTGAGCCATCTGAGCTTGTGGAGTGATATCAAATCCCAGAAAACAGGATGTGGAGATAACTGAAGCTTTTTTTTTTTTTTATTAAAAATAACTAAAGGGCTTCCCTGGTGGCGTAGTGGTTGGGCGTCCGCCTGCCGATGCGGGGGATGCGGGTTCGTGCCCCGGCCCGGGAAGATCCCACATGCCGTGGAGCGGCTGGATCCGTGAGCCATGGCCGCTGAGCCTGCGCGTCCGGGGCCTGTGCTCCGCAGCGGGAGAGGCCACAGCAGTGAGAGGCCCGCGTATCGCAAAAAAAAAAAAAATAATAAATAAAAATAAAAATAACTAAAAAAAAAAAATAGCAAACAAAAACTAACTTTTCTTATTTCAAATGTAATGTGTGTATTTTATAAAAGTGATAGAATTTAAATTTTGAGATACGGATGAAGTAAAACAAGGGAGAATTAACATAATCTAGTAATAATAATAATTGATGTTTACTGAGTATACCCATTAGATGCCAGACATTTTTCTGTTACTTGGATTTTCTCACTTAGCTCTTCCAGCTTTCTATGAGCTCAGTACTATTTTTATCCCAGTGTTACAGGTAGGGCTTAAGAGAGGTTTAAGTGACTAGCAAGGTTATACACTAGTAATAAGTGGTTGACACTCATTCAATTGGGCAATAATTATTGATTGCTTACTGGGAGTCAGGCATGGTGATATTAACATGAGTATTTCAGTTAATTTTTACAATAATTCCATGGGGTAAGAATTAGTGTCCTCATTTGCTTTGTATCAATGAAATAGGTTGACTCAAGTCACAGAGCTATTACATGTTGGAACCTGAACTAGAATCCATTTCTATCTGACTCCAATATCTCTCCTGCACCTTTTGAATGTGTGTATGTGTGTGTGTATGTGTGCACACACACACAAAACCCATCCTAATTTTCTGTAACATGATTAATGGTTTTAGATCTGTGTTTGAATGAAAAATTTGGTACTGCATAAAAAGCTATTCTTGTACATATACCTAGCCAATCACACAGAATTAAATATTTGACTATAGGCTGTTCTTGTGTGTTCCTATAGTTGTATTCTATTCCCATGGAAACCATATTATTCTGAGGACAGGTGCTGCATTGTATTCCTCTCCAGTTTCCCTATGGTGTGAATCCTTGATTCAAAGCAGATACTCTTGGTTATCCTTGGTGGGGAGAAGAGGGACAATTAAAACTGAGAAGTCAATTTATATTGTGAACAAGGAAAGGAGAAGAAGGAAAGATAAATGGAACTAAACAAAATGAAATTGAGATTTAAGAGTATATATAAATCTATATAATGGAGGCATCAATACCCTGGGACAGAGAGTTCAGAGAAAATATATAAAGATGGGCATAACAACTATATTTATCCAAATAAGTAGTCACTTGACAGTTGGAAGACAAGACATTATTTGGGCCGTGGTTAGAGTCTGGAAGATGATTCAGTGACTTGGTTTGTTGGGCCTAAGGCATTGTGGTGCAAACAGACAGTGAGAGAGGAGTCAGTTAAGACACAGAGTAGGGCAAAAGTCACAGTTGAAGTAGAGAGAGGATTACCAGGGTAGTGATAAATACCAGAGTCACAGCAGAGACACATGAGGATTCATAGCAGAACATGAAGAATGACAGACTGGGGGAAATAATTCAAGCAGAATAGGGACAGAAAAAAATGTTTGAAATTTTTATGTGAGTTCAAAGAAGAAAGTTAAAACCTGGAGAACAAGAATTTTAGTTCCAATTTTGAAAGAATATGAGTTTTACAAACAAAAATTAAAATATAAAAGCTCACTGTGTAGTGTAGTATTACAGGATTTGGTCACCCTGAGCTTGTAAATTCAGTCTGTGATGCTGTTTTATAGCATCCTTAACTCACAATACAGACGGAAAGGTAGATATCCTGCACCTTGTAGTCCATGGCTACTGAAAATACAGGGTCCTAATACTCATTACATCCATTCTTTTCCACTGGAACCAAAGTGACTTCCTCAGCAAATTACTAGTTATAATGTTGATAACTAGTCAACGTTTTGGTTCATTATAAGTGAACCAAAATTTTTTCCAATAACACGTTCCATTGTTTCACAGCCATCAGACAAATAGCCCCTGAGATCTCATCTACATTCCAGTTTTCTGTTGAGGTCTCGTTCAACTTGCTGTATGAAGTAGAAACAACTTTCTTAGACAATAAGTTCATTTGTATTCTCAACTCTTTCTAGATTAAACACTTCAATTTCTTTATCTTTTTTTTCTAAAATAATTTTCTTTAACAATTAAGCAACTGAAAGCTTTTTAAATTTTCTTCATTCCATTTTAAATTCTGTAGTATATAGACCTAGATATAAACAGCTACTAAGATTGACTAACAGCATAAATTTAATGTGATTTGTTTTTATAGGTGGTATTTGCACTAATATCTCTATAATACTAATCATAACGAAGTTAAAACGAAAAAAGAATTTGAGATCCTTAGAACCTCATTACTCTTGATTTATAGGCCAGCAGCAATTATCTAATCCAGAAGCATAAAAATATTTTTCAAAATGTATAATATGAATTAAAAAGAGTTTATGCTTGAATTTAAATGAAATCCATTTAAATGAATTAAAATGAATTTATAGTGTCTAATATGAGTTAACAAAAAGAGGAGTTAGGGAAATTACATTATTTCTCCTGAATTGATCTATTCCAGCATGTGGAGGGGGCAGTATTCAAGGAATGACATCAAAATATTTTCACCATCACCTGGTGTAATGACTGACATATATTATTTCTATATGTTTCCTCTTAATATGAATGGATACATGATATTTGGAAACATATTAAAACAATCCAAACCACAATATATAGTTTTATATTTTGGCACAAAATGAACAATGATATGTTAAAATGTGTAAAGTATTTTTGCAAGCAAATATTACCTTCAATAAATATATGTTAAAGAATGAATGAATGAATAAGAATTCAGACAAAAACTCAAGTGTGGCTCAGTCATCTGAATGCCGTTACCCAAAAAAAAATCTTGAAAATTTCCTTTCTAGTTCATATCTAGCCAGCCAGACCAAGGTCCGTATCACATACTAGCCTCTGTGCTTTCCCTGCTTCAGAACAAACCCCTAAACCCTTACCAAAGCTTCAAGGCATATGCCTGGAATAACAGGGAATTTACTTCATCTCTGTACAACATCCCTTACTGGGAGCTGTGATTCAGTGAGAAAGATCAGGTAATTTAATATTTTCCATTATTAACCCAGGTGATTGCTACTTCTCATAACTCCCATGTCCCTAGGCTCTTTCCCAGGCTTGACAGTAGTGTCATTCTGGGATGTAGTATGAGTTAGCAATGGGAAAAAGACACAATTTTTCTGAAAAACAAGGTCCAGTCAATATCCTACTTACACTAGTCATCTACACATATTTCAGTAACTAAGCAAAAATGTATGAAATTTAAAAATTTCAATCACGGGGTAACTGGGAAGATGGCGGAAGAGTAAGACGCGGAGATCACCTTCCTCCCCACAGATACATCAGAAATTCATCTACACGTGGAACAACTCCTACAGAACACCTACTGAACGCTGACAGAAGACCTCAGACCCCCCAAAAAGGCAAGAAACTCCCCACATACCTGGATAGGGCAAAAGAAAAAAGAATGAACAGAGACAAAAGGATAGGGACGGGACCTGCACCAGTGGGAGGGAGCCGTGAAGGAGGAAAGGTTTCCACACACTAGAAGCCCCTTCGCGGGCGGAGACTGCAGGTGGCGGAGGGGGAAAGCTTCGGAATAGCGGAGGAGAGCACAGCAACAGGGGTGTGGAGGGCAAAGCGGAGAGATTCCGGCACAGAGGATCGGTGCCCTCAGGCACACACCAGCCCGAGAGGCTTGTCTGCTCGGCCGCCGGGGCGGGCGGGGCTGGGAGCTGAGGCTCGGGTATCGGCTTTCAGTCGGAGCGCAGGGAGAGGACTGGGGCTGGCGGCAGGAAGAGAGCCTGAAGGGGTTAGTGCACCACGGCTAGCCCGGAGGGAGTCCGGGGAAAGGGTCTGGAGCTGCTGAAGAGGCAAGAGACTTTTTTCCCTTTTGTTTCCTGGTGCGCGAGGAGAGGGCATTAAGAGGGCTGCTTTGGGAAGCGCCGGAGACGGGCGCGAGCCGCGGCTAAAGGCGCGGACCCTGGAGACGGGTGTGGGACGCTGGGGCTGCTGCTGCTGCCGCCACCGCGGGGCCTGTGTGCGAGCGCGGGTCACTGTCCGCCCCGCCTTCCAGGGGGGGGCCTGTGCACCCCGCCACTGCCGGGGTCCCGGAACCCAGGGACGGCTTTCCCGGGAAAGCGCACGGAGCGCCTTGGTCTGGTGCAACGTCACGCCGGCCTCTGCCGCCGCAGGCCCGCCCCACTCTGCGCGCCCCTCCCTCCCCTCTGCCTGAGTGAGCCAGAGCCCCCGAATCAGCGGCTCCTTTAAACCCGTCCTGTCTGAGCGAAGAATGGACGCCCTCCGGCGACCTACGCGCACAGGCGGGGCCGGTCCAAGGCTGAGACCCGGGAGCTGTGAGAGCAGAGAAGAGACAGGGAAATCTCTCTGTGCAGCCTCGGAGGCAGCGGATTAAAGCTCCACGGTCCACTTGATGTGCCCTGCGTCTGTGGAGTGCATGAATGGACAGCGAATCATCCCAAATTGAGGAAGTGGACTTTGAGGCCAAGATTTAAGACTTTCCCCCCTTTTCCTCTTTTTACAACGAATTATCCCAAATTAAGGAGGTGGACTTAGCAAGATTTCAGAGTATTCGTCCTTTTCCTCTTTTTACAACGAAGTAACCCAAATTGAGGAGGTGGACTTGGAGAGCAAGATTTTTGATTTTTCCCCCTGCTCTCTTTTTGTGAATGTGTATGTGTATTCTTCTGTGTAAGATTCTCTCTGTATAGCTTTGCTTCCACCATATGTCCCAGGGTTCTATCTGTCAGTTTTTTTTTCAATAATTACTTTTAAATTTTAATAACGCTACTATATTTCATACTTTATTCTATTTTACTTTACCTGCTCCTTCTTTTTTTCCTACCTTCCCTTCCTCCCTCCCTCCCTCCGCCCCTCCTTTCCTTCTTTCCCTCTTTCTTTCCTCCCTCCCTCCCACGCCTCTTCATTTCACTTTCTTTTTCTTTCCTTACTCCCTCCCTCCCTCCTGTCTTTCTTTCTTTCTTTCCTTCCTCCCTCCCTTCTTCCATTCACTCTTCCTTTTTCTTTCATTCCTCCCTCTCTCCCTCCTTTCTTTCTTTCTTTCTTTCTTTCTTTCTTTCTTTCTTTCTTTATTTCTTTCTTTCTTTCCATCCTTCCTCCCTCCCTCCTTTCTTCCTTTCTTCCTTCCTTCCTTCCTTTCTTTCCTTCTTCCTTTCTTTCTCTCTCTCTTTGTTTCTTCTACTAATTCTTTCTTTCTACTTTTTCTCCTTTTATTCTGAGCCGAGTAGATGAAAGGCTCTTGGTGCTGCAGGCAGGAGTCAGTGCTGTGCCTCTGAAGTGGGAGAGCCAACTTCAGGACACGGGTCCACAAGAGCCCTTCCAGCTCCACATAATATCAAGCAGCGAAAATCTCCCAGAGATCTCCATCTCAACACCAGCACCCAGCTTCAGTCAACGACCAGCAAACTACAGTGCTGGTCACTCTATGCCAAGCAACTAGCAAGGCAGGAACACAACCCCACCCATTAGCAGAGAGGCTGCCTAAAAGCATAATAAGGCCACAGGCACCCCAAAACACACCACCATACGTGGACCTGTCCACCAGAAAGACAAGACCGAGCTTCAACCACCAGAACACAGGCACTAGTCCCCCCCTCCAGGAAGCCTACAAAACCTACTGAAACAACCTTAGCCACTGGGGTCAGACACCAAAAACAACGGGAACTACGAATCTGCAGCCGGCAAAAAGGAGACCCCAAACACAGTAACATAAGCAAAATGAGAAGACAGAAAAACACACAGCAGGAGAAGGAGCAAGATAAAAACCCACCAGACCTAACAAATGAAGAGGTAATAGGCAGTCTACCTGAAAAAGAATTCAGAATAATGATAGTAAAGATGATCCAAGATTCTATTTCAAAGATGCAAAATCTTGGAAATAGAAGAGACAAAATGCAAGAAACAGTTAACAAGGACCTAGAAGAACTAAAGATGAATCAAGCATCGATTAAAAACACAATAAATGATATGAAAAATACTCTAGATGGGATCAATAGCAGAATAACTGAGGCAGAAGAACGGATAAGTGAGGTGGAAGATAAAATAGTGGAAATAACTGCTGCAGAGCAAAATAAAGAAAAAAGAATGAAAAGAACAGAGGAGAGTCTCAGAGACCTCTGGGACAACATTAAACGCACCAACATTCGAGTTATAGGGGTTCCAGAAGAAGAAGAGAAAAAGAAAGGGACTGAGAAAATATTTGAAGAGATTATAGTTGAAAACTTCCCTAATATGGGAAAGGAAATAGTTAATCAAGTCCAGGAGGCACAGAGAGTCCCATACAGAATAAATCCAAGGAGAAATACGCCAAGACACATATTAATTAAACTGTCAAAAATTAAACACAAAGAAATCATATTAAAAGCAGCAAGGCAAAAACAACAAATAACACACAAGGGAATCCCCATCAGGTTAACAGCTGATCTCTCAGCAGAAACTCTACAAGCCAGAAGGGAGTAGCAGGACATAATTAAAGTGATGAAGGAGAGAAACCTGCAACCAAGATTACTCTACCCCGCAAGGATCTCATTCAGATTTGATGGAGCAATTAAAACGTTTACAGACAAGCCAAAGCTGAGAGAGTTCATCACAACAAACCAGCTTTACAACAAATGCTAAAGGAACTTCTCTAGGCAAGAAACACAACAGAAGGAGTATACCTACAATAACGAACCCAAAGCAATTAAGGAAATGGGAATAAGAACATACATATCAATAATTACCTTAAATGTAAATGGACTAAATGCTCCCACCAAAAGACATAGATTGGCTGAATGGATACAAAAACAAGACCCATATATATGCTGTCTACAAGAGACACACTTCAGACCTAGAGACACATACAAATTGAAAGTAAGGGGATGGAAAAAGATATTCCATGCAAATGGGAATCAAAAGAAAGCTAGAGTAGCAATTCTTATATCAGACAAAATAGACTTTAAAAGAAAGACTATTAGAAGAGACAAAGAAGGACACTACATAATGATAAAGGGATCAATCCAAGAAGAAGATATAACAATTGTAAATATTTATGCACTCAACATAGGAGCACCTCAATACATAAGGCAAATACTAACAGACAAAAAAGGGGAAATCGACAGTAACACACTCATAGTAGGGGACTTTAACACCCCACATTCACCAATGGACAGATCATCCAAAATGAAAATAAATAAGGAAACAAAAGCTTTAAATGATACATTAAACAAGATGGACTTTATTGATATTTATAGGACATTCCATCCAAAAACAACAGAATACACATTTTTCTCAAGTGCTCATGGAACATGCTCCAGGATAGATCATATCTTGGGTCACAAATCAAGCCTTGGTAAATTTAAGAAAATTGAAATTGTATCAAGTATCTTTTCCGACCACAATGCTATGAGACTAGACATCAATTACAGGAAAACATCTGTAAAAAATACAAACACATGGAGGCTAAACAATACACTACTCAATCCCAAAGTGATCACTGAAGAAATCAAAGAGGAAATTAAAAAGTACCTAGAAACAAATGACAATGGAGACACGACGACCCAAAACCTATGGGATGGAGCAAAAGCAGTTCTAAGAGGGAAGTGTATAGCAATACAATCCCACCTTAAGAAACAGGAAACATCTCGAGCAAAGAACCTGACCCTGCACCTAAAGCAATTAGAGAAAGAAAAACAAAAAAAACCCAAAGCTACCAGAAGGAAAGAAATCATAAAGATCAGATCAGAAATAAATGAAAAAGAAATGAAGGAAATGATAGCAAAGATCAATAAAACTAAAAGCTGGTTCTTTGTGAAGATAAACAAAATAGACAAACCATTAGGCAGACTCTTCAAGAAAAAAAGGGAGAAGACTCAAATCAACTGAATTAGAAATGAAACAGGAGAAGTAACAACTGACACTGCAGAAATACAAAAGATCATGAGAGATTATTACAAGCAACTCTATGCCAGTAAAATGGACAACTTGGAAGAAATGGACAAATTCTTAGAAATGCACAACCTGCCAAGACTGAATCAGGAAGAAATAGAAAATATGAACAGACCAATCACAAGCACTGAAATTGAAACTGTGATAAAAAATCTTCCAACAAACAAAAGCCCAGGACCAGATGATTCACAGGCGAATTCTATCAAGCATTTAGAGAAGAGCTAACACCTATCCTTCTCAAATTCTTCCAAAATATAGCAGAGGGAGGAACGCTCCCAAACTCATTCTACAAGGCCACCATCACCTTGATACCAAAACCAGACAAGGATGTCACAAAGAAAGAAAACTACAGGCCAATATCACTGATGAACATAGATGCAAAAATCCTCAACAAAATACTAGCAAACAGAATCCAACAGCACATTAAAAGGATCATACACCATGATCAAGTGGGGTTTATTCCAGGAATGCAAGGATTCTTCAATATATGCAAATCAATCAACGTGATACACCATATTAACAAATTGAAGGAGAAAAACCATATGATCATCTCAATAGATGCAGAGAAAGCTTTCGACAAAATTCAACACCCATTTATGATAAAAACCCTGCAGGAAGTAGGCATAGAGGGAACTTTTCTCAACATAATAAAGGCCATATATGACAAACCCACAGCCAGCATTGTCCTCAATGTTGAAAAATGGAAACCATTTCCACTAAGATCAGGAACAAGACAAGGTTGCCCACTGTCACCACTCTTATTCAACATTAGTTTTGGAAGTTTTAGCCTCAGTAATCAGAGAAGAAAAGGAAATAAAAGGAATCCAAATTGGAAAAGAAGAAGTAAAGCTGTCATTGTTTGCAGATGACATGATTCTATACATAGAGAATCCTAAAGATGCTACGAGAAAACCACTAGAGCTAATCAATAAATTTGGTAAGGTAGCAGGATACAAAATTAATGCACAGAAATCTCTGGCATTCCTGTGCACTAATGATGAAAAATCTGAAAATGAAATCAAGAAAACCCTCCCATTTACCGTTGCAACAAAAAGAATAAAATATGTAGGAATAAACCTCCCTAAGGAGACAAAAGACCTGTATGCAGAAAATTATAAACACTGATGTAAGAAATTAAAGATGATACAAATAGATGGAGAGATATACCATGCTCCTGGATTGGAAGAATCAATATTGTGAAAATGCCTCTACTACCCAAAGCAATCTACTGATTCAATGCAATCCCTAGCAAGCTACCACTGGCAGTTTACACAGAACTAGAACAAAAAATTTCAAAATTTGTTTGGAGAAACAAAAGACCCCGAATAGCCAAAGCAATCTTGAGAACGAAAAACGGAGCTGGAGGAATCAGGCTCCCTGACTTCAGACTATACTACAAAGCTATAGTAATCAAGACAGTGTGGTACTGGCACAAAAACAGAAAGATAGATCAATGGAACAGGATAGAAAGCCCAGAGATAAACCAACGCACATATGGTCAACTTATCTTTGATAAAGGAGGCAGGAATGTACAGTGGAGAAAGGACAGTCTCTTCAATAAGTGGTGCTGGGAAAACTCGACAGGGACATGTAAAAGTATGAGATTAGATCACTTCCTAACACCATACACAAAAATAAGCTCAAAATGGATTAAAGACCTAAATGTAAGGCCAGAAACTATCAAGCTCTTAGAGGAAAACATAGGCAGAACACTCTATGACATAAATCACAGCAAGATCCTTTTGGATCCACCTCCTAGAGAAATGGAAATAAAAACAAAGATAAACAAATGGGACCAATGAAACTTCAAAGCTTTTGCACAGCAAAGGAAACCATAAACAAGACCAAAAGACAACCCTCAGAATGGGAGAAAATATTTGCAAATGAAGCAACTGACAAAGGATTAATCTCCAAAATTTATAAACAGCTCATGCAGCTCAATAACAAAAAAACAAACAACCCAATCCAAAAATGGGCAGAATACTTCAATAGGCATTTCTCCAAAGAAGATGTACAGACTGACAACAAACACATGAAAGAATGCTCAACATCATTAATCATTAGAGAAATACAAATCAAAACTACAATGAGATATCATCTCACACCTGTCAGAATGGCCATCATCAAGAAATCTAGAAACAATAAATGCTGGAGAGGGTGTGGAGAAAAGGGAACACTCTTGCACTGCTAGTGGGAATGTGAATTGGTACAGCCACTATGGAGAACAGTATGGAGGTTCCTTAAAAAACTAAAAATAGAACTACTATATGACCCAGCAATCCCACTAGTAGGCATATACCCTGAGAAAACCATAATTCAAAAAGAGACATGTACCAAAATGTTCATTGCAGCTCTATTCACAATAGCCCGGAGCTGGAAACAACCTATGTGTCCATCATCGGATGAATGGATAAAGAAGATGTGGCACATATATATAATGGAATATTACTCAGCCATAAAAAGAAACGAAACTGAGCTATTTTTAATGAGGTGGATAGACCTAGAGTCTGTCATACAGAGTGAAGTTAGTCAGAAAGAGAAAGACAAATACCGTATGCTAACACATATATATGGAATTAAAAAAAATGTCATGGAGAACCTAGGGGTAAAACGGGAATAAAGACACAGACCTACTTGAGAATGGACTTGTGGATATGGGGAGGGGGAGGGTAAGCTGTGACAAAGCGAAAGAGCGGCATGGACATATATACACTACCAAACATAAGGTAGATAGATAGTGGGAAGCAGCCGCAGAGCACAGGGAGATCAGCTCGGTGCTTTGTGACCATCTAGAGGGGTGGGATGGGGAGGGTGGGAGGGAGGGAGTTGCATGAGGGAAGGGATGTGGGAACAGATGTATATGTATGACTGATTCACTTTGTTATAAAGCAGAAACTAATAAAATAAATAAATAAGTAAATAAATAAATAAATATGTCTTTAAAGACAAAAAAAATTTCAATCACTTTTATTTATAGTAATAAGTATAGACTTAGATGTTCTATTAAGGGTACTTTCTAATATTTGACCAGAAAAAATTTAAATATCCATTTTCAATATTTTAAGTTACTGTAACAAAATTAGAAATGTGTGGAGAGAATAATACTCTTTTAAGAAGAGAAGCAAGGACAAATTATCCATATAAAAGTATAGAGTGGATCATCTTCTTTGTTTTAATGGGGAACAGAATTAAAAGAAACTCCCGCTTTCACAACTAAAAGTGTCAGGGTTGTTGATTTCTAAACAAGTGTCTACTTCCTTTCTTTTCAAATTAGAAATGTATGACTCTACTATAGCATGTTCAGTTATCATAAAGTATTATTTGAACAACAACAAAATGAATGAAAGGAAAAGAAGAAAAAACAAAAGGCTCAGCCATTAAAGGAAAAAGATTACCAAGACTGGCAAAATTATGAGGTGGTGAATGACAAACTAAAGACAAGCCATCATGAGCTATTTTAACATAAAAAGCTTCCCCTTTAATAAATGTTACATCACCTTAGGCGAGTTTCTATCTTTAATCATGCATTCTGTTGCTGTTGCTGTTGCATATTCCTTAAACACATCAAATGTAATGTGTTCAAAATGGAATTTATAATCTTCTCACCTCCACTCTGCTCCTCCTACTGTGATTAATTTCTCCATCTTTGTTAATTGCACACCATCTTCCACAAAACATATGTGTCCTAACCCATTTTCCTAAACAAATTTTTGTATATCAAATTATTTCTTTTTTTACTTCAAAGATCTATTCTGACAAACATTTGGCCTCTGCTTATAATTAAAAACTTAACAATACTAATAGTTGCTTCAAAGAGCATCCTCTCTTTGTCAATGTGCAAGTATTTACATTCATTTACATGTAATTCACTTTCATACTCATTCGCTAGGGTATGAATATTACTTAGTCAAATAGTCAATTAATTAATATGGTCTTTACATATTCACTTATTAAAATACACTGCATAATTCCCATTTCCTTGGAACTTCTCACTGAATCCATGGGATGTGAATTTTGAACAGCTGTGGCCGTTTATGCCATTGCTCTTCTCGTCTAGAAGAGCCAGGTACATATTCTTTAAAAAATGTTTTTTCTTTCTCTTCATTAAGAATAAAAAGTCTCACTTTCTCTGACATGCTCTCTGAAAGGATGTTACCTTACCTTATTCAGTGTGAGCCCTAAAACTAGGATATGTTTATTGATCATAGATTGTAGGTCAAGTTTATCTAATGAACAAAGATCACAGTCTCCAGTGAAATTTTAAAATACCCATTACTAGAAGTCTATATTGTTGGGTGACAGAGATAATTTGTGGAAAATTTTATTGTTTCACTCTGTTAAAAAATGTATAATTTTTAGTGAACATCTATCATGCATTCCTGATGCAAGCTCTGTGCCAAGTATTTTTATGTTCATTAAAACAATCCTATGAGATAGGTACAAGTATCTCAGTCTTCAGTCAAAGCTGAAGCACAACAAGGTTAAGTGACTTGCCCAAGGTTAAAGGATATTGAAACTGAAATTTGAATTAAGTTTTTTAATTCTAAAATATATGATCTTTACCTCTATAAAATCTATTTATGTTTGAAGAGAATAATTTTTAATATAAATGAATTAAGGATTTTAAAAAGTAGGCTACCTTTTAATTTTTCTTTCAGAAAACAATGCTTTTATACCTCCATGCGTTCAGCAGTGATTTGGAGGACTGAATGTCTTATGATCTAAGAAAAATGAGATATATTTTATAAGGCCAAGTGGGAGACAAAGATGCATTTTTGAAAAGTAAAAGAGCTATTTTTAGAAAAGTGTTAGTGTACAATATTATCAGACTTCATGGGAATGTTACGATCTTAGACAAGTCTAAAATTAGTAAGATCTGGGGAAGATGCAAATGGCCTTTCCTTATACTTATTTACTCAGTTATTGCCACTATATTCAGAGGTAGGAAAGAAAATATGATTTAAAATTATTTAGTAAAGTTAAGCATGTAATAATAAGTAGCAGATCCACTTAGGTTTATTAAATATAAATTGCCATAAAATAGAAGTCAACATGGTTTGTAAGAGATTGATCTTTTCATAATTTTAATACCTATGCTCAGACAGGAAGGTTTTCCTTCAGTCTCAAGCTTAGGTGCAAACACATTTAATGTGGTCCATCCTATTATCTAAAAGGTCATTCCGTTGTTTTCAGTCTTCATCTAAGGCACTCTCAGACATGATTTCAGGGATTTATGTGAGCAGAAAAGATATAAAGTGCCAAAGGAGAAGTAGGTAGCATGATTTACCTGTATTGAATTTTTTTTTCTTTCCAGGATCAAATAGTCATGATAAATTCTCTAATGTCAAAAACAAAATGAGTCATGCAAATTTCACATAATCAATCTGTCACTCAGCAATCATTCACTGGGCATCTTCTATATTCAGAATAGAGACCCTGAATTTAGAAGATAAAAGATAAAATTAGATTCACTCATGGCATGTACAATTTAAGGTACAAGAGACTATATCAGATGGTTAAAAATATAAAAATGTTTAAAACTACTATATGAAGAAGAGAGAGAAATGGCTGGATTAATTTGAAGAATACCTAGTTTTAAAACAAGTCCAGGTTTAAACCAGAGAACCATCATGTTACTTCTGAAAGAAATCACATCCTGAAGTAGCCAACAAATTACTCCATAAAATTTTTAATAAGACTTCCTTAAAATGACAAAAATTCTTGAGAGTAATGTTCTCTTCCATTTCTAAATGGCCAATGAACATATTAAACTTGACTCAATAAAATATCTAACATAAAAAAAGACTGGCACTCCCAAGTATTGGCAAATACATAGAGCAACTAGGACACTCACATCCGCTGGTGAGATTAAGAATTGTGGTGCAGCCAGCATTTTGGAAAACATTTTGGCAACTATGTATTAACAGTGGTCATATGCATACCTCAGAGAGCAATTTGTCTCAGATCTAAAACTACCAGAAACCCATACATATGTCCACCAAAAGGCACACACAAAAATATTAATAGACTATTGTTTACAATAGTCTTGAATTAGAACCAACAAAAATGTCCATGGATTGTAGGTAAATCATAATCTAATCATGCATTGGAACACTATACAGGAAGGAAAATTATAGAACTACAGCTATACATATAACATGGAAGGACTCAGGAACATAATAGTAAGAGAAAGAAGTCAGACACAAAATAACACATGCATTTTGATTCCACTTAAATAAAGTTAAAAAGAGGTAAATAATAGTCTATGTTGTTACCAATCAGGATACGGGTTTGCTTTTGGTCACACATTGGTGGAAAGGAAATGTGATGAGAGCTGTTGAGATTCTGGTCATATTCTATTTCTTGGTCTTACTTAAGACCACACATACAGTTGTGTATATGTTGCATAGACTTGGTCTTGAGGGTGTGTACATTTTGTCTGGTGGCATATTTGTACATTTTTCTACATGTGTGATACTTCAATAAAGAGTAAGTTAAAAGCAATAAAAGCAATAGCAGCAGCAACAACAAAACCCACTAATTGTAAGAAAAAAATATGCAAACTGACCTTTAAAATTAAATGTGTTAGATATATCTTCTCTCACTCTGTGGCATTATTTTCATACACTTTTGATGTACCTTAACTTTAGGGTTGTTTAATTTATCAAACTTTCCATTTATGTTTAATATATTTGAGGGAATTTGTTCAAGAAATGCTTATCTACCCCAAAGTCATAATGATGGGAGATTTATTTTTCATCTTTTATATTTAGATTTATAATTGACCTGGGTTTAATATTTGTGTATGGTGTGATGTAGCAATCAAATTTCATTTATTACATGTAGATATCAATTTACTCAGAACCATTTATAGAAAAGGCAATCCTTTCATAATGCAGAAGGGCCACTTTTCCATACATCATGAGTCCATATATGTGTAGGTCAGTTTTTCAACTTTTAATTCTGTTTCCTTGATTTATTTTTCTTTGTGCCAATATTGTACTGTTTTGTTTACTGAAGCTTTACAATAAGATTTGGTAGCTGGTAGAGTGTGATCCTTTAAATTTGTTTTTCTTTAATATCATCTTGGCTATTTGGGGCCCATTGCATTTTCATGTAAATTTTAAAATCAGCTTGTCAGTCTTCACCAAAACAATGCTGAGATTTTTTTTTTTTTTTTTTTTGCGGTACGCGGGCCTCTCACTGTTGTGGCCTCCCCCGCTGCGGAGTACAGGCTCCGGACGCACAGGCTCAGCGGCCATGGCTCACGGGCCCAGCCGTTCCACGGCATGCAGGATCTTCCCGGACCGGAGCACAAACCCGTGTCCCCTGCATCAGCAGGCGGACTCTCAACCACTGCGTCACCATGGAAGCCCTATGCTGAGATTTTGATTGGGAATGCATAGAATACATACAACAATTTTAGAGAAAATTCACATCTTTATAATACTCATTCTTCTATGAATATGGTTTATCCTTCCATTTATTTAGATTATTTTTCAATATTTCTATATTGTATGATTTTCTCTGGAGAAGTTATAGGCATCTCTCATTAAAATTTTCCTAGATATTCAATATTTTTGATGTCTTATAAATGGTATCTTTTAAAATTGCATTTTCTAGTTAGTTATTTTTTGTTTATAGGAAAAAATTGATTTCTATATTGTGTTGTTATTTTGTATATTGATTTTGTATACTTTGTATAGTGTGTACTACCAGCAAATGTGATGAATTCATTTAGTAAGATTAATAATTTATCTGGAGATTTTTCCACACATTTACTTACAAAATTATGCCCTCTATGAATAGTAATAGGTTTTACTGCATTCTTTCTAACCTCTATGACTTTTATTTCTTTTTATTACTTTATCGCACTGGCTCCAGCACGATGCTGAATAGAAATGGAGATTGGGAGGAATCGTTTACTCATTTCTGATCTTCCGGGGAGAGACTATATGAGAATTAGTGAAATTTTTTATTGTTAGTATTTCTCAGACTAAGGAAGAGATCTTCTATTGCTGGTGTGCTAAAAATCTATTAGTGGATGCTGAATTACAGCAAATGGTTTTCCTCCATTTATTGAGAGAGCACATAGAATTTATGGGTTTTTCTGTTAATATTGAGAATTACACTGAGTGATTTCTGCATGTTAAACCAAATTTATATTCCTGAAACAAACTCCTAGTTGATAATGATGGATGGATTTTTCTTATTACACATACATCTAGGTTTGTTTTGCCGATGTTTTGTTTAAGCCTTTAGCATTTCTTTTTTTTTAAATTAACATCTTTATTGGAGTATAATTGCTTTACAATGGTGTGTTTTTTTCTGCTTTAAAACAAAGTGAATCAGCTATACATATACATATATCCCCATAACTCCTCCCTCTTGCATCTCCCTCCCACCTTCCCTATCCCACCCCTCTAGGTGGTCACAAAGCACCCAGCTGATCTCCCTGTGCTATGCGGCTTCTTCCCACTAGCTATCTATTTTACGTTTGGTAGTATATATTAAGTCCATGCCACTCACTCACTTCGTCCCAGCTTACCCTTCACTCTCCCCATGTCCTCAAGTCCATTTTCTATGTCTGCATCTTTATTCCTGTCCTGTCACTAAGTTCTTCAGAACCATTTTTATTTTTATTTTTTTTAGATTCCATATATATGTGTTAGCATATGGTATTTGTTTTTCTCTTTCTGGCTTAACTTCACACTATATGACAGACTCTAGGTCCATCCAACTGACTACAAATAACTCAGTTTCATTTCTTTTTATGGCTGAGTAATATTCCATTGTATATATGTGCCACATCTTCTTTATCCATTCATCTGTCGATGGACACTTATGTTGCTTCCTTGTTCTGGCTATTGTAAATAGAGCTGCAATGAACATTGTGGTACATGACTTTTTTTGAATTATGGTTTTCTCAGGTTATATGCCCAGTAGTGGGATTGCTGGGTCGTATGGTAGTTCTATTTTTACTTTTTTAAGGAACCTCCATACTGTTCTCCATAGCGGCTGTATCAATTTACATTCCCACCAACATTGCAAGAGTGTTCCCTTTTCTCCACACCCTCTCCAGCATTTATTGTTTCTAGATTTTTTGATGATGGCCATTCTGACTGGTGTGAGGTGATACCTCATTGTAGTTTTGATTTGCATTTCTCTAATGATTAGTGATGTTGAGCATGCTTTCATGTGTTTGTTGGCAATATGTATATCTTCTTTGTAGTAATGTCTATTTAGCTCTTCTGCCCATTTGTAGATTGGGTTGTTTGTTGTTTTGATATTGAGCTGCATAGGCTGCTTGTAAATTTTGGAGATTAATCCTTTGTCAGTTGCTTCATTTGCAAATATTTTCTCCCATACTGAGGGTTGTCTTTTCATCTTGTTTATGTTTTTCTTTGCTGTGCAAAAGCTTTTAACTTTCATTAGGTCCTATTTGTTTATTTTTGTTTTTATTTCCATTTCTCTAGGAGGTGGGTCAAAAAGGATCTTGCTGTGATTTATGTCATAGAGTGTTCTGCCTATGTCTTCCCCTAAGAGTTTTATAGTGTCTGGCCTTATGTTTAGGTCTTTAATCTATTTTGAGTTTATTTTTGTGTATGGTTTTAGGGAGTGTTCTAATTTCATTCTTTTACATGTAGCTGTCCAGTTTTCCCAGCACCACTTATTGAAGAGGTTGTCTTTTCTTCATTGTATATTTTTGCCTCCTTTATCAAAAATAAGGTGACCATATGTTAAGCTCTTAGCATTTATTTTCAAATGAGTTTCTTAGATCAGGAAATATCCTTTTCAGGTCTTTTTTATCAACACTTTTGCTGTCTGCATAAAAGATTGGGAAATGTGCACTTTGCTTTAAGTCTATAGGTTATTTTGAAAAAAAATTTCTTTCTTTAATGTTCAGAAGAATTCATCAGAGAAGCCATATGGACTTGGAGTTTTCTTTGTGGAAAAAAAGTTTTCCAATTATAGATTCATCTTTTTAAATTGATATAAGTCACCTCAGATTTTCTTTTTCTTGTATCAGCTGTGATGAGCTGTATCTTTAGGGAAATTGTCTACTTCATTTAAATTTTTAATTTAATGACATACATTTTTCTTATATTCTCTAGACTTTAGTGTGCATAAGGTGTGAGTAAACTCTCCTTCACCTTGCTGTATAGTAGAAACTAATACAACATTGTAAAACAACTATACCCCGATTAAAAACAAAAGTAAATGAAAAGATGCGAGTAAAGTTCCAATTTTCTTTTTGATTTCAATATTTGTGACTTCTGTTTTTTTATTTATCTTTCTATGAAGTTAATAATTTTACTAGTTTTCACAAAACACCAAATTCTGGCTTTTTGGTTCTACCTCTTGCATATTCTTCTTTAATTCATTATTTCTATCCTTTATTTCTTTCTACCTCCTTTAGTTTTAATGCTTTAATTTTTGTTCCTTTTTTAAAGTTTTTGAGATAATTATATTACTGATTTTCAGTTTTTGTTTTCCAGTAGATTCATTTAAGATTATTCATATTTTTGAGTATGTCTTTAGCTTCATTTTGATAGTTTTTTTGGATAGTTTTTGATAGTTTGTATTTAACTATCATTCAGTTGAAAATAAGTTAGTTTGTATTGTAATTTAGCTTAAGTATCATGAGTTATTTAGGAGTGCCTTACCTAAAATTCAAACATTTGTAGGTTTTTCCCAATATTTTTGTTGAATTGTTGCTTAATTCTACCAAATTCAGTTATAATATCCATTATGTATATGGGAATAGGATCTAAAAAAGAGTGTATATATGTATAACTGATTCACTTTGTTGTACAGCAGAAACTAACACAACATTGTAAATCAACTATACTCCAATAAAAATTAATTTTAAAAAATCCATTGTGATTTCCATACTCTGAAGTTTGTTGAGATTTACTTATATTCCAGAATATGGTAAATTTTTGTCCAAGTACTATGCATACTCTGAAATAATGTGTACTCTTCAGTTTGGGGTATAATATTCCAGATATATATAGATTAAGATTTATAAATATATTAAGTAAAGTTTGTTAATTACATAAATCTGAAATGGATTTTGTTGTCTGTTTATTCTATTACTTACTTAGAAAGATCCATTATAATATCCCTCTATGATTCCCACTTTGGTTGTATCATCTTTTGCTTCGTATATTGTTGACGCTGCGGTATTAGAATTGTTATATCTTCCTAGTGAATTGATCTTTCATCATTATAAAATTTCCCTCGTTAGCTCTAGTAATGCTTCTTGCCTCAACATCTTGTCCAAATTTTAAATTTAAAAATTTTTAATTGCTTTAAAATTCGGTCCAAAATTAATTTAGCTACACTATCATTCTTTAAATTAATATTCGCATTCTTGCATTTTCTATTTTGTTGTGTCATTTTATTAAAAGTATGTTGATTGTTTAAGAAGTATATGATTGAGTCTTTTTTTGAATACTGCCCAATAACCTTTGTCTTTTAATTGAAGTTTTAGGTTCCTTTGTATTTAATGTAACTATTGGTATATTTGTGTTTATACCTATCATCTCATTTGCTTTCTTTTAGTTCCCCTTGTTCAATTTTTTTCTTGCCTTTTACCTTTTAAAATTATTATTTCTTTCCTCTTTAGCTTGTTACATATTCACTTACTGTTCTTTTAGAGATTTCCCTAGTGATGAAAACATAAGTCATTGATAATGCATTTTAATATATTGATAAATTAGTATTTTTAACACTTGCTGAACACTGAAATAAACTTGGAACACTGCCTTAACTCTGTTTACCACTGCTTCCTTTCTGCTACAGTTATTTAAACCTCACAAAACATGGTGATGATGATGTTTATTATTTTATTTAGCCATTTATAATTGATATTTATTCACATATTTATAATTTCCATTATTCTTCATTCCTCTCTTCATTTTTGTACTTCCAACTGATCATTTTCTTTCTGTCTAACTCCTTTTCATTTTTCTCTTGTTTGAGAATGTTGTTGACAAATTCTCTCATCTTCTGTTTATCTGAAAAGGACTTTATTTCATCTTCATTTATCAGGTATGTTTTCATTGACTATACAATTCTAAATTGTTCTTACTCTCAGCATGAAAATGACATTTTGTTATACTTTAGATTTTTTTATTTTGAAAATTTAGCTGTCAATCCCAGTATTATGCTTTGATGGTGATACGCTTTTTTTTTTTTTTTTCGTTACACGGGCCTTCTCCCGTTGTGGAGCACAGGCTCCGGACGCGCAGGCTCAGCGGCCATGCCTCACGGGCCCAGCTGCTCCACGGCATGTGGGATCTTCCCGGACTGGGGCACGAACCCGTGTCCCCTGCATCGGCAGGCGGACTCTCAACCACTGCGCCACCAGGGAAGCCCGGTGATACGCTTTTTATCTGAATTAAGATTTTTCTCTTTGTTACTGGTTTTCAGAAGCTTTATTAAAATATAACTGTGTGTAGTTTTCTCTTATATTTATCCAGGTTGAGATTTGTGACACTTCAGATATCTGTGTACAGTTGTCTTTAATTAGTTTTATTTTTTCCTGGTGAAATGTAATGTACCTAAAACAGCTTTTGATCTTAAATGCAGGGTACATTTATTCTTGTGATATCTCATATTATATTTCCCCCATTGCTCTGGCCTGGCAAGAGCTTTTGAGTTATGTGGAACCCAAAATATTAACTATATCTCTCAGTTATGTGCTATCTTTAAGTTTAACACATATGCCCTTCTATTTCATCTTTTAAGTAACTGCTAAAAAGTTGAATAATAAGATATATGTAATATTGATTAATTACTAATGTTAATCTGGAATGAAATCTCTAGTGATATGTCACAGGACTCTACCTTTGGTTTTTAATTAGTTTTAAAAAATTATCAGATAACAGCTCTCCTTGGCTAGTATATTTTTAGATATTGTTTCTGCTTCATTTTACTTCTCTTCTCACATATTGAGAATCTAATTACATGCATTTTAGTATTTAAAGCATGTATTATTCATATTATTTTTTGCATTTTCAATTTTTTTCTCTGTGTTGTTTAGTTTGAATACTTTTCTATTAGTTTGGATAGTTCTACTGGTTGACTCTATCCATCTAATCTTCTATTGAATCCATTGTTGTGTTTACAGTTAAAACATTTTTGAGGTCTACAGCTTCCCCTTAAATATTTTTTCAATTATTCATTAATAGTCTACATATATCACATAATTTCTTGAACTTTGTAATCCAATTATTTTAAAATTTCTGAAAGCTTTATTCTTTTCTTTTCCTATAGGCTTTGGTCTTTTGGTGTTGCCTTTGTGTCTGCCTGATGACTTTTCTATTGAATGAGTGACATTTCATATGAAAACTTTGGATTAAATCATTTGATGCTCTAGATAATATATATTCTTCCACAGAGAATTTGCTTTTGCATTGGCAGGCAGTTAGTATTGAGACAGAAAACCTCTATCCAGTCAATAAGTGAAGGTATTTGGAACTGGGCTTCATCCTTTAGGAGAGCATGTCTCCTTCAGGCTTATCTCTGCTACAGTTTGCTCTTTGGGGTTGCCGCTGAAAGCCAGGGTTGTTCACCTCAGGTTGATTGAATGACTGCCCTCTGTTCAACAAGACTGTTTAAGTTCCTGCTCAACTTCTCATATTATTGGCTGCTACTTTTTACTCTCAGCCCTTAGTTGGTGCCTGCAAACTGCCAGAAGCTTTGAGAAGAAAAGAGGTTTTGAATGTCAGTATACATCTGTCTTCTTTCCTTTTCTCCAGGATATTGGCCCTTCAAGTCCTCACTCCCTCATAAGGTTTCCAATGTTGTAAAGACATGTGTGACACTCCAACTACTCCATGGTTGTTTTGGATGGGAGGTTTGCTCTGCAGCAAGCTTATCTGTCATAACCAGAATTGTATACTATTTTCTAATAGTAAAACCAATATACCATTCAGTGTTATAATATTTAGTACTTCAGAGAAAATTGGCACCTTTGGATATTTGCCAACCAAGACTATTTGGCTGAAATTGCACAATTCTCTGGAAATGACTTAGGTTGTTCCTTTCTTACTCTAATCTATATCTGGTTGACCTCATCCACTGGACTGGCTTTAAACACTATGGCTATTCCGATGAATCCCAAATATGTACCTGTAACTGAAATACATCTCCTGAAATATAGATGCATAAATCCAAATGCCAAATAGATACTGACAGCGAGGTAACTCACAAGTATTTAAAACTCACATATACAAAATGGAATTTCTCATCTTCTATCCCTACTTCCAAATGAAGCCGCCTCATTCTCCTTTATTTCATAACTCAGTGAGCAATAGGATCTTCTCCCCACCTGCCAAGCAATGTACCTGGTAATCATCCTCAGTTCTTCTTACCTTCTTCATCTTCATATCGAATCACTCAACACAGTTTTGTATTTCAACTTCATTATTATTTCTGGAATTCATTCATTTTTCCCCATTCTTTTGTCTTCACCTTATTTCCTTGGAGTTCTAAAAGTCTCAAAACTGGCTCCCCTGCTTCCAGTTTAAGAGCACATATAATTTCCACATTCTCCCAAGTCATCTTTGAAAAATAGAAACAGGGTCTTGTCACTCTCTTGCTTAAAATCTTTCAGTGATTCTTCCTAATCTTCAGGACAATGTCAAAATGCTTTAATTTGGTATGTATATATTTTATAATCATGAGTTGAGTGTGAATTAAAGACAAAATATATAAAAGATGAAAAAAATGTAGTTTGAAATTTTGTTATGGAAAGCAAGACTAAGCCAAGAACTAGAGTTATAACTTTGGAAATTAGTCTCTTAGAGATGAGAATAAAGGTTGTGAGAGTAGATAATAACAAAGAAGAAAAGAACATGGAAGAAAAAGACAGGAGGATTGAAGATATACATGGAGTGAAAAAGGGAAAATAGTCCTACAAAGGAAGCCAAAAAATTAAGTTCATTGCAGGCAGTATGATAAACAGAAGTCAAGTGCCAGGGGAAGAATAGGTCACTTATATGTGCTAATTAAAGCAAAAGGGCCAAGACAAAGATTGACCATATGTCTCTAACGAGCTCCGAGGACAGGGTAGAGATCCAGATGGAATTTTGAGAGGCTGCACTGGGAACAAACGTTCATAGTGATTTACCTGTGAAGAGTAAAAAGACATGGGTAACCAAGAAGTTTATACTCCCCCCACCCCAGAAAAACTCCTTTGATGCCTACTAGATGTAGCCATTAATAGAACTGCAGATGCTAAGACTGTGGAGACTTCCTCCCTCCTCACCTTCTGCAAAGGCCAGCCTCAAAGGCCTGGGCAAACCTAATAACATCAAGTGATGCTCTGGTCTCTGGCAGATCCCATTTAGAACCTTGGTACCATTTGTGGTTGAGCCCTCCTCTGTCTCTCACAGACAGTAGAAGTCAAGCCTACCTTCCCACTCTCCTTTCTGAAGAATTTCCTTTGGACTTGATTCCTATGAATTACCATCTCCCTTGTGTTTCTGTTTTATAACCTTCTTCTATGCAGTTTCTCCAGGTATATTTGTGCCTGTGTGAAGACCCTGTCTTTCAAAATCCCTTCCCAGACAATTTATTAATTGTGGTATCATAATTATTCCCCATACTACCTCATTGGTATCAGCATGAGAATTCCTGCCTATGTTAAAATAATGAGCAGGTGCCAATGAGAAAATTTTTGTCAGACTGTAGACTTTTATATTTTCTTAAGGAAACAAAAATTGAAATGCATTCAGAACATTGTTGTCTGTGCTTCTATAATAACTTTTCTAAAGTTTCATTTCTCTTAATATTAGATAACCTTTGGGGGGGGGTTCATTTCACAACCCTGAAGTGTTTCTTGACAGTGTCCCATCTGTCAGATTTGCACGAAAAGTAGTGGCATCTTTGCCTGCTGCTCTTCTGAGCACAGACAGAGTGATTTGTAGAAAACTTGCCAAGATGTGTGGGCGGAGATGGGAGACTGACTTAGGAATTATTGGTATATTTTCCCAGGAAAAGAAGGAAGCAAAAGTAACAATAAGGGGGGCCAAGGAGTGAGGTGCAATGAAGATGAGAAAAAGGAAAATACCTGGGGAATTCATGGAGAGTTTGTTTTACCCTTGGAGGACCTCACTAACAGTCCACTTTCCTATGTGTTAAATCTACACACTGTAATGATTCTGGATGAATCCTTTCCTGCTTTCAAGATAGATTCCTCACAAGAGTTAAATAGGGCTACCTTCTATGTGTATTCAATGGCTTTTTTGCTGTTTTTCATTTAGAAAAATAATTGTATTTCACCTTGACTCATTCATTTGTATATAATTTAAAAGATGTTAGCCAAATTTGTCCTTTCTTAAGGATTCTTTTTGGTCTAGAATATGGTCTAGAATATCCCACTTGAAACAAGTGTATTTACTTATATGTTATAAAGAATATTACAATTCATTTAATGTTTAAAACTCACCTCTTAAGTGACAGGGTAAGCATTTCAAAGTCTTTCACTGACACTTTGTGGCAAAAGGTGGAACTACAGTATTTTTTAAAGTTGTTTTCTGACGTGTCTTATATGGGTAATATAACAAATAACAATCAAGCAGGGAACACGGGTTCGTGCCCCAGTTCGGGAAGATCCCACATGCCCAGGAGCGGCTGGGCCCATGAGCCATGGCCGCTGAGCCTGTGTGTCCGGAGCCTGTGCTCCGCAATGGGAGAGGCCACAACAGTGAGAGGCCCGCATACTGAAAAAAAAAAACAACAAAAAAAGAAATTATAATGTTGCATATCTGTATACATACATATGTACATTAAATAAAGAACAGTCAAGACATTCCATAATCATTTAAGACACTATCTAAATTACAATACCACAACCTACTACAAACAAAACTTTGATTTCACAAAGAAATAATTTAAATTATATATTAAAAAATCATGTGTTGGCTGTCTTTAACACTGCCATTAGAACTGAGATATATTTGAATAATTGTGTTTTCTTTCATTATTTTAGCTGTTCATGAGTTTTTTTAAAATCATAAAATGAGCAATTAAGATTTTCCCCTGGAATTTTCATTCTGTATTTAGGAATTTTGAGGAACATTATTGTTCGGTCAAAAATTTTGTTTCCCATTTTATAGCTCCTTTTTCTGTGGAAAATGTTTTTTTTTTTTTAATTGCGATAAAGTATACACAATTTAAAATTTACCACTTTAACCATTCTTTTTTTTTTTTTTTTTTTTTAAGTTTATTTATTTATTTTTTTAATTAGTTTCTGCTTTATAACAAAGTGAATCAGTCATACATATACATCTGTTCCCACATCCCTTCCCTCATGCATCTCCCTCCCTCCCACCCTCCCCATCCCACCCCTCCAGGCGGTCACAAAGCACTGAGCTGATCTCCCTGTGCTCTGCGGCTGCTTCCCACTATCTATCTACCTTACGTTTGGTAGTGTATACACGTCCATGCCTCTCTTTCGCCTTGTCACAGCCCACCCTTCCCCCTCCCCATATCCTCAAGTCCATTCTCAAGTAGGTCTGCGTCTTCATTCCCGTTTTGCCCCTAGGTTCTTCATGACATTTTTTTTTTAAATTCCGTATATATGTGTTAGCATACGGTATTTGTCTTTCTCTTTCTGACTAACTTCACTCTGTATGACAGACTCTAGGTCTATCCACCTCATTACAAATAGCTCAGGGTGGGAGGGAGGGAGATGCATGAGGGAAGGGATGTGGGAACAGATGTATATGTATGACTGATTCACTTTGTTATAAAGCAGAAACTAATTAAAAAAAAAAAAAAAGAAATCTAGAAACAATAAATGCTGGAGAGGGTGTGGAGAAAAGGGAACACTCTTGCACTGCTGGTGGGAATGTGAATTGGTACAGCCACTATGGAGAACGGTATGGAGGTTCCTTAAAAAACTACAAATAGAACTACCATATGACCCAGCAATCCCACTACTGGGCATATACCCTGAGAAAACCATAATTCAAAAAGAGACATGTACCAAAATGTTCATTGCAGCTCTATTCACAATAGCCCGGAGCTGGAAACAACCTAAGTGTCCATCATCGGATGAATGGATAAAGAAGATGTGGCACATATATACAATGGAATATTACTCAGCCATAAAAAGTAACCATTCTTAAGTTTACAATTCATTGGCAGTAAGTACATTCATATTTTGTACAACCATCAGCGTTATATATCTCTGTAACATTTTTCATCTTGCGAAACTAAAATTCTTTTCTCTTAAGCAATTATAACCAATTCTCCCCTCCCCCCAGGCCCTGGCAACCACATTCTTCTTTCAGTCTTAAGGGATTTGGCTACTCTAAGTACTTCATATAAATGGAATTATATAATCATTGTCCTTTTGTATCTGGCTTATGTCACTTAACACCTATATCTTGTTTTAATGTTGAAAAATTAAATAAATGTGAAAATGCTTAAAATAATTTGATAGTGCAGATCTTTCGAGATACTCAGTAACATGCTAATTATATACCATGCACAGACTCCTCTTAATATTATAATATCAATTATTAGTTGACATTTTAAGACCTAAGTGTATGTTTAATAAAAGATGCAATCTCATCAACAGATTAACAGGATATCACCTTAGTTTAAATTTTTCCAAGTGAAAGGATTGATTTGAGAGAGAAATTCACTTTGCCCATATGCACTGTGTTAGATACTAAAACAAAAGCCAGTTTATCATAAGTGCAGATTGAAGTTGCAAAGGGTTTTATTGTACCAATATTTTATTTTCCTATTTGAAAGTCAGTTTATTCTTTGGCACATCCAATAACAGGTTACTTTTAAAGACTGTATCTCTATATTATGTTTTAAATCCCTCTCTGCATCACAGACTACAGATACTGTCATACAGCTGGATTCAGGTTCCGTCTGTCGGTCCTGCAGAGCAAAGATGGGAGCTATACGTCATCGGATTCTTACAGATGAACAGATGATGAACCAAATGAGGGGTGAAAGAGGAAGGACTAAATGGACTTTTATCTTCTTGGCACCTCTGTATCTCAAAAGTCTTTTTCTCAAAAAATTTGTGTTTAAGGTGGATTTTCATTCAATCTGCATCGCTGCCTTCTGGCATCACCTTTCACCCCCATGTGCACAACAATTCCTCACTTGTTCCTGATTAATGCAGGCAGACTTATAAGTGCAGACTAACCACAAACTAACTTTAACATTGGTGGATCATGATCATTCAGAGAACCGATTTCAAAAATAGTACCAAGTTCATGTCTCATATCCTGCCAAGACTCATCAGAAGGCAGTATATGGGGAAATGAGAGCCAAGAAAATAACTGGCAGGCAGCCAAGTTCTCTGTCAAATGTCAGGCCTTAAAAGGGATGAGGAAAATAAATGCTCCATTCAGCCACTGGGTTTTTTCTTTTCTTTTAAAGAACCTCATGGGTAAATGTACAATACCAAAGGCACCAACACGCTACAAGTGGATGAACAAATCAATGTTATGAATATTTATTTATTGCAAAGTATGTTTTAGGCAGTGTTTGTGTTGGGAGAAAAGCTTTCGAAACCAAGAAGAGTAAGAGAAAGGAAAAATCCATCTCAAAATGAAAAAGAGCCTTTGAACCAGTAGAAAAATAAGAAAAAAAAATACAAATACCCATAATAGTCCATAATAATTTTAAAATGTGATTCATGACGAGGAAAGGTACAAAATGTAATATGTTTTTATTTCTTTGTTTTAAAATTTTTTTTTCCTTTTAAAAAAATTTATTGGAGTATACTTGATTTAAACTGTTGTGTTAGTTTCAGGTGTAGAGCAAAGTGAATCAGTTATATATATATGTGTGTGTGTGTGTGTGTGTGTGTATAGGTTATTACAGAATATTGAGTAGAGTTCCCTGTGCTATACAGTAGGTCTTTTTAACTATTTTATATATAGTAGTGTGTATGTGTTAATCCCAAGCTCCCAATCTATCCCTCCCTGTCACCCTTCCCTGCTGGTAGCCATTAGTTCATTCTCTAAGTCTGTGAATCTGTTTCTGTTTTTTAAAATAAGTTCATTTATATCATTTTGTATTAGATTCCATATATAAGTGATATAATATGATATTTGTCTTTGTCTGACTTACTTCACATAGTATGATAATCTCTAGGTCCATCTGTGTTGCTGCAAATGACATTTTTTTATGGTGTAATACTGTTTTAAAAAAGAAAGAAGTCATGTTGAGTTAGGCTAATTAAGAGAAATTTCATGAAAGCAATCTTTTTGTTTGATTGGTTTGTTTTTTGCTTTTTTGTTTGTTTGTTTGTTTGTTTGGGGGTAGGATTTAATTAATTGAAAAGAGGATTGAAATCGAGTGTGGCCATTTCCAAAAGGAGGAATGGCATTAGTAATTGCCTGGCATGGAATGTTTGCTATAAAGTGAGATATCAAACTTATCCTGCAGCTCTGAGTATTTTATGGGCAGCATTGCAAGACATAGAGGGAAAGTTCCATGAGAACTGGTGGCCACCTGAGGATTTTGTACTTAATTCCAAAGAAAAGGAGAGGCTCCTATTGAAATGAAAGAGTTAATATAACTGGAGTGAATAGTATCACTGGATAAAATGGATAGGAGTAAAAAGAGGCAGGGTGCAGGAACAACTATTAGGAGGTGATGGCGACATCCTAGCTAATTATTACCACAATCTGACCAGGTATTTGCAAAAGGAATAGAAAGACAATTATAGAGGTAAGAGACATCTGAGGGGTTTTAAACATAAGGTATCAGGGAGAAAAAGGAAGAATGTTATATTTCAGGGAGATATAAAGTCCAGGAAGAGAATATAAGAAAAGATGATGAATTTAACTGCATAAATTTGATGTGCTAACAGGAGAAGGTTGTTTCCCTTATATTTTTAATATTTTGAATGGGGAAATGAATAAACTAATGGATATTTATTCAACCCAAACTGAGGAGATATGCACCTGAAGATGTGTGCTCAGTTCTGGTTAGCTAGCTCAAAGATATCTGCTGGTCATCTGCAGCATTTTCACAATAAAGAGACCAGGGTCATGAGAGAGGTAATCCTGCTATTATGTAGGAAGGGTCTGCCAATGTTTAACCCAGAGAAACAAAGTCTTGGGGAACAGGCATAGTCATAATCTTTAGTATTTTGAATGTACATAATGTAAGCACCATACTTAAGATATTGTAATTGGCCCAGTAATATTATTTAACATAAAGTCCAAATTCAAACTTCTCCAGTTATCCCAATAATGCTTTTTAGAATATTAATTTTTCCCTTTCTTTTTTCTGCCTAAGATTTAGAGGTAAAGAAATATCTACACGAGGGAACCAATTTCTAGCAATTGTATACATGTATGATCCAAAAAAGTGTGACTTGGCTATTAAGAAATCTAACAAGATCTCAGGCTGTCTTAATAGAGAAATATTAATGAAAGCAGTCACCGTGTTCTTTTCTGTCCTGGTTAGACCACAGCTGGAAACATGTGTGCAGTTGCAGATAGCTCATTTAGAGCCATCAATGATCATCTGGAGTGTGCTTAGAATAAAGGGATCAGGGTGATGTGAGATGGAAAACCCTGCATTGCACATGAGGGTTCTGGAGATATTTAGCCTCGGTAAGCAGAGGCTTGGGGAATGGTCATAGCTGTGGTCTTTAAATATCTGAATGGTTATTGTTATAGGTTGAGCTAGAAGAACAGAGCATCAAGCCACAGAGAATTATTCTTAAGCCCTAAAATTTAATGAAATTTGCCCTGCTGACTTGGAAACTTGCTTTAGACTGGTGACCCACTTTTTCTTCCAATTTCTCCATTTTAGAATGGGAATATCATTCTTTCCTTATCCCAAGGTGACATTTTGGAAGTAGATAACTTGTTTTCTAGGTTTCACTGGTTCATAGATGGAGAAGAGTTTTGCCCTGGGAAGGCCCATACCCCAAATCTCACCCATTCTTGACTTAGATAATATGTAGGTGAGATTTGGGATTTAGAGTTGATGCTGAAATGGGTTGAGAATTTGGGGATCATTGAGATGGAGTGAATTGTATTTTGCATGTGGGAAGAACACAAATTTTAGGGTCACAGGACAGAGTATTATGAGTTGAACTGTGTCTCCCCCAAAATATGTGAAAGTGCTAATCCCCTGAATATCAGAATGTGACCTTATTTGGAAATTAGGTCATTGCAGATATGATTAGTTGAGTTAAAATAAGTCATACTGGAGTAGAGTGGGCCACTAATCTAATATGACTAGTGTCCTTATAAGAAGATGCCATGTGAATACAGAAAGGCAGGAGAACATCATGTTATGATGGAGAGAGAGACTGGGTTACAGAGCTGCACCCTAGGGAAGACCACGATAGCCAGCAAACCACCAGAAGCTGCGAGAGAGGCAAGGAAGGATTTCTCTACAGGTTTCAGAGGCAGCTTGGCCCTCCTGACACGTTGATTTTGGACTTCCGGTCTCCAGAACTGTGGGACAATAAGTTTATGTTGCTTTAAAACACCCAACCTATGGTACTCTGTTAAAACAGCCCTGGGAAACTAATACAGGTACTAGGCAGAAAAAAATAGATAAGGTTTATTCCTTGGGTTCCAGGAAAGAATAAAGAACCCATGAATGGAACTGAAAAGGAAACAGATATCAACTCAACATGAACAAGAACTTGCTGGTAGCTAAAGTCAACGCAAAATGTAGTCGAGGGCTTAAGCAAGTCATAAATTCCCTACTATTAAAAATATGCAAGTAGAATGAATCAGGAATACTGCAGAGTTGATTTATGCATCAAGTTAGACTGAATGATCTCCAATTCCAGAATTTTATGAATGTATGTTAAAGTCCTGCCAAAGAAAGGCTGACAGCTGCCTTCCACCTTCTGCTTCAACAATAGATGCTGGTATATAATAGAATGGCATGCAGAGTTTATAAGATTAAATCTAAGTTTGGCATTTACTAGCTATTCATCCTTAGGTAGGTTCCATAACCACCCGAGCCGCAGTTTTCCACATGTTAGACAGGGATATTAACAATAATCATTTCATAGTGTTATTATGAAGATTAATAATTTAAATTGCTTAGAACAGGATATGGCACATAGTAAATACTATAGAAGTGTTGGTTGAGAATCTACTTGTTCTCACATTGCTTAGACATCATGCATTAACACTGTCCTCCCATCATTGCCATTCCTCAACTCCAAAATAGGGAGAATGGGGAGTCAAACTACAATGGATTTTATTTTTTAAGTCTTGTTTTCTTTTCTAGATCCCAAATTGCACCATTTGGACCATTTATTGACCAAGGATCATAATTGTGATTTTTTTGGTCAATTTTCTCATAACAAGCCGTGATAATGTGTTAGTCGACTGCTAAGATGGGTTTGTGTGTGTGTGTATGTGTGTGTGTATGTGTGTGTGTGTGTGTGTGTGAGTGTTTCAAGCGTTTCTGAGAAATAAATGATTCAGCAGCAGCATTTTCAGATAATGAAGACTATGATTTACCCTAATAAAGCTCATTTGAGCTTTTGGTACTTGTGTGCTGGAGTTAAAGGAAGATGTGAAGTTTTCACAATTAAATCCTCAGAAATTCAGGTATTTCATTAAACTGGCATCTGTTGGTGACTGAGGGTAATTTCAGCTTTAGGAGCTAGTAAAAGCATTTTTCAGCATATGAAAGTCATAATAAATTGGTGCATAATTGTCAAAAAGGAATCCACACTCAGTGACTTAAATTTAACAAATGTGCTTGTATTTCTTCACTGCATAAGGTTACTAATCACTGCATCATTTGGGTGCATAAGCGACAGCTCTGACAGGGTAATGATAACCCAGGTAAATTCACAGTTCCTTTCAGTGAAGCAAACCTATCAATAGATGTGGGTAGCAGTGCTTACACCTATATAATTCTGGAACCAGTGATTATGTAACTTTTGGATACCTCAGAGGAAGGACAGAGAATCAAAGAACTATGTGTTCTTTCAATAAAGAGAAGCTGAGTGAGATAGCACAACAGGGGGATACACTGAAGGAAAAGGAGGAAGGCTTGGCTGAGAAAGTGTGTTTCATCTGAACTGATGTTTAGGGGCCATCAAGAGTAATAGAAAGGAGAAAGATTGAGTTTCTAGAATTTATATGTGTTTTTTTTTTTTTATAACTCCTTCATTTTCACAAAAGAAAGTAGCCAGTGTGGTGGAAAGACAAGCTCTTCACTTGGTGTATAAGCCCAGTTGTAACCGTGGTTCTGTGTTTTATGAGCCACTTGTCCTCAACAAGTTCCAGTGTCTCACTGACGTCATAATATATAAAACATTGGTAATGATAAATTCCCTTGGAATTGTCACTGAGGTTAAACAACCTAAGGATATGAACCATCCACTTCAGTATATGGCAATAGTAAGGACTTTTTTTGTTGACTTTGTCTTTAAGCCTCTTCATCTCTTATAAGTCCCAAAGGCAGAGTTTGGGAGCAGGTAGGGGTCAACGTCATGGATAAGGCAAACATTGCAGTTTATTGAAAACTAGCGAACTCTTAATTCATCTCAACTCAGTAAATATGTCTTGAGTATTTGCTAATCACCGAAGGAGTAGAACGATAAATCAAAGATTGTTCTTTAACTCCTGGAAAATTAAATTCAAATTCGAGTAAAAATAAACACAGCCTTATGATCCATTGAAAAATGTCTTGCAAGGTAAATGAACTGATTTTAAGCATATATTCAGTATTCACACATATTGACCATTTCGGTGAAAACACAGGACAGCCTTAAATTATCTCCCTTGGCAATATTTATTTGTGGATTTGCAGGGGTACCAATTAGCTTGACGGTGTTCTCTCATCAATAGTTATTTTCTTTGTTTAGTTACTGTCTTAGTCTGTCCAGCCTGCTGTAACTGAGTACCATGAACTGAGTGGTTAATAAAAAACAGAAGTTTTTTTCTCACAGTTCTGGAGCCTGAGAAGTCCAAGATCATGACTGTGGCAGATTCAGTGGTCAGAGTCCATTTCCTGGTTCACAAACAGCAGCTTTTTTGCTGTATCCTTACATGGTGGAAGGGGCAAAAGATCTCTCTGGAGTTCCTTTTATAAGGACCTAATGCCCTTCATGAGGTCTCCACCCTCCTGACCAAATCATTTACCAAAGGCTCACCTCCTAATACCATCACATTGGGGGTGAAGATCTTTCTATTTTATTGAGGTATAATTGATTTACAATGTTGTGTTAATTACCACAATACAGCAAAGTGATTAAGTTATACATATAAATACATTCTCTTCTTATATTCTTTTCCCTTATGGTTTATTACAGGATATTGAATATAGTTCCCTGTGCTATACAGTAGGATCTTGTTGTTTATCCATTCTATATATAATACTTTGCATCTGCTAACCCCAAACTCCCAGCCCAGTTCTTCCCATGTCACCCCCTTTGGCAACCACAAGTCTGTTCTCTATGTCTATGAGCCTGTTTCTGTTTTGTAGATAGGTTCATTTGCATCATATTTTAGATTCCACATATAACTGATATCATTTGGTATTTGTCTTTCACTTTCTGACTTACTTCACTTAATATGATAATCTCTAGTTGCATCCATGTTGTTGGAAATGACATTATTTTAGTATTTTTTATGGCTGAGTAATATTCCATTGCATATATGTACCACATCTTCTTTGGGGAGGGTCAGGATCTTAACATATAAATTTCTGGGACACACAAACACTCAGTCCATAACAGTTACTATTCCTTTTTCTTTCCAAATTAGTTTGTGTGGCCGTGTGGAAGAACCACCACATGAGGACAGTGACCAATTACTTCATCGTCAACCTTTCTCTGGCTGACGTGCTCGTGACCATCACCTGCCTTCCAGCCACTTTAATAGTGGACATCACTGAGACCTGGTTCTTTGGACAATCCCTCTGTAAAGTGATTCCTTATTTACAGGTTATTATTTTTCACACTTTTGGGGTTCAAATACAGAAACTACTGAAAAAGTATAGTCATTTTCAATTATAGTCATGGCCCCTTGGTAAATTACCTAGTGAGCTAAGAGAGAAATATACTTGCTTAAGGAACTGGTAAACTTAAGGAAAATAATACGAGGTAAACAAGGTAAGTTCTGAGTAAAAATAAAGTGTCAGAATTCTCAAGTCATCAGTAAATGCTACACAAACCTTTTTGGTCTCTAATTTTCTGATTGTAAAATAAGGAACTTGAACAAATTAATGATTCAGCTTTTACCAGTCCAAGTAATTGAGGACTATCTCTTTTTATAAGTAATCTCATTTACTACTGAAAAATCAAGAACTATATGATCAAAGCAGTACAGGGAACAGGTTTTAGTGCTGGTTTTGAATTAAACTACCAGGAATCTGGTAGAGAATCTTTGGAATCTCTATTCTGCAATTCGCCTATTGTATGCTATTGAGCCAAATACGTAAGCTCTTTGAGATTCACTTATTTTAAAAGATTAATAATTTTAATTATAGCTATCTCCTATGGTGGTTGTATTAGTTTACTTAGATAATTTATATGAACCACTTGGCATAGGGATTACACTCTGGAAGATGATGACCTTATAAAAACATAGTATGTTCTCAGTAAACATCAGTCATGGTCATCAGAATTAGATGTTTTATTGTTCAGTTCTGCAAACAGTTTTCCTATAACTAGTTTCTCTACAAGGAATTAAGAACAAACACTTCCAGAGAATAATTTTCTGATTGATATTCTGATAGCTAAAGTCTTTAAAAATTTTTCCAAGCTGGTGTCCAGAGCCACAGTTCTAAAAGACATGGATTTCCTTTAGCAATTGGACAGTGAGTGAAATGGTGGCCACTCCCTACTGGTTCCCTCGACCACCCTCCATCCCCCGATATTTACTCCATCCAGGCTCCCAGTTGGTTTCATAATATTTGGAGGAAATGACAATATGCTCCTGATAATGACAAGTTGGGGCAGATAGAACAATTGAATCTAGATACAGACCTTACACTCTTCAGACATATAGACTAAAAATGGATCATAGACCTAAATGTAAAATGCAAAACTATGAAACTCCCAGAAGATACCATAGAAGAAAACCTAGACGACCTTGGGTGTTTTGATGACTTTTTATATATAACACCAAAAGCCTGATGCTTGAAATAAATCACTGATAAGCTAAATTCATTAAAATTAAAAACTGCTGCTCTGCAAAAGTCAATGTAAAAAGAATGTGAAGACAAGGCACAGACTGAGAGAAAATATTTACAAAAGACATGATGATAAGGAAATATTATCTAAAATATAGAGAGAGTTGTTAAAACTCAACAGTATGGAAGCAAGCAACCCAATTAAAATATGAGCCAAAGACCTTAACAGACACCTCACCAAAGAAGATATACAAGTAGCAAAGAAACATATGAAAAGATGTCCCTCATCACATATCATAAGCGAAATACAAATTAAAATAATGAGATATCACTGCACACCTATTAGAATGGCCAAACTATGGAACACTGATAATACCAAAAGCTGGCAAGGATGTGGAGCAACAGGAATGCTCATTCATTGCTAGTAGGAATGCTGCAAAATGTTACAGCCACTTTGGAAAACTGATTTTTTTTTTTTTTACAAAATTAAACATAGTCCCAACATATGATCCAGCAATTGCATTCCTGAAAATTTACATCCACACAACAACTTGCATGCAAATGTTTACAGCAGCTTTATCTATCATTACTAAAACTTGGAAGTAACCAAGATGTCCTTCAGTAGATAAATGGGTAAATAAACTGGGGTACAACCTGATAATAGAATATTACTCAATGATTAAAAGAAATTAGTTATCAAGCAATAAAAAGACATGGAGGAGTATTAAATACTTATTACTAAGTGAAAGAAGCCAATCTAAGAAGGCTATGTACTGCATAATTCCAATAATATGACATTAAGAAAAAAGACAAAACTATGGAGATAGTAAAATATATGAGTGGTTGTCAGAGGTTGGAAGGGATGAACAGGCAGAGCACAGAGGATTTTTAAGGCAGTATAATGTAGGATATTATAATGTTGGATGCATGTCCTCATACATTTGTCCAAATGTACAACATCAAGAGTGTACTGATTATGGTGTGCCAATGTAAGTTCACCAGTTATATCAAAAGTACCACTATGGTGGGGGATGTTGATCATGAGGGAGGCTATGTGGGAACAGGGGGTATAGGGAAATCTTTGTACCTTCTCCTCAGTTTTGCTGTGGTCTTAAAAGTACTCCAAAACTAAAGTCTTGGCAAAAACAAAAGTTGAGAGAGACCACAAATGGCTCATTATTAGAAATTATATAAATTAGGCTTTTGGGTCTGAAATGTTACAAAGAGATCTTTACTTCAATAGTTCTTCAATGACTCATTATAAACAAAAATAATAAATTTTTAGGTCAGACCTCACTGAAATACTACTAAGTGGGAAATGCCATGAAAGTTTAAGCCTCACTGCAAGCATTAAGTTTAACTGTGAGGTTAGTTTTGTCAGTCGGCTGAAAATCATGAATGGGTTACAAAAATAAACTATAGCAAAATTTTTTGAGAGAAAGAGTACATTGGGCAACAGAGAAAAATATCACCATAGAAAAAAATCAGTAAGCAATGTGTCTTATGATTATGTAGAGACACTGGGAAAATCATAAATAGCATAGAATTCTAATATGTCACCATTTCTGTGGTGCTTCCAGAAAGCTTTTTTAAAATTCTCTTGGTTCCAGTAACCACCCAGGGGGAAGTTTGGGGAAATCTTCTTAAGTTTTAAGATGGCTTAAGTTGCCCAGAATCTTTTGTTGGCTGAGTTGTTCTCTCTGCAAACCAGAAGTTTCCCTGATGGAGAGTGGGGTGATGGAGAGGGATGCATCACCCAGTAATAGGTGCAGCCCTGCTCTAATGCACAGCAATACCTTCTTATAGACTAGGTATTCCAGATTCTCTTATGTGGATGCAAGGACAGATTGAAAGCAACGTGCAGCCATGAGTGATGCAGAGCCTGGGTCTCTCTTAATGTTCATTATGACAGTATTCTTTCCAGCAGCACAACTTAACAAGTCTTACAGTTGAAAGAACATCTTCATCTCTTGATAGCTTCTATCTGCTTCCCTATAAAGTGTCCAGTTTAGTCAACTGGACTAAACAACAGAGGATCAAAAGTTGATCCTCTTCTCCATAGATCAAGGACAAAACTGTTGATAACCACAAGATCTGACCCATTCATTACCTCATTCAACATTACTTCTTGATGGAAAGTTGTAAATGCACAAAAATATTGAGGCACAGGTATAACTCACATCTTCAAATTCTCTCAATATTTATTATCCATTTTCCATAGAATTTTCCTAAATAGAAGGAATAGGGCCAATGTGCAATAAGCCAATCATTTGAGTAGTTTTTTTCCCTTAATTGTGATGTTCTGAAAGCAACGGTCCCTCATATGATACTTATGTCCTACTGAGTATTTAAAAACATATACAAAACACCCAGCCAAATTTTAAGGTTATTTGGTTGCATTTAAGATTCTTTGGACATTTACTAATCTCCTATTACTTATATGTTATTTTTCTTCTAAATACAATTCAATGCAACCTTTAGATTTATGAATGGTATGCTGTAAGACTTCAGCAAACTCTCATCAATCTTAAAAATCTTACAAATATAATAAAACTTAGCTAAATAATTAAAATGCCCCTTTTATATTTTTAATCACTCCATAAGTCCACTACCATTAACATTTATTGGGCTATTTGCTGAATAATTATCATGAATTTCTAGAAAAAAATATAAAACATTTCACTTTTCTTCTCACACATACAGGAGAAGTTGACTGCTTTTTCAGAGTGACTTTTTTTTGTAACTGCAGAAGAGGTTCTGCACAGGAAATGCCAGGAAAAGTAGAATCAAAGCCAACTGAGTTTTGGATGTTGGGTGATGGGACAGGCTCCCTCACTCTCAGTCACACTTCTCCACCTTCCAATCCATTAATGCCTGTCATCCAAACTTGTGATTTGGCAAAATTTCCATTTCTACTTGTCATGGATCTCTGAGTCCCTTTTGTCACATTTATATACTAGCATGAAACTGAGTCCTCTACCAAAGAAAGCTTCCCACGTTGCCCTGAACACAGGGTACTCATAGGATGGGTGCAAGATAAAGCACCGACAGCAAAAGAAAGTTCACATCATCTCACTTCACTCACAATGTTCATGATTTGCACTACATTCATTTCTTAAATGATTTATTATCAAGATGACTTGAGCTAATATCAAAATCTCAATGAAAAAGGCACCTGGAAGTGTACTCCTACAAGTGAAAAGCAACAACAAAACTCATTTATAATCACTTATGATAAGGTGCAATTATATATCCCCTTCAATAAAATCATGTAAATTGGATGCTAATTGAATACTATAGTATATTATACACCAACAGATGTAGTACTCAAGCAGTAACTATTAAATCACTGATGGTCAATGGTCCATGCAATTGATTCTACTGCTAGATTAACCAAACCAGCATGTTCTCTCATGAGAAGGTGCTGCACCCTGGCTCACTGTTGGCACTGGACAGCCATCTCTCAAGTGCACTGTTTTGAATTGATTATTACTATCTAACAATAGAGGGAACTAATAGAAATGACTTCAGAATTTGAACCACACTACTTCTATCCCATTCACCCATGTTGATGAGGATTCGTGAAAAATAAAACACTAGGTCTTGATGAGCATTTTACATTTCTAATTGCTAGAAAGCATAAATATAGCCCTGGCTCAGCAACTATGAAAGGTCAACTGTGCAGAGCTAGACAATCACTGACTTATTTCCAGGTTGGCAAGAGTATGGAAGGGCCCTGGGTGCTTGACACGTTCTCAGGGAAGAAATGGAAATTGGAGGAGAAAGGGACAATTGAGAAGGAGGTGTGAATGCTCTCTGAGGCAGCACCAAGGAATTGCCAGGTGCCATCAAACAAGCCTTCTCTGGTGGAGTTCATCCCTTTAGGATTACACTTAAAATGAAATTAACCTCCAAGAATTTAGCATAGTTTACACCTTTATTTGTAATTTCTATGACTGCACTTCACCAAAAAGCAGTCTGTTCCTATTAAAAGCTATAACTCCAAGCTCAGGAATAGAAGAGAATACTAATAGTATAATGACCATCATAATGTCATAATCATAATAAGGAATAACAAACACTTACACAGCATTTATATACCAGCCCTGGACTAGGTGTTTCACATCTCAAATGACAGTTTCTACAATTCCATGGACAGCTATGATTATCATACATTCTCACACAGATGAGAAAACTGAGGCGTAGAGTGGTTAAGTAACTTACCCAAGGTCATGCATTTGGCAAGTGCAGTGGGGCACATACCCAGGAAACCTGGTAGTGGAATTGACTCCAACCACACTCGGCTGCCTTTTCCAAAGAGAATCAAAAGAATCAGAGTTGGCAAGCACCTTATCCTATCATTTTACTCATTTAATAGAAAAACAAATGAACAAACAATAACCCATCCACATTTTACCTACAGCTCTTAAGTAGGGGACCCATATTGTGCAGCTAGCTGGGAGGAGATGAGAATGGATATGTGGTCCTAATGCTTAACCCAGAACCTTTCCTCCTGTGCTGGACCAGCCCTTAGATCCCTCTCACTCATCTGTACCTACAGTCAGTGCATCGACAAGGAAGGTCCTGATGTAAGAAGCAGAGAGACCTGCTCATTCACATTTTATGGGATCAGTACAACTAGGACAAAAAATATAGAAAGATGACTGTGCCATGTATATTACATTAGATTGAGGCTTATGACTATTCCTTAATTCAAAAAAAATATTTATTAAGCACATCAAGCACTGCGTCAGGTACTGTTTTGTGAACACAACAGTCCCTCCTGCCATTGGTTTTTGTTCTGATAGAGAAGATAAGCAGTAAATTAATGAATTAAACAAAATAATTGTACTATAAATGTTGAGAAGAAAATAAATAGAAATCTGTAAAAGAAATAACAGAAAAGAGCAAGAGGCTTGTTTTTAAAGAGAGAGTTTTGAGATCATTGATTTTGTCAGAACCAATGATCCAATCATCCAGTATAGAATATACTAAATATAATTACATAAACTGATCATGTGGGGATAAGCATGCTTGACATGTTTCTTTACTACTTTCTTAAAGTTCCAAGTTAAAGTATTGTTTGTGGTGCTATTATATAAAAATCTGGATTGGGTGAACCTGTATGAATTTTAGAGGCAGGTTGCTTATTCCAGCATGAGCAAACTATGGTAACGAGATTCATATAGAGAATTATTTTTAATCGTGACTCATGCCTTTCTTTGGGTGCAACATGTTGGAAATGAACTAATGTACAAATAGCATTGATTATTTAAAAATAGGAAATGAGATACCTATAATTCAAAAATGCTAATTAAATGCAATTTCAACCAGATTCTTGTATGATAATTTAAAAGAAATACATGTCATTGTATTATTCTCTATAAGTTACAGAGAATTTTCCAGTTCAAACTAAACATATATATTTTACTATTTTTTCATTCCAAGATAAGATTTCCCCTATCAATAGAAAAATTTCAAGACAAAATCATGATTATCATTATTTAAAGAATGCCATATTATAGATTAAAACAGTTAGCATAAAAAAATGATTACAAGGCTTGTATAGTACATTTTATGTTTAATGGAAAAAAGGTATTCTTTTTCCTAATACATTTCTAATATTGTTTTTTGGCAGAGATTTTTCTTTTCTTAATAGAAAGCACTTGTGTGAAATGTTTTTTGACAACTTTGAATCTGGTTATCTCTGTGCCTATGTTTCTGATAGGGTAAAAGTACTGAGAGTGGTCCATGTAACACCGGGTACTTCCCTTGTACTACTTTCTTTTCTTCTCTAGACCGTGTCTGTGTCTGTGTCTGTCCTCACACTGAGCTGCATTGCCTTGGATCGGTGGTATGCGATCTGTCACCCTTTGATGTTTAAAAGCACAGCCAAGCGGGCCTGGAACAGCATCGTCATCATCTGGATCGTGTCCTGCATCATAATGATCCCTCAGGCCATCGTCATGGAGTGCAGCACCATGCTCCCTGGCTTAGCCAATAAAACCACTCTTTTTACAGTCTGTGATGAGCACTGGGGCGGTAAGTCCATTGTGGCCCTTACATTTATATGACAGCTGCAAATTGAAAATCTGTTTTGCATAGCCCTTGTAAAGCTGGCCTCGTGTATTTTATTGGCATTTGTTAATATCTTTTATTTTATAACATGGTAGAACATAGTATTGCCTCAGCTGTCAGGTTCCCTAACGGGCTTCAAATACAACTGGATTTTTCATTTTAAAACCATGTCTGGCCTGGGAACATGGATGTCTTGCCCGTGGACCTATGCTGTTCTCTGAGTCAGATTAGCTACACACATTTTCTCTATTCATAATAGTAAACTGATACATTTTATCACTGGCATAATTATTTTCTGACTTAAGAATTACACTAATTATGAAATTATGAATCTTTTTTTGGTTTCCCATCTGATATGTTCAGTGGTTAAATTTAAACAATCAAGTTTGGAGGCCTTATGCTCTTTTGGTTCAAAACTCTCAGCAACAGTCTTTGAGGTTTTTCTGTAATAGTGGAAACACCTTTATCAATGCCTGGTGATGGCACAAATCTGGACACAGCAAAGAATGAAAGAAAATAAAATAATCCTGCATTTCAACACTAGTTACAAAATTATCATATGGAATTTAAAGGAAACAATCTGTTCTCTTCTGGGTAAGTATATTACAATGGCTCATATTTAAACTGTAAACATTAGGAAAGCATTTGTTTATTGGAAAGATATACCAACAGATGCAGTGCACGCCAAGGATTGTTCATGGACCTGGTATTTTCAAGCATATGAATCTCTGAATTCATGCTAATTCCTACCTTGATTCTTTTATTGGAACACTGAAAAGAGGAAAATCAGGAACTGAAAAATTAGGCATATGTTTTCACTGCAGCAAGATAAAACTCAAAAGACACTGAGATTATTCCATATGCTATCCAAAGACCTATAATAATTAAATTTTCAAAGCTTGCTTTATCTATTACTGTAAATATTAAATACTCCTTTTAAAAATTGAGATTTATCCTTCCTTTCAATTGCAATTCTTTTGCTGTATTCCTTTCTGTATTTTATTCAGTTTTTCCCAAGTTTCCCCATTAACAATGAAGACAAAAACAACATGTGTAGAAAGTTCCAGAATGATAGAAGTATTCCTTAAGTGTCTTCGGTCCCATTTATTTAATGCTCAAACAACATCTTGAGTACTTAGGATATGCCAGAAATTGTGCCAACCTGAAGAGAAATAGACTCTGCCCAAGGGAACACGTTGTATATAATGAGGCTGAAATACAAATAAATAAAGGTTTATAGTGTGATTAGTATTTTAATATACTTATATACTTGTGCTAGGAGCACAAGTGAGAGGACAGACTCAGTCCTGGCCATGTGAACAAAAGTTTATAAGGACCTGCTAACATTTCAGCAAAGCATTAGAGATGAGCAGGGAGGAAGCTCACGGGACAGTTCATTTGCTCAGGGTTTGAACTCTGTTCTCTCAGAATGAACTTGTTCTGCCTTTTGATTTGATTATATCTTAATGTTTAAGTATCTCACTTATTTTTCAGCTTAAGAAAGATTTAAAAAATGTGGAGATTCACTAGCATGAGTGTGATTCTCTTTCAGTGTACAATTTAATAATTTGGCCAATTAAGTGATGATAATCTACCAAAAAAAAAAAAAAATGAGCAGGGCTTTTCCAAACAAGGAAGAGGGAAAAGGGTGTCCTAGGAAGCAGGAAAACTCACACAATGGGCACCATCCCTTAAAGAAGAAAGGAAGGGAGTCCAAACTTGTAGTTTCTGGAATGTGGTCTAAAGAACTCTGTTTGGGAAAATGTGGGCTGGGGGTCAAATGTGACATATCTCTTATTATTATCTAATTCCTATGCAATGAGTTATATTTGGAAAAGAGCCTAAAGATCTCTTGATCAGAATGCTTTAGTTAATCATGATGAAACTGAACCATAAATTAAATTATTTGCTCAATATTATGAAGCAAACAAGCACATTTAAATATAAGTGTTACCAAACCCGGGTTCGGCTGCTCACCACTCAGAAGTCAATACTCTAGAGGCAAGTGTCAGTAGAAAGGAAAGGTGTGTTAATCAGAAAAGCTGGCAATCTGGGGAGAAGGTGGACTCATGTCCTGAGACCACCTCCAAAGATTCTGCTCAGCCCTGACCGTTTTTGAAGGAAAAAAAGGGGGAAGAATCTCAGTGAATCATCTAGGCAGGAGTTTGAATTCTGCATCATTCTGCATTGAGTGCAGGCTGGCTGACTCTCTCTTCTTTATCTTGCCCACATGGGCTGCCTGCAGGATTGCTAAGGGGGCTGTTGGGGGTAGAGAGCTAGTCATTCTTTAACTATTTATTTCTTCATTCTTACTTCTTTTAATCTAGGAAAAGAATCCACAGGTTAGGCAAGGCACCGTGTGTGTTCAGGAGAGCATAAGTCAGGAGTTAGTTTCAATTGCCTAGTGATCTCATTCCTATAATCAGATTCTTTTAAGGTTAGAGGGGAACAGAAATGGGTAAACAGGAAAGGTGCAAAAGAGCTGCTTTCAGAAGCTTCCAACTCACAAGCTGGGATTCTTTAAGTTTAAGGAGATGGTAATTAGATTAAAATTCCCACCTATTATTCAATATGTGTCAGTAATATTTCTTCTAAAGTATTTGGGAAATTAATTTCATTTATAAGTCTGTGGACTGATTTTATAAACTTGTCCTTTTTTTAGTGTTGCCCTGAATGATCAAGTTGCATTAACTCCCATGAGCAAAAGGATTGCAGAACTAGGGAATCCCGTTAGTCATCATGATTAAGTAAATAGTTGCATCATTTCCTAATTAACTTTGAGCAACAGATATAAATATATAAAAGGCATCCCAACCTCTCACATTTTATTACTTAACTATAGAAGGGATATTTTCCTTAAAAAAAGAAATTATTGTCAAATACCTAAAAATCTAAACTCAGTCTTCAGAAGTCATTTAGGAAAGCTATTTGAAAGTGATTTTATATTAGCATATAATTACTTAAAATGATTTTAAAAGCTAAGTGATACTGAATTGAGTTGATCATCCACAAAATCAAGCAATAAAATCTATGAAATTAGTTTTTCATATATTAAATGAAATTATCAATAACTTCATGTTTTTAAGAAGAACATAAAAAATTAAAAGCAGGTTCTTATTATTCTGCTCATTAGACATTTAGCTTATTTTAATGATTTTTACATTAGCATAAGTTTTGTTAATATAAGCTATTTATAAATCTAGGTTTAACTTAAAATTTTAAAGCTTGGACACATATGTGATAGTCACAACTTAAAATCACCATAGAAAATTATATTTTACAGGGTTAGCTCTCTAAAGTTCAAACATCTTGAAAGTCCATTTAGTCCAATTTTAAAAAATTTGTTGTGAAATATCTTTTATTTGCGTTTAACTCATAAACTGATTTCTTATCTTTATCCTAAGTTAAATCAATGATTTGGTTATAAAAGTAGACAGAGATATAATTATTGTCCTACAACCAATATTACAATGTGAAAAGAGTCAATAAACTATGTGGTCACTTGATTCATATCTATCGAATAACTTTTAGGAAAGTCTTGCAAATGCTGTCTCACTCATGGTGCAAAATAACTGAGAACTCCATCTTACTGGAAATAAGACCACAAATATGTAATATTTTATGGATACATTACTTCTGCAACTCATTATGTTGATCATTGCCTATGGCTTGTTCAAAAAAAGACCACAAACTGTTCAGTTCTTGGCAGACACACTTGACACTCAAAAACAAATAAAATGTGTTAATATTTATTTTAATGATGTTTAAATTATGTTTTTGTGTATGTTCACTGTTTGCATCAATCACATCAATTCACACTTCTGAAAGTTTAAAATTCTTCCAGAATTATAACCATACTTTCTAGATTGCTTGGTTTGTAAAGGCATAGTTTCACAGGATAGATCCTATTGGAAGAAATTAACTTTATTTTCCCACTCAATCGGAGATATGTTTTACCAGTAATTCATCCAACTTTTAATGAACATGTACTGTTTGTCAAACATTGTTTTGGATGCCAGGGATTTATAATCTCCCTCTTCTTGGATTGTACTGCCAAATTATTCTTTGGTGGTCTGAAAACTAATAATAATAGTGGAGCCCTTCCTTATATTCAAGGTAATTATGGTATCTGGCCAATTATGAGATTTGGAAAGTATATACATATGTGTGTTTATCAATAGGAACATTTATTGAAAACACTTATTAGGGAGAAGATAATAAAATATATTAAAGATTCAAATAAACTTTTATGGATACATGAACTTGGAAAAGACTGTCCAAATTGAATATTTGGAAAATTATATTTAACTTAATTTTCCATTGAATCCTTGAGAGGTGTAACATGAAGGAGAAAATGTTTGTCATTTTTAGATAATTATATTAACATGTTCACTTAACAATGGATCTTAACTCACCTAAGAGAAGTTAAGCTTTATCTATCTAATACATTACATTTTTCTTTAATCTCTGATTTCAAAGACTAAAGAAAGATCCACATTTGTTCCTTACTTGTTGGTTTGATATACATACAAGAATGTATGCAGATTATGCCTATTCATCCGTTGAGTAGAGACACAAAATTTTAACTGTTGTCAATCTTTAAAATGCTGTTTTCTAATTTAAGGAATGCTTAAGTGAACAAATTTCATGTAGCTACTTTCTAGACATATGAATGTCTTAAAATATATTAAAAATATTGCTTATCAAGTGCAGAGAAAGTTCAAAGATAGTTTCAACACATATAATTTAAACTTTCAATGGCATTTCTGAGTTTTCAATTAGCTTAGACTCTAAGCATGAAATGAGGAATCTAAGACGATCGTGTTTCCCCAATTATCTATAATAATCTCTTTATTAAAACAATCTATCTTAGCCTGCAAGTGTAATTTTGCTAGATCAATTTTTCTCTGTGTTGGTGTTCATTATCATAATATGCATTTACCAGCCAATTACATATTTTTCTAACAATTTATAAATATACCAGTTGCAGAATGAGCTTTCTTTCCCGTCTGTTTAAAACTCCAGACTTATCACAGGGATGGTATCCATCTCTGCAGTTTAAAAATAAATGACCTACCAAATCTACCTTTCTCCACATACTCAATTTAATTGTCTGATGCAGACATCAGGGATTCACAGGTATGTAAGCTTTAAAGGTATATTTTTTTTTTGTGGGAAGCTTATATGACACTTTCTTCAAAACAAATAGAAGTTCAGGGCTTCCCGGTTGCGCAATGGTTGAGACTACACCTGCCGATGCAGGGGACACAGGTTCGTGCCCTGATCCAGGAAGATCCCACATGCCGTGGAGCGGCTGGGCCCATGAGCCATGGCCGCTGAGCCTGTGTGTCCGGAGCCTGTGCTCTGCAAAGGGAGAGGCCACAATAGTGAGAGGCCCGCGTACTGCCAAAAAAAAAAAAAAGAAGTTCAAAGCCATTCAGGTGCCTGGGGAGTGCTGAGGTCACTCTCCAGCTCCTTTGAAATTGGCTCTGCAAATGCTGCATGGCACTTTGAATGCTGTGGCGCTTCAAAGGGAAAGGCTCTTTGCTATTCCTCCAGTCAGGCTGCTCGGATTCTATCACTTTTTATGTAACTGGCTTGTTTTGCAGGATAAACTTGAAAGGAAGTTAGAAACTGAAGCTGATGAGCTAGATGTGAACCACCTGGGCCCCAAAGAAGCTAAAAATGACACATCAAATTGGTCTCTTAGACTTCCTGGTAGCACACACACCCTGCTGTATGCTCTAAAGATTGTAGTGGAGAAAAACATCTAAGAAAGAAGACAGTTTTAGGAATAAAAATAAGAAGAATATTAAACTCTAGAAGATAAGACTATGAAATCAGTACTGTGGAGGATATGTTGACTTACTACAACGTATACAAAATTCCTCTGTAAGTAAGTTGTGCATGTGTGTTAATGCATGTACTTTTAAGGGTTCTTTAAACTTAGATATCAAACCAATATGGGTATTTTCTTTTTTTGATATCCATCTTACTTATCAAGGATAAGCACATATAGGATTGTAGTGATTGCTTATTTATCATTAATTTTATGTGCACAGGTAATACGTATCACATATTGATATGAGGATATGTTGATATGTTTAAAATATATTCAGTAAGAATTCAAGGAATGTTCAATAATTGTTATCAGTCATTATGGTCATCATTATAATTATTATTGGTTAATCCTCAGTATAAATTTCTCTTACCACATTTGATTACATAACCGAGTCTTCATGCTTCTACATATTTTCTGAAGTAACAAAAATAATAAACTCCATGAAAGTGATAGCATTATCTTCCATAATAGTGTAGAACCAATCCCATTGCCAATATCAAAGTCAAAATAAGTTATGTAATTTTTAGAATTAAAAAAAAACCTTTGTTTTATTAGCATTTAGTTAGAATTGTATCAAATTATTGGCATTTAATATTCATGGTATCCATTTAGGATATATTGTTTCTTGTTTTACATTTAAGTAAAAGTAGCTTGATCAGTGTGATATATTCAAATACTAGTTAAAGGGAAATATCCCTTAAAGTGTTTTAAAAGTCAGTAATGGATATATTTTAGAAAAATTAAAAATTAATATTAAGCCACAGTGCCACTCGATTGACTCCTTATAAATGCCCTAATCTGTGATATATATTACCTGTGCACATAGAATTAATAATAAATAAGCAATCACTACAATCCTATATGTGCTTATGCCTGATAAGTAAGATGGATATCAAAAAACGAAAATACCCATATTGGTTTGAAGTCTAACTTTAAAGAACCCTAAAAATCTCATTTTTATTAAAAGTACATGCATTAACACACATGCACAACTTACTTAAAGAGGAATTTTGTATATGTTCTAGTAAGTCAATAAAAATAATCATTATCAAATGTTTGCTGTTTTATTTTTCCAAAAACTTTCTGAATTCATATTTGGAGATACAAATGGGAATAGTTTCTCATCTCTCAAGAGAGGAATGAAGAGGAATCAACTTAGTTTACTGTCTTTTTCCATTTTAACAAAAGTATTAGCAATTAAGTTTTGATTGAGTAATGTCCCTCCTTGCAAATCCATGTATAGGAAAATCCAAATTAATTTTTATTGATTAACCAGATGTAATTAAGAGAAAAAAAGGCTTTTTGATAAATGAACACTTGACTGGATAGACTGTAGTAGCACAAATTAAGAAATGGCTAATTGTTATTCCTCTGTGAGTAGATTACATGACATTAAGACTTTGCATTTATTACTTAAATGTAAGTATTTAATATTATAAATCATGTTTTCCCTTTTGTGTATATAACAGTAAAATCATATAGAAGGTAATTTTGAAGGCAAAACATTGACAGATATACTTTTAAAAAGTCTATGAATTATAATATTTTATTATTTTAACTTTCATTCAGGTGAGATTTACCCCAAGATGTATCACATCTGTTTCTTTCTGGTGACCTACATGGCACCACTGTGTCTTATGGTGTTGGCCTATCTGCAAATATTTCGTAAACTCTGGTGCCGACAGGTAAGTGATTTCAAATAACTTTCTTGTGTTTTCTTTAGGATGTACTTAAAAACAAAATTTAAGAGTGAATTGAACCAATATAATATGCTTAGCAAAGGATTGTGTGTTGTTCTGAAATAATGAGGCCTTAGTCATGAATATATGTCTAGGTATTTTTTTAGGGTGATGTTTAGGGAATGTTATTTATGAACTGCCTTAATGACTAAATTTTAAACCTCTGTGATTAATCGACTTGATTTTTGTCTAGGAATAATATTGTAAAGTTTACTTTTTATGAGAAATAACAAATAAAAAATCCTTTAAAGTTTCCTGAGACTTTAAGTAAAGATGTATGTAATACATTTTTGATGAGATGTATGTAATACTTTTTTTTTTTTTTAAAGTTTATTTATTTATTTTTTAAATTAGTTTCTGCTTTATAACAAAGTGAATCAGTCATACATATACATCTGTTCCCACATCCCTTCCCTCATGCATCTCCCTCCCTCCCACCCTCCCCATCCCACCCCTCCAGGCGGTCACAAAGCACCAAGCTGATCTCCCTGTGCTCTGCGGCTGCTTCCCACTATCTATCTACCTTACGTTTGGTAGTGTATATATGTCCATGCCTCTCTTTCGCTTTGTCACAGCTTACCCTTCCCCCTCCCCATATCCACAACTCCATTCTCAAGTAGGTCTGTGTCTTTATTCCCGTTTTGCCCCTAGGTCCTTCATGACTTTTTTTTTTTTTTTTTTAAGTTTATTTATTTATTTTTTTAATTAGTTTCTGCTTTATAACAAAGTGAATCAGTCATACATATACATCTGTTCCCACATCCCTTCCCTCATGCATCTCCCTCCCTCTCACCCTCCCCATCCCACCCCTCCAGGCGGTCACAAAGCACCGAGCTGATCTCCCTGTGCTCTGCGGCTGCTTCCCACTATCTATCTACCTTACGTTTGGTAGTGTATACACGTCCATGCCTCTCTTTCGCCTTGTCACAGCCCACCCTTCCCCCTCCCCATATCCTCAAGTCCATTCTCAAGTAGGTCTGCGTCTTCATTCCCGTTTTGCCCCTGGGTTCTTCATGACATTTTTTTTTTTTAAATTCCGTATATATGTGTTAGCATACGGTATTTGTCTTTCTCTTTCTGACTAACTTCACTCTGTATGACAGACTCTAGGTCTATCCACCTCATTACAAATAGCTCAGTTTCGTTTCTTTTTATGGCTGAGTAATATTCCATTGTATATATGTGCCACATCTTCTTTATCCATTCATCCGATGATGGACACTTAGGTTGTTTCCAGCTCCGGGCTATTGTGAATAGAGCTGCAATGAACATTTTGGTACATGTCTCTTTTTGAATTATGGTTTTCTCAGGGTATATGCCCAGTAGTGGGATTGCTGGGTCATATGGTAGTTCTATTTGTAGTTTTTTAAGGAACCTCCATACCGTTCTCCATAGTGGCTGTACCAATTCACATTCCCACCAGCAGTGCAAGAGTGTTACCTTTTCTCCACACCCTCTCCAGCATTTATTGTTTCTAGATTCCTTGATGATGGCCATTCTGACTGGTGTGAGATGATATCTCATTGTAGTTTTGATTTGCATTTCTCTAATGATTAATGATGTGGAGCATTCTTTCATGTGTTTGTTGGCAGTCTGTATATCTTCTTTGGAGAAATGCCTATTTAAGTCTTCTGCCCATTTTTGGATTGGGTTGTCTGTTTTTTTGCTATTGAGCTGCATGAGCTGTTTATAAATTTTGGAGATTAATCCTTTGTCAGTTGCTTCATTTGCAAATATTTTCTCCCATTCTGAGGGTTGTCTTTTGGTCTTCTTTATGGTTTCCTTTGCTGTGCAAAAGCTTTGAAGTTTCATTAGGTCCCATTTGTTTATCTTTGTTTTTATTTCCATTTCTCTAGGAGGTGGGTCCAAAAGGATCTTGCTGTGATTTATGTCATAGAGTGTTCTACCTATGTTTTCCTCTAAGAGTTTGATAGTTTCTGGCCTTACATTTAAGTCTTTAATCCATTTTGAGCTTATTTTTGTGTATGGTGCTAGGGAATGATCTAATCTCAAACTTTTACATGTCCCTGTCCAGTTTTCCCAGCACCACTTATTGAAGAGGCTGTCCTTTCTCCACTGCACATTCCTGGCTACTTTATCAAAGATAAGTTGGCCATATGTGCGTGGGTTTATCTCTGGGCTTTCTATCCTGATCCACTGATCTATCTTTCTGTTTTTATGCCAGTACCAGACTGTCTTAATTACTGTAGCTTTTTATTATAGTCTGAAGTCAGGGAGCCTGATTCCTCCAGCTCCGTTTTTCGTTCTCAAGATTGCTTTAGCTATTCGGGGCCTTTTGTTTTTCCAAACAAATTTTGAAATTTTTTGTTCTAGTTCTGTGAAAAATGCCAGTGGTAGTTTGATAGGGATTGCATTGAATCTGTAGATTGCTTTGGGTAGTAGAGTCATTTTCACAATATTGATTCTTTCAATCCAGGAACATGGTATATCTCTCCATCTATTTGTATCATCTTTAATTTCTTTCATCAGTGTCTTATGGTTTTCTGCATACAGGTCTTTTGTCTCCTTAGGTAGGTTTATTCCTAGATATTTTATTCTTTTTGTTGTGATGGTAAATGGGAGTGTTTTCTTGATTTCATTTTCAGATTTTTCATCATTAGTGTACAGGAATGCCAGAGATTTCTGTACATTAATTTTATATCCTGCTACTTTACCAAATTCATTGATTAGCTCTAGTAGTTTTTCGGTAGCATCTTTAGGATTCTCTATGTATAGTATCATGTCATCTGCAAACAGTGACAGCTTTACTTCTTCTTTTCCAATTTGGATTCCTTTTATTTCCTTTTCTTCTCTGATTGCTGTGGCTAAAACTTCCAAAACTATGTTGAATAAGAGTGGTGAGAGTGGGCAGCCTTGTCTTGTTCCTGATCTTAGTGGAAATGGTTTCAGTTTTTCACCATTGAGGACAATGTTGGCTGTGGGTTTGTCATATATGGCCTTTATTATGTTGAGGAAAGATTCCTCTATACCTACTTTCTGCAGGGTTTTTATCATAAATGGGTGTTGAATTTTGTCGAAAGCTTTCTCTGCATCTATTGAGATGATCATATGGTTTTTCTCCTTCAACTTGTTAATATGGTGTATTACATTGATTGATTTGCGAATATTGAAGAATCCTTGCATTCCTGGGATAAACCCCACTTGATCATGGTGTATGATCCTTTTAATGTGCTGTTGGATTCTGTTTGCTAGTATTTTGTTGAGGATTTTTGCAGCTATGTTCATCAGTGATATTGGCCTGTAGTTTTCTTTCTTTGTGACATCCTTGCCTGGTTTTGGTATCAAGGTGATGTCAGCCTCGTAGAATGAGTTTGGGAGTGTTCCTCCCTCTGCTATATTTTGGAAGAGTTTGAGAAGGATAGGTGTTAGCTCTTCTCTAAATGTTTGATAGAATTCACCTGTGAAGCCATCTGGTCCTGGGCTTTTGTTTGATGGAAGATTTTTAATCACAGTTTCAATTTCAGTGCTTGTGATTGGTCTATTCATATTTTCTATTTCTTCCTGAGTCAGTCTTGGCAGGTTGTGCATTTCTAAGAATTTGTCCATTTCTTCCAGGTTGTCCATTTTATTGGAATAGAGTTGCTTATAGTAATCTCTCATAATCTTTTGTATTTCTGCAGTGTCAGTTGTTACTTCTCCTTTTTCATTTCTAATTCTATTGATTTGAGTCTTCTCCCTTTTTTTCTTGATGAGTCTGGCTAATGGTTTGTCAATTTTGTTTATCTTCTCAAAGAACCAGCTTTTAGTTTGGTTGATCTTTGCTATCGTTTCCTTCATTTCTTTTTCATTTATTTCTGATCTGATCTTTATGATTTCTTTCCTTCTGCTAGCTTTGGGGTATTTTTGTTCTTCTTTCTCTAATTGCTTTAGGTGCAGGGTCAGGTTGTTTACTCGAAATGCTTCCTGTTTCTTAAGGTGGGATTGTATTGCTATAAACTTCCCCCTTAGAACTGCTTTTGCTGCGTCCCATAAGTTTTGGGTCGTCGTGTCTCCATTGTCATTTGTTTCTAGGTATTTTTTAATTTCCTCTTTGATTTCTTCAGTGATCACTTCGTTATTGAGTAGTGTATTGTTTAGCCTCCATGTGTTTGTATTTTTTACACATCTTTTCCTGTAATTGATGTCTAGTCTCATAGCATTGTGGTCGGAGAAGATACTTGATACAATTTCAATTTTCTTAAAATTACCGAGGCTTGATTTGTGACCCAAGATATGATCTATCCTGGAGAATGTTCCATGAGCACTTGAGAAAAATGTGTATTCTGTTGTTTTTGGATGGAATGTCCTATAAATATCAACTAAGTCCATCTCGTTTAATGTATCATTTAAAGCTTGTGTTTCCCTATTTATTTTCATTTTGGATGATCTGTCCATTGGTGAAAGTGGGGTGTTAAAGTCCCCTACTATGATTGTGTTACTGTCGACTTCCCCTTTTATGGCTGTTAGTATTTGCCTTATGTATTGAGGTGCTCCTATGTTGGGTGCATAAATATTTACAATTGTTATATCTTCTTCTTGGATTGATCCCTTTATCATTATGTAGTGTCCTTCTTTGTCTCTTCTAATAGTCTTTATTTTAAAGTCTATTTTGTCTGATATAAGAATTGCTACTCCAGCTTTCTTTTGATTTCCATTTGCATGGAATATCTTTTTCCATCCCTTTACTTTCAATCTGTATGTGTCTCTAGGTCTGAAGTGTGTCTCTTGTAGACAGCATATATATGGGTCTTGTTTTTGTATCCATTCAGCCACTCTGTGTCTTTTGGTGGGAGCATTTAGTCCATTTACATTTAAGGTAATTATTGATATGTATGTTCCTATTCCCATTTCCTTAATTGCTTTGGGTTCGTTATTGTAGGTATATTCCTTCTGTTGTGTTTCTTGCCTAGAGAAGTTCCTTTAGCATTTGTTGTAAAGCTGGTTTGGTGGTGCTGAACTCTCTCAGCTTTTGCTTGTCTGTAAAGGTTTTAATTTCTCCATCAAATCTGAATGAGATCTTTGCTGGGTAGAGTAATCTAGGTTGCAGGTTTCTCTCCTTCATCACTTTAATTATGTCCTGCCACTCCCTTCTGGCTTGTAGGGTTTCTGCTGAGAGATCAGCTGTTAACCTGATGGGGATTCCCTTGTGTGTTATTTGTTGTTTTTGCCTTGCTGCTTTTAATATGATTTCTTTGTGTTTAATTTTTGACAGTTTGATTAATATGTGTCTTGGTGTATTTCTCCTTGGATTTATTCTGTATGGGACTCTCTGTGCCTCCTGGACTTGATTAACTATTTCCTTTCCCATATTGGGGAAGTTTTCAACTATAATCTCTTCAAATATTTTCTCAGTCCCTTTCTTTTTCTCTTCTTCTTCTGGAACCCCTATAATTCGAATGTTGGTGCGTTTAATGTTGTCCCAGAGGTCTCTGAGACTCTCCTCTGTTCTTTTCATTCTTTTTTCTTTATTTTGCTCTGCATCAGTTATTTCCACTATTTTATCTTCCACCTCACTTATCCGTTCTTCTGCCTCAGTTATTCTGCTATTGATCCCATCTAGAGTATTTTTCATTTCATTTATTGTGTTTTTAATCGATGCTTGATTCATCTTTAGTTCTTCTAGGTCCTTGTTAACTGTTTCTTGCATGTTGTCTATTCTATTTCCAAGATTATGGATCTTGGAAATAGAATCTTGGATCAGCTTTACTATCATTATTCTGAATTCTTTTTCAGGTAGACTGCCTATTACCTCTTCATTTGTTAGGTCTGGTAGGTGTTTATCTTGCTCCTTCACCTGCTGTGTGTTTTTCTGCCTTCTCATTTTGCTTATGTTACTGTGTTTGGCGTCTCCTTTTTGCAGGCTGCAGATTCGTAGTTCCCGTTGTTTTTGGTGTCTGACCCCAGTGGCTAAGGTTGTTTCAGTAGGTTGTGTAGGCTTCCTGGTGGGGGGGACTAATTCCTGTGCTCTGGTGGTTGAGGCTCGATCTTGTCTTTCTGGTGGACAGGTCCACGTCTGGTGGTGTGTTTTGGGGTGCCTATGGCCTTATTATGTTTTTAGGTAGCCTCTCTGCTAATGGGTGGGGTTGTGTTCCTGCCTTGCTAGTTGCTTGGCATAGGGTGACCCGTACTGTAGCTTGCTGGTCGTTGACTGAAGCTGGTTGCTGGTGTTGGGATGGAGATCTCTGGGAGATTTTCGCTGCTTGATATTATGTGGAGCTGGGAGGTCTCTTGTGGAGCCGTGTCCTGAAGTTGGCTCTCCCACTTCAGAGGCACAGCACTGGCTCCTGGCTGCAGCACCAAGAGCCTTTCATCCACCCGGCTCAGAATAACAGGGAGAAAAAGTAGAAAGAAAGAATTAGTAGAAGAAAGAAAGAGAGAGGGAAAGAAAGGAAGAAGGGAAGAAAGGAAGGAAGGAAGGAAGGAAGAAAGAAAGGAGGGAGGGAGGGAGGAAGGATGGAAAGAAAGAAGGAAAGAAAGGAGGGAGGGAGGGAGGAAGGAGAGGAAGAAAGACAGGAGGGAGGGAGGTAGGAAAGAAAAAGAAAGTGGAAAGAAGAAGGGTGGGAGGGAGGAAAGAAAAAGAAAGAAGGAAAGGAGGAGCGGAGGGAGGGAGGGAGGAATGGAGAGTAGGAAAAAAAGAGCAGGTAAAGTAAAATAGAATAAAGTATGAAATATAGTAGCGTTATTAAAATTAGAAAGTAATTATTAAAAAAAAAAAAAAAAACCGGACCGATAGAACCCTGGGACATATGGTGGAAGCAAAGCTATACAGAGAGAATCTTACACAGAAGATTACACATACACATTCACAAAAAGAGAGCAGGGGGAAAAATCAAAAATCTTGCTCTCCAAGTCCACCTCCTCAATTTGGGATAATTCGTTGTAAAAAGAGGAAAAGGGCGAGAAGTCTGAAATCTTGCTCTCTAAGTCCACCTCCTTAATTTGGAATAATTCGTTGTAAAAAGAGGAAAAGGGGGGAAAGTCTTAAATCTTGTCCTCAAAGTCCACTTCCTCAATTTGGGATGATTCGCTGTCCATTCATGCACTCCACAGACGCAGGGCACATCAAATGGACCGTGGAGCTTTAATCTGCTGCCTCCGAGGCTGCACAGAGAGATTTCCCTGCCTCTGCTCTCACAGCTCCCGGGTCTCAGCCTTGCACCTGGCCCCGCCTCTGCGCGTAGGTCGCCGGAGGGCGTCCGTTCTTCGCTCAGACAGGACGGGTTTAAAGGAGCCGCTGATTCGGGGGCTCTGGCTCACTCAGGCAGAGGGGAGGGAGGGGCGCGCAGTGTGGGGCGGGCCTGCGGCGGCAGAGGCCGGCGTGACGTTGCAGCAGCCCGTGGCGCTCCGTGCGCTTTCCCGGGAAAGCCGTCCCCGGGTCTCGGGGACCCCGGCAGTGGCGGGGTGCACAGGCCCCCCGGAAGGCGGGGCGGACAGTGACCCGCGCTCGCACACAGGCCCCGCGGCGGCGGCGGCCCACGCCCGTCTCCGAGGTCCGTGCCTTACCTGCGGCTCGTGCCTGTCTCCGGCGCTTCCCCAAGCAGCCCTCTTAATGCCCTCTCCTCGCGCACCAGGAAACAAAAGGGAAAAAAGTCTCTTGCCTCTTCAGCAGCTCCAGACCCTTTCCCCGGACTCCCTCCGGGCTAGCCGTGGTGCACTAACCCCTTCAGGCTCTCTTCCTGCCGCCAGCCCCAGTCCTCTCCCTGCGCTCCGACTGAAAGCCGATACCCGAGCCTCAGCTCCCAGCCCCGCCCGCCACGGCGGCCGAGCAGACAAGCCTCTCGGGCTGGTGTGTGCCTGAGGGCACCGGTCCTCTGTGCCAGAATCTCTCCGCTTTGCCCTCCGCACCCCTGTTGCTGTGCTCTCCTCCGCTACTCCGAAGCTTTCCCCCTCCGCCACCTGCAGTCTCCGCCCGCGAAGGGGCTTGTAGTGTGTAGAAACCTTCCCCCCTTCACGGCTCCCTCCCACTGGTGCAGGTCCCGTCCCTATCCTATTGTCTCTGTCTATTCTTTTTTTCTTTTGCCCTACCCAGGTATGTGGGGAGCTTCTTGCCTTTTGGGGGGTCTGAGGTCTTCTGTCAGCGTTCAGTAGGTGTTCTGTAGGAGTTGTTCCACGTGTAGATGAATTTCTGATGTATCTGTGGGGAGGAAGGTGATCTCCGCGTCTTACTCTTCCGCCATCTTCCTCCGGGGGGCTAATACATTTTTATTATAGGGTTAAATCTCCAACTTCAAAGATTTTTTTTTTTTCAGAACAGTAGAAGAGTCAGGCAGAATTGAGAATTTTAAAAATAGTTTATGCTAATTTGTAATGCTAATTTGTACTGAAATGTTAGATAATTTTGCTATGTATTCATTCACTCATTTATTAACTCAGTGAATGTATTCATTCACTCAGTTATTCATTCATCAAATATTTATATTACTTTTGCATGCATGGCTGATAAAAAGCTAAATGTTCTAGTCTGTGTCATTGGTGAATTCATAGTCTAGGGGAAGGAAACAGTTCCAGGGCAAAAATCCCCTTAATAAATATAAGCACAAGGGATCAGAGAAAAGCTCAGTGGAGGTGGATCTAATTCAGACCAGGGGACATTTAAGCTGAATCATGATGACTCTAAGGAAATCGATGAACATGTAAAGGTACAGACAAAGAATATAACTCAGCTTCTAGTACTTGTAAATTGTATCTTAAAATGCCACATTTCTCAGAAATGTATCTCTTTTTTCCTAAATTTATTGCCAGTATTTTGAGCTTATCAGGCTTGTGGAAAGCCACACCCTTAGTCTGTTTGTTCTGACTTATTTTATCCAACTGAAAGAATTTACTGGACCACTTTACTCATTGAAAGGATTTCATAAACCTTTTATTTGGTTTTTGTCTGAGGATGAATCTTAATCTGGGTCTTCTTCAACCCTTGTTATTCAAAGCGATTTTCAAGGTCATCTTTTACTTCTTGTATATTGAGCAACAGTTGTGTTTTTCAACCCCGTATGTCTTATAATTCCAAATGTTTTCATTTCCTCTATTTTTGTAAAGAAGTCACTTCTTTTCTGACCTTATAACTGCATTCTGTTCCACAGTCTTTGTAACTAAAATAACAAATGTGTATCATTGTAAACCATGAGTGGTGATTTTCCACATCCTAGGGATAGTTTCCTTAACAATCTCCACCTGGCCAGTGGGAGTGAGTGACCAGAACTGTTATAATACAGAAGTCAAAAACACAGACTCAAGGTCCAGACTGCTTGAGTTTAAGTTCTAACCCTGCCATTTAACAGATGCGGGAGTTTTGTCAATTACTTAAATTTCTGTGCCAAGCAGGGGTGCATAGCACCTACCTCACACTTATTAGATGCATTCATTCAAGTGCCTCAAGCATGGAAAGTGCTCATTAAATAAAATATCTTAATAGTATATGCTGTTATTTGGCCTTTCACCTCATTCTGCTTATATTTCTAAAATAATAAGCATGTGTTGGATTGATGTCTGTGACTACTTTCTTAGATAGATCTCTTTCATAGTACTTTTTTTTTTTTTTTTTTTTTTTTTTTGCGGTATGCGGGCCTCTCACTGTTGTGGCCTCTCCCGTTGCGGAGCACAGGCTCCGGATGCGCAGGCTCAGCGGCCATGGCTCACGGGCCCAGCCGCTCCTCGGCATATGGGATCCTCCCGGACCGGGGCACGAACCCGTATCCCCTGCATCGGCAGGCGGACTCTCAACCACTGTGCCACCAGGGAGGCCCCCATAGTACTTTTAAGTAACATGATAATGACTTTATATTTGTCTGTCTGCTCTAATCTACTAAGATGGAGACAGTACACACTAGCCTTGATCTTGTAGCCCTCCACCTAGTACATGCATAGCACATATCAGTTGCTTGATAAATACTTTATAAGAAAAAATTTAGTGGAAAAATAAGAGAAAGTGCTGGGAAAGTTTAGATAGAAGAGGAAAGAGAGGAATCTATTGCTCAGTTACTCAGAACGAAGTTCATAGAAAAATTAGAATTTGAAAAATTCTTGAAGGAGAAAAAACTTTGATGAGCATGTAGGAATAAAGATAATTTAGATTGATATTTTAACTAAGAATATTCAGTGTTAAGTGCCTTTCCTACTTCCATATTTTTACTGGGTAGTGTGCATTAAATATAAGAGACGTTTATATTTGCTTATTCATTTATTTACAGAAAGACATACCTTTAAAATTTCTTGGGTGTACATAAATCTGTCTTGTTCATCATTATCTTTCCAACACTTAAAATGTTACCTTGCACAAAAATGTATTCAAAAAACGTTTGTTAAATAATTAGATAGGGCTTCCCTGGTGGCACAGTGGTTGAGAGTCTGCCTGCCAATGCAGGGGACACGGGTTCGTGCCCCAGTCTGGGAGGATCCCACATGCCATGGAGCGGCTGGGCCCGTGAGCCATGGCCGCTAAGCCTGAGCGTCCAGAGCCTGTGCAACTGGAGAGGCCACAGCAGTGAGAGGCCCGCATACAGAAAGAAAAATAAAAATCAGATAACTACCAAATCCCAACCAGTTTACTTCTTCATTATTTAAGCTTATAGTTCTCCATTTCTCAAACTCTAAAGTAAGCTCAAAATTGTATTGCAGGTTTAGAAATAATTCACATTCTTTTGATGAATTGTCTTGGTTAGTACAAGCCACATGATCCAGAAGATTTGCAGTAAAATACTTGGGCTGTGAAACTAAAAACATTTACAAACAGATTACAGTAGAAAACAGCAAGTTCATCTGAGTTCACTTTAGCAGCCACGATAAAGTAAATTAACCCCAAATGGTGATTATGTAGAATTATGCTTGAGCAACTATCAAATTCCAACTGTTAATGTCTCTAAACAGAGTTCCAAGGCATTATGTGTGTCATAGTCTACATCAAGTGAGCCATCAAAGAGAGGGCCTGTCTTATTTGCTTAAAATTACAGAGATGCATGGAATCTGTTACATTATTTGAAATATCTAAGTGTACGATTATTAATGAGCAAAGTGTCTGTCCTTGTCTGACTTTCTCAAGAATTTTAAACCTCATTATGTTAGCTCAAGTTCATTAGCCCCATGCACAGTGAGGTGAAACAAACCAAAACTCTGGAGTTTGGAGCAGAAGGAGTTTATGGCAAGGCCATGCAAGGAGATGGGTGGCTCATGCCCTACAAAGCCCCTGAACTCCCTGAAACAAAGCATTTTTAAAAGCCAGGTGAGGGAGGGATGTCACAGTGTATGTGATCAGCTCATGTACAATTCTCTGATTGGCTGATGGTGAGGTAACAGGGTTGTGTCACAAAGCTTAACATTATCAGTCCTTATCCATAGACTCTAGGAGGCCTGGGGCTATGTGCTCATGATTATCAAGTAGTTAACTTCTTCCATTTGGTGGGTTTTTTTCACATCTGTAAAACAACTCAGGATATGGGGGAAAGGCCTGTCCCTAGAAGGCCCCATAGGGTCCTGCTTGCTTACAATGAAAATAATTATCCAATGTTTTGCTCTAATCAAAGACTTAAATATTCTCTCTATTTGACAATGTGTCTCAGAGAACTCATTCAGTCTGGAAATTCTACAGGATCTTCTCTAGAACTCCTCTTTTTAAGACTCACTAAATCTTAACTCTTGTGTACCTGACAGCATTTTTTCAGTGCTAACTCTCAAATAATTCAACACTTCAATCTTACTTATTATATGAACTCATATTAATTCATTCCACAAATATTTATTGACCACCTACCATATGTCTGGGACTGTGTGAGGAGCTGGGGATGAACTGTACTGATACTTGAGTCTGGAACTAAATTTCAACTTTCCAAAGACTAAAACTTTGAAAGAACTTCCTTGTTCCAATTTTTATCACATTCTCATCTACTTCCTTTTATTCTTCAACATTCTTCAAAAAGAACTTAAAATAATTAACATTAGATGATAACAAGTCAGTTTAGTATGAGAAAATAAACAGCAAATTGTAATTGCAGAGGCAGAATCAAATGGCAGTAACACAAGTTCACACAGAGATATAAAACTAACTATGTAGGTAAATATAGAAGAGAGTATAAATATATATTTTTTGAAATTCTTTTATTCTCCTATTTGACTTGAGATAACATTGTAAAGCAATAATTATAAAACTGTGAATCTTCAGCTTATAATGTACAAAGATGTAATTCAAAGAAAGGAGGAGGGAATGAAGCTATATTGGAGCAAAATTTTTGTATACTATTGAAATTAAGTTGGCATTAATCTAAACAGATTAAGTTGTTAATTATAATCCTCAGGGCAACCACTAAAAAAAACCTCAAAAATAATGTAGCGAAAAAAACAACAATAGAAATAAAATGTTATACTAGAAAGTATCTGTTTAACACAAAATAAAGAAGCAATGGAGGAATAGATGAACAAAATAGAAACTATATATATATATATATATATATATATATGTATATATATATATATACATATATATATATATATACACACACATATATAAACAAACAGCAAAGGGAGACATGTAAATTACACCTTCTCAATAGTTACATTAAATGTAAATGAATGAAACACTCTAGAGGTTGGCAGAATAGATAAAACAAACAACAAACAAACAAACAAAAACCTGATTCAACTGTATGATGTCTACAAAAAACACACCTCATATTCAAAGACACAAATAGATTAAATGTAAAATAGAGGAACTATGCAAACAGTAACCAAAGGAAAACTGAAGTAGCTGTACTGATATCAGACAAAAGAAACGTTAATAAAAAGTGTTACTATGGGTAAAGAGAGATATTTCAAATGATAAATCATTCCATCAAGAAGATATAAAAATTCTAAAGCTATATGCACTTAACAACTGAAGCCCACAATACAGGAAGCAACAACTAGAAGAATTAGGTGGAGAAACAGACAATTCAATAATAATAATTGAAAACTTCAACACTCATCTTTCAGTCATGGATAGAAAAACTAGACAGAAAATTAACAATGACATAGAAGACTTGAAGAAAACTGTCAACCAACTAGACCTAATATATCTATGGGATACCTCTTCAAAAGTAGCAGAATACACATTCATCTCAAATGCACATGGAATAGTCTTCAGGTTACATCTTACAATAGTCTATAAAGCAAGCCTCAAAGCATTTTAAGTGATTGAAATAATAAAAACGTACATTCTCTTGCTACAATGAGGCAAAGAAAATAGTTATGATACTGATCATAAGAACTTAGCATGTGCATCTAAATTCTAAAAGAGAAGTGCCAAGGTGGAACAAAGAAAAAAAAGTTGTAAAGGAGTGATAAAGTTAAAAGATTGCTATTATTTTGAATGAGATTTATTGCATTAAATCTATAGATCAATTTGGGGAAATTGACATATTAACAATATTAAATCTTATAATCATGAACATGTTATATCTCTTCATTTATTTAGGTCTTCTTTAATAGCTCTTAGCAATTTCCATAATTTAAGTACACATAGTTTATCCACATTTTGTTAAATGTATTCTTAGAATACATGTTTTGCTATTGAAATGTGTTATTTTCAATTTAAATTTAGAATCATTTATTGCTAGTATATAGAAATACAGTTGATTTTATTGCTTTAGCATCCTGCATATTGCTAAATTCATATGTTTAGTTCTAGTGGCATTTTTGTAGATTCCTTAAGACTTTCTTCATAAGAAATAATGTCTTCTCAATAGAAGCAATCTATATGCCGTTTATTTATTTTTCTTTTCTTCTTGTACTGGTTAGGATCTCCAGTACAATGTTGAGTAGAAGTGGTGAGAGAAATCTTTGTTGGCTTGTTACCAATCTTAGAAGAAAGTGTTCATCTTTCATGTTTAGTAGGATGATACCCTAAAGACTTTTCATGGATACCTTTTATCAGGTTGAGAAAGATTCTTTCTATTACTAGTTTACATGCAAGGGTGTTAAAGTTTTCAAATGCTTTTCCTTTCTCTATTGACATGATCATGTTTTTTTCTGTTAATATGATAAATTACATTGATTGATGTTTTTAAATGTTAAACCATTACTGCATTGCTGGAATAAATCTGCTTTTTTGAGCAAAATTTATTATCCTTTTATTTACTGTTGGATTTGGTTTGATATATATTTTTTAGGGAATTTTCATCTCTATTCATGTGAGATATTTGGTCTGTGGTTTTCTTTTGTTTTCATGTCTTTATCAGGGTTACTGACTTCATTAAAATTTGTTGTAATATTATCTTTTCTTTGAGTTTCAGAAAGAGTCTAAATAAGATAGATATTATTTATTCTTTATGGTTTGATTGAATACTACATCAATGAACCTATCTGGGCCTGGAGTTTTCTTGTTTTGTTTTGTTTTTTTGTAACAGGGTTTGTAAAGACACTGTCAGTTTTGGTTATCTTTTTTTTCATGGTGTTTATCCATTTCATTTAATTTCATTGAGTTTACAAATTTACTGGTTGTTCATAATATTCTCTCATCCACTTTTTAATGTTTGCAGCACATTTGCTTATGTTGGCCACAAAGACTTCTTCAGACAGGGCAGGTTTCAATGTACATCATCTACATGATAGTTCAAATTCATAACTGTGATAATACCTCCACCAGGATGTTTTTTCACCTCAAAGGTGATTTTAAAGTTTATTTATGATATTGGAATAAAAGCACTGTGTGTGTGTGTGCTGTGTATGTTGTGCATTGTGTGTCTGAGTGTAAGGGTGTGTGTTGTGTGTGTATGTGTGTGTGGGGTGTGTGTGTGTGTGTGTGCTTTCCACAGTCAGGGATTTTTGAGCCCCCGCTGAGATGACAGGGAAAAGACCTTCTCACATGGACAGTCTCATAGCCTGGATCTCTAAAAAGCCCTTTTGTATGACTATTATTGCTTTTATATAACTAGGCATGTGTTAAAAAATTTTCTAACTTCCATATCAGATTGTGTCGAAGTTTATAAATGGAAATGGTGCATCACAACGGGAAAAAATGAACTTTGCAATCAGACAGACATGAATGTAAATTCTGTCTTGTCACTTATTAAAGATATAGACTTGGATATTTTATTTAATCCTTCTCAATGTCTGCTTGACCATCTATAAATGGGATTTACAATAACCTATTATTAAGAATGCTTTAATGATTACTCCAGATTGTGCATCATTCCTGGTGCTCAGTTAAAATTAGTGATTTCTACTGATACTATGCTGAATTTCTCTAGACATACACAAATTATTGATGGGGATTATTGTATGTCTCTTCACAATGAGTGCAGGATTAACCATCTTCTATTTAGATCATCATCTAAGAGGGGACATCATTTCTGCTTTTTTTTTTTTTTTTTTTTTTTATGATTGCAGGAACCATAGTTATGCTCCCTGTGGCAGTTTCTCTTTATGGGAACTCTTTCTGATGGTTGCAGAAGTCATCAGATGCAGGATATTGATTTTTTTCCTCAGGGTAGCATTGAATAACAGATTGCTTAAGTTTAAATGATCTCTTAGAGATCATTTAGGAAATAGTTCAAGGCCATTTAGCAGACATTAATAGGGTTACTCATGCTACAGTTTTTCTGGAAATTTCCAACATCCTTTGCAGCTTCTCCTCAATTATTTTTAAAAATGACTATCTATAAAAAAGACTCATAGAAGAGGAAAGAGTCTCAATCAATGGATAAGAAGATTGAGTGGGGCCACCACGATGTGAAAAGATCAGCCTACATGGCAGGACATACAGAATCTGAAGAGAAATCATTTATCAGGTGTTTTTCAATTTGAGGGCAGGTTTTCCTTAACTTCATTTGCTTCTTTTTGAGAGACAATATTTATATTCAAAAGGAGCACCTTAATTAATTAAGTATCATTAATTTATCTGTGTGGAAATCAAAGTAAAATTCTGTTCTCAAATTAAAGATTATCTAACAAACTTGGATCTTGTTATGGATAAAGCAACAGAATCCATCCAACATCCACTGTGAGAGGCACATTGGTCTGTTCTGGCTTGCAGCACAGAGATAAAAGCAACAGCTGAATAATCTTAATAGAACTAGGATGTTCTTATGGTGTGCTTGTTGGCACATTTTACTCTTAAAAAATTACACATGCTGAATGTTATTGTTTTGCTCACTAATCCCTATCAATCTTCATGAGCTTATAATTAAGACAATATTATACTTGGAGGGACTCCCTGCTATTATCAAATAACTTTGAAAAGAAGTGGAAAAGTACAAGTTGTGTAACTGTTGTTACAAATTCCAGCTATTTGAAACGTTCATGGAAGACAAAGGATATTCACGGTTTTTATGTACATTTTAAAGGGTCGGTCCACAAAATTTTGTAATAACAAATGATAAGCAACAGAGAATATTTTATTTTATTTTTATTCCTTTATTCAAAGGTTTGCCTTAACCAAACCTGAGAAGCAGAAAACCTAATAAAAAGCAATAGGTAGTTAAGTCCTATCTCTCCATCTGGCAGCAGGTGGCAGTATTGATGCATGAAAAACTATGCAGGTTACTTTTGCAACTACCTGTTAGGTTTTCCTTCTGTTTCAACTCTAGGTATCTGAGCTACATCAGAATTCCTAGTAAGAGCTCTTCTTCTCCAGTTTTCAGTTCTCTCCCTTTTAAATTAAGAAGATTTTCTTTGTTTTCATATAGTTTTTTAGAGTAGTTATAAGTTCACAGAAAAATCAAGTGGAAGGTACAGAGATTTCCCACCTCTCTCCAACCTCCATTCATGAACAGCCTCCCCATTATCAACATCCCCTACCGGACTGATACATTTGTTCAAACTGATGAACCTACATTGACTCATCATAGTCACCGGAAGTTCACAGTTTACTTTATGGTTCACTCTTGATGTTGTACCTTCTATGGGTTTGGATGGTGTATTCAAATACATTGTATAATGTGTAATGACAGGTATCCATCATTATGGTATCATGCAGAGTAGTATTTTCCCTGCCCTAAAAATCCTCTGTGCTATGCCTATTTATCCCTCCCCCCATTACCCGTGGCAACCACTGATCATTCTTCTGTCTCCATTGTTTTATCTTTTCCAGGATAGCATATAGTTGGAATCCTAGGTAGCCTTCTCAGATTGGCTTCTTTCACTTAGTAATATGCATTTAAGTTTCCTCTCTATTGTTTCATGGCTTGATAGCTCATTTCTTTTTAGTGTTGAATATTATTCCTTTGAGTGGACAACTTCTCTTTTTATAAAGAGATATCGTTTCCATTTGCAGCTCTCTTTAGACCTCAACAAAATAGTGATGTTGCAACTTTTTTTTTTTCCACCCAGACTCCTATTTGGCACTCGGCTGTATTACTCAAGAACACACTCCACTCAGCAAACGTTCTGGGAAAGAGGCACGCAAACCTCCTAGGCCACGGGTGTCTGGGATACTCTCCTTACTATGTCTTCCAATTACTCCTCCAAAGTGGAACTTTCCTAAATCAGATAACAATAAAGGGTATCCGCTCCTTTCAGATTCCTGGAACATCATCTGTAGTTCAGAGAAAATGGAAGGCCCTGCAGCCCCTTTCACAGCCTCGGGGGTCAGGACAGCAGACCAAATCCAGGATTAGCGCTGTGGCCGCTGAAATAAAGCAGATCCGAGCCAGACGGAAAACAGCCCGGATGCTGATGGTTGTGCTTTTGGTGTTTGCAATTTGCTATCTACCAATTAGCATCCTCAATGTGCTAAAGAGGTAAAGTTCACTTACTATTTGAAAAATGAAGAGATCTGCCATTTTTCTTGGTTCTTAATTAAGGACTTTGTTTAAGCCAGAGAAAAATGGAAACTGTCTGCCTAGATAGCTTGCCAGGCCAGATAACTCAGTGTGTTGTTGTTACCAGCAGGTAGGGAACACAGTTTTTCAGAGCACTGGGATTTTAAATGCTCTCATCCATGCAAATTCTCTATTGAATGGCAGACATAAAACAGATGTTCCCCTGACCTCTTAAAGTTAATTGCTAAGCCTTAGATGCAGAAGAAGTTCTAATACAAAAAACTCATTTACAGCTCAGAGCTCTTTTTTGATCAGAACAAATGGGTTTTCCAAACTTTGTTCTCAAAGACATAGGAAACAGTGACAGAACTTTATCTAAAGGATAAAAAGAGATAAGAATGTTGTTAGCATTCTAATTATACTTAAAAAGTGCATTTGTGAGCACACACACAAACAAATGGAATCACAGCACATACTGTGTTTTGAATGGTTTAAACAGAAAGAAAATTCATTTCCTGATGTCATTGAATCAAGTTTAGCATGAATATTAATAAAAATCAGTACAAACGTTTTCAGTGAGAGAAGGTATGTTATTTGTAATGCTGCAGAGACACTATTAAGTTAAAACAACCAACATGATCAACCAATGCAGGAGCAGTGGTACCCAGGAACCTTCTGGCCAACCATCTTTGTTGGGAATTATCGTAATAGTTGCACAGAGACTGGTCCCAAGGTAATACTAATTCTGTTTATCAGAGGCTTCGAAATAAAACTAGGATTGCTTCTCTCATTTTTCCTGGATCCAGAGTCAATATCCTATTCCTCATGGCTGGGGACTCTGAAGAGAGGCAGCTTTGGCTGGAATCACACAGTCTAAAGCTGGTAAACCAGCTGCAAAGATTTGTCATTCTCTTTTGGGCCTTGTTTTTGATTGTTTAATGACTTTTTCTTTCTTTCTTTCTTTCTTTTTACTTTTTTAAAATAAATTTTTATTGAAGTAATGTTGATTTACAATGTTATATTCATTTC